>NC_134039.1:74398604-75016729 GCF_965140245.1 Athene noctua
TCCTGAAGTCTATGGGATTTTTCTTTATTATTTAGCACTTTGTGGAGAAGACATTTTGAAGCCTGAAATTCATTCACTCTGTTTTCTCTAGCTCTCCCAGAACACGGTTCAGATGGATTCAGTACAACTATGCTTCTGGTGTTGATTCTTGGGCTATTGATAATGTGGTCCTTGCAACAGGGTGCCCCTGGATGTGCTCAGGCCACGGCATCTGTGATGCAGGTCGTTGTGTGTAAGTAGTAACCTGCTTAATCTGCTCCGTAGAAAGGATGTTGTGTTTTATCTAGGCCAGATGGATAACACCTTTTCCTCCCAATTTGTTGCTAGGTGTGACAGAGGCTTTGGCGGTCCATACTGTGTCCCTGTCCTTCCTCTGCCGTCTGTTCTGAAGGATGATTTCAATGGTAACTTGCATCCAGACCTTTGGCCTGAGGTCTACGGTGCTGAGAGGGGAAACCTGAATGGTGACACCATCAAGTCTGGAACAGCTCTCATTTTTAAAGGGGTCAGAGATTACTTATATTGTAAACATGAATAAAACCCAGTAAAGTAAAAAACAGAAAGTAAATTTTTTGTTGTTTCCCCCCGTATGTTTATGTCCAAGTCTTTAGGCTAGAATTTGACATTTTAATTTTTCTTATCTTTTCCTGCCCTAAATATGCACCGTGTTTGTCACAGTTGTTTTTTATGAACAAATGGCTTTCATCTGTTTGTTGGTTATTACTTTCATTTGTGGTATAAATTCCCACTTAACCACCAAAGGAAAAGAATGAAACTCTGCTGCTGAGATTCTTGAGGCCAAGTGAGTGCTTTGAAAATATGGTACAGATTACAATCAATTGGATTTGTGTCTTGAAATCCCCTGATTGGCTTTTGAGTATTTTGAATAATACAAATTAGTAATCACTGTAGTCTATGTAATCAATGTTTATGTAGTTAGCCTGTGTTTTGCTTAATTCTATCATTTTGAAGTTCTCTAGCTCTTTACGGATTTTGTTGTTGTTGTTGTTGTTAATTACAGGTTAAAAAAGGCCAGGAAATATCCTATTTTCTGAACTCAGTTCTTCAGCAAAACATAATAGAAAGTTTTGTTCACATAAACACGCAGATTTTAAGCTCACACACGAGTCTTCATTTGACACTGTGAATTCAGGTGCACCAAAAAATCAAAGTTTAATAAGTTTGGTGTAGAAAATAAATTCTTTAGAAGTATTTCTTTGCAAAACCTTGACTCCAGTTCAACCTCTTTAGATCATCTAAATCACAAATCACAGGATGTAAATTGTCTAAAACTTGGATTAGTTGTTCCTCCAGGTTGTTCACCTGGGGGAATAGGCATAAGAAAGAGGGAAGCTCTGAGAGGTGGTTTGCTAGATCTCTGCAGAACAGGGACCAGCTCTGGCCACAGGATCCACACAACACTGAACTCATCTATAGAGATGGTCAGGACATTAGGGGTCACTGTGAAGTCTCCTGTCTGCTCTAAGTCAAGAGGTTGTCCCAGAAGACAATATTTGTACAAAACATTTTTTGAGGCATAGAAAAAAGATCCTAGAGAGGAGTCTTCCTGCCTGGGTGGTTGGCTACTATACAATTTCCCACAAAAATTACTATACTACCTTGAACTCAAGTTCTGAGTAAGTCAGTGCTTGTAGATCACACTCCAGTGGTTCAGAGCATGAACTGAGGGAACTGTACCTGTGTCTGTGTAATGACAAACCCATATCTAGCCCTTTCCATTACTATGGCTCACTTTGCCAAGGCTATCACTGTCCCCATTTACTGCCTGGGAGGTGTGAGATGGAGAATTACCTCTTTAGCTGCCACCAGCCGCACTAACAAACATCCATGAAATAGTAATCTGCAGAGCATCTTGGATAATGGGAACTAAAACTCACACTATATATTCTGTATTTGCAGGAAGGACTGAGAATGCTTGTTTCAAGAGATCTAGACTGCACTAATACCGTGTACATCCAGTTTTCATTTAAATTTATTGCCAAAGGTAAGATCGTTGCTGATTTCCTATCACTTCTCTAGCTTTATTCATGTATAGTAGCATCACTGAAAAGAACATGGATTTACATTTTCAGTGTACCTGATCATCAGTTTATTGTAGGTAATATGGGAACTTGTTTGAGCTTCTGCATCATTCCTACCTTGCCTACATGGCTGGCCATGAAGTTCTTAAGAAAAAAGTAAACTGTGGTCATGTCAAAACCAGCACATCTAGTACAGTCTTTGAGCAGAAGAGAAACAAAACAGCTCAAGATTTTTTAAAGATTTTGCAGTATGTTGGGAAAAAAATTATCATTTTTTAAAGTCATAAAATGATGCCTATTATAGATTACTTAAGGGACTGACAAGGAACTACAGGGAGTTTCATTTTCAAGATTCAGTCCACTGCATTAAAAGCTCTTTACCATTTGACTTCCTAGTAGGTATCTTAGAGATTACTAAATGGCATAATTTTGTTTAATTGTGTATGATGAATAGTCAGACTTTGCAAGCCAAGTTTACACATTGGCGTAACAAGCTTAAGACAGTTTCTCTAGTACAAGTATTTCCAAGGCAATGATTCAGTCATACCCTGCTCCAAGGCCCTGACATCTCTGGCTTTTCACAATAATTTTATCCAAGTCAGGAGTGACGTGGTAGAGAACCACTAACCTGGATGAGTGTTTGAGTCACTCTCATGCAATTTCAGAAGTTCTTCTCAGCATTGCTTGTAGAACCAGCACTTCCAGGCTGAACTCTCAACATTGAAAAACTCCTCTGCATTTGGTGGAAGGTAGAAGATATTCAGAGCTTTTGTGGGAAGATCAGTGCCCTGGGAATGGATCCTAACCGACTCACCATTTTTCAAAGGACAGCATGAAAATAGTTCTGAACCACCTCTTTCTTCCTAAATAAATATCTTAGCCAAATCTCTGTATGGGCAAGTAAAAATGCAGCTGTTTCCGAATTAAGTTTGATTCCCTTTAATAGGCATTTAATCATATATATTTGGCCATTTATTACTATTGTTTAAGTACTTTATGGAAAAGAGAGAAAACAGTAGCCAAAAACATGCCCAAAACAATAACATGATGAATATTTCATGTTTAAAAGCAAAATCTTTGTGAAGACTTCTTTTACAAAACTATGCACTGCAAATATTTCTACATACAATCCCTGCCAAAATATTTAAAAATACAATGAGTAAAAATGTCATTCTGACAGGAATAGTCAAAGGCTCAAGCCTGGATTTTGACACTCGACCCACAAGAGGTAAAGCCGTGAAATGAGAAATCTTTTCTCATTACATCTATATGGCTTACTAGCCCTAGGCCTGGATCCAGAACCTAGTCCCAACAAGCTCCCTAACACGGAATACAAATTAATACAGCTACACACATCTCTCAGCTGTATTAAGAGCAGTGTGGTATTTACTGTTATTCACCACAGATAAACCAAAATAAGCTCCTGACTGCAAATGTCTCCTCCCTGCTTTTTTCCACCTGCTGTGGTTGAAGAAACTCTCTGCTAGAGCAGGGTGGAGTAGGAGCATGGACATCAGGCACTTCGGCTTCAGCAAATTTTGTTAATTAAAGGACAGAACATGGGAAAAACTTGCACAGCAATGCACAGTGAGGCTGGAATAGTTAAACTGTTTCTTAGTCCTTTTCTGCTGCTGTTTCCTGCCCTTGGGCTGATTTTTTGGGGACATGCTATCGCTGTGCCACACTATGAAGGACATGGAGAGTATAAATTTGGCTGAATGAGAACTCAGCTCAGATATACCATCACTCAGATGCTGATGTTCCTGGTCAGCCAGTCAGGCATGGGCCAAACATATACTGGGGACTGAGCTTGTGCAGGGTAACCAGCATCAAGTGTGAGTGCTGGGCTCTAATCAGCATATGTTAATCGTTACGGGTATAAAGAGCCTTACTGACTCTTTAAAACATTAAGTAGAAAAAGGGAGGAACTGGTAGTCAGAAAATGCAAATTTTACTATCATTTCCATTTTTAGGCCCAATTTAAAGCACAGAATATTGCTTTCTTGTTGTTGTTAAAACTTGCTAATAAAGATCCTCAGTGCTTTCCATCAATTATATGATTTCTGGGCATGAATATGCTTATATCAGTGTCTACAGTCAGAGCTATAGACTATAAATTTGTGAGGATAAGGACTGTGTCTTTATCTGTGGGTGCTACAGATGGTGATGATAATGTTTAGTATCTGGAAAAAACAAGCAAATAAGTACTGAATTACTGAAAAATGACTGAGGTAGAAGAAGCTAGTTTGTCTAATCTAAAAAATTACAACACTGAGATAGCTTCTCATCCATGTAATTAACCATGACCATACATATAATGAACAGTACTGTAAATTTAGTGCCTAATTCATTAGCATTTTGCAGACAGACAAGCAAAGGAAAGCACGGGGAGATGTGTATGTACAGTACACATATAATGTCTCAACAGCTTAAGTTGTTAAAGGAAGCCTATACTCTGTAATATATATCAGAGTAACCTAATTGTATTTACACTTGAAGTGTTTTTGAGCTAGAGCTTTTTAAAACCAGATTATAATGAACATAAATGCATGTCCTCCCTGCTCCAGGCACCCCTGAGAGGTCTCATTCCATCCTGCTGCAATATTCTGTCAACGGTGGCATCACTTGGCACCTGATAGATGAGTTTTACTTCACGCAGACTACAGACGTCCTCTTTATTAATGTTCCTCTGCCCTATTCAGCCCAAAGCAACGCAACACGGTTCAGGCTCTGGCAACCTTACAACAACGGTAAGGAAGAGACACCCATGGAATTCCAGGTCCACACTTGCACAGCTCAGCATCTGTAAGAGGCTGGAGTTTTGAACTCAACAATAATAGAAACTCTTAAATCATGTTTTCTTATATTTGAATTCCTTCAATTAAAATTATCACAGGACTATGTTTATTGTTCTTATAAAGATGCTGTATGCTTTAAAGTGAAAATAACTTAATAACCCTTGACTCTGCACAGAAGACTATCAGCTTTGATCCTAGAGGGACTGGGAGACCAAGCAATATCAATAAAGTTTACTTCACTCAGGTTCTTCTCATTATTTTTAATGGACCTGATTCTCCTTAACACTGAGGCCCCATTAGGATGTTCCAATTATACAAAAGTGTCCCAAGTGTAAATGGGAACTGGGCCTACCTTGCTCAGAATTAACTAGGCATTAAAAACCCATTTAGAAAGAGTATGAAGTGAGCAGTTAATCTTTTGATTAAATTGTAAAGGACTGTAGAAAACCACAAGAGGAATGGGGCTCATTCCTCCTGATTACAGGAGATGTGCCAGCCGAAGAAATCTCTCCTCTGCACTCAGTTACTCTCAGCACGTTTATTACCAGGAGCTGACACTAAGGGCTCTAAAGAATTCCAGCAATCATATAGATGTGGTGATATAGCAACGATTTATTCCATACAGGCAAATGCCTAGCACACCTCTAACAAAAAATGCAAATTCAAATCCAGTCCTAAGAATTCAGTTTCAGTTCATTCTTCCAATGGGTCTTGACTAAAACATTTAACTAAACTTTTCTTGCAGACATTATCCTTAAGTAGAAATTTTATTTAACTTTCTCTAATCAACACGAAGACTTTTACACAGATGAAAAGAACAGTTACACAAAAGATCCGGCAATCTAATCCTTCCTCTCTGGTTTGAAAGTACCGATTTTCTGATATATTTGAATTTATAATCCATTGGAGACAAGGTCACTCAGAGTTTCCTTCTCACTCAAAGAGCTCTTGCCAGGCAAACACAAACTGCTCCGTGCAAGGAAAAGGTGTAGAACTAATCATCCTTTCAGGCTGCTTGGGTTCTACAGCAGCTGATCATTTAGATGATTCTTAATTAAAGAAGACTGATGCTATAATTTCAAAGTAAATGTCATTTAAAGAGAAGATAATTGTTCAACACAGGTCTTCCACTCTTCGGTTTGCTGTGAATTCTAGAAATTTTAAAGGAATAAAAGTTAATTCTGTAGGGTGGGGCTTCAGAGCAGTATGGAGACTATTTTAATCAAAAACTAAAATTTTCTATCTTCCAATTCTATTTTAATGGAAAATGAAAATAAATATGAAGCCACATTTTTAGCACCCTTTTGTCCCTGTAATCCATAAATACTGGCTACTGTTCTCTAATAATAGTAGTATTAGGTCTTAATAGGAATGTTCCCCTTTTCTTTGTAGGCAAAAAAGAAGAAATCTGGATTATTGATGACTTCATTATTGATGGAAATAACCTAAAGAATCCCATGATCCTTCTGGATACATTTGACTTTGGTCCCAAAGAGGACAACTGGTTTTTCTACCCTGGTGGAAACATTGGGCTTTATTGCCCATATTCATCTAAAGGAGCTCCGTAAGCATCTCTCTGCAATAAATTAGAAAGAAGTTACTGTGTGATAAACTGAGTCTGGAGTCCTCCTTTCCTTTTTTTTACAGGGAAGAAGATTCAGCTATGGTATTTGTTTCAAATGAAGTTGGAGAACACTCCATTACAACAAGAGACCTGAGTGTAAATGAAAACACTATAATCCAATTTGAGGTACTTGTCCTCAAAAAGTTATTTTGCCTTTTGCTTAGACAATTCTGTTCCTTCAGGTTCTGCTCTTTGGTGTATTTGCCCAACTGTTATGATCGTCAAGTAGAGAAGCCTGTATAATTTCCCCTGTAATTGCTTTGATATTACTTTCCCTCATGTGGGTGTATCATGAAGCTTTTAATACACAGATAAGGGAAATTTCTGCGTCGAAGTCTTATACATTCTTGCCTAAATTACTTGCACTAACATTTAAGTCCATGTCCTACAAGTTGGCGTCACCACTGGCAGACAAGTTGATGAGCAAAATATAATGAGTGTCCAGATTGTCACTTCCCAGCCTGCTCAGGATAAGTGTGCAGCATTTCCGTGAGCTGAACCGACTGAACATTACTGTGAACTGACATTAGAAATTAATTTTTCCTACTTGCTGGCCTAACTGCACTGCTGTACTTTCTCAGAAAGCCACGGTTCTGCTTTCTTTTTACTTCTGCCCATGCTTTCATAAATGCTCTAGAGGAAGCTGTTCTTTAGCCATGATGGCCTGAATTCATCCCATCTTTGGGAGTTATCTAAAGCTCATTAATAAGGAGCATATTTTTTGTGCTTCTCATATAGTCAGCGGAAACAGGAATCCCAATGATAACACATAGTCTAAACTAAACTGTGTTTCTGGTTTATCCTAAAATCTAAACTGTGCAGTGGCTAGGGCAGCTACAGATAGGAGTAACCATTTAGCTTGGTATGTATTAGTCTAGAGGGTTCATTATATTAGCAGTAAAAGACTCTTTCATGTAAATTGCCATGCCACAATTACCAGGCTGCTTTCAACAAAGATGTAGCATGCTGTAGCATTAAACAGCAAATTATACTGATTTATAAACAATTACTAAAATGATACTGCAGGTTTTCCAAGAAAACTGGGCTTAGCTGTGTACTCATGCACATTTCAGTTGTCATGCAGTAAATTCATAAATTATTGAATGCAAACCATTTTCTGTTTTAAAATATAGATTAGAACCTGTAGAACAGAAATGTTTGAGGTCACTTTAAGATATTTATAAGTCTTCAGAGCATTAACCTCATAAAATCTACATGCTTACTTCCATATGTGGTAAGAACATTGTTTTCAGCTCACGTTTTTGAGGATATTAGTATAAATGAAGAAGTTATGCATAATGCAGTGGAGTTTCTCTCTGTGTCTCAGGAGTCAAAACCTATATTGGGTCAAGCATCTCTCTAGCTTCCGGACGAACAGACAACCCTTCTAGTCAAATGTAGGTTGATGGGACTCATGTGCACTGAAGAGTGATGAAGGAAATTCGATGTAAGATACGTTTTCAACATTCACGCACAGTTCTAAGTATTACTGGATTTTAGAAAAAAAATAGATTTTCATTACAGAGCAGCATGTTAGACAATTCTTTTCTGCTACAAAGATATGTAAAAAACCAAAAATGTTTCATAGTTTTAGTACAGGCTTTGTATTTCATCAGCAATGGATGTTTATTTATTGCATGGTAAGTATAGTACATATTATTTTATATGAGAGTCATCCTGTAAGGGAACTATTTCTTCTTCTTTTATATAAGCAATTTGAAACTAAAAGAATACCTTAATATCAGTGTGAAAGAAAAGCAGACTAATATGCACTGGGTGCATGCAGAAAACATGTCTTAAGAGGTCACAGATTCTGTACAAATCATTTTATATTTTTATTCAGTAGTACAACTGTTATTCATCTAAGTTTTCTGCCTTTTCTATTATTGTCTACATCAGGAATCTTGTAAGAACAGCCTGAGAGGTTTGACACTTCCAAACTATGTTTCAGTGTGACATTGAGTCTAAATCCATCCAGCTATGATACTCTTTCAATGCTGTCTCCTAGGGCTTTGCTTCTGTACATGAGCAAATGGGTAGTGAGTATGAAATCTGAAGAACATATGGAAGTGATACAGCACGCACCCTGTAGCATAAGCTTTTTTTTTTTTAAGTGTAACATAAAAGAGGACCATAGTCCATATCAACAATTTAACAAAAACTTCATGTTTGCACATTTTGTTTTAATATTTCTGGTTTTAAAAAAGCGTTTTTGGTGCTGTGATTACTTCAGTACCTGACAGAGGATTGCAAGAGCTGATGCGTTTGCTCCAGCAATGTTAGCATCTCTCCTTTGGGATTTTGTCTAATTAACTTTATGGTTGTCTCTTAGTAGAAGTAGTCAGGGATTTCATTTTACATTCATTTTATGATAAGTGATATGCCCATGGACAGGTAGGCCATGTACAAGACATCATGTTCACGCTCATGTCCTTAGTGCATCATCCCAGTTATTAAATGAGTTCCCAAAACACCATTTTCCTAGGTTAAATAAATACCATACCAAATGGGGGAGGCTGACTAAGATGAAGAGTCAAACTCATAATGAGTCCTGCCCTATGTCATCTTCTGCATTTCATGTCTTGGCCCCAGATCAATATTGGCTGCACCACTGATAGCTCCTCTGCTGACCCAGTGAAGCTGGAGTTCTCAAGAGATCTGGGGGCGACTTGGCACCTGCTACTCCCCTTGTGCTACAGCAGCAGCAGCCACCTCAGCTCCCTGTGCTCCACTGAGCATCACCCAAGTAGCACTTACTATTCAGGCACCACCCAGGGCTGGAGAAGGGAGGTCATTCACTTTGGAAAACTGCACCTCTGTGGGTAAGTGTCTATCTCCTATTCCTGTCCAGCTACTTGTTGGTTTGTTTTTATTTCTGATTTCTATCCAAAATGTTCTCCCAGCACGAGTGGTGCAGTCTGCACTAGAGCAGACTAGATGACAAATTTTTCTCCACATTTTATTTTGAATGTTAGTGTTCAAATACATTGTGCCTAATGCTAATGTAGAATAGACACAAATCAATTCCTATTTACCCATGTATGTAATTGGTGACATTTTTATGGAAGTGGGTGGAATGGTAAAATTAATGCAAAACTGACTGTTCTTAAAGCACTTTGTATGTTCTTTACTGCAGTGTGTTAGCCATTTGAATTCATCAAGGATATTCAGCAAGGATATTATCCCAAGCACGAATAAAAGCTGGGCAGTGAGTGGACTGATAGCAGCTCTGTGGAGAAGGACTTGGGGGTATTAGTGGATAGAAAACTGACTATGAGCCAGCAATGTGCACTCACAGCCCAGAAAGCCAACTGTATCCTGGGCTGCATCAAAAGAAGTGTGGCCAGCAGGTTGAGGGAGGTGATTCTCCCCCTCTACTCCGCTCTTCTGAGACCCTACCTGCAGTGCTGTGTCCAGCTCTGGGGCTGCCAACATAAGGACATGGACCTGCTCACATGGTACCAGAGGAAGGACACGAAGATGCTCAGGGGGCTGGAGCACCTCCCCTGCGAGGACAGGCTGAGAGAGTTGGGGTTGTTCAGCCCGGAGAAGAGAAGGCTCTGGGGAGACCTTGGAGTGGCCTTCCAGTACTTAAAGGGGGCTACAGGAAAGATGGGGGGGGACCCTTTATCGGGGAGTGTAGGGATAGGATGAGAGGTAATGGTTTTAAACTGAAAGAAGGTAGGTTTAGATTAGATATGAGGAAGAAATTATTTCCTGTGAGGGGTGGTGAGGCCCTGTCACAGGTTGCCCAGAGAAGCTGTGGCTGCCCCCTCCCTGGCAGTGTTCAAGGCCAGGTTGGACGGGGCTTTGAGCAACCTGGGCTAGTGGAAGGTGTCCCTGCCCATGGCAGGGGGGTTGGAACCAGATGGTCTTTAAGGTCCCTTTCAACTCAAATCATTCTATGAGTTTATGATTCTATGATTCTTGCATGAAATTTGAGATCCATTAGAAAATGAGGTAAAATGTGAGCTAGTATAAACTTGATTCTACTTCAGGGTAAGGAAATGGGCTGATATAAATACGTGAGGTCTCTTGTGGCTGTAAAGTTCTCTGATTCTAAGAAATTGTAACTGCTGCAGTCACTCAGAAACTTAATGTTTGATGAACAAACTAGGTTGGATGTTAACAGATACATGGCATAGAAAACCAATACGTGCTAGCATGCATAATAACATGTAACTTTTCAAAGTATAAAACAGTAGTTTACTTTTTCAGGGAAAACTGTCTTGTAGCATCAACTCAGTTTCTGTAAAAGAACACACCATTAAGGATTAAACTGTAGCACAGATGAATGAAAATGAGCTATGCAACTATGAGACTTTGAGTCTGTGCAACTATGAGACTTGAGTATGAAACTTCTGCATGCAATGGTCCCTCCACTAAATAAGTGGCCCCGTTATGTGCCTCTGAAAGTATGAAAAGACCTGTATAAGAGATGAGAACCACATTTGGAAAGTCTGGATGTTTAATAATTTAAGAAAATGTTTACATTTTAAACTTGTACTTTCTGGTTTAAGACAGTTAACATTTCAAGCATGGAATAGGTAACAGTCTCTTGCAGCAGCTCATTTGTCCTTCTGGCTTTGCCCAAAATAATTATTTGACCATTTGCCCAACTACCAATGCATCCCTTCAACTGAAAATTTTGACTATTAAGGCTCCTAACTCACTTAAACCTTCCAGGTATTTTCATTTAGTCCTCTGCTCCTGAGTGGTTTTCTCCTGTTTGTCTGCCTTTCCTCCTTACACCTTCCCCAACACACCAGGCCAGAAGTCAATTGCTGATAGCCAGCCAAACCCAGCAGTGCAAAGCAGCTTCCATGGAGCATTCAGTGCCATGAAATTATTGGCCCAGAGGGCTGAAATGGGATTTTCTGCACCAGAATACACTGGAATAACAAGAAAAAAACTCCAAACCTGACTCATCTTGTAATCCTAAAAAAACCCAGCCTTTTCATCCCCAAAGTGTCAAGTGATTGTATTTAAATGAAGATTAAGACATTTTCAGTTATTTCCACTACATATGTTATTTTGGACATTCTCAGCAGACAGCTGTAACTACGATGTAGTATTCCAGTTATATTCTGAAGGAAGAGATGAGAGTTTGTTGGAGCAGTGAAGAAACCCCTACCAACTTCAACAAGACCAGTATTTCACTCTACTTCAGACACAAGTCAGACTTTACCCTCGCCAAGAGGGAGCCTGAGAGAAGGAGCTGATGTGCTTCAGGGATGGAATTAATCCAGCCCATGGGGCTTAGATCTCCTCTAAAGAGGATCTTGCAATACCTCCAGCCTCACACTTGTGTCCTCGCCTCAGGGCACACTAGAATCAATGTTTTTGACTTTCAGCGGGACTCTGGTTCTTGGGTATCTTCCTTGAAACTCTTAGTAGTGTCCCCACCCATCAGCTATCCCTTATCACCTGAATCCCCTCATAAAAATTCCTTTTTATCATACCAAGACAAAAAAAACCCATCAGCTACCTGTGCTATTGATTCACCTGCTGCATTTAGATATCTCTAATAAGACAATTAAACATGCAAGGCAATTAAGTGCTTTTCCCTTCTCACTCTTCTGCTTTCCTTCCTCCTTTAAAATGTTTTCTGAATTGTCAATAAAATTAGTCTCTCAAGTATTTTTCCCAATCTTGATTTGTTTTCCCTCTTTCCCCAGTCAGTTCCTATTTATATGTGGCATTGATGTGAGTAGCACTTAGGAGGCAAATTAAAAATGACAGGACAGCACCCAAAGGAGAATATAGTTTAATTTAACAACTTTCAATATCAGTTTGGTTTAAGATTAAGCCACCTGAAAGCAAACTGAATACCTGGTGACATTTCAGATCATGTTTTCTTTCTGCGTAACTGAGGGTGAGATCCTACCACCCCAGCCCTACAGGTGGTCTCCCTGGCGGCAGGGTGGCAGCATGAAGCAGGAGTTCACCCTCCAGGAGAGGGTGAAGGTGGTCTGATCTGACTCAGACACTGTACGCCAAAGCAGAAGGAAATCCATCAGACTACAGCCATTCATCCTCCCCATGAATGATGGAGAGAAGAGTGGTTAGATTTCAAATCCCATTTTCAAGTCCATCATTCAGTTTTGGTGTTACAAGTAATAAATAATGTTATTTTTATTTCTGTCAGTACTTGGGTTGAACGTCAACATAAAGATGCATGAGGTACTAAAGGAATTAGGTATAGCAGTCAGTTTCTAGAATTAGGCCATTTGTCAAGCCAGTTCCAACAGAAAGAATACTGTATATATGCATAGTATGGCATATATAGAGAATACAAAAAAGATGAAACTAATTTTTAGCGTACACTTTATGCCTTTTTCAGGTTGGCAAGGTTCAGATGGTACCAAGGATTTTACCCTGCTGGATCCCAGCCAGTGACTTGGGCCATTGACAACGTGTACATCGGCCCGCAGTGCGAGGAGATGTGCAGTGGGCACGGCAGCTGTATCAACGGCACAAAGTGCATCTGTGACCCCGGGTACTCTGGGCCAACCTGCAAAATAAGTACCAAGAATTCTGACTTCCTTAAGGATGATTTTGAAGGTATCTCTTTTTTTGTGGGAGGGGTGAATTCTGCCTGTCTGTCTTAGTGGAACCCAGGGCTCAAGGGATAAAACACCAAAGTCTTCCTCACCCCTGAATGCTTCTGAATATAATTTATGCTGTGGGCATATTCCCATGAACCAAGTAGTTTAGATGTCATTCTCAGGCATGCTTTGTGAATATCTGATGGCTATCAGTTGCCTGGTTTGGAGTGTCTGACTCTTTGTGAAGTTGTTAATGCCAGAATAGAAAATATTCACCAAAATGGAATTTCCCAAAACTCTACATGTAGAAAATAATTTTAGAAGAAAACGATGGTTTGATAGTAGTTTGACTTTAGCACAGACAGAACACATACAAGTGAGGCAAACAACAGAAGGCTTTGAGGTTGTGTCGTTTCTCACTACAAGGGAAATCTAAAGGGCCTTAATACAGCAAACATGGTTTCAGAGCAGACCGTGTGTCTCAGCGGTGAGGGCCACTGCTCAGCAGGCACAGCAGACCCCAAGCAAGTGATGGTAGGAGGGAACTCAAAGTCTCATGTGTGCCTGGGCACACACTGCATCCACACACACAACTTTAAAACCACGTAGAGGTTTCCCCCGCTAGCAAGCATGGCAAGAAGAGCATTTTTGGAATAAAGCAGCAGCTGTGAACCAAACTCATCCTTTCATAGGCCGTGCTGTTCATTTTAAATTTTGCCAGCCCTTGCTTTCATGCTACCACATGGTACCCAAAGTTTCTTTATACAGACCTGGATACTTTGTTGTTATCTTAAGAAAAATGAATAAAAGTGGAATATCTGGAGACTAAGATCCCAGATTTCATACTTCTGGGTTTATTTTGTTTATTTTGTTTTGATTCATGGTAGTTTTCTAAATTACATTGCATCAGAAACACTGAATATTTCTTCACTCTGCATGTGATGTTTAATTTAGCTCTTTTCCTCTGGAAGTAGTACTTTTGCAGTAGGAGCACTTCAAGGTAAATTATAAATATGTATTTACTGTGTATTCAGGTCAGCTGGAGTCGGATAGATTCTTGCTTGTGAGTGGTGGAAAGCCATCAAGGAAATGTGGTATCATGTCTGGAGGAAACAATCTTTTCTTTAATGAAGAAGGCTTACGTATGCTGATGACTCGAGACCTAGATTTGTCACAAGCCAGGTAACACATTTTCAAAGTTTTTTCAGGATTTCACTGAAGAAATAATATACTGAAGAATAATACATATGTGGTATTTCTGTGGTAAAGGCAAACTGATATATTCTGTGGTCCTTTAGCAAATATTGCATTTTAACCACTGTTATCCATTTAAACTAAATTTAACGTGAACTTTAATGGGATTAACCATTTAAACGTTACTTTTTTTCCTTGAATATTAACTCCAGGATCTGATGCCACACCTTAAGTAGTTTATGCAAGTTTTTATTTCTTAAATGCATAATGTGAGAAATTGATTGCATGTCACATGCTGTTTGTCTTACAGAAATCGACTGCATGTCACACGCTCTGTTGTCTTACAGTTTGGTGTATTATGAGCCATTGCTGAAACAGGACTACCTACTGCCAGTATAACTCTTATATTCATCATCTCACAAGCCTTTCATTTTTTGAAGCTTGCTTTCTTCTTATTGTGCACATTTGTTTCCAACAATTCACTGAGAAATTCCCTTCAAGCTGTCACCAGCTACACCAAGCATAGCAATTGAAAAGCAAATATTTTTAGTGTATTGAGATATTATGTTGTATGATTATGGCCTGCAGAGGAGATATTTGATGTGTGAGGCACGCTCAGCAAGCCACATTTAAAAAATTTACACTAATATAAATTAAACCGCATCCTGATTGCATGAATGTTAATAAATACACATTGTTTTCTAATTTATTCAGTATCTTAGCTTATATCCTTATATTATTACTTTGGAGGGATTGATTTTCTCTGAGACTTTTTCCCACTGATCTCTTATAAACACCCACACCCTACTCCTCTCTAATGTTCTGTGGGAAACACTTTAACAGGCACTTTATCTCTTTTTGACTTGTCTTCATTAGCATTGAAGCTTCAAATAATGGTTTAATTGCAGACCCCTATGGTCAATAAAAATGCTTAATTTCTAACCACTGTATTTTTTAGATCAACAGTTAGCTAGCCCTCAGTGAGGTTTAATATTAATTTAATATTAATTACTGAATTTCTAAGATTCCTCACAGCAAACTTTTTTCAAAGCTTGGTAAACACGAACACCGGTTCTCTGCACTAATTTGATTTCCTAGACCATTCTGAAATTAAAAGATTATTTAACAAAAGATACAAGAGATCTTGTAAGTTGCTTCATTAGACTAAACAACATGTTTTCCTTAGTGCTCATGTTCAAAGAACTGTCATTTATCTCTTCTCCGTGATAGTCTGTGGCTGGATTTGCATATATTGACCTCAAGGTGTTACATGGAGATAAATTAATTCTGCCTTGGAAAACAAAGCAGTATGTTTCATTTCTTGTATATGCTTATGAAAAATAACAGTTATCAACAAATAACTGTATGTTCTCTTCTAAAGAGCAAGGTAGACTGCAACAGTGTTGCTGGAGGCTGCTCTTTAGCAACCTAAAGTAATTGCAGAGGGATTTTCCTAATTTCCTGGCTGACTATTGGCCACCTGCAAAGCACAACAGATCTCTGTGACACAGGCGTGCCAGGTTCTGCACAGGACTTGGGGAGAAGTTTCAGTTTATGGCAGGAATGATGAGAAACAGCATTTCTAATAGATATTTTTAAGGGTATTAGACTCAGTAATCACATTAAAACTTCCCCTTATGAGATCCCCTGAAGTACACAGGCAAGCAGTGGTGTCTGTTGGTGCTGCCAGCCACACTGAGCACCTGGGGATTGAAATCAAGCGGAGTCTTCAATCCACTATCCACTGCCGTCACTCCTATATTTTAAATAATTTAACACAGAGGACAGTATATCACCATCATGGTGATGCCAGTAGCTGAAACTGCACAGCATGAAATATCCATAGGGACACAATATTTTAGGTATCCCAACTGATCAAATCCCTTTCTGTTCTGAATTACTGGAAGAATATCCACACATTTTAGTGTTACTAGATCTATAAGAAAACTTTGCTTTTCCATTTCAAAATAGGCAGAGCATTTGCAAAATATCTCTGAGATGAGAAGAGATATTTAAAATTACTTCTCCATCTGCTAAATGTTATGTTACCGATATCTGAGTGGGTTCATTACTATATTAGTAAAAAATCAGATAAAAGAATAGCAATCAACAGAGAGCAGATTCAACAGAGACAAGGTCACCTGGGTTTACTTCCTTTGAATTATGTGGTGAACATTGGAGTAAATCTGAGGAGGCACAAAGACTTTTCAGCAGTGAAATCAATCCATTACAGTTGATATGTTGATCCATGAGGGTGCCCAGTGCTCCTTTAAAGCACAAGCAATATGTTATGTCTGGGACGTGGAGGTGGATATAATCTATAGTGAAGGAAGTTATATATAGTAGCAGGGAAGCCATGAGTAGCAGCGAGGACTAGAATTAATTGACTTGCAGGTCTGGTGTTTTATTGAAGCTTCATCTGCCCAGCACCTCTGCAGCATCCACTCCCAGTGGATCTACCTGCAGATCAAGCCAGAGCAAGACTTTTGATACAAAACTTCTTCTGAGCCATTTCATTTAACCATGAGACAGGCAGTACTAATGCAATAATAATTAGAACAGATGCAACACTCTAAAGCTGTGCAAAAGCTGTGCAAACATGAATTAATACTTGTAATATCCCTGCAAGTCCGATAGGTAAATATCATTACAGCAGCGGTTCCCTCCACTCCAAGTGCATAGTAGAGCTCTTTATAAGCATCGGCTAACGGGAAGAATTTCGCAGTTTGATACAAGTCTATTGTGCTGCTTTGGAGAAGCCAATTAAATAAGGGATGAAAGCATTGATGTCCCTGGGTGGCTTGGGCTGGCTTCAGGGAAGCCAGCACATTTAAGCAGTGTGATTTAGACAAATTTCCCAGGCTGACTAAATGGACAAAAAGATCCCTGAAAGTGAAACATGCTTTGTTCTTCTGTCCAGGTTTTCTCTAGTTTATGCCAATGGAAAACCAGGATGCTTATTTTGAATTTAAGCACTTCAGCAAATTATTAGCGAATTATGGTTTACTTAAGGTACCATTGCTTTTCTGCCACTAAAATCTGTACTCATGGGCTGCAGGGATAAAAATTTCACCCAGGATTATGTTTCTGATATTTGCAACACCATCTGCTATGCAGACAAAAGCTCAAAACATAAATTACCAGCTTTGCTAAGCCTCTTCTGCCTGGCAAACTACCACACAGGCAAAATGAATTTTCATCATCCCACCTGTCTGTCTGCTTATATTCTGGAGTCTTTGAAAAGGAAATCATAAGATCTCCTAAAGCTGACTCTTACAGCAAGAAATCATGGGGCTTGTCAATAGACAAACTCCAAGTCTCTCTAGCTGGTTATCTAGGATGTTGCAGAAAATAAATCTTTCCAGTAATTGTTCCCCCTGTTAGATTTGTGCAGTTCTTCATGAGACTGGGATGTGGCAAGGGGGTGCCAGACCCCAGGAGCCAGCCTGTGCTGCTGCAGTATTCGCTCAACGGGGGCCTCACATGGAGCCTTCTCCAGGAATTCCTCTTCAGTAACTCCAGCAATGTGGGACGATACATTGCCCTGGAAATTCCCTTGAAGGCCCGTTCCAGCTCCACTCGGCTTCGCTGGTGGCAACCATCTGAGAATGGGCATTTCTACAGTCCCTGGGTAATAGACCAGGTAAGGAATCCTCTAGATTGGTTTTTTTTAATACAAATTTAGACTGTTTTCAGTCTTAATGTTTCCCTTTTCCTGGCATATGTCATTTCACTGGGTCAAGCAAAAATGCTTTGTATAAAAATATTCTAGAATGATGATTATCTCGAAAAAGATCAGACCACAATTACTGTTTGCTAATCTTATGATTTTAATGCACCGTTTACATGTGGGGTACTGAACTCACATTTCAGAGCTAGTAAAGTCTTTTATATATGGGTAGAGGCTTATGTTCACATTGCAGAAGGCCTTACCATGCAACATGCAAGTCTGAGGCCAAATTTCAAAAACCTTCACTTAAAAATATATAATATCTAATAACCTAAGAAACCTTTTGTTTCATATTTGGGATTTGCTTCTATAAAGATTATTATATTACTTTGTATGACTTGGTATAAATCTCAAGAAACCCCACTAAAGTGATTGCACTCTAAGTAGTGTTATTGTACAAGGCAACTTGCTTTAAATATTTATGAAGGTTTTTTTAAAGGAGTTAGTTCAGGTCCTTAGGAGAAACCCAGAAACCAAACTCCCAGCCATGTTTAATGATGTGGTTACAAAATTTTACTTCCTATCTTTCTGTTTAAAAAATCCTCATTCTTTAATTCCTGTATCTTCACTGAACGTAGTTATATTAGTTCAGAACAATCAGAAACTGAATTCAGAATAACAAATGAAAATTAATTCTACCTTGCTTGCTGTTGAATAGTAAAATGCTGGTGTCTTACAGTCAATGACAAAAAAGAGACTCCCCAGTTCTATCAGCAGATGCAAGCTGATAGTAGTGCATGAGCTTATAGTACAGCTGAACAACAAATGGAAAAAATGACAGTCTAATCACTTTGCTCCTAACAACATTTATTTTTGTGAGCAGGTTTACCTCACCCAGGATGGACTTTACCTCCCCAAACTTTAGATTTGTACAGCTGAGCCGATATCTTTAGGACTCCTTTATAGAAAAAAGATATTCCCCTTCCTCATAACCCAAACTCTTTTTGGTTTTGGACTAGCAGAATATATATGCATAGATGGGTAAATCTTCCTCCTCCAGGATGCTATGCCATGTGCATGTTTGTGAAGACTTCTAGATATTTTTTCTTTTCAATAACAATTCCTTTCCTGATGTTTCAGATTCTTATTGGAGGAAACATCTCTGGCAATACAGTATTAGAAGATGATTTCACCACACTGGATAGTAGAAAGTGGCTGCTCCACCCTGGTGGAACAAAGATGCCAGTTTGTGGGTCTACTGGGGATGCTCTAGTGTTCATTGAGAAAGCTAGCACCCGCTATGTTGTTACTACTGACATCGTTATCAATGAAGACTCTTTCTTGCAAATAGATTTTGCAGCATCCTGTTCTGTTACAGACTCCTGTTATGGTAATGACTTCTTAGTAATTCCTGCCCTTCTTCCTCTCCTGTGCTGGAACGATCACTTGTTTTCTGATTCATCGTAACAAAAACTCAGAAATAAACTAAAGCTGCATGTTTCTGTTAGGAATTGTAATGTCCACTTTTTTATTCTAGATGTCTGAAGCCTAAGATAAACTAAAGTGTATTATTCCCTTCAAGCACTTAAGTTGCAGTTCAATCAATTTAAGAAAAAGACTAACAGCTGTCTTACTCAAACCCATTTACCAGTATGTGGCATCCACTGCTTGGGGTGATCTTGTGGTTTTAATAATAAGCAGCTGTGTGTTCCCAGCATATGTTTCTTGCTTTGTGGTTTTGCATTTTCGGTGAAGTAACTCTCAGTTCAGATCTCACTTGCACCTCTATAACAAAGAAATTTTTTATATCAGCATCCATCCGCCACATGCTAAGTCAGCATCAACTGCAGAAATTTGTATCATCCATACAAAATAATAAACATGTATATATATGGATGGATGGATGCATGTATGAATGTGCATGATCCAATTTTTATTACCTAGCTTCCTTTTTTTCATTATATGTATTCCGTGCAGAGCATGCTTTTGTATGTGTATATATGTATATGCACATATACATACATATATAAATAAAAACATGCTCTGCATTCAGTACACATCACATGGAAATTAAAAATTGGTCCATGATGTGAATTTTAAGATGCACAAGAAACAAGTCTTCCTAGCTTTTGAATTCTTGTTCATACATCTTAAATTATATTCTTTTAGTGTAGGGTTTGGGGGTATAGATATTTTTTGAGAAGGAGAATACAGTATGTTGCAGCATGTAGCATGTGTGAATTCACTGGATTGCTGACTATTCCTCTAGAATTCTGCATAAAAATGGAAAAAGATTTTACCTGAAGTCCCAGAAGTGGCTTCTCTGGTTTTGCTATTCTGAAGCCAATGAAAGTAATTGAGGTATTTTACTCACATGTCTAACAGTATTTTTTTTTTCTTTTGGTATGAAAGAGACTATGGCATACTAAGATCACCCCTGCTCAGTTTTAAAGTGTTTAGGCAGCTTAGCTATATACTGGCAAAGAATCAGTTCCTTCATTTTTGTTTCTGTGTCTACTACACTTTTCATTATCTTAACTTAGTATTAAATTAGGCAGGACACTACCTAATCATGCTTCCAGTCATGATGAGCAAAGCATTTAATTTTCACTGAAAATTCACTTAGCCTTGTTTGTTTCCACTTGTCCTTGTATTTCTAAAGCACTGTCTTCAGTGCTTGGACATCAAGTGGGACTGACTGAGTGATAAAGGGTCATTCTCTGTGCATGAGGGTAGAAAAAAGGGTCTGTAGTAATCAAAAAAGATTGCAGATTTATCACACTGTCACTGCAACCACGGTCCATGTTTTACACAGCCAGAATGCTTGGCAGCTGGAACATTTACTTTAGTTACAATTCTGTGCCTATTACTCTTTACTTTTTAATGGCTGCATAAAAGTTTAACTTGAAGTATTTAGTGAGCTTGACTAACTTCTATTTTTCATAATAAAAGTTTATAAGCCATAAACATAAAAACAATGAAATTGCTGATTTTTGCTGAGAAATGAATACATTAGTTTAATGTGCCTAGACTGTGTTTGAACGAAAACAAGTTCACTGACTAACAAACTCAATTTAAAATTGTTTATGCTGGATAATGAAATGAGCTGGTCTGGAAGGGGGTGGACGAGTGACTAAACCATCTTGTGACAGAGCCAAAAGTTTGAATTTGAGTGTTTTCTGCCTTACACAATGATTACATCTAGCTGAATCTCATCCTCCAGCCTGAAAAACAAAAAAGATTGCTGGTCATGATGCTGCCACATCACTTTCTTGCATGCTGCTGCTACAGAAATTGTCTTGACTTAATCCTGGCGACTTGACAGATGACTTTGTCTTTGCACCTGTGGTCCCTTGAATTAGGTGGCAGATACAGAGGTATACTCCAGCCTTCTCCTAAGCTATACTGGCTCAGCAACATATAATATATCCTCCAGCACTGCCACTGAAGCTTTGTGCCTCTGACAAAGGGTTGAAAAGTTTTGAGTGGTTATTTTGTTAGCATAAACTTGTGACTAACGCTCTCTGAGGTTACCAGTTTATTGTTGACCTACGTATGTAAGTCACTAAATTAAGTAACTAAACATGTTTCCACCCTTAGCTATTGAACTGGAGTATTCAGTGGACCTTGGGCTGACCTGGCACCCAATTTTGAGAGACTGTCTTCCCACTAATGTGGAATGCAACAAGTACCATCTCCAGAGGATTCTCATTTCGGACACTTTCAACAAGTGGACCCGGGTTACTTTGCCCCTGCCTCCTTATACTAGGTATCTCCCTCTGGGTTTCCGCAGAATAAATATAAATGTAAACTCTGTATTAAGGCATGATAAATGAACAGTGTTAAAATAATTGTACCTTGCTATTTTTGTTTGGTCCACATCTATAACAACAAATTAGTATCAGCAAATGAAGCCTCATTCTGCTTTGCATAAAAATTGAAACTCTACTATGTGCATTTACTTTTCTTAGTTATGTAAATACAGGAAATTCTCATCCATCTTGCTCTGGGAAGGGACAGGGGGAGCTTTTTAGAGAATCTCATTTCATCAGCCTCACTAAAGTCTGGTTGTTTTGGTGGCTGATTGGACTGGCTGAATCCCCGCAGCCCCCTGTGCTTGCTGCTGCTGGCCATGAGGTGGTTTTAACTTGTCAGGGTTCTTAGTTTTCTGTGCATTCCTTGTATTCTTTGTGTCTCTCTCAGCTTTGATGCTCTTGTCATTGTTTTTACACGTGCCCCATTTTCACCTCCTCTTCTTTTTCCTACTTTCCTTTGTCTGCGAAGGAAGAAAAATTAGATTTGTTGGGAGGTTGCAGGGAAAGGAGCTGTTTGGGACTGACAGTGCTATTGGGAGTGCTGCCATATAGTTCCCTACAATGCCCTGAAAACTGCTGGATTTTTGTTTTGTTGTCAGTAAGATCCATCTACAGACAACTGGGTAGTTCAGCCTTCCAGCTTGCATCCTTCTCGATGTGCTGTTTTGCAGTGAGGCCGTGACTGTGCCCTGTGCAGTCATACCCAATAAAGCTGTTGTAGAGCTAGCCCGGAGTAAAGCCCTGCACACACAGGTAATAGCCTGGACATGAGGCTCCCGGCACAGCTCGGCTCTACAGCTTTGCTGTTATTGCTGAGCCCAATCTCCTCATGTAGACATAGGCCGAGCTAACTGCAGGCACAGAAGTACCACAGTGTAGGCAGAGCCTATGCCTATTTGAGAAGGTTGTTATGAAAGATGCCAGCTAATGAACATATGAGTTTGGAAACAGAGACCTTCATTTTTTAGCGATTGTACTGAGAGTGCCTATACAGTTGTCACATGTTTTGATACTAGTGGTGAAAAAGTTCATGTTTTATTACCAAACATTTGGGGCATCTATACTCTTCCCTATCTTCAGTGCAGTGCTTCATGTCAAGTAACAGTACTTTTTTAGGACTTGTTCCCAGAATCGATCTCTTCTGCTTCCTCTTTTGTGCTGCTTCGCTACATATTGTTTGTAAAATCCATTACCCCCAACAATTCTTGTATAAAGTCTGTAAATTTGTATTCAGGAGAGGCTTTCTGGGGCTGAATAGGATAAATCAGGACTGGGATTGATTGAATTTGGACCTGAAAGGAACCTACCACCCGAGATAGAATCACAGTAATTTATAAACCTGAGTTTAAGACTCTAAAGATTTTTGAGCATTATATGTCAAAAGAAGAAGTCCGATACCCTAATGAGGCAAAAATTTCTCTTCTGTCCAATCCAATAACTGTATTTGTTGCCTCAAGTAATACCATTTCCCAAACATATTAAGGTAGAGATTGCATCGGAGAAGTTATTACAACCTTAGCTCACAAGCAAGGGAGACTTTAAGCTTTAGAATAAGGAATAGTGCAGCTAGTAGGCTCTTTAGTACAGATGTGATAGAACTTTTATGCTGCTTTATTATTTCAAGCTGTCTAATAGCAGGTGTGTGTTTCTAAGTGTTTGTGCCTGTACATTTTCGGGACATGCAGGCTACACAGTCAATAGCTTGGCCTGGTTCACAGAACCCATACTCACATAGCCTTTTAGGGCTCATACCCCAGCGTTCTATCTAACCTCTGACCTGTAGAACACAGTGAACACTTACTTTTAACTTAGACTCAGAGCTGATTTTAAAATGCGTATGCAAATACAAAGCTTCTCCCAGGAGCATCATCTCCATAAATTGTTACTGAAGTGCCAAAACTAAAGCAGGCAGTGTAAAATATAGGTGCTTGTCTTTATTCCTGAAGGAATTCCTCACAATTTATGCATTTCTTTTAAAAATGCTATTTGATGAGCAGCTAGACAGCACAGTAGTAGATATCTCCTTGGATAAACTTGTTATTCATTCACCTCAAGTAACATGTTTATAAATAAATAATTCATAGAATAACATTGACCTCACCATAAAAGGTTTATTTTTACACTGAATAAATTTGGGTGATTTTGCTGTTTATTTGTTTTGGTGTTTACAATAATTGTGATTTCCCTTTGAGTTTCAAAAGAAAAGACTACACAAAGTTCAATGCTGCCATCTAGTGCTGTACAGCAAAACATGGACTAGCTTGAATTGAAAATGGTATTTTTGATGTTACGGAAATTAATTTACTCACAGCTATTCAAAGATAGATGTCTACTGCTGCATGATCTGAATAGCTATTTGGTGTCCCCTGTTTCAGTTAGGGTTTCATCATCTCTCTTGGGAGCTGAGACAATTAATTCACATATAGCTACATCAAAGCAAGGTGTCTGAATAGGGAGCTAAGCCCCCTTTAGTCAACAAAATGACAATTATTTACTGAAAGGAGCTAGCATCACACCATAGATCATTTCTTAATATTTCCAGTCAAGCCCTGGATGGAGGGGAGGGAGGAAATGGCAAAACCAGGGCCACGCAACAAACCCTGCATGGGTGCTCTCAGCTTTCTCCTGTAGATTTATAAACGGCAGCATCTTGCCTAGGAGCCAACTCACTTTCTAGAGATGCTCTTACGTAAGTGTAGTTGGGAGAATTAATAGAGAAAAAGTTAGGTTAGTTTGTTGACTTGCACTGAAGCAATAAACTCAGGGTCAGGGTAAAACTTGGAGAATTTGGGTGATTCTGGCTTGATCCAGCTCCCAGCTATGCCTCAAGTTTGGATTTGTGCTGGGACATGGTTATGACTGGTCTCAGCCTCCCTTTGAGCATACTACCTTCTTCCTACCCTCTTTTCCACTGCATCATCCACAGCCCACTTGCTTTGCTCTCATCAGTGATCCTTTTTCCACCTCCCACACGCTCAGCATGTTACTGAGCATCCGTGCTTTGTCCCGCTCTCAAAATGCGGGCACTCTGTTCTTGGGTTTTCAGGAACCTTGTCCTTATCAGGAATGAGCCCCGGGTTGTGCTGATATCAAACAAATATTCCAGGAGCGGTCTAGCCTTAAGACTGACATTTCCTTTCAGTCAAAATAAAGATTAGCTTAGCTAGAAATATTACCTTTCTGTTTTTCTTTCTCTCCCAAAGGTCTCAAGCAACTCGTTTCCGCTGGCACCAGCCTGCTCCTTTCGATAAGCAGCAAACATGGGCAATCGATAATGTCTACATTGGGGATGGCTGCATAGACATGTGCAGTGGCCATGGGAAGTGCACACAAGACAACTGTGTGTAAGTGCCATTTGTCCCCTGTCCTGTCCAGCGCTGTAGCATTTCAGTCCTCTGCTGTCATTTTAACAAATTTGCAGGGAAGACTTTGATACAATCTTTAAAAGGAAGGTGGATTTTGTTGTTAAAACTGAGCAGTGCACCGGGACCTCCTGGGAATAGAAATAACAAGAGGAAGGTTAAGTGCAGGGTTTGGCTCTGCCAGCCCTCTGCCTGTTCACACGTTATGGGCGATGCTGCCAGTCCTTTCCCCAGTGGCACTGCATCACCTCTGCTGTTGTCTATGCTGCATATGGGCTCCCCTCCCACCAGGTAGGGGGAAGGGACCCCTTGAGTTTGAACAACCCTCTAGGGACATACAGTCCCGGAGCTTCCCAGAAGGTGTCATCCTTATTCCTGAGGTGTTTCATGCTGTGTCCCCCGTGCCCTCATCCTGGTGCTGGGTGCAGAGGGCCTGGGCTAGAGGTGGGAAGTGTCCATGAAGCAAAAGGATATTGTGCCTGTTCTTCACAAGGCCAGATTTTTGCCTTGAGACTGGTGTTATCTTGATGCCTCTGATCCATGGTAGGGTTTGCTGGAGGCGGCAGACTGGCTTGATCCTCAAACTGTCTGTATAACAGCCTACATAGAGCCCTGCAAAGCTAACAACCACCAGATCTCCCCAGCTTTGTCCGTCTGGCAACAGAAAAATACCTTCCAGATGGATGTATTGCTTTTTTCCAGCCACAAATGGTAACAGAAATGGGGAAATGGTTGTATAATTGTGCTTTGACTATGTTTGTAAGAAATACATTCCGCTGCAGAATAGACATATTATTGTGTTGTCCTCTATCCTGACAGCACTGAAGTACCAAGGCATGATCTCCCTGGTGAAATCTGCATAGTAGCATAACCCATTTCCATGCTGTTATCCAATCTTTGACACATTGTAAGAATTTTTTTCAGAGGAGAAAAAAAATGGGAAACTATATAAAGAAACAACAGGAAAGTATTCATCCACTAAAATTCTACAGACACTTCAAATTTAACATTAGCAGGACATTCTTAGGCTTGGCACATTCTCTTAGGTTCATCTATCCAAGTACAATGTATTTCACTGATTCTACTCTGTGCTGGAGTGTACTCTGTATTAGCAGTTTGAATGATACATACCACTAACCTTCCTAAAGTCATGTTTGTTTCATATTAACTACAAAAAGTGGCAGATGTTTGAAACCCCCATATACCAGTTGTGTGCTAGTAAATGATGCAGACAGTCTCTATGCAGAATAAGATGGCTTCTTAATGTGGAATAACATGGCACTGATTAAATCTCCGTCCAGGGCCTTTGCCAGCTGAATTTTGCATTTGTTTTCTTCTGCAGCTGCGATGAGCACTGGGGTGGGCTGTACTGTGACGAGCCAGAGACCCCCCTTCCGACACAACTGAAAGATAACTTCAATCGCTCGCCATCGAACCAGAACTGGCTGACGGTGAACGGGGGCAAACTGAGCACAGTCTGCGGGGCAGTAGCCTCTGGGATGGCTCTTCACTTCAGCGGGGTGTGTGTTCAGTGTGGGGGACAATGGACTCCCTTTGGCAGTATAAACGGGAAGGATTTAAAAAGTTAAATAAATAGCAAGGTGTTAAAAAAATATCAGCATTACATTATTAAACATATAACATATAAAAAAGACTTACATCCTTTGCCTAGCTGAAGGTCAAAGTCACACAGGTCCTACAGACTAGGGCCAGACAGGAACACTCCGGGAAAGCAGATACTATGTTCCTGGCTATGCTGCAGTCAGAAAAATGCGATACAGTGTGTGTACCTCCTGAAAGGAGCCATAGAGGGGCCTTTGGAGGTGGAGCTGATAGATTAAAGCACAGTCTGAGTATGTAGATGTTCAGTTCCACTTACTCATAGCCTCCTCATAGCACTCATAACTTCCAGAGACAAGAGTTTTGTGTGGCTTCTTATCAGACCACAAAGGTAAATTAATAATTAGCTATTTGCATGTTTATAACTTGCATTTGGTCCTTGAAAATACATCTGTGTACAGCCTCATCTTTCAGATACTTCATTGCTGGATTTTTTCAGAGTAAAATTTCCTGGTTTAGCTACATATGTAGGTATATAACCCAGACTGCTGCTGAATTACAGTTTGCTTACTGACAGCCTCGGGATTATAAAAATGACAAAATAGTATTTTAGAAACATGTAAAAATTATAAATTTTCATGGAAGAGATCTACAAGCATAACTAGGTTCAAACTGATGTGAGTTTTCTAAAATAAACTAACAGAAACATTACATTTCTACTTCCTTCCAGTAGGACTAAGTAGGCACCACTTACTAATAGACTAAGCAATGTAAAATATATAATGGATTATGGCAAAACACACATTAAAATTGCTGTGCCATTTGATGGTTTGCACAAATCAAGCCATTAGCACTAATCAGTGATTCATTAATTCTGCCTGGTAAACCTTGTGTTTTACACTAGAAGCATGGATTTTTGTAACTCTTGTATTCAGAAGAAAGGTGAACACAATTCTTGATACTGAATGGTATAAAGCTGTAGGTTCAAGTAGCAACACGTATAATGCACAACAAGAATTTTTTAAATGGAACATAACTGAAATTATGTCCTCAGGGAAGTACATTTATTATTCTGTTGTAGCTTTACCTTTGTTATAATTAGTGTAATTCCATACAATTTTGAAGGTTTTACAACGTGAAGTTACAATAGAGACTCCATAGTCTAACCCTTTTTATGTTCATAAATTTTGCCTGTCAACACCAGCCAACGTATTTTTCATTGCTTTTAAGGGCTGCAGCCGTATGTTAGTTACAGTGGACTTGAATCTCACCAATGCAGAATTCATCCAGTTTTATTTCATGTATGGATGTCTGATAACGCCTAATAACCGCAACCAAGGAGTGCTGCTGGAGTATTCTGTGAATGGTGGAATCACCTGGAGCCTCTTAATGGAAATTTTCTATGATCAGTTCAGCAAGCCTGGGTTTGTACCTTCTGCCTGTATAATTTCCTGCACTAAAGTAAGGTGGTCTTGAATGTCTCATAAGAACCTGTGGGGTATATTACTGCTGTGGTTTGGATGTCATATCTTCAAGAGTTCAGCCTGTCCAGTCCGTAGTGCATGTGCTTGAGCATCAGCATTTGTGCAGCTGCTAGGCTAGAAATACAAGGTTAGTAAGGAGTCTATAGCTGTCTGATAGATTTGTAAATGGTTGCGTGAAGATAAAGTAACAGCTATTGTAATGATGTCTATCTTGTTCTTTAAGATACTTTCATATGCAGTCTAGTTTCTTACTGACAAGAGCTGAAAGTCATTGCTTGAGCTAGTTATAAAATGGTGAGGAGAGCAGAAACTGAATTTCTGCAGATATCCATCAAAAGAACAGATACACTCAAGCCATATTTTCAGATATTTGTGTTATTCAAATCATGCATAGATATGGGTGGACCTTTGCCTTACTGACTAATTTAAAAGACTCATAGAAAATGGGGCTGGGAGGGTGTTTTGCCAATTATCAGGCCTAGCATAAAGGACACAGCCAGCATAAAGATGAACCAATAACCAAATTGTATTTGGTACAAAAGGGTCAGTACATGGGTGAGCACTGGGGGTACAAACAAGTCAGTCAAATTATACATAATTGACATCAATCCCACTGACCCCAACAATGACACCACATGACCAACAATGGGTGGAATAAATGGTGAAATGTAGTCTCCCATAGAAGGGACAGGAGACAACCGAGTCAACAAGCCAAACACATCAGACCAAGGAAGCCACACACTGAATCTCTACACAGCCCACGTTTACAAAAGCCAGACCTGACTGGAGCCCAGTCCCAGGGAGGCGGGAGGTCCTTCCCCAACAGGGAACTCTGCACAGTGCCTCCACCTCACACACAGACACTGCCCCTTCTGCCAGGGGTCCCAGCTTTTATCCCTCAGTGGGACACCTGACCTTTGCTTACTGAATGCAGACACCTGGGGCTCCTTTACCTCATGGCTCTCCCTGCCAGGCCGGCCGCTCCCTGGAGGGAAGCCTAAAGGCAAACTCACCCCCCTTTGGGAAGGGCTGTGGGAATCACCCAGATGTCAACATTAATTTGGGGCTTGGGGTTGAAACCTCAGCATTTCAGAGGGACCCATTATTTGCTATCTCATTTGAATACACCAAGAAATTACTAGCACTTTGACAAGAGATTTAAGTGTACTATTGTCTGCTGTTGTAATGGAAATAAGAAAATTGTACTGAAACATTTCTATCTGCTGAATGGCTCCAGGTTGAAAATAGTAATCTCAATTTTACTTTGACATTCTCCTTCTTAACACTTCCCTTAATTAGGACCTTATGTTCACACCCTGATAGTCTAGACCACTGCATTTGGTTCCATAAGTACAGCTGGAGTCCATGAGGTTGCTCAAATCATGCCACAGTCTGGTTGCTGGCCCTTCTCATCTCACTCTAAGCCACTGTCCCAGAGATAAGATTGAGAATGGAGGTTTTTATTTCAGAAATCTACCATAGGGGAACACAGTCTAGATCACCTGGTCTTTTCCTTCTTTTCCAACTTGCACATTCTCTAGGAAACTATGGCACTGGACCTTATCAAAGCACCCAGCACAGAGCACTGAGAAGTATCTTCCTCCTGCTGCTTTCCTACAACTTATTTCCACCTTTTATTTCAGCTTTGTGAACATCCTCCTACCCTATGATGCCAAAATCATTGGGACACGCTTCCGCTGGTGGCAGCCTAAACATGATGGCCTGGACCAGAACGACTGGGCTATTGACAATGTGTTGATCGCTGGATCGGCTGACCAGAGGACGGTGATGCTTGACACCTTCAGCAGCGCTCCCCTACCGCAGCATGAGCGCTCCCCTGCCGACGCAGGGCCCACCGGGAGGATTGCCTTTGACATGTTCATGGAAGACAAAACTACAGGTAAAGGTTTCACATAGATCTGAATTTAAGAGCAAGAAGTCATTGCAGTGATTGCCAAATCTTGCTGAGCCTCTGAAACTTTGTCTCACTGTGATGGATAACACATACAATCCCATTGCTAGAGGGGTCTTGTCTTTTGGGTTTTGTTCATAAAATGCGAAATGAAAAGACATAACTCTTATTACTGCATAAATTTGATTAGAAGATTAACTTCTCTTCAAAGAAAGAAAAAAGGATTAAAAAGTGCCAGGTTATTCTAAGCAGATTTCTTAACCTGAGTATCTGCTTCCTATTTCCTAACTTTTTTACACATTCTTTAGGGAAGTTACATTTTACAACAACATTTTGTAGAGGATGTATTTCTGAATGTTTAAAAGACTTAACATTTAGAAGTGCTGGGGTACCCTTTGTGCAGATATGTAGGCAACACCCATTAAAATGTTCTCCCACAGTATCCAGTGCAACCAAAGTTTATCTTTCAGTAAGTCTCAAATCACTACTTCTTAAACATTAAAAAATAACATTATGATGCTTATGTAAATGAGTAGTAAGAGGTGCTTTGAGCAATAAATGTGATAAATGTAATAAATATGTACATGGGAAAATGGGGTACTGACATTCTCAGGAGCAATGCTAAATAATTCTCATGTAGGCTGAAAAATAAAGCCATGACTCACCTTTAGTGGTTAACACTAGTCCCTGTTTAATTTATATTTTCATTGTATGTTACTGACATTGCCATTTATTTTCAAGTGAATGAACACTGGTTATTCCATGATGATTGCACAATTGAAAAGTTTTGTGATTCTCCTGATGGTGTCATGATCTGCGGGAGCCATGACGGCAGAGAAGTCTATGCAGTCACCCATGACCTGACTCCTACAGAAGGCTGGATTATGCAGTTTAAGGTAAAATCTGTCTGCAATATAATTATTCAAAACCACTTTTTGCTCCAGATGTAAGTAGATTTTTCAGGAGATAGGATGATGTATAAGCCTATGAATGAGCCATTCCCTGAGGGAAAAGTATTATTATTAGGTCATCCTTATTTTTCATCCTCAGTGCGTCACTCTTCTCTTCCAGCACAGCAGTTGTATGGACCTCATGTAATAAGGATATTACATATATACAAGGTGCCTATTTTGTAACAACTGCTTAGTGAGGGAAAAGCAACTCCAAAGTAGTCCACACCACTCCTATGTTGTCATGCATTCACATCAAACCTGTACCCAAACTGCCCTTCATACATCCCTTTAGATAAATTAAAGAGATAACCCAGCAATATATCTGGAAGTTGTAAGAGCCCTTTGCACATCTCTCCCATAAAGACAGTCCACCTAACATAACCAAGCTGGGTGGCCTCCTCTGAAATACTAAAATCTTAGCTTGTGTGGGAAGGGGGATTAACTTTATTAGTTATGGGGTATTGGGGTATAAGGCACAAATGTCAAAACCTGGAAACCCATAAATGTGAGCTAACTAGAGGAAAATGAAACTCAGAATATGGTGCTTGTTCTCAGCCTTGGGAATACTGATGAGATCTACAGACGACTGGTGCCATACAAGCACTGTTACTGCCATCATTTCAAGCAAAATTCTGCAGTCAGTTTTCAGGTTCAATCAGGTTTAAAACTCTAACCAGCACCACAATTAATTCTTATTTACTTATGCTCCCTTCTTTATTAGGTTTCTGTTGGATGTAAAACCTCAGAAAAACTTGCACAAAATCAGGTCCATGTGCAATATTCCACTGACTTTGGTGTTAGCTGGAGTTACTTAGTACCTCAATGTTTACCAGCTGATCCAAAATGTTCTGGGAGTGTTTCGCAGCCATCTGTCTTCTTTCCCACAAAAGGATGGAAAAGAATAACTTACGCACTGCCTGAAAACCTTGTGGGCAAGTAAGTATGAACTTGCTACTCATTTTGTCTTGAATTAAATATCTTCTGAAAAAAATAACAGGAAATTTCTGCCTGTTCATTTTCTTTGAAGGAAAGTGCAGACTAGCAGCATTCACGTTCATTATGTATGCTACATAATTTTATTTCCAATCTATCAAGACTGACTATGACTTTTGGTCTGAACAACCCACAAAGTTAACCTTGCTTCTCTGCAGTCTGTTCCGGTACAGCATGTGCTGCTCTGTTCAGACAGCCGCAGGCAATTAGACTAGATTTATGACCTTACTGAGTGGAAAAGTTACCCTTGTTGTCTGCAGTAGTCCACACATATGCAAACCATTTGTCTTTTTCTGCAAAATTAAAATCTCTTTTATTCTTTGAGTAATCTGCTCAAGAAGTATAACCAAAATTGAAATTCTCTTGCAAGAAGACAGAACAGCTTTTTCCGGCTTCAGGAGTGTCTGGAATCCATCCATATATATACTGATTACCACATAGGCAGTACATCTGTAAAGAAAAAGATATGTATATGTATAAATTCGATTTCAACAAATACTGCCAGATATTAGTTGTGGAAGCTCAGAGGATAGTACAGTCATAAGTATATTGTGTTTCACCCACCTTTTTTCAATTGAGAGTAGTTTTATACATATGTCTGTTTTTCTTCATTTCTTTATATCTAGTCCCGTGAGGTTTCGGTTCTACCAGAAATACTCAGATATGCAGTGGGCTATTGATAATTTCTATCTGGGCCCTGGTTGTCTGGAAAACTGTAGAGGTCATGGAGACTGCCTGAATGAGCAATGCATCTGTGATCCTGGGTATTCGGGTCCAAACTGCTATCTGACCCAAACACTGAAGGTAATTTTACCGCATGTTTTAAAGAGTGAATTTTGCCATGTGTTTGTCTGAGAAAGAGAGAGAGGAGAGATCAATCCCACCAGAAATTTCGCTTTATTTCCTGTCAGCCTGAAGATACTCAAATCCATTTTCAGACCTTTTATCATTTTTTAACAAAACTATTACTTCAGTATCCGAGAACATTTGTTCCTTTGCAAATAACACTGCTTGAAAAAGCTATGATAAAGTTCACTGTTCATCCTTAGATCATTATTATATCATCTAGACCACCCTTGCACAAATTATTATATTTGATCAAGACCTGTGAAAAGATTGTCTGTATCATGAAAGAGCTTATTGAAGTAGGGAATACAAGAAAATTACATAAAATTACATAAAATTAATTCATCTAGCTGTTGTTACCCTATAAAAAGTGAGTGAAATCTACTTCTATACTTCTAATTTTAAAAATTAAAATATTTTTTAAATTTAACATATTTAGAAAATAATATGTAAGGAACCCCAAATTAAAATGTAGTATTTACTATCTCATTTTTTCTACATCGGATAAGAACAGAATAGGTACGTGCGCCACAAAAACAACAGGTCAAGCAGAATTTTGTCTAAAAAGAATATAACTAGCTTTTCAGTTATCATGTCATTTGAATTATTATAACTGTCTGTTTTTCATCTGAGATAACTAATCACAAATTAACAAATAATCATTACCTGTTTGCAATTTTTAATTAGTAATGTATTCTTCATATTAAGGACATTTGGGATAAAATCCTAGCAATTGTAGGGGAGTTTTACTCCTCTATCTCCTAAGGCCAGGATTTCACTCATGGCATTGCTTTTACTGCACGCTGGAGGTAAGTGGAAATCAGAGACATATGCAGTGGTTTTCACTGCAAATATTTGTGCAGGCAGTTGCATAAACACATATTCGCTACAATAACCGTAAGATTTCATTGCAGTACTGGTTTTGCTGGGGAAATAATATACACCAGCAGTTTCTCCCATACATACTAGATATGTACTGGAGTGGTGTTACATAGTCTTAAATAACCACAGTTATGAGTTAGACCCATTGTGGTGGGTTGACCCTGGCTGGACACCAGGTGTCCACCAAAGCGGCTCTATCACTCCCATCCTCAGCTGGACAGGGGAGGGAAAATAAAACAAAAGGCTCGTGGGTCAAGGTAACAACAGGGAAAGATCACTCACGAATTACCATCATGGGCACAACAGACTTGACTTGGGGAAATTAGTTTAATTTATTACCCATTAAATCAGAGTAGGATAATGAGAAATAAAACCAAATCTTAAAAACACATTCCCCACACCCCTCCCTTCTTCCTGGGCTTAACTTCACTCCCAATTTCTCTACCTTCTCCCCACTGAGCAGTGCAGGGGGGTGGGAAATGGGGGTTGCACCAGTTCATCACATTGTCTCTCCCACTCCTCCCTCCCCAGGGGGAGGACTCCTCACACTCTTCCCCTGCTCCAGCATGGAGTCCCTTCCACCAGAAACAGTCCTCCACAAACTCCAATGTCAGTCCTTCCCACAGGCCGCAGCTCTTCACGAACTGCCCCAGCGTGGGTCCCTGCCAGGGGGTGCAGCCCTTCAGGCACAGCTGCTCCAGCGTGGGTCCCCCAGGGGTCACAGGTGCTGCCAGAAACCTGCTCCAGCGTGGGCTCCTCTCCCCACGGGGCTACAGGTGCTGCCAGGAGCCTGCTCCAGCGTGGGCTTCCCACAGTCACGGCCTCCTTCGGACACCCCCTGCTCCAGCGCGGGGCCCTCCCCGGGCTGCAGGTGGAGATCTGCTCCTCCGTTCCCGTCCCTGGGCGCAGGGCACAGCTGCCTCCCCATGGGCTGCCCACGGGCTGCGGGGGAACCTCTGCTCCGGGCCTGGAGCACCTCCTGCCCCTCCTGCTGCACTCACCTGGGGGCTGCAGGGTTGTTTCTCTCATATACACTCACTCCTCTCTCTGGCTGCAGTAGTTGCTGCCGGGCAGTATTTTCTCCCTCTTCTTAAAATGTTATCACAGAGACGCTACCACTGTCATTGATGGGATCAGCCTTGGCCAGCAGTGGGTCTGACATCGGGCACAGGGGAAGTGTCTAGCAGCTCCTCATGGAAGACACTCCTGTAGCCCCACCACTACCAAAACCTTGCCATGCAAACCAAATACACCCATTCATTTGCACATGCAAATTTTAGTGTGCTGCATTACCTCCCAAGTATCTTAAAATCTAACCCTAATGTATTTTCTCATTTAACCAGTTCAGTTCAAGTAGCTAAATATTCAGCCAAAAGTGATTATGTTCAGTCACCCTGAAAATAAATTTTTACAGTGTTCATGAGCCCTTCAGATGTGTTTGGGTCAGTTTTGGCTGTGGTCATCAGAAAGGCTTAAGATCATAATTACCTGTACTTTATGTTAAAAACCTTACTTACAGACTTTCCTGAAAGAACGCTTTGACAATGAAGAAATTAAACCAGATTTATGGATGTCCTTAGAAGGTGGAAATACCTGTACCGAGTGTGGGATTCTGGCAGAAGACACAACCCTCTATTTCGGAGGTGCAACTGTGAGGCAAGCTGTCACTCAAGATCTGGACCTGCGGGGGGCAAAGTAGGTCATGTTTACATGTCATTTTAATAGGGAGCTCTGTTAAACGCTGACAAAGGTTCACAGCAGGTGATATAGCTTAGAGCTCAGGGAATTTATAGGTCATCACAAGCATAAAGTTATTTCGGGTGGAGATTATGATTCTCAAGGCACTGATGCTTTCAGATGAGTCACAGAGAGCAAGGCTCACCCTAGTATAGTGGAAAGGGTCTGCGATGTCCAGGTGAAGCAGCGTGTCCCCTTCCCCAGGAATGTCCTGGAGCCAGCAATGCCCCTCCTGCAAAGAGGCGAGATACCGCAGCCTCCTGGGCATCGCTGCCTCTACTGCTGAAGGCACCAGTTGTGTCTCCCACTGAGTTAAGAACATAACCTCTGCTGGTTGTCCTCTCTTGGGTGCCTGTACAAGACCCGCCCCACTCACATTCTGTAGAAAAGGATGACTTAACTGGAGAGCAATAGAATTATGTCAGTTTAGACAAGCTAAGGACATGATGTAGAAAACAACAGTCATTTTACTCACTTGTGTAATTCTGTAATTCAGCAAGAATTCACTGAATTACACAACCTTTCAGTAAGAAAGGGACCTCAGGGAGTCTCTTGTCCAATCTCATGCTCCAAGCCAGGTGAACTGATTTCAGACCAGAGTTTGTTCAGGGTTTTGTCCTGTTGCGTCTTGAAAATCCTCCAAGGACAGAGGTCTCACAGTCTCTCTTGGACAGCTTGTTCCAGCGTTGATTTACCTTCACAGTGATTTTTTTTTTCCCCATTATATTCATTTGGAATCTCCCTTTTTTTTGGATGTATGACCACTGACTTCCAGTCCCAGCCATCTTCTCCAGGCTGAATCAGCCCGGGTCCCTCAGCCTCTCCTCACAGGGCACATGCTCCAGACCCAACCATTTCAATGGCCTCCACTGACCTTGCCTCAGTTTATCAATTCTTTTTATGTCCTTCATTGAGATAGAGGCACCTTGTTAACTCATGCTGAGCAGCCTTTACATCAGGACTCCCAGGGAACTGTTAGCAAAGTGGTTTCCAGCCAGACAGCCCGTAGCCAGTACCATTGAAAGGGGTTAGCCCCTTCCAGGGGCAAGACTTTGCTGAATTTCATGAGGTTCCCATGAGAATTACTAAGCAATGTTTTTAGAAACCCTTGTTCTACTTGTACATCGAAGTTACTTGCTTAAAAATACTGGCATTTTGAAATCTTTCAGCACTTCTGCTAACAGAAAGCAAACTTCTCGATTTGTGCAGATCTTTAACAGATGTAAACTTACACATTTACTTTTAGGTTTCTGCAGTACTGGGGGAGAATTGGAAGTGAAAACAATATGACAACATGTCACAGACCAACTTGCAGAAAGGAGGGAGTGCTGCTAGACTATTCCATTGATGGAGGCAAGTACATCCTGTAGTTTCAGCTAAGCTGCAGCCCTGTTCTGTATTCAAGCACCATGGATATCTGAGAAGTCAGAGAGATCCAAAATAATAAGATTATTTTTAATTGTGGAGTTATTTTTGTCCCTGTAAAGGTTTTTCCCTATCTAAAATTTTCATCTGTTGCTCAGGAGTTTTCCATAATCCTCCTACCTGATTTCAGTAAGCAGTGACTTCCAGCCAATTTGATTCCTTTATACGATTACAAGATTATTCTTGCAATGAGTAACAGTTGCCAACTACCATTAGAAGTTAAGATTTGTCTATCAGAAAATCATAGCTATTATTTTTTATTTCTTATTATCTTCCTTTAACCTTTTAGACGATTCTACCATATGCTTGTTTTTATTACTAAACCTGCATCTTTTCATTCCAGGGATATCCTGGACTTTGCTTCATGAGATGGATTACCAAAAATACATCTCAGTCAGACATGACTACATCCTCCTCCCTGAACACGCTCTGACCAATACAACCCGCTTGCGCTGGTGGCAGCCTTTTACCATCAGCAACGGGATCGTGGTTTCAGGCCCTGAACGGGCACAGTGGGCTCTGGATAATATCCTGATTGGGGGAGCAGAGATCAACCCCAGCCAGCTGGTAGATACATTTGATGATGGTAAGACAGGCTGTGACAGCTAATCTTTTGTCTGGCATTATCTTATCTAAGATAAGCCCTGGGAGCTTGCATGCACACTTTTTCTTTTTTTTTTAACTCTTCAGATTTTTCATTTTGTAGACTAATGTTGTTTATATGCCATTCATCATGCTACTAATAGGAGTGTGTAAATATATATATACACATATATATTCAGTTATGTAAATGTGTGTGTATATATGTGTATATACCTATAAGAAAGGCAAAAATTTTTATTTCAGTCCAACTCATTTCATTTTAATTCTTGATAGCAAAGTTCTATTTAATCATATTTTTTAAAGTACTATTATTTAAACATTTTAACTACCTCTCTGAAGCCGATGTTTTTATTATGTCTGTTAGTAGCTTACTTACTGTGTGTCACAACAGATTGCATATATTTAGTGTTTACATCATGGAAGTACTTTATCTAGTGATTCTGTAGATTCATTACTAAGCCTGGATGTTTACCAAGACAACACAGTAATTGTATTTAACTCATCTTAATAGAGGGCACATCTCATGAAGAAAACTGGAGTTTTTACCCTAATGCAGTCAGGACTGCAGGGTTCTGTGGAAATCCATCATTCCATCTCTACTGGCCAAATAAGAAAAAGGACAAAACACACAACATCCTGTCCTCCAGGGAGCTCATTATACAGCCAGGATACATGATGCAGTTTAAAGTAAGAAATGTTCTCTCTCTCCAAAGTAAAGTATGCAATGAAAAATCATCTACTGTGTCTCCAGAAATTATTCTTCTTCCAACTAGGATGCCTAGATGGATGAATAATTAATAATTACTTTTTATTAAATTTAAAGGAAATTCTGAAGTATAAGTAATGGTAACCAGAGAGGTTGCATGAATGTTAAATGTCAAATTATTCCAACTGTCTTTATGCTTTGGGGGTTACTGAGAGGGATTTGAAGTCTAATCTCTTTTTCCTGAAATTACCGGATCATCAGATACAGTAGGTATTATCTTCTAAGTTGAGAATACACAGCATGCAGAGTACGTCATTTTCCCCTAACTCATAAATAAGCAGAAAAAGCAAGGTAGAGGCAGGCTGGAGAGGAGTGGCGTATGGAAAACATAAAAGTACTCAAGTAGCAGTGCCCCTTCTACTTACTTGTGTCATGGCAAATGACCTAAATAATCAGAGAAACATTTCTGAATATTTTACTTTGTTTTAAGATAGCACCCTCCACTGGGCCAAAGGCAACATGTACCTGTTGTCCACATATGTTCTAGTCCCTTCCCAAGCACCTGACTTATTAATATGAAAGAAGGGTTATCAAAATAGTCACCCATTTTCTTGTTATGTCTTTTATCTTGCTCTTCTATTTGACAAGACAGTTCCAGAATTTTCCATCTTCCACTGATCAATATTTTCACTTTTTTCTCATCATCATTGCCAGTTTTATATTGGCTAATATAAACCCTAAAGCACTGCTTCCCCCACTCATACAGCATGCCACCTTCAAAGAAATTTTATAAAAGAGGAGTCTGACATGCTTTTTACTACTGAATGCCAAGACCCCCCCAAGTTTCTTATTTTAGCCAGCCTATCATCTTTTTCCTCTATTTTAAGGCCAAAATTATAACACATCAGCATTTAATAGTCCATATTACTAAACTCTCGTTGCAAAGTTTTTCTCTCTTGACTCCTCCTTTTCACCAGTCACAGCAAAGATTTTACTTCCAAAGAACTTAGCTCTAGTGCATGGCTGCCATTTGGTTCTGAGGGTCTTAAAATTTAGCTTTTTGTTATCTTTTCAGTGCTGTACATTGGGTACTGCAATCTCTCCACTCTAATATGATAAAAATATATTTCTTTTTTCAAATATTCAGAATAATTCTGATCTTAAATTGGATTGACTTGAAGATTATATGCACATATTTATCATTATCAATTATAAATTTAATAGGTAAACACATAGTTAGACACTTCACGTTCTGAAATGCCAAGGAGCTACCACATCTTTATGTTTCAGAAACAATGTTTGTTTAGATATTTAATTTAAACGTTAGGAACTTAGTGTTAGGATTCTACTTGAAAGTAACAGTAGCAATGCAGTTAAATTCATTAAGTAAAAGCAGTATCTGAAGTACTGTATCTTTTGTTTTCCATCCACTTTTGATGGATTTTGACCAAGATCTAAGTTGTCAATCTCTTTTACCCACACCATAAAAAAAAAAAAAAAAAGAAAGAAAGAAAAAAAAAAGAGCAAGACTTCATTATATATGACATTAAATGTCTACTTGACTTGTTATAGTGGCCAATTTTATTTGTGCTATAGATCGTGGTTGGCTGTGAGGCAACTTCTTGTGGAGACCTCCACTCTGTGATGCTGGAGTATACAAAGGATGCCAGGTAAATGACAGCAGAATACATAGACATAACAAACAAACAAACAAGTATGATATTAAAAACCTAGAGAGCTTTTATTTATTAAAGCAATTACTTTGCTGTTCATCTTGTAACAGGATCTGAACAAAGCCTGTGTGCAAGCACTGGGATTTGTCTACATAACTTCTGTAAATTCTCTTTATAATTTATCCCAGATGTTGAGAGATTCATGGCATTGAGCTTGCAGTTACAGTCATGAGCATGCTCCTGTTAAAAATGTGCTTGCAGAAAAATACATTCACAGGAAACTTGGTTTAGTATACTACAGGACTATATATTTAGGACCAAGCTGTACCGAAGTGGGAGTTACTTAACTCCAAATTGGTCTTTAACTAGCAAACCATTAATAACACTGTCTCCTGTGCTGTAGCAGAATCGTGCATTATAATTTGTAAAAGCGAAGGTATATTCTGTGCTCAAATGACTGTGGGTGAACATGGAGCAAATTCTATTGGGACTCTTCTGAACACTGTAAGAGAGAGACTAAGGAGCAGACTCCAAAATAAATCCTTCTGTCATACCAGCCCAGAGAAGCTCGGGGTTGGACTCTGCTGTGTGTACCACCCCCAAGGCTTTCACAGCACTCAAGCCCGGTGCTGGAAAGTCCTCCCTGGCTGCACTGGTGCTTCAGCCTCTCTCCTCTTGTCTATTCGTGGCTACAGAGCGTAGTAACTATTGCTGACAATCTCTTGGGTTTGTTTAGTAAAACAGGCAATGCCGTGACCATTAGAAATTATGTATTTCCCTTTCATTACTCTTTCAGTTGTTCTAAAACATTTTTTTTTGTTTCCTACAGGACAGACTCATGGCAGCTCGTGCAGACACACTGTCTTCCTTCCTCATCTAATAGCATTGGCTGCTCCCCATTTCAATTCCATGAAGCTACCATCTATAACTCTGTCAACAGCTCTGTGTGGAGAAGAATAACTATCCAGCTGCCTGATCATGTCTCATCCAGGTAGGTTACTGAAAGGTCAGCTCACTGTGGACCTATAAAACATCAGCTGTCTTGCTGGCACTGCTTGCTTGGAAGAACTAGTGAACTGAAAAATGCTTCTTTATTGCTGGATTTAGATCTGATACATAATTAATGTTTTTCAGGAAGCTTTTTTGTTAATAGAACTGGCTACTGCAAATGATGTAGCAGCCACCCATTCAGGGTGGGTCTTTCCAGTTATTGAAGTCACAGCCCCTTCATACATCATTTTTCATTACATCTGCTGCTAGTGTATTTGAAAGTCACTGTACAGATGTGTTTAATTGCTAGATATCATCATATGGTGTTTGGACTTTGATGTTTGCAGTGCAACTCAGTTCAGGTGGATTCAGAAGGGAGAAGAACTAGAGAAACAAAGCTGGGCAATTGACCACGTGTACATCGGGGAAGCATGCCCTAAGCTCTGCAGTGGTCACGGATATTGCACAACTGGAGCCATTTGCATTTGTGATGAAGGATACCAAGGTTTCATTTCTTTCTTTCTTATACATCTGCTACAGTCTCATTTAGCTCAAAATTAAACAAAAAGACAGTGAGGTTTCATGTCTAATTCCATTCATCACTGGAATGCTTGAGTAACAAATTCAAAATTAATAATTTGACAGAGCTGCAAATAACATCTCTTCCCTCCCTTTACGCTTTCTGGATTGATTCAGCAGCCTCTCAGTAGACTGTCTGGCACTGTCTGTAAAGCCCATTGAGCCTTCACTGAAGGCAGGACGTGGCTGGCTGCTTACCCAGAAATGGCTTCCACCCCTGTACTCCTTCCAAGGGTGCACCCACTTCCAGGGGATGTGTACATGGGATCCAGATGTTGGTGACAGGCATTTGTAAGGGACTCAGTTTTGTGCCCCATCAGGACAGAAGGTTCTGCTGTAATCCCTCAGTGCAGCTAAGCACATGCCTAATGGTACCTGAGTGTCCTCATTAAATTTTAAGTACTTTGTGGGAGTGAAGCCAGTGTTTAATTTTTTCCAGGAGAGAGACTCATAACTTTCTAAGATCGGATCCCTTCCCTGTTTTAGACACATTTCCCTTCAACCAGCAATTTGAGGTTTCTCGTAGTGGCATCAATGCAAAATAGGAGAAACTGTATTGCAGTTCTTAATGTTATACTGCTGCAAAAAATAAGACTCACAGCCTCAGTTTTCTAAAAATTAAGGCTGTACAGCAATGTGCACATTATTCATGTATCTACTGAAATACATTTGGACTGTAGTCACACTGTATATAGGGCCACAACCTTGAATGGAATTACAATAAACTGTAACTCAATTTTCTCAATTCTTTGGATTTTTGTGTGTTTTATAACTTCCCTCTGTCATTTCTAGGTGATGACTGCTCTGTTTTTAGCCATGACCTCCCCAGTTATATTAAAGATAATTTTGAATCTGAAAGAGTCACTGAAATAAACTGGGAAACAATTCAGGGGGGAGTGATAGGGAATGGATGCGGGCAGCTGGCACCCTATGCCCATGGAGATTCACTCTATTTTAATGGATGTCAAATACGACAAGCTGTGACTAAGCCTCTGGATCTCACCCGAGCAAGGTAAGACTTTGAGTCTAAAACGCTCTTTGAGAAAGGAAACTCTTCATGTGTACGTGCAGCCATGTGGGCCCGTGCTAATGAGGATGGACTGACCTGGCTGTACCATGCAGTCAGATGTGGCTGGCAGATAAACATGACGGTTGGCAAAATGCTTTGTGACTTCCATTTGGGAGATGGAGAGTGAGGAGGAAGCGATGTCAGATGAAAAGGTCAGATGTTTTCGTCATGCCCAACAGAGCACTGTCTAGTAAGCCAGCACTGACAATGAAGCTCTTGGCAAAGACTGGACACCAGACTGCCTGGATCAGTGCCTGATCTGATAAGACAAATCCCATGTTTGTATGTGCCTCCACGACAGTTATGACTAAAGATGCTATTAGTAATTACAGACTCATTTTCCTGTTTCAGTTGTCAAATAGAATTATATTCACCTGGCAATGAACAGGAGTATCTTTTTCATCTATGGAGCCTCTTTGGCCATGGAAAAACAAATGCAACCAGCCTGTGCTGGCTCTTGACGGCTTTCTGGACTGATTTGTGTTTAGTTGTCTAAAGCAAGATTAGGAACAGGATGAATCGGCAAATGGGCCAGATATAAATCAGGCTCTTCCTTTCTTATTTGAACACCCAGGTAGAATATGATAATTTTTTTAGGCAATTTATTCAAATTTTATTTGCCCTTTTTTAGATTGCATGTTTATATTGTTTACGTGTCTCAGTTTTGTGCAGATAGATTGTAAAATTGGATGTATTGCCTCCAGCAATATGGAAATATGTTATACATAGTAAACTATTACTTTGAAAGGGGAGCTGTGTTTTACAGTTGTGAGAACCGTTTATTTTCCATATTAAAAGTAATGATTCTTGAGGATGCTCAAAGTTTTAATAAGGTAACTGAAATAAACCTGGAAATGTTATTGTTGCTGTTTGAATACTTTTTGCATATTGAAAATACCTTTTCTCTCTGTGTTTTACAGCAAAATCATGTTTGTTTTGCAAATTGGAAGTATTTCACAAACAGACAGTTGCAATACCAATCTGAGTGATCCTAACACTGTGGACAAGGCAGTGCTCCTCCAATACAGTGTAAATAATGGAATTACATGGCAAGTAATTGCACAGCATCAGCCAAAGGACTTTATACAAGCCCAAAGAGTGTCTTATAATGTTCCCCTGTGAGTACTCAGTCACATTTCATTACCTCTAAGTGCACAGATATATTTCTGCTAGTAAAGAATCTATCTTTGCATCACTGTGCAAGAAAAAAGGTTGATGAGAGGGTAAACAAAGAAGAATACTTAAGGGGACGGCTGATTAAGAAATTCCAGCCTGTTTATCAATATACTTGAAAGAAAAATGAAATTCTTGAAGATATGAGGAAAAAACAAAATAAATCCTCCTTATCTGTGTGCATTTTTCACTTTAAATGGTTTGCATGTACGGTGTGTTGATGATCAGGGATATAGAAATAATGTTTTGACTTTGCTCTCAGTTCCTTTTGGGGGGTAGATAGGGATGTGCAAAATGCCAACAGCCTGGAGCTCTCACAGGCTTTTGTGTTTGTGATGACAGGGAGGCACGAATGAAAGGAGTCTTACTGCGCTGGTGGCAGCCCCGTCACAACGGAACAGGTCATGATCAGTGGGCTTTGGACCACGTAGAAGTCGTCCTGTGAGTATCAGCTTCACCTCATCCCACCCCATCTCAGAAAGCACTGAAATTCCTCCAGCATGGCATGAGTGTTAAGCTCAGTAAGAACCGTTGTGCCCCAGAGAAACCTTTGAGAACCAGTCTCTGCTAATGCTCTGCCCTGACTGCAACTGTCAGTGGTTAAGACACCATGAAATAAGTGGCACAGCAGGGATATGTGTTGTGCATCATGAAAAAACGCAGGAGGGAAAGCGGGGCTTTATCACACCAGGTATTGGTGTGGTCCTGTAGTGCAGCAATGACTGTGAAAAAAATATTGTGCTGGGACATAAGAAAGGATATTCCTGTTCAACGCTGTGCCACCACGTAAGGCTGATTTATATCCTTTTGAAGATACAAAAGATTCTGCTGTATTGCTCTTTGCACAAAGTAATGTTGTTGTGCCTCTGAAAAATTTGCATTAGCAACTAATGCCTTATTCATTTCCTTTTTTTAGTAAGAAGGATACTGTTCAGAAACAGGGTTCACTATATCAGGTTCCTATGGTCTGAGCTCTATATCATCCCCTTGTCAAGATTTTACCAAGTAAAGTGTCTGCACCCTCCTGATTCTCCCATTCTTGAGATGGGTTTCACTGGAAGCTAACCCGTTTTTCCTGTGTTATGTCACAAAGAGATGACCTGCTTTTTCTCTAACAATTTAGTTCCAGTAGAAGTGAAATACTAGTGGCTTCACGGGCGGGAACTCATCGCTGACAGTGGTTGGCAGAGAGAGGCGTGCCTGCTCCATAGATAGGTTCAAACATTCCTTTTATTGAACAATTTAAAAACCAGCAATGAAGAAATTAGGCTTGGATAACCTCCAGACTGTGTAATTATAACCATGAGGTTTCTGAATTAGCAGAGACACTGCAAGTAATGTTTTGTAACAGTAGCAAAGTGAATTATCTGGTTGCTAGTTAGACTCGTTCTTTCCACCGAGAAGCACCAGCTTGCATGGCACTCATATCAATCCCAAACCAAACTGGTCCCAACACTGAGTAACTGTACACGCTCTGCTGCTTTTACACACCTTGCTGGGCTCTGCTTCCATAACATTAAGCTTAAAACTTGAAGGAACAGAGGGACGAATGTGATTCCTGGCTTAACTAATGGCTGTACGATGCTGCATCAGGAAAGATATGGAAGAGTATGAACCTGCAGGAGACTCACAGTGTTTAGGAAACCATGGAAAAGGGAACTGGTAGTTCTGAAATATTCCCAAGTCTTTCTACCTTGCAATTAAAAAACAAACAAACAAACAAAATAAATTAAAATTAAAAAATCAGGTCAGAAAAAAAAAAAAAAGCGCACAGTATTACCCATCAATCCAAGCATTGAATTAGGCGGTGTAAGTAGGAATAGGACAGATTTTTTAAAAGTGATTCTTAGGCTGAAATATGGACAACTTCCTTGACAATGAGATCTGCCATGCTGGAGACTAGACCCACAAGTTGAGTGGTGACAAGTCAGTCATACAAGATATGGTATACTAGAATGGAGACAGCAATAGAAATGCTATAGCAACTAATCACACCTTGACGAGAGAAGGAACCAGATGGGCTGGGCAGACAGTGCCTCCTCCCTTCTCTTCTTTTTCTCCTGTTAAAGAACTTTAAGGTTCTTCTGAATATTGGCCAAAATATCAGGCTAGAGACAGAGAGTTTCCACCCTGTTCAAGCAACACCTGGTACAACCCACAGAGGAAGACAGACTAAACCAGACAGATTTCTCCTTACCAAGTACTGTGAAATGCAGCGCCATGGCAGCATATTTCCCAAAGGCCATATGTGGAGTTCCAGACCCTGCTAACTACAGCACGTGAAATGTGCTGCTCTTAGGAAAGGCAGAAATACATGCTGTGGCGCATCTGGTTCATATGCTGGCATGTGCTCAGACCTGGCAGGTGGCTTCAACCCCTCTGTTTTGTTCTAGCTGCACCTTCTAATTCATCAAAATATTCTGTAGGTCTCTTAAATTTTATTTGCAGGTAACCCACAAAGGGTTCAATAAAGCCTTTGGGAGGCTTTCTGAAAGGAGGCACACAGATCCTTGTCAAATAGATACTCTCACCTGGCTTTTCCTTTAGTTCTGCTATTTCACGTGGCCACCTCACACCGGTCACTTTAACCCCAGCACTTCAGTTTCTTCACCTGTAAAATGATGAAGACAGTCATTTCCATGGTGTGCTTCCAGGCACAGAGAAGGGAACCTGCATCAGTGTCTGTTAGCACTGACCCTGGATGATCCTGCACACACTAGGGCTACCAGGATTCACACAAAGAATACTAGGGATAGGACTTAGCTTTAATTCTTAATATTCCTTCATTTTCCAATGAAGGGCACAGAAACCCTGCCCACCCCTTGGGAGAGCAAGCCACCTTGCCCAGGCAGCTCTCCAGCAAGAGACAAGGAGGCAGTGTCCCTCAGGTGCTCTGCCCTCCCACTAAGACTGCCAAAAAAGAGAGCTCTGTGGACAATAGCCACCCCAAGGCTCTCTGACATGGCTGCAGAGAGGCACGGCCTGAACTAAAACCATTTACCAGGGTGCTGTAATTACCTCTTCCCATTAATTCTATTGGGAGTCACTAGCAAATCAGTAGGCTTCTGCCTGGCTTATTCATCCCAAAGCTGAGATACCTTTGGAAACACCTGTGTCTCCTAAATTGGAAGTAATTCCTGTTGGCACTCTGACCTTATCTCAGAAAGCCATGATCCCTGGCTACAGGACCTGTTGATGGTCTGTGTCTAACACAGTCTGTGCTCAATCCTTTTATACCCCTGCACTCCATCACCCACCTGACCGAGACTCCATACACCTCTCTGGGAACCATCAAAATTATCCTCACTGGCCCTGGTTTAAGTCCTAGATTTTCATGTCTGTTTGTGGTCTGCATACCCATGTTGACACAGCAGACAAGTCTCCAGCCTGTGAGTTTTTACAGCAAGAAGCTGACCTATGCTAGGAGGTGTGGTTTGGGACATATAGAAATTCCTGGCTTTTCACACGTTTCATCTTGTGTTTCCTCTACTACCCTGTGGGCTGACAAAGAGATCTGATTTTCCCAAATGCCCTAGGTGTTGGCTTGGCTGCCTGCACCCCAGGTGCACACCTCGGTGCTGTGCCAGCTCTTCCTCAGCCCACGGGCAAGTGAGCCACGCTCTCCTTGAGTAGACTAAGGGCTGGAGTAAGAGGACAAACGGGGAAAGCACCTGCCAGCAGGGAGAGCTGATCTGTAGGGATGTAGCACAACCAAGGATTTTCTTGATTTATTTCCCATCCAACATGAAGGATGTCCCCGTGCCTCCTTACAGGGCTCACCCCAGGGACAAATCTGTGAACACCTGCTTTCATGGCTCAACTCTTCGCAGCAATCCAAAGATTTGAAATTAATTCTGTCACAGGCCCAGCTGCCAAGTCATAGTGCAGATACCACTTACAGCTGATGCACAGCCAGGGTCACTCTCTGTTCAGTCCAATTGATTTCTGAGTCAAGGGCCATCATCCTCTCACCAGCAAACATGTTTTCAGGGTCCAATTTCTTTGTTTCCTTTGCTCCCAAAATATTTTGCTGGGGCAAAAATTAACCTGCAGATTATATGTGAATACAAAATACCTGGCAGTGATAAGAAAGGCCACTGAGGATGCTTTTCTATGTTACTTAAAATCATTTAACTTTTGAATGAATTATCTGAACCACTCATTAAAACATAGTATCATTAAGACTGCAAATGGTGCTTAAACTGAGCACCTCTTTCAAACAGGTGAAACACAATACCTGCTTTGACTATGTTATACGTTAAATTGATCTTGCCAACTAATTGCTTGCCAACTTATTTTAACAATGGTTGATGTCTATGCTGTGGTGGAGAGAGGATACTAGTTGGCAAGTTCTCCAGTCCCTTTTAAAGCTAGTGCCAATTATTCCTTGTCAGTGCAGCATTTTTTCTCTCCATTTGTAAAGAAAGCTTTAGGCACAACTCTCACATGTTCTATGTGGCTCTTCTTAGGATAAAAAAATATTTTACCCCAGACTTAAGAAAGGGTATTTTTCTGTGCCCCTGTACTTCTGCCCTAAGAAGAGCCCATGTCCAACTCTGCATTTCATTTGCACATTGTTTTTCTCTGGAAGCACAGCTCTCAGCCTGTCTGCTGCACAGATACCATGCACCTTTTTGCATGTGCACTTGGAACTGCCATTTCTTTGTGTATAGGGCAGGCCCTCACAGAACTCTCACAAACTCAATTCTGGTCAAAGGTATTGAGAACTAAAGGATAATGATAAGATGAACACTAAGGGTCTGATGTTGCTTTCTTTGCACCCCAAAACTCAGTATGTGATCCAAAGGAATTTGAGTTGTGCAAGGAATGCAAGAAATCTTATCCCCACCTACTATTTTATGGTTAACTGTTGGATTACTGAATGACTCCCTCCATAGCCATTACTCCATGCTCTTCATTGTCAAGATATTCTCACATTTTTGGCACAAATGATTTAGTAAGAAGTTATGTTGCATTTGATGCAAACAATGTTTATCCTTATTTTGCAACATTAAAATACAAATTATATATTCTAGCTCTAACAAGGAGTGCTCATGTGGAAAAGCATTTTCATCTGCTTCATTTTTTTAGTAAAAAGCAATGATTTGAAAAATGCATTTAAATTAAAGTATCAGCATATTTATAATAAAGAACACAAATAGTTCAAACATTAGGTAATTATGTGAATATTCACAACATTTATGCCAAATTTAATATGATGCAGTTTGTGCTTTTATGACATTTTTATTATGTTTCTAAAAAGTGCATGCTGAATTTTATAGAAAATAAAAATATAAATATTGGTTTGAAGTATCAGGAAATAATTTGTTCAATTTTTATTTTCAAAAGAGATGAAAAGTCCTATATTGCCTCTAAACCTCATCAGGGTTTTATGACTAATCACAGTGCTGCATGCATTGAAAGGCATTTTCTAACTTGTGTTGTATTTCATTGTTTGCTGTCATTGGTTTTACACTAGAATAAGGTAAGTACTTCCCTGAATCAATATCAGATGTACATTTCTGTTAAAGCTACAGCTCCTTCCTGGAGTTTTGTCAGTGATGGGTTGGTGGAAAATCATTTGTACTCTGACATGTGTCACGTAGCTCCTGAGGGCCCTGTTCCTGCAGCTCTTCCCCAGGGAGCACTGGGGGAAGTTAAACTCAGCAGAAAGCATGCAGCAGCTCACCCCATACCACAGCGGGAATTTCACTGAGCCTGCAGCGAGAAGGACTTCTCCTTCTCCTGTGGTGCAATGAGACCTGCCAATGGAGAGCACCCAGCACATTGCATGGGCAACCTCTCAACTCCAAAGAGGAATTCCCACTTTCTCATAATTAATGACCACAGAGCTGAAGCCACAGCCAGGTAGTGTATGTCAGTGAATCTGCATAGTGGCCCTTAGACACACAGCCAAGCGTTTCCCGGGTAGTTGTTTTGTTTCTTGTAACTCTGCTGCTTCGTGCTGTCACAGTTAATAGATACCACTAACCAACATAGTTACTGAGCTCTGGGTTCAAATCTTGACCTCACCAAAGCCAAAGAACATGTGTCATTGATATGGGCCATCAGGACTCCAGTCAGAGCACATCACTTTTCTTATTATAGTACCTTCCAAAAAAGCATTTGTAATTCACCCTCAGAATTTGCCCCAAGCCTAGTCCTGAGAGGCATGCCTTTGCTGTTTCCTAAGGCTTTGTTCATGTTCATTTTGTTATCCAAATATTATTGTTTCTATTTGGTTCCTACTGTGTCCTGTCAATTAAAACCATGGAAAAAATGAACGATATTAGTATTACTGGTTTTTTTACTGCATATTTTCATTCCATTTAGCTATGTTCTATTTTCATAAATTTTAAACTGCAGACTTGTAGTTCAAACTGTGCTTTAGGAAGCGTGTAATAACCAGAATGCTTTATTAAAGACTAAAGACCCGGAGTGACTCCTTTGCATAAATTGCTTCACTGTAGGTATTTATTGAACATGCCCTAGACAGAATTTTGTTCTTCTGTATTGTCTGCATATTGTTTTCATCTAACTAGTATAACTCCAGTGACTTCACTGGAACGTTATTTAGGGTTTCCTACACAAATTGGACTATTATCTTCTATTTATTTTTTAATAATGCACTCAAAACTGTTGAACAAATTACACAGTAGTTGCTCCTATTAATTGCTTTTTTGCTGCTTGCTCCATAAGCAATATACAGATAACTATTTTGGATCTGTACTTTTCTGATTTACTGATGGTTCAGTGAATGCACAGAAAAGGCAGAAGGCTCAGGAGATGCTGACCTGTTCATTGCACACTTGCAAAGCAGCCTTCACGTTGCCACTGATAATCCAGACAAAAATTCCCTCCACACCCTCCATTATGGAAGGGGTGTCTATTCATAATATAGTTTGATGCTGCCTGGCATACTTTGGGTACACCAAACAACAAAACAACTGCAAAATTACGGTAAATCCTTCTATCAGGCTATGAAAATAGAAATTAAATTTGTTATTAATAGTATTGAAAGCATTCTTAAATCCACCAAATGCAAGAAATGCCTAACTATTCCTGCAAATTATATTACATAATTCTTATCGTGATCTATAAAGCGCTATTGATCTCTCTTATACAGTGCTTGCCTTCTACCAATATATAAAATTAATTCAGAGAAATAAATGTAGACCTGCTCTGACTTTATGCATACCAGACTATACATATTATACAATACGATATGATGCTATAATACATAGGGTACACATATTTACCTGTAGCAAGAGTGAAAATCATGCTGTTTTCTATAGCAAGCATACAGTTTTTATGTGGCATCCAACTAGTAGTTGGAAAGTCTATCATAGACACTGGTGAGGACAAGTTTGAACCATGTCAGTGCAAGTGAAGAAAATAACCATTTAGTTCTTGAGAATTTAGATTTCTCTCATTTTTCACACACTTTACTGCTCTGGTATTCAGTGTAAGACATAAAGATATGTTTCTTTGTAACTTCTTGATCATCTTATAAAATAACAGAACAGAATGATATACATAAAAAATAAGTAAATCTCTTTTAAGTTATTAGGTAACCCTTTCTTTGTTGCTTTTTTCAATTCTTTCTTTTTGTTGTTTTTTTTCTTTGTTCATTGTTTTAAACATCTTCATCATAACTTTAAGTCCAGATACAAAAGGGTTAGGCACTGAAGTGAAACAGAGGGCAGGTGCACATAGCAGTGTCCAAAAAGAGTCCTGAAAATCTCTGCTGAGCTGTGGCTGAATGTGAGCAGACCAAAGGCAAGAGGGAGATGGGGGAACACAAAGGTCCCTGGGCTAAAGACTGTAGCTCAGCATGTACACCTGCTGTCCAAGTCTTGCCCAAGCTGAGGGTCTCACAGCCAAGCTCAGTCCTAAACTTAACCAGGTCCAGAAATGGCAATTTTTTCAGCCAAACACATCGACAGGCTCTGTTTGGTGCCATGTACCAAGAGCAATGCCCCACAAAGTTGGGCTGTGTTTTCTCCCAGGACCTTCTCTACTGTATTTTGGCTGCAAAGTAGCCTTCTCCCAGCAGATAGGTGCTCCATCCTCACTTCACGGTTAGGATGCTCTCCTGAGAGGCAGGATGTCACCTTGAAGGCCCTGTGTCTAAAGAATCACCCACTTCACAGGCAATGGAAATTAAAGGGAAGCAAGATTAAGACCTCCTTCAAGCCTTGTGACCAATGGCAGCCACTTTCAGAAGTGGGTTCAGGGTCATGATTTCCCTCCTGCCTTCCTCAGTGAGGCACTCAGCACTGGAGTGAGGGTGATATTCCACTGAGATGACTACAGCACCAGAATAAAGACTGATCTTCAAAGCTTCTTTGCACTTGAGCTACCAAGTGGCATTAAAACTATATAAACTCACCACTGTCACTCTCTCACACAAAATTCTTACAAATCAGCACAGATCTTTCTTTTTCACTTGAAGAAGTCAGGTGAAAGTCAGGACAAGTCAACCTCAAACATGAACCCCTCTCTCAATTGCCAAATACTCTAGAGCTCTGCCTTAGAGTGCCAAAAGCTGTACCAAGTCTAGACCGTTTGCTTTCATTGTCACCGAGAACTGGACTTTGTTTCATTCTTGCATGAACATAGCAGTGGCAAAACAAACCAAAAAAAAAATCTTGAAGCCTTGGAAAACCAGTCAGGAAGTGACTTGGAATTGATTAGGGGTTTATAATCTAGATTTTGACACAACTGCTTTTCTTTAATTTAGTCAATCATGTTCTAGATTAGCTGTTGAAAAGTGTATAACTTTGTTATACAGGTTTTTTTAGATTAAATTAGCATACTACAGCAAAAGCTATTGTTGCCTATGGAGGACTATATGTATTTTGCAAAGCATGCAATTATTCCTTTTTCCTAAGGGCCACATTCACTAAAACTAAGCTTATGCACTACAGAGGGAAGTATGACTGATTACAGTATGAGTATATACTTCTTACTCACAGAGAAAACTCACAAGTGAAAACCTGCCTTGCACACACAAATGGGAGATTTGAGAGTAATGTCTACTGCAGGCCTCTACTTCACAGATCACCTTTAAAATCTGATAGACTTCTTGGTTTGGAAGGTCCTGGTAATATCCAGTCCCTTGGAGTAGAGATGCTTAAGTCAGGCATCCTTCTCCCACTGCAAGATGAAGCTAGAAAGCAGAAGAACCTAAGTAGGCATGGAGGATTAGGAGAGGGAGTCAGAAATTAGCCCAGAACTGCACAGATTCACTATGATTTTGCAGCTTCTTTCCCCTGAAACCAAAAGAAAATTTGGTGTCGCAGTTACCAGCAGTTCCTCTTTACGCTTGTTGAACTTGTCCATGGTGTCTGCATGGTTAATGCTGTGCTCTGATCTTTTAAAGAAACTGCATCATCTGACTGCATCAATGGGAGTATCCTGTATGCCATTTTTCCATGTGGAGAAAGGAGGTCAGGTGGCTCTAAAAACTAGAATCTGGAAGCAGTATGCGATACTATTTTTATTTTTAAAAGTAGTTCTCCAATCAGAAGATCTTTCCCATGCCCTAGGACTCTACAGTGCAGAGTATAAGTCACTGTCTCTCTTATAGCAACATCTCAGCTGCTTTAAACATTACTCTGGTGAAGTGTACTGCAAGTTGTAGATCTAAGAGGAGAGACATCCTTTACTGGAACTTCAGAATACACAAACCTTTTAATTCCCATGTAATTCCGAGCGCAGTCTGGCTGTAGATCTATGTAGACCTGTATTTGTGTGCATTGCACTAGAGGCTTGGATATGTATGTAAACAGACCAATGTACAACCAGACGGAGCACTGTGGGTGTTCTGCAGTCCCCTGACACAGCAGAGGCAGTAAGGGGTCTGTGGTGCTGCACAAGCAGTTCTCTCCAAGGTGTATGCAAGTCTGTATAGGCCATAAGTAGGCTGACAAGGATGCACCACATATGTCACAGCTCCATTTCCAAATCTGCTGAAATTTGGAAACTGAAAGTGGGATCCAGCCCTTAGGAGTTAGATGGGTTTCAGGTACTAAAGTCTGAGACAGCTGTCTTGTCCACCACTGCCCTCTCATGGTTCTTTCTTCCCTCAGTGGGAGAAGTAGAAATCTTTGTTGCATAGGATGAGTCTTGTCCTCCAGGTGGGTCTTCTGAACAAGTGTCCTTTCTACAATTAGGCTGTAGTCAGGCTGTCTCTTGCCTGATCTCCTCCCAGATGTGATGATTGTATTTCTTATTTCCCAGACTTTTCTTCAGTGTTGCATGGGAGTGTATAGTCTGCATTGTCTGCATAAAACTGTTGCACTTCACTTCCTATATGGTAAAAGTGGCAGATAATGAAATGGAGTAAAGCTTTTCTTGTTCTCAAGATAAAGCAGTTAATGACTGAAGCCAGAAGGATAACTGAAGTATAAAGCCACTGTAGAGAAATGCCCTGTATTGAGAGGGTATGATGTGCATACCGCTTTAGTGAATCTGGCCCTAGGCAGCACAAGTTTTCATTAGCTGAAAGATCTTAACCTTTCCCTAAGATCATGAATTGTAAATAAATGTAAAGTGGGACAGATTCTCAATGGCCTTGTACCTTGCTGTTGTACAAAGCGTGCACGTCACAGCTTTACACAGGTCTGAAAGGTCATGCAAGGACAAAGAAGAATCTGTCCCACTAGCTCACTGCTCCAGAATAATTTAAAGTACATATAAAAGAAACTGACATGCTTCTCTTCCTCCACCCTTTGATTTTAACAGCACTCGCAAACAAAATTACATGATGAATTTTTCACGGCAACATGGGCTCAGGCATTTCTACAACAGAAGACGAAGGTCACTTAGACGATATCCATGAAGAAACGAGAAATTTATATTTTTTCCTCCCAACATGTGATGTGTTGCTTTCCATTCTTTAAATCTAGCACTGCATCTGGTATCAGGACTTTTCTGCAACTGGCTTGATGAATAATGAAAGCCTTTCTCAAGACAGAGTGTACACCACTTTTTCGCACTGTGAACTAATGAGAAGTGACTTATTTTCTCATAGGTAAATGTTTTAATGTTGATGTGTCTGTGAAAATTGTGATCTGTTGTAATATCAGTTACAGTGGCAGTATTGGAAGTAAGCAACTAATTCTGTTTAACATGAAAAAAGTTTAAGCACAAAGACTTTTCAGATTTTATGTTTAAAAAAACCTACATACTAAGTACAGAATTTAACATTTTTTGTCACATAGGTATTTAAGTGCACTGTATTTCAGCTGTGTCATTTTATATGATTAAGTTATCGTTGTTTGTCCTCTTTGTATTCTCCTCTACAACATGACACATTGGCACTGTATTTACTTGTTTTGTTGTTGTAATATTTTTGCTGCTGATTTTTGGGCTATTTACCTTCTGACAAAATGTATTAAAAAAATCAAAGTACCTAATCAAGAAGATAATTGCAAAAGTAGTTGTAAAGGCATTGATATCCTTTGGTCTTATTCTTTGATATGTCTGTTGGTTAGCATTGTTTTGTGGATAAAAAAAAGAATGCTTGACATTAAACCTTTTTCTACTAAGGAGTTGTGGATAAAGCCCCATAAAGAAGTTCCCAGTTCCCTGTCTAAATGTAGTCAGTTCTCTGCAACTGATTTACTTACAGTAACTGCCATTTGGTGTCTGTAGTAATGAAGTGATTTGTAAACAGTGAATGTTTCATCGTGTTCTCTTTGGTGTTTGTTTCTATTGCGGGTCATGTTTGTATCTTCTGATAAAGTTGTATCTACACCAGCAACGTTATAATGCCCCTATAGCCCTAAACTGTCCATTATCATAAATAAAATGCTTCACTTTATGGTGAACCAAGCTAAAGATCCATGCTTCAATAAAAATGTCAACAAAGGATTCTGATGTTAGACTTTTCAAGTCATGAAGGCTTTATGTGAAATCATAAACCAAATTCTTTCACTAAATACCTAGATTCTAACACAAATATCAATGGTATTTTCTAATATTTAGTACATCACACTTAACAGCACTTAGCAAGTAACACAAACCAAGAGGTCTTCCCAGTCCCACCTGTGGGCATAATATCATCGTTGGAACAGGTCCTGGTGCAAGGAATGAAACAGGACCATGGACCAATGCACATTCTCACTTGACTTTATCTGCAAACCCAATATTCAATGTGCAAATTGGGGTTTGCAAGCTCTGAGGACTACTGTGTAGCACATAAGGAACCTGGTTCAAAACAGATGAATTTGTTAGTTCTTAGAATCACAGAATCATTTAGACTGGAAAAGACCCTTAAGATCATCAAGTCCCACCTTAAACCTAACGCTGGCAAGTCCACCCCTAAGCCATGTCCCTAAGCACCACATCTACACATCTTTTAAACACCTCCAGGGATGGTGTCAACCACTTCTCTGGGCAGCCTGTTCCATGCTTGACAATCCTTTCAGTGAAGAAATTTTTCCTAATATCCAATCTAAACCTCCCCTGGCATAACTTGAGGCCATTTCCTCTTGTCCTATCACTTGTTACTTGGGAAAAGAGACCACCACACATCTTGCTACAACCTCCTTTCAGGTAGTTGTAGCGAGCGATAAGGTCTCCCCTGAGGGTCTGTTTCTCCAGGCTAAACAACCCCAGTTTCCTCAGCTGCTCCTCATCAGAGAGAATTATCATATATACTTGCTATGCTTTTACATCATGTACCTCTGCTTCTGGCACTGTACCAGTCTGAACCAGAATGGTGTTTGTTACACATCCATCCTCAGCCACCTAAGATGTGTTTAATTTTTAAGAGCTTTTTAATCAAAGGTACCTGAGCAGTGCAGGATAAAAGGAGGTCATTCACTGACCAACTAGTCAAAACCTTGGCTTGGTCAAAATTACGCAACAGACCTGGAAACTTACTGCAACAGCCCAGCCTCCTGCAGCTGCAAACTCACCATACTGTTCTGGAGAACCAAAGCTTGAAACAAGATAAAGGATCTATTCAGAGAAAGAGCAGGAAGAAAAAGAATGAGGTTATTAAAGAATATAATAGCTTAATGTTTGGGCAAGAGATCTAAAATATTGTAATAAAAGTTTCGCCCATTGAACAAACAAGATATAAATGCTCCTATTTTTAAAGATAATTTTATTTGCCCTAATATGTCAATAGATGGATGATATTTCAATCTGAACTGGATGTGCAGCTAATGTGTTGCTAGGGAATTCATTTATTTTAAAGACTTTAGATACAATGAGGCACTTAATCTGACTTCTTTTTCCAGGTAAGAGACCAGCATAACCAGAGAAGCTGCTTTTCCCAATTGTATTCATTTGCTTTGAGTAACATAGGTAATCATGACTACTGAGGAATCCCATGAAGCATTTCTCCAGAACTTACTACAAACTGTGCAGAGGCTTTTCTCAAGAAAATCATCCTCTCTGGTAGATTTCCAAGTGACCTTGCCATCTGCCCTTTCCAGATTCTAGGAAGTCCTTCATTTTTTTCCATTCCTACAGCGTACAAGGTAGCATGCACATATGGCACGTTCAGCATATGTGCTGTTTTATTTTTCCTCCCATATGACTGAAAACAATGAGTCATCTGACATTATATAGTTGTTAAAATAGCAAGGGTGACATAGCGCATAATCAATGGCAATAAAACAGTGACACTGCTATAAAATGTACTAATAAGCTTATTTACTGGTATAAAACTTTGGCAGGCTAACTATAAAAATTAATACTTTTAGTATGCCTTATAGTCTTCCTCATTTCTCCCATCAGCTCACTAACCCATGTTTCAGTAGAATAAGGAGAACATAGGAGAAATTAAATAAAAATACAGGAAGATGAAGCTCAGACCTGCTGGAATTCCTGGAGTAACCAAAACATGGAGATTGCATAATTTTGCCTAAATGTTCTTCTTTTGAGCTTGCTTCATCCAAAAGTGACAACACTACCTTAATGGGAGGAAATGGGCAGAGCACAAGTATTTTGAAGGACCGAATCAGACTCGGTATGAACTTGACAATTTAGAGAAATACATAGAAATGAAATAACATAGCAAACACATCCAAGGACAAAACATTGCCAAAGAGCAAGGTACTGTCACACAAAGTGGGTAAACACCTTGCTAGGCAGCAAAACTATAGGGGGAGAATCAACAGCTTAAAGGCGTTTAAAAAATGCCATCTTTCACTGTATCAGTAGAAGCATTTATGGTAAAACACAGTAAATATCCATACGGTTGCCAGTGCTGGTAAAGTAGATAGCAGTTGTCAGCTGTTGAGCCCTTCACTTAAATACAAGTAATGTAAATACAAGTAATGTAAACAAGTTGGAGAGATTGCAGAGTACAGCAGCAGAAACAAGACCCTTGAAACCATGAACTTCTAAGTAGAGAGAGTTAGTTTGTTTAGTCTAGAAAGGAAAACACTTGGAAAGAGACAGGACAACAGCCATAAACATGGATCTATGTTTTATTTACTTGCTAACCCTTCAGGGCAAATGTCACTGGGTGGAAATGTTGCCACAGCATCACCTCATCATTTACCCATCAGTGGGGAATGGGGTTTGGTTATTATCCAAGCAGGAAGCTGGTGTGGGGCCCTGTGACCCCTGCTGATGGATGCAGGAATGACGCTGCGCAAGCAGCAAGGTACAGCAGATAAACCCCACTCAGTTCAGCTCTGTAGCAAGGCTTGACTAAAAATGCCTCAACAATGGAGTAACAGGAACAAGCTGGCTGTAGAGGGGAGCTACCTTAATCCTCAGCTGGTGAGGGAGCCTCAAACCCAAATGAGATCAGCATCAGCAAAAGGGCTTGCCTACCTTAAGTGTGGCCCTAAAGAGCTCTTCAAGGACTGTTCGCAATCTGGAGCAGCTGAGACCACACGACCGACTGCGGCACATCTCCCGGGAAGGAGCGGACAGAGCACCCACCAGCCGCAGGTGGTGGATCTGCTGCTAGAAGAAACAATCATGAGGTCTGAGGCTGCAAAAGTCATATGGGTGACGTGGACAAAGTGCCTAGTGGTCTCTTGTGTTACTGATGGTTTATGACTGTTGTTTTTTTCTTTCCCATGTTCTTCTTGGTTCAGCTGAAAAGACCAACCTGGCATCAAGCCTAAGGACTTAGGCCTGTACATAGCTAATTACCACAGTGCCTGATGGGGGGAGTTTGAGATGGTACCCAGCAAGAAGGGGCCCAGTAAAAATGGTATTCCAGGAACGGAGGAATATTGTGGTGGAGGATGCTGTTAAATGCTGAATCTGTATTTCTTTTGAAAGAAAACAAGTTTGTTAATCTTCTTTAGGAAAAAATAAAAGGATGTGGTTGTGCTTTTGAGCTGTGCTGCTCAGGGGGGTATCTGTGGAAGTTAGTGGCAAAGGAGCTATTTCAGAGGGCTCAGCTGCTTCCCTGATTGCCTCTGGGCCAAAGGCAGGACTCTGGGAGGTTCTGGGCAGTCACAGGTTTCCGGGCTGCTTCTGCATTAGGATGCTATTGCTGATACCTGAAGAGCTGGCTGATAGACCCAGGTCCCTCTTTCCCTACACACTGACTGTGCACATACATTCCAGCCTTCTGCTGATACCATAATTGCTCCAAATGTGCTAGAAACAGCATGTGCAAAGCCTTTCAACTGGTTTATATTCATGACTGGACATTCAACTTAGCTCATTTCATATCAGACTTCTCTTGAGGGACTTGAGTTCAGCTACTTTAAAGAAACTCTGCATGGTAAAAAGGAAAATGTCCTAATGTTTGGGCCTCTGCTAGTATAATTGTGTTATTGTGGACAATAACAAAGTTTGACATGACTAATGTATCTGTATAAGATGTGGGCAGCAACTAATTAACAGGAGCACTTCAAGAACCAAGCCAACTGCCACTGAAATCAGTGGGGAAATCCCTGTGCATCTAAATGCATTTCACTGCAATTTGGAAATGTCCACCTCAACTTTACTAATTCAGCTGGTTTGACCCGTCCTAGGACCTACGTAAGACTCCATGGTCAAATATATACAGGGCTTTTTCTGACTTAGGAAGTTGTCTCATTATTGGAACTCTGTGTAGTTAGGGAGCAGCTAGGAGCGACCCAGTCCATGGAGCCCATCTGACCCAGTTTGCTAATTTGGGATGTCCATGCCAATGAGACAACCAGAAGAGTCAGAAGCCTCACATTCCCCAGCCCCTCAGCTAGCTCCTGTACCCATACTCACTATCAGTGGTTGTTTGAGGACTTGGGATCTAAACAGCCCAATGACTGGAGCTCTAAGAAGCTGTGAGCATAGAACTGGCCTTTGACAGTGCCCCCCTGCTTTCCTTACACTACTGGAGAGCAATGGCTCCTGCTGCTCCACTCTCCGCAAGCCAGATGAGCCCTCAAAGCTCACACTGGCCTGTCTGTCATCACACAGCTTCAGTGGTGTGTGTGCCATTAACTAATTTCCCCCAATTATCCTCCACGGGAGCTTTTTTAGTCTCTCTAATTGTCTATATTGTTTATTCTGTATTAATTTCCCCTCCCTTTTTTGTTTTGACAAAAAAAATCCTCTTTTCATTTTGTTCCTACTGGGTTCAGCATTGTATTAATCCCTGCCCTCCTCACAGAGCTGAAGAACTGAAGCATCTTTTACCATTTTAGACAACGCTGGAAAGAAGCAATAAAAAGAACTATTAACCTTCTCAGTGGGTTATGCTAAAATATAAAAATATGCACAAGAAATTAAAACCAGCTTGTATTTAAATGCAACCATTGACACAATTAGTGTAATATAATCCACAGTGTGGTTTACTGTAACATATCGAAATGATTTGTGTCTTTATGGATTTTTCTAGCAGCAAACCTGCTGTTCCCATGTTTGTTTCCAGCTTTCTCCTCTTTGTGCGGGGTTGTAGTGGTTTGAGCCCAGAGAGCAACTGAGCACCACGCAGCTGCTAACTCACCCCTTCCCCCTCAGGAATGGGAAGGAGAAAATAAAGGCTCCAGAAATGAGATAAGAATAGGGAGGGATAACTTACCCATTATGGTCTGGGCAAAAGACAAGATTCCTTAGGGGAAGAAAAAAGAACATCACTTCAGTTCAAACACTAAAAACACCACCACAGACTGAGTGAGACAGTGAGAAGCCTTATCACATCTTAAAAACACCTCCTCTACCTCCTTCCCTCCCTTCTACCCAGCTCATATTTGTTCCCAGTCTCTCTACCTCTTCCCCCCAGCGGTGCAGGAATGGGGGTTACAGTCACTCCTGCTGCTTCTTCCTCCTCAGGGGGAGGGCTCCTTGCATTCTCACCCACTTCAGCATGGTTCCCCTCTCACAGGAGACAGTCCTCCACAAACTTTCTCTGACATGAGCCCTTCCCACAGCCGCTCCCATGCTGCCTCAGCAAGAGTCACCCCCGCATGTTTCAGTCCTCCCAGCACTGAACTACAACAGCGGGGGCTTCTTCCCACAGAGTCCCGGTCTTCTTTGGGCACAGCCGCCTGCTCCCGTGTGGGGTCCTCCATGGGCTGCAGGCGAGTCTCTGCTCCACCAGTGACTTCCATGGTGGCAGGTGGGTCGGCCCTGCCATCTCACCGTGGGATACAGGGGGGGCTCTGCTCCAGTACGCCTCTCCCCCTTCTCCTCCTTCCAGTGACTTTGGTGTTTGCAGTGGTGTCCTCCTCACAACTCCAACTCTTCCCAGGTTCCCCTTCTTAAATACATTATCACAGAGGTGCAGCCACCATCGCTAATCGGCTCGGCCTTGGCCAGAGGTGGGTCCGACTTGGAGCCGGGGGAGCTTCAAGAAGCTTCTCACAGGAGCCATGGCTATGCCCCCCTCCCCCGCTACCAAAAACCCTGCCACACGTACAAACCCAGCCCAAGGGCGTATCAGCACAGGTCTGCCTGTGGTATGTTATTGCAATATATACTTAAACGGTAATAAATCATTTCAGAATTTCAGTACATCAGTGGTGATGCCACACCTTCGTAAGGTAATTACACCTGCATTCTAATACAAGACACAGATGCCCAAGTTCAGAAAAAAAGATTTTTGGATATTTTTTAAAAAAAATTAAATTTGGATAAGTATTAAAAAAATTAAAGTACTGTATTTCAGCTTGAATTATTTTAAATTTTACTTAAATTACTCCTAAACTCTAAATTAAAGGGCTAACAGGTTAAGGAACCATTTTAAGGTTTTTAAAATAATACATGCCTGTAGACACCAGTTTTACAATTTTTTTCATGGTCTCAGTGCATAACAACTTCAAAATTTTTTTTTCCTACAGCTTTTAGATACAAAACCAAATTTCTAAGAATCTGAGAGATGGGAAAACATCTTCTTCGGGGCAAGAGATAAAGCTATCATTATGCTGGAAAACATTTATAAGTCAAAGACTGAAAGATGAGATCTATGAAGATATTTCACTACTAATTCCTGCATATTCGCAAGGAAATTGATCCCTATGTATCCTTTGCATCCCTAAAGAAATAAAAAACTACATCCAGTCATATGTGAGACCGACCACTCTGAGGCCCAGGCTGACAACGTGCTTCTCAGAGAGCAGAGCTGGCAAAAACATGCTCCTCATTAAAAAAGAAGAAAAATCATTTTAAGCCTCGAAGTGTGCAATCAACACGAAACCCTTCAGAAATTTCTGGTTTTACATTCATTTCATGACTGGCATGTCTAAGATGCCTGGTGCACACACTACATTTCTTAAAGGACGCACCGATGCCTGCTTTTTCAAATTAATTTTTAGGCAATAAATCCTGAGGCTTCTTCACCGCAATTTCAGGACCACCCGACTGGGGTTTATTTAACAAACAACGCGGCGTACCCCACGTGAGCACAACCGAAGCAGCCAGGCCGTGTCCTTATTGCATCACTGCCAGCCCGTGCCTACCCCGGGCTCACCAGCGCTCTTTTTATATTTAAGTTGCGTTTATGTTAAGTATTTCGAGTGTGCGCATACACATGCCAAAGGGAGGGCTGGGGGTGAACCGCCGCTACACCCAGCGCAGCCCGGGCGCGGGCCCCGCGCACCGGTAACGGTAACGTAACGGTGTCGGTGACGGTGAGGTGACGGTGACGGTAACGGTAACGGTGACGGTGAGGGTGAGGTGACGGTGACGGTGACGGTGACGGTAACGGTAACGGTGACGGTGACGGTACCGCCGCCGCCGGGCGGGGGCGCGCCCCTGCCCCGCGCACACGCGCGCCGCCCGGGCGGCCCCGCGGCATTCTGGGACTCGTAGGCCGCGGCGGGCGCGCGCCCGGCGGGGGCCGCGGGGGGGACTACGAGTCCCAGCCGCGCCCGCGGCCGGCGGGGGAGGAGGCGGGGGTTGGCGGGCGCTGCCTCCGCCCCGCACCCCTTGCGCTCACCTTGGGCGCGGAGGGGAGGCGGTGCGCCGCCGCCGTCGGGCGTGACTCGCCGCCGGGCTAGAAGGAGGCAGCGCCTGGAGGTGAGGGGAGCGCGGCCGGGCTGGCGGAGGTGAGCGCGGCGGGGGATCCCTCCGGGGGGGGGGGGAGTCCCGCCGTGAGGAGCCGGGTCGGGGTCGCGCTCTCCCGGTGCCTGCGGCTCCAGCTCGGTCATTGCGGGGCGGGGGGGTCTCGCACGGTGCTCCTGCCTCTCAGGGTGCCTTCCCTGCTCTCTTCGCCCCCTCTCCCCGCCGTCCCCTGCCGCCTCGCCCCGTGCCCTCCCTGCCGGGCCCCGGGGAGCTGCCGGAGCTTGGTGGGTGGCAGGAGCGGTTTAAAAGGCACTTGTCGTGAACGTGGTGCTCGGCTCGGCGCCTCACCGAGACAGCGGGGCTGGTCTGCGCCTCCTCCTCAACGCGCTCCTTAAAGCTCAGGGGCTGTCCGGACAGCAAACAGCACCCACGCTGCTGGTAACTGTTGAGATATACGCAAAACACCCGGGCTAGCTTGCAAAAGAAAAAATGGAAGGGGAAACCAGAGTAAGGTTGAGGGATCAGTCATTTCCTCGTCTAGTGACTGCAACTCGTTTGACGTTAAGCTGCCGGCTGTCAGTTTAGGTCAGAGCGACTGTCCAAGAAGTCTTGTAATAACAAGAAATAACCGTTTTGTGCCTTGTTACTAGCTTCAACGCAAAGATCTTCAAAACTTTGATTGAACTATTCCCCATCACCACCCCAGTTTTCTGGCAAAGAATAATGTGGCTTTCCCTATGTCAGTATTTTTCAACTTCTGGTCTGCGAACTGTGGGAACATTTTGAACTCCTTAGAAGGGATCAGTGAAAGCAACCAGGGAAAGCCAGCCAAAGAAGTAAGCAGGCTTAAATTTGATGTGCTGGTGCCCATACAGCTATTGCAAAACTTTTAACTGTCTGAACATTGAAATACGGTTGAAAGCTGTTTTCAGGATGCTTCAAAATTTCAGATAACCCAATGGCTGTTGCAGCAGGCATTTAGAGATAGTCCAGTAGTAAGAAGAAGGAAAAAAAATTTACTGCCATTATTTTTGCTGATGATTCAGCAGAATGTACATTCATAATTCTTCATATCTATCACAGTAACAGTTGCACATCATTGGTTTGGGTGGGGGTGACTGACAGCCTTAACAAGGATCTGGCCACTGGAATCTTTTGGCCGAAGTTTTCACAAAGGAAGACTAAAATTTTCAGACAGACTTTTAAAATGTCTTCTACTAAATATGCAATAGAATGTATTGTGGGTTAACAGGAGTCTTGATTTATATTACAGAATTTTCATGAGATGCTACTTTACTAGCTGCTGTAGAAATGGAAAAACTAAGATATTACCTGTGCTGTTTCAGAAGCAAGCACGTGTAGGTGACTTGCACTGCATTAACTCTGTGGGGATCAACTCTTGCATTGGCCTTCCTCAAGTGGTAGTAATCATGCTTTGAAATACTTGGTTTATGGCAATTCCAAGTCTTCTCAGGACATGGTAGGTGTTCCGGTTCTGCATTTAGCAGTATTCCTGAAGTGTTTTATTAACTGTCCTGCAGTGTACTGTGAAACATCTCTGAAATGGAATGGGGAAAGAGTATAGGGAGAAAATGGAGTTTCACCCATGCAAAGCTATTCTTGGTAGCTGATAAAGCATATTCATTTAAGGTAGAATTTATTCGCTTGTATAAACTTCAGGACCTTAAACTCAGCAGTCTCATGCTAAAAGCTTCACTACACTTAAAGGTATATTTGTGGGGGGAGCTGTGGCAATATTGGGTTATAACCAGAATCACATTTCATTGAAGGAAAGCTCTTAAGTCCAATAAAAAAAAACCCCTGCTACTACTTCCAGTCTTGGTTCTAAGTATATCTGTCCAGAGCTGATTTTTTTTTTTTTTTTTAATTGTACTGTACAAACTCTTTGTAGGGTAACAGTTTGCTTAAAGGCTGACATAGAGTTTAAAAAAATTGAAGATGGCTAAGCATGGTCCTGGAGTAAAGGCTTTAGGAAATGGCGAAGTCTTTGACCTCTGCCACAAACTGAGCCCAGTTTTCTGAGCAGAGTGCTAACTGAAGTGCTATGTCAGGTTCAGCCATCATATCTTAAGACTTGGAGCACCAAACAACCATCAGGTATTGCCTTTTGTTTGGAGTTTCTAGTCCATTACTGTGGTTCAAATTGTATCTTTAGCATACGATTCTTCATAGGTATAGTAGTCTGTCCAAGGATGCAGTGTTTTTAGAACTTAAATATTCCAAAACCATGTGGGAACTTGGTTATTATTTAACATGACACTTAAATCATATGATACTGAGGCACAGATGTAGCACGTGGCTGCAGTACCATTGTTCTTTTGCTAATAACTTGAGAAAGAAGAACCGAACATGTGTTTATCTGCTTTGACTAGTTTTATAATATAGACAGACCATTATTGTCTTAAACTGCTATATATTTAGACTGTACCAGTAGCCTCTGTAAACATGATCAAGACTTTTGTGCAGCCTAAAGTACTGCAGAGTCCTTTGAGCTCCCCTGCCTCTCCTGGTTTGGCTGGTCATCTGCTTGTCAACCCTGTTGGGGAGCTGCAAAGGAACTCGTGACTCTGGAGCCTGGTGATTTTTCTGTGTCTTGAGGAAGTTTTCCCCTGGAGAAAACAAGCCTCCAACTGGTGGGGGTTTTCTGTTCCATGTTTTCTCTTGTGTTAGCCCTCCCCTATGCAGGCTGTCCTAGCCATGATGGTTTGCTCAGCTTGAGCTTTGTTATGCCAGTTGTTACCAAGCTAGAAATCAGTGTGGTAGTAGCAGCTACAGGTAGTGTTGTAAACTTGACAGGATTGGCCTGCAACCAGAAATAATTAGGCCCAAACTATGTCTGATTTAATAGGCAGCTGTTAAGGCTGAATATATCATTGTTCCCCATTTGAATGCACAGGGACTGAAGTTGCATTATGGTAACTTGCCTAGCAACCTCTTAAAGGTATCCAGACAGTTTCTCAAATTGTTGTCCTATATGGTAATGTCAGATCTTTAGCCAGACAGTGGATCTCAAAGAATAATGAAATTACAATGACATTGTATCTGTGCATATACATTAGATATCAGTTTGATGATTAAATCAGAGTATGCAGAATTCCTAGAAAGAGCTTCAGCCATTCATTCTTCCTGCACTAACATTAGCACATGGGGAGAAAGCCAGAAAGCCTTTCATTCTTGTCTACTAATTATGCCATCTTATCTCCAACACTGGAATGGGTTGGTTTAATTCATAACTCAAGGTTCAGTAGCTTTCTTGGATTCCCTCATTTCTTCATAGTAGTCACTTTTTTTTCTGAGTAGCTTTGCACAGAGGTCTTTTGGCATCTCATGCGTTTCCCCATGATCCAGCGTTTCCTTCCTTCTGAATCTGATGGACTGCTGGCTGCTATTTTTTCTTCTATTTTATTGCTGATATAATTTTTCCATAAGAACTGGATTTCTAAAGCATGTGTGTTTCTGTCTGATCTATAACCTTTAGCACAAGAAGACCATGCTGAAGCTAAAATTCTCAAGCTCAAATTAGCCTAATGATTTCTCAGTTAAGTTTAATGAATTGAACACCTTCCTTATGCTGATGTGTTTCCTTCCCTAGATCTGTTAGCCAGCAGAATGTTTTTCTGCTAGGTAGTATTTCTTGATAGTCCTCCTTGATAGTATTTCTTAATATGGCTACAAGACCTGCCGATGCTATTATTTTATAGCAAGTTATCTATAGCTTTTTGCTTTTCAGAAGTATAAACAGCAGCAAAGTCCAGGTCTTGTAGTTATTTTCCATGTGTCCAGGTAATGAGAAAGCTATAGACAAACAGACAGTGTCAGGAGTTTCCATGGGTTTTACAAGTCAGCTGTACTGAAAAGATTTATATTTTATTAATAAGAGTATATGTATATGAATAACTGGCTTATATGGGAACTTGGACTGCTATTCTCAAAGACTTGCATTAACTATTTCTTTTGTTTTGTGCAGTAACAAGGTGGGAAGACCTTCCATGTGACAAAAAATAGTGTGATTACCATCTTGGAGCTTTTTGACAATGATTCTGTATTTTCACTACTGTGGTGAAGTCTCTCTTTCTCCAGCCTTCGCTAAAGAATTCTTACCAGTTTTGCACGGGCGTTGGATCAAGTTTTGGTGCTCTGCTTTGACTGTTTCCTACCATTTTGTGTGTTCAATTTTGTTTGCATTCTTGTGGTGGTGTAGGTTGGTTTGGTTTGGGGTTTTTTATTCACTAATTAATAGATTTTAACCTTTTAATTGAAAACCTGAGATTCTGACACTCAGACTGGGCTAGAGCTAAGGTCAAACTGTTCATTTTCATTTATTTTATGGAAATTGGGTTCTGAGACAGGGCTGGGACTTTGGAGAATTTAGCAGAAAATCTCTCATAACTAAAGCATAGACAGATTTTCCAATCCAAATCAAAGATTGCAGTGTCTGTCATTGGAAACATCCTTGTTGGAGTTCAGTCTGGTAGGGCCAGACCAAATTAAGGATTGAGCTGATTAGACATTACAAAACTTCAGTTTTGGGCACCTGATTTTCATGGAGCAGAATTTAAAACTCCATATACCATTCAGGAAAAAACTTGGATTGCTACTCAGAGGTGCCCACAGGCAGCTGCCTGTTCCTGTTCTCATGGAGCTCTGCTGAGCTCAGGCGTGTCTGAAGAGGCATGTCTGAAGAGTCATGTCAGGAACAAAACCACAGATCTTTCATAGATACAGGCATCTGTAATATCTTCTCTAAATACTGAAGTTTTGCTTTTGCTGTCATAATTTTATGGCATAACATAGTTAGTCATTTCCCAGACAAAGCTAGGCCTGAGTTCAATTACCACTTGAGCATGTTGTGATTTAACCCTGCATCTCGTGCTTTACTAGGATAGTGTGATAGCTACACAGCTTTGACTTAACACTGTTTTCTAAGTCCTCTCTATTTCTTTCAAGGTTTACTGTATCTTCTGTCTCTGGTCCATTTCATTGTTCAATTTGAATTTTTGCTCTATACCACTTTTCTTGTTTTCAGTTCTGGATTATGTATTTCTGGTTTGATTTCTTTGCCAGTTTTGCATTTAAACCAATGCTATGATATTTTTTTCACTATGGCATTGCAGTGCTATAGATGGTGCTGTATTTGTGTCTACATAGCTGAACAGATGGCCTGAGTCTTTAACTTACTACAGATGTAGTGAGTCTGATTTTATTTTTTTTTCCCTTCTGGGTGACATTTGTTTCTTTTGCATATGTGTTTCTGAGGGAATGTTCTTACAAGAAGTCGTCACCAGAAAATTACTCCGTGAACCTTTCTTCATTTCATTTGATGATCCTCAGCCCAGACACCCTTGTTGCTCTTCCAGTTCCTTCCTTACGGCATCCTGTTTTACTGCAATTTCTGTATGTTGTCCATCTTGTTTGATTGTTCTGTTTGGGATTGTGGAGTCATTTCTTTAGCTTGAAGGTTAGTCTTTTTACTTGTGTAGTTAAGAACAGACACAGGGCTCTTCACATTAAAATGTGAGCTCTGTCATGAGCCACAGAAGAAATGCAAAGCGATAAGGTGAGTATGCAAATAAAGTGGGGGGGTTGCTTTGAAGTACTTATCAGAGAAACTTCTCTACATGTTCATTTTGCTTACTATGAATTTTAAATATTTCAAGGAAAAGTAGCATTAGCCAGTGTTTGTGCACTCATGGCCTTTATATGTAGCTTTGGCATCAAGATATTGAGGAAAGTCATTCCCACTAGTTGGCAGTCACCTTCAGAACATGAAGCAACGCCCTTAAGTACATAGGAGACAGGAAAACGCTATCACTTGGATAATATAATCTTAACCAAGCAGCAGTTGCATAATTGGGAACAGGATCTGTCACAATCACATCCAACTTACTGCTCATGTAGGATTTGGTTTGATACCCAGTGCACAAAAGATACGCACAGAAAACATGTTATAAAGTAGTGCTAAGAATGAAATATTTATTCCAAATGCAGATCCTAACGTGGATAGAGAAGTTGAACTTCTCAAAACTAGCAGGAAGAGAGTTGCATCTTAGATAACTATTTATCATTACTACTTTCCCAGAGAGTGCCTGCCCTATGCTGAGGTTCTTTGGCTTTGTCAGAAACAAGTTCTTCAGGAATTTCTTCAGTCATGGCAATGGCTGTAGCCCATTCTGCAGAGGGGCAAATCCTTTCAGAAAGTGTTAGGAAGAGGGCCTTGTAGAGGAGACATTTCAAAACCTTGTGTTAGTTAAGTAAGGTATTTACTTGGTGCCTTGTTTTCAGCCGTGAAACTGGAATATAAATTTATAATCCCATCCTAAACCTCTCCTTCTCCCCCCCCCCCCCCCCCCCCCCAGTCATTTATTCCTGTGACCATGCAGTTTTACTGTCCTCCAGCTTCCTCTGTGACTTGAGAGGTTTGCACTGTAAACATGATGACTGAAATGATTCTGATTATAAATAACAACCTTCTGCTTTGTTTTGTTTATTTTTAGCTTGATGCAGCACTTCAGAGGCTAGTGATGTGTGTAAACATGGTTGATGAAGCAGATAAGGAGGGGGAGGACTCTTGGTGGCTTCTCTGCTGAAGGAGGTGTATCATGTAACTTCTCCCTTCCGCACAGACACTTGTTTGATGTCTGCTTGTTTCACTTTGCCAGAAGAGATGAACCAGCTGTTGGAGGTCACTGGTGCACTGAGGTCACATGAATTAAGAAATTATTCTGAGTTAGCTTGGTGCATATGCATGATCTTGATTTATGTTCTCTCCTTTGGTCATCAACTGGAGCTTTATGATGAAGACTGCTCCAACATTTTTTGGCAGCGGATTGCCTCTAGAAAAATGAAGCTAGCTAATGATTACTTGTCTCTGAGGGGGTGTACATCCTTATCAGATGGCTTAAGCATGACAAAGGGGTCATTGGCCATGGTAGCATTCTGATTAACTCATCTGATTCCACTATCACTAGCTACTGCTTTTGGATTTCAAAAGGGATGAGGATGGCAGATTCAGACCCAAGGTCACTAAAGCCATAAAAGGCAGGAACAAGAATGATCATATTTCCATGGGTTCTCATGGTCATCAACGTGTTTACACTGAAAACAGAAGCCATCTCTTATCTATATCTGAGAGGGAAGGAGACCAGTGTTCTGCTGCTCAAAGTGCTCCAGGTGTTTGCTTTATGGGGAATTGATTAAACAGCTCAATCATCATAACAGGTTCCCAAAACATTCTCTTGTTGAAAACAAACAAGATTGCTGGTTGATAAGAGATACCATTAAGATACTAATGAATTTATTAGTCCATGGAATAAATCTTTAGAGGCTAAAATATTTTTTGTCAAGGAACATGAAATATAAAGTACCTCTTATCAGTTACATAATATTTTTTTATATATAGGCCTAATTTGTTACCATTTTCTGAGACAAGAATCTCTGTGCCTCACATGTTGTTATTATGCTCTTTTCAGTGGATAAGATCAGTTTATTAGAGGAAAATGTATTCCACTGAATCCAACAGCCTAAGAAGGCAAGGCTGCTGCTGCTCCATATCCCGAGGTCCAACCAGTATCAAGGCTGAAGATGTACTCCCAGCAGGCATACACACAGAGAATACACAACATATTTCCATATGTACATGGCAATTTGCACAGATTAGACAGGCAACACAGCCTCATCCTTCTCCCCTCTCTGACCTAAGAGGTCTAGTAATGAGGCTGTATATACATGTAGAGATATAGACATACACACACGTATGTACAAAGCGGATTCCTCCAGCAACTGGTTCAGCCACTCAGTCTACCCAGTGGCTAGTTCCTGCATCCAAGCCTCCCCAGTTGCTGGCAGCTGGGCATATGAGCCCTCAAGGCTGCAGCCCCACTCCAGTTGCTGGTATAGACATGCACATACATGTAGCTGTCCAGGACTTCCCAGGTCCCAATAGCTGTCCCTGCTGTACTTTCACTCTTAGAGGTATGCAGATGCTCTCACACCCAGAGCTGGCAGGGACTCCCGTGGTCCCATAGCTGACCCTATGCTGCTTTGGACTGGTGGAGATGAGCCCTTAATGGACTGATGGCTCCTGTGATGGTCCTGGGAGTAGCCCAGCAGGATATTATCCAGGCTCTCTGTCCTGCCATTGTCCCTCTGAGTAACTCTGTGGATGTGTGGAGCAGCTTTTATCGCACAACCCAACACAGGTTATGTAGCCATCTTGCCTTTCTATGTGGAATAGAGGGGAAATTTTGCCTGCCTAAAAGATGTATAGGAATTCAAGGTCCTGATTTTTTTTTTTTTTTTTTTTTTTTTTTTCCACAAAGGTTCACTCCTGGAGTGCATTTCTTAGCTTAGGACCTACGCAAGGAAAATTCTGTTTGTTTCACAAGTTATTTCTAAATTTGTGAGGCTTTACATGAAGGCTACAGGTCTAAACCATCTATTTGATAGTGGGTTAAATGGGAGTAGGGGGGGAAGAATGAGGATGATAAGCACAGTCCAAGAAAACTAGGAGAATGCATTCCTTATGACCCCACCCAGTCATCTTACACCTTTGTGCTTGTTTTTAAAAAAACTTCTATTCCGGCTTGGTCTAGTTTTATACATATCACTCAAGGTGATAAGTGGAAGGACATAGGGCATTGGGGAATGAGGCCAGAGAGGAAAGAAAGAAATGAGAGAACATGTGCTTCCTAAAATTGCCTCATTTTTTGTGTCTATCATTTTCAGACAGTAGGAACAGACCTTGCAGTAACTCTGCTTTTCAGTGCCCATTTGGGAAAACATATTTTACAGAGTGGCAGTATTTCCACCAGCCCTTTGGCTGATGGCAGTCACCTGTATTTGTAAGCTTAAAGGTACAAAATACTTGATAGACTTTGCAGCTCATAATCAAATTTGGCATTCCTCAGTACAGATGTATTTTTCTACCGTAACGCTGTGCTAGTATTGTCCACCTGTGCTTTTTCTCTATTTAAAGCAACTCTGTGCTTTGTTCCCAGAAGAAAGGTTTTCGCTCTTTTAAAACAGTCAAGTCAGTTGATCTGCCACTGACTCCCACCTGTTGCATTAGGTAGTTCAGATACGTTCAGGTTAGATACACAAGGTTAGGAACAAAAGTGCCCCATTTTTAATTATAAGCCTATTAAAGCTGCAATAGCCACATGGTACACTATTCTTGTTGTCTCAGCTTTTTTTTTTTTTTTTTTTATGTTTGTTTCCTCCCCACCGTCATATTTTGAATCTAAAGAACAGCAGCCAAATCATGGTCCTGATAAATTTTATGGCTGCATTCTAATTCATGTGGACTGGATCAAAAATTATTGTCTTCTACAAGAATTGGTGTAGATGGCTTAACAGCCCTCCTTTATTGTCTGAGACTGGGAAGAGAAAGTACTTAATTACTAGTGATAGTGTTAGAACTTGATGTTTGCTTTACTTTTTTTTTTTTTTCTTTAACACCTTCAATTTGATAATAGTAGTAAAGACTTAAGACAAGCCTTTATCAGTCAGATAAAGAATTGCCAACTCCTAAGTCTTTTGCATACAGCTTTTAACTACTTCAGCTCAATTCTTATCTGGCTGATAAGATTAATGGCAGTGTTTCTTACAGTTTTTTAATTTTATTCTTGCCATGAAGTTCAAAGGTTGTCCAAGAGCAGTATTCTGCTATTAATTAAGACTCAGATGCCCAGAGATTGCTTTTCTCTTCCTTTGGATAAAGGTCTGGCAGTTTTCAGAAATCATAGCAGTAATTTTTGTCTTTATGAAAATGACAGTACCTGCTTTTGCCCTTGAGCATGCTGGGTGTGAAGCGCAAGGCTGAATTTCCAAGCCTTGGATATCTCTGGTGGTAGTTTGTCATGCTGCTGTGCAGCAAACACTTGGAGAGACACTTCAACCAGTCACCAAATGCTGCTATTTTGCTACTCTGTGGACAATGCATATTATCTGTTGTATATACAAATAGCTCAATCCTTGTTCCGTGTGTGCTTTTGCAAAGGAGGTAGATGATATTAAAGACTTCTGTCTTTATTGTATTATCTACAGCTTAGTATTCAAAATGATCATCAGAGAACATCGTTGTGTAGGGCTGTTAAGATTAATTTGGTGACATGACATGGAATATAGAAAATTATACAGCCAACTATAGTTTTGGGGTAGATTTAGTACCTCCTTTAATGGCACATGATTTGTTCTCTGTGTTCTGGTATCCACTGTGAACCATAGCTAAACACAGAATCCTATTGTATCCTCCCTCAGGTTTCCTTTTGTGTTAGATGGTTCTCATGATTCAGTGCAGTATAACTTCCTTGTTCAAACAGAATCAGAAATGCTCAATCTACAGTTTAAAAACCTTCAGATTGAGTGATGGTGAGACTTGAGTTGTGACCTCTGGTAGTATTTCAGACTAACACTTGCCATCATCAGGATAACTGATGTAGAGTTGAGCCCTGTTCAGTTAGTGAAATACATCTGTGTCATTTTTTTCACCATGACAAACCGAGGGAGGACTGAACTTCTGTTGTTCTGTATATTCTCACAGTACCTGGAAGAGTCTGGGCATGTGTACAGAAATGAAAAAGGAACTGAAGATCTTAAGACCTCTCCACACCCAGATTTACATTAAAAACTTGTGTGGCTGTTCCAAATATTAACCAATCTACTTGAAGCTTAACCAACTTGTATGTGAAAAGTATGTGTCCTGATCAGGACCTGAATTGTTTGGAGTTAGCACGGGGCTGTTTTGTGTTGCTCTGTCTTTAGGAGGAGGATAAAAGGGGTGCATGTTTTTAAAATCTCCGATAGAAGTGTTTTGATATTATATTCTCATTTTATTGGAACAGTTTGGCCAAAACCAGGACTCTGAACTGATTTGTTTTTTGCCTTTTGCATGCAGCTGTAGTTCTTCTGATTTGTTTGAGTGGGTTTTCTGTTTAAGACTGATTAAATTTGCTTCTTAATTTGTAAATGAGGCTGATGTTGCCAGAATACGCCAATTAATTACTGGTAAAGATATGTTGGTGTGAATAATGACATAAGGGACTATTATGGAATCACAGAATTGTTGAGGTTTGAAGGGACCTCTAGAGATGATAGAGTACAACCCCCTTGCTCAAGCAGGGTCACGTAGATCAGGTTGCCCAAAACCATGTCCAGTCAGGTTATGAGTATCTCCAAGGATGGAAACTCCACAACCTCTGTTCCAGTGTTTGATCATGCTTGTAGTAATTTTTTTTCCTTATGTTTGAACATAATTTATTGTATTTCAGTTTGTGCCCATTGCCTATTTACTCCCTGCCACATCAGGTATTTATATCCATTGATACGATTTCTCCACCCCTCCTCCTCTCTCCAGGCTGAACAATCCCAGCTTTCTTGGCCACTCCTCATACATCAGGTGCTCCAATCTCTTAATCATCTTTGTGGCCCTTTTGCTAGATCCTTTCTAGGATGCCCATGTCTTTCTTGCGCTGGGGAGTCCAGAACTGGACCCAGCACTCCACATGTGCCTCAAGTGCTGAGGAGAGGGGAAGAACCACAGCCCCCAGCCTGCTGGCTATACCCTGCGTAACACAGCCTAGGATGCTGCTGGCCTTCTTTGCTAGAAGGACATGTTGCTCACTTATATTCATATTTTTTGTCCTTTTTCTGCATAGCTGTTTTCCAGGTGATTGATCCCCAGTGTTTATTTGTTGCATGGGGCTATTTCTTCCAAGTGTAGGACTTTGTGTTTCCCCGTGTTGAACTTCATGAGGTCCCTGTCTACTTTTATCTCCAGCTTGTCAAGGTACTTCTGAATGACAGTGTAACCATCTGGTGCATCAGCCACTCTCTTCAGTTTTGTATCATCTGCAAGCTTGCTGAAAGTGCACTCTGTCCTATCATCAGGGTCATTAATTAATATATTAAATTATATTGGCCCAGGGTATCAACATCTGGGGTACTCCAGTAGTGACTGACCTCCAGCTGGATTTTGTGCTGCTAATCACAGCCCTTTGAGCCTGACAGTTCAGCGGTTCTCTGTCCACCTCACTATCTGTTGACCTAACCTTTCTTTCATCACATTGTCTTTGAGGATGCTATGGGAGACAAAGGCTTGAAAAATACAAGATAAAGAATATCACTGATGTTTCTTTTTCCACCAAACCAGTCATCTTATCATAAAAGGCTGTCAAGTTAATGAGGCATGATTTTTTTCCTTTATAAATCCATGCTGACTATTCTCAATCAGCTTCTTGTCCTTAACATGTTTGAAAATTATTTCCAGGGTTACTTGTTCCATCACCTTTCTAGAGACTGAGGTGAGGCTGACCAGCCTGTAATTCCCTAGATCCTTCTTGCCTGTCTTGAAAGTGGGAATGACATTGGCTTTCTTCCAGTTGTTAGGAAGCTCCCCAGTGGTCATAACATTTCAAAGATAATCGAGAATGACCTTGCAATGACACTGGCCAGCTCCCTCAGCATTCATGGGTGTGACCTTTCAGGTTCCATGGACTTGTGTACATCCAATCTGTTTTAAATGTTCCCTTACCTGATCCTTTTGCATTGATTGCAGTTTTCCTTGTTCCACACTTTCCCACTGGCCTCAGGGGCTGGGATTGCTGAAGGCTGATCTTAACAGTAAAGACTGGCAAAGTTCATCTTCCACCATGTCCTTTGTCACCTTTTCAGTAGAGGGCCCATGTTTTCTATAGTATTCATCTTGCTGCTGATATACCTATAGAAGCCCTTCTTGTTACCATTCATGTCCTTCTCCAGATTCAACTCTAGCTGGACTTTGGCTTTCATAACCCTATCCCTGAATGCTTGAAGTGTCTCTACATTCTTCCTGCATCATCTGTCCAGCTGCCACCTCTCATACGCTTCTTTTTCATGTATGAGTTTTGTCAGGAGCTCTTTGTTCATCTACGCAGGCATCCTACCGCTCTTGCTTGAATTCCTGTTACACAGGATGGACCATTCTTTTCATCCTTGAAAACTGGCCAGCTCTCCTGCATCCTTCAGGACCATATCCCATGGGATACTTCTAAGCAGGTATCTGAACAGGCCAAAGTCTGCTCTCCTGAAATCTAGGGTTGTAAGCCTGCTATATATCTTGTTTCTCTCAGGATCCTGAACTCCACCATCTCATGGTCACTGCAGCCAAGGCTCCCCCCAGGCTTCATATTCCTGACCAGTTTTTCCTTGTTTATAAGTATCAGGTCTGGCAGAGCATGTCTCTTTGTCAGCTTCTCCATCACCTATGGCAGGAAGCTGTCATCACCTCAGAAGGTTCCTGGATTGCTTGTGCCCTGCTGGGTTGCCTTTCCAGCAGACACTAGGGTGGTTAAAGTTTCAGTTTCACTGGGCAGAAGTTAATACACTAGGAGTCATGGGATGTCACTGTCTGACAGGGCAAGATGTGAAGTAGGAAGTGGTATTTGTGGGTGGGTATACATTGACATGGAAAAAAAGTGCTACAGATGTTAGTGGCCAAACATACATCTTAGTATGGATGTCATTGCTGTAAATAGGAAATAAGATGCTGCAAATACGCAATGTGATAATATGAAGATGAGAAGAAATACAGAGGGCTACCCAGATGGAAATTGCTGGTGGAACAATCCTATTCTAATGTTGACTGGATGAAATTCTGCAGGTAGAGGGAAAAATTGTAATGCTGAGAGTTAGAATTTACTAAACAATAACACAATAAAACAGTTCACAAAATGTCATTTAGGCTTCTCAATTAATTGAAACTATGGAAAGATGCAAAAGAAGCTTTAGATGTGTTCCAGGAGTACAATGGTAACAAGCTCTGATAGTACCCTTGATATGATACTGTTCTTATAAGTTTTAGATATCCTATTTCACATGATAAAGCTGAAGTAAGGCTTGAATGTGGTGTAAATAAAAAAATTGTAATTTCGGTAAAAATATCCTTTTGTGACTGACTATGTAGGGAAATGTTGCTTATGAAATAATGAGAACTGAAGTTATGCTAGGCAGTGTCTGTCCTAGGAGACAGAGAACAGCAAGCCCTGCGTGGAAAATTCCACCACCTTCTTCAGACTGAAGGCTTAAGTAGCAATATTGGTATTTTGCTGCCGGGCAGACTGTATTTGCTGAATCAGAACGTTGGACCAATTGCCGTTAGCTTTGAATGTTTAGGTAGCCATTTGTTTAATTTCAGTGTGATAACCCTTTTCTGGGAAAGTATTGATGAACAGCTAAAAACTAAACACCTCTGGGTTAGCTCCCTTGGTTGAAGGCAAACACATGCTTAAGTGACTTGCTGGACTTGAGCCCAAGGGACCTGTTCACAATTGTGGCTCTGTTTCCCATTGCACTCACGTTCTGTCATCAAATGTAGCACTAGCCAGCATCTCTGCTTAACGATATAGCAGTCCTGTCATTTTGCTCATAATTTGAAGTTATGTTTCTTGTTCCATATTTCTAGAAGCAGCCAACACGGGGCAAAGGAATTAACAGAGTATCTCCTAAACATGTTAAGATGTTTATGGCACTGAATCAGACAGACTAATGCGTGTTTACAAACCTTCTGGCTAGTTTTAAAAATGTGTAAATCTCCTGACTCCTGTTTTAGTAGGCGCAGGACTGAGAATAGCAGTAAGTGGCACATCCATTGAAAGAAAAACTTTTTGGAAGTAGTGAGTTGTGTGTCCTTGAGATGCTGTCTGGAAAAAGAAGCCTCTGAAAGGGAGGAGAAAGCGGATGGATGGATGGATGGATGGATGGATGGATGGATGGATGAAGCAACTGGCTGTCTGGAAGAAAGAAGTGACTTTCTCAGTGTTAAAATTGGAGTTCTGTCTTTTGGGGATGAACGTGACTGTTTGTGAGTAAGCAGGAAGTAACTCAGCAATAAAGTAATCACCCTTGGACATTGAGATTTTCTTTAAAAACTGGGGAGGGGAAAATCCAGATAAGCATGAATATAACCTACCCATTTTGTTTCTGCAATTATTGACAGAGTAATTAATGCAAGAGCTTTCTTTACCTAAGAGAAGTGTAAATTATTGGCTTCCATATAGTAAAGATTGTGAGTGTGGTTTATTTACTTACTGCTGTTAGACTATCTAATTAGTGCCTTTAAACTGCATTCACAGTTCTTGTCTCCAGCTTGTCAAAATACAGTCTTTGAAAGGAAATGCCAAATCCGAGGTTAAAAAAGTAACTAAACTTATTTTGTCTGCAACCAGGTTTTTCAGTAGAGACTGTGGAACTGTTTTTCCTTGGCTCCTGCTCCATGAGATCAACTATGGAACATGCTCAAGAGCATGAAGCATGTCTTGAGCAAACCCAGAAGTATTGTGTGGAGAGACCAATATATAACCAAGAGCTCTTGCAAGGACAGCTGCACAGACGAGAAAGAACACCTCAGACTTTGAGGCAGAAGATTGCACATTCTTGTCGGTAGGGTTTTTTGTCCTATCTTTATTTTATTGGTTAGAAATCCTCTTAATTCTTAATTGATTTATGCACATAGCTCTTCAAAGAAATCTAAAAGGTAAAAACACTAGTTCTACTTTGATTATTCAGCAAGACGGTGATGAAGTTGTATATGTGTTTCTATATGTTAATATAGAACCGTGTTACAAAATGTTGGATAATTAGTTGAACTGTCTTCATCAAAGTGCAAAGGAAAAATATGAAGCATAGGAATGTGAAGTATTAGTCAAATCATGTGACATGAATTCATAAGACGCAGAAGAATATCTGTTCTTTTTACATGGAAACACAGCCAAATCTGTGCTTCACATGAGCCTTTCATGGAAGAAGAACAGAGATGTATGAAAGCTGTGTAGAAATCTGAATTAGTAGTCTAATAAGGACTTAGTAGAGGCATTCTGTAGCTTTTAATTAACTGCCTTGGCATCTAAGTATCATCTGGATAGACAGAAAATGTTTTTAACGATGCAACTCTTGCTCTGAGGACAGTGAAGAGAAACTTACTCTTGCTAAGTTCTCATTAGCTTTACATTTATCTGTGATTCATTTGCGGAGTTGATTTCTTTCTAGAACCTTGTTCTGCAAGATAACAAATGATTTCAGCTTGACTGCTTGTCTGTAAAATATTCCTGTTCACATGATTTGTTTTGGTCGATGAAATGACCATTCTAATGGTAATACTATGTAATTTCACCTCAAAAAACTTATCTGTCCTAAATAAAACTATGTGCGTCAAAATCCTCCTGAGCTGTGACTTCACATTTAAGCAGATTGAGTCACAAGAAGAAGTGTGGATGACTATTTCTTCTCTCACTTGTAGCAGTAAGCTTCCTCACTATGCATTTTAATCCCATAAGCATTCAGAAATGTTAACAAACCTCTGCAGTCCTCTTGCAGTTCCCCTACAGAGAAAATAATTTATATGATCCCAGTGTTATATTTTTACCTAAGGTTAAACTTTCTTACCACACTACAGTCAGAGTATGATGCATGGGAGTATGATGCATGGCATTACTGGATAGAGATACTTCCTGGCTCTCTTCAGTTGTCATGAGTCAGGGTTTCAAAAGGTTATCTGCTAAGAGATGCAAGGATCGGTGTTCCTGGCTTCAGTGCCTTTCTTTTCAGGGTAAAGAAGGGTTATGTTCTCAAATAGTCTTAAAGTTAGCCTATCAGTACTAGTGATAGTAACAAGCATTAGTAAGATAATAGTTTGAAAAAAAAAGAGGCATAATAATATAAAGTGTTATAATTGAAAAAGTAAAAAAAAAAAAGTATAAAGCACACAAATAGTAAATAAAGGAAAAAGCATTGCAGAGTACTTTGAGTGAAAGCCGCTATCAGAAAGCGAGCAAGGTATCCTCAGTGGATTGTTGCTAGGAATGATTTCACTAAAAAGTGTTGTGTGACTGCTCAATTGTGCATGGGCTTGAATGGTTTCACTTCCCACTGATCTCCAGCCTCACAGGACTGTCATTCTCTTCAGTTCCATAAGGTTTGTGAACAGCAACCAACATGTGGTAGAGGACTAAATTAACTGGAGTCATAGCTGTTTGTGCTTAAGCTTTGTCTAGAAATTACTGTCATCAGGGGTATGAGCCTGCCTTTAATGGACCTGTTTCCCTGCATAAGGATAAAAGACAATTTTTTTGACCCATTTGTCCACTGCTAGTGTCTAACTCTTTCTTTATGCTTGGTATTTTCAGTTGTTCTTCTAAGAAAGCCAAGTCTCATCTTTACAGTTTCTTACCAATTTTAAAATGGCTTCCCCGTTACCCAGTGAAGGAATACTTACTAGGAGACATTATCTCAGGTATAAGCACTGGGGTTATGCAGCTTCCTCAAGGTGAGTACCTCTCTGGATTTATTTATGCTCTTTGCTTTTTCTGTGTGTGCTTTTATGGTAGTGCTTGGCTTCCTGATCAGGTGCTCATGAGAACAGCAGGTGTATTTCAGGGTATGTGTGGAGATCAGTACAGCATTCTGCAGACCAGCCCAGAGTGATGATTCCCTTGAAACTGCAAGTCAGTGCTATGCAGCAAACTCTGAAAGAAGCTTACCTCTCTGATCAATACCAGCAGCTCTCGACAGAGCAACTTGTCACAGTTTAAGGGCATGTCTAAACCTCTGCTGAATGCACCCAATTATCTTCCTATCTCCTCATCCTAAAAGTTGTAGCAAAGTTCCTACAGAGGGTAGCAATATTTAATACACATATAGACAGAATGTTTCAGGAGAGCAGCTGTTGAAAGTAACCAAACAAAATCAACCAGAGAAGAACCAGCAAGAAATCAGAGACTGATCCCTCTTTCTCTCTTAAGGCCAGAAGTCACCAGTTTAAGCATAGTAGTTGGGCAGTGATTTACATGGTGGAAATGAATCAAAAGTATCTTCTATAATGACTGTAAATCTGTGGAATTTCTATTAAATTACTTGGAAATTTCACCCCAAGTGGAGACTGGCCCTGAAGCAGGAGCAGACTCTGTGGAAGATGAAGTCAAAGCCAGTGTTCACTGTTTTGTTCAGCTTTTGGTGACTGGACCAGTGGAATCTTTTGTTCAGGCTGACAAATTACTATCAGCAGTTTCAAAACTGCTATGGGGTTAGAAAGTGACAGCATTTTTACAGCAGTATCATTATGGGGTGCCATCACTGCTGTGGGAATGGCAGCTTCGTGCCAGCTGCCACAGTCTCAGTAGATTTCCCGAGGAGGTCTTGGAGTAGAGGGGACTTGTGCAGAGCCCAGTCCAGAGGAGTGGAGTCATCATGCTAAGGGTAATGTAATTAAGCATATATAAGTTTATTTGTGTTTGGGCTTATTTCGTACTTCCACCTCAACTTGTTCCACTTTAGGTTGAGGCAGACCTAAAGAATTAATCTGTAAATCCAGGAAGCCTAGATTTCAGTAAGTAGTAACCATTAAGGCAATGGAATATCCTGACTTAGTCTGTGCAGTTGACTGTTTCTGTAGCTTCCTGGTTTTGTGCAATATTTTTATCATTAAAGATATTTTTTTCTTACACAAACATAAACATCAACTTGTCTTAAACAGATAAGTAATGTGGTTAACTGTCAGGCAAATCTGTCATATACTAGACACAAACATTACTGGTTGTATACTGAAACACAGTTTATGTGATGACCAGATAAGAATACTAGAATTTAAGTGGTCAGCAGTGAACTTTATACTTAATTTTGTGACTTTGTTTTAAACTAAACATTATTCTTTCCTTCTGGTAACTGCAGACATGCCCTTAAACTGCTCCGAATCCTTCCCTTTCTAAAAAGACAAAAGTTGAACTTTTATTTTTCTGGAATGGGTGTAGTTATAGCAAGCATGAGTTCAAAGGAGCCTAGGAATCATTCCAGGCAGTACTACAATGACCAGGGTGTTTAAGCCATGAACTCCTGTCATGTCAATATCTCTTTATTTCCTTGGCACTGACAGCCTTTAAAAATGCCAGTATAAATGAAAAGGAATAAAATGATATTCAGATCAGGAACTTCACATAGACCCACTCTTCTGGTTTTGAATCCACTGGTGTTCAGTTTGGGTCACTTGTACTGTTAAGTTCGTCACCATGGCTGTTTATAGTACAGGGTGTTCTGCTGATACTCTTGGCATATGAGGTAGCACCTGGGGCAGAGAATATATGTGGGATGAGTTTCAGAAGTACTTAATGACAAGCTCATTACTGTAAGAGAATAATTGATATTATCAGTCCAGTTTGATAGGAATATGAATTCTTGGTTAGGAGTCGACATTGCTTAGGGCATGAGCAAGGCTGTGTGAGCTATTACACTGTGCAAGCATGTTTGGATGACGCAGAAGATCCCTTCCTGTTTTTATTCTTTCATTTTAACCTGATGCTTTGTGTCTCGATTTAAAAATAAATTAATAGAGAGAGGTGTTTTCGAGTATCACTGGCTCTCCATGGTGGGTGAACCATTGCTTGCTTTTGTCATTTGCACGGGACTATTGAGCTTTTTGGTCCTAACTTGGAGCAGTCTGCCCAAGTGTAGTAAGAACACACAGTTTCCTCAAGCGTTATGAGTCTGCACTTACGAAGGTGAATTGTAGAACCAAGCTAAGCCAAGATACAATATTTTCTTCTCGAGGCTCATTTGTCCAGTTCTGGTGTCTAATTCTCATTAATGCAAGGCGTGTAGAACTATTGATTTTGCTGGAACTACTCAGGACAGTTACACACCATATCACATGGTGCACATGATTTGCTTCTGAGGCTTGTCCCATGATAACCACACGCTCAGTCATGCAGAGGGGGAGCACTGTAGGAGTTGTTCCTTCCTGGCGTCCCTTAGAGCTGCTTCCCGCACAGCTCCATTGCTGTGCTTGCCAGCCTTCCCTACAAATAGGAATGGTGTGGATCGCACTTCCACTGTGTGGAACTGGACAGGGCTTAATAACAAAAAGGACTTCATTTTGGGGAACAATACCAGACTGTATAAGCTCTGTGACTTTACAGATTGTAAACAATGATTCTCTGCTTATTTTACATGGAAATGTAAACTGTTACATCATCTTACTCATTCTGGGGTGAGGGAGGAGGGAAGTGTTTAACCAGTCATAGAATGCCATGAAGATTATATCTGATGAGAAAAGGAGGAGAAAAATCAAACGTGTCCCACTAGTTATGGGGTTTTGGGTGTTTCTAATGACATTCTTTGGCAGATGAGAAGAAAAGCAATGAAAAGTGTTTGTTGGCTATTAAGAAGTGCTTCCAGCCACAAAGGCAAACCAGTATGTGCACAGATGTACACACAGACATGCACGCACCTGCAGTGCCTGTGATTAGAGACTTCTGGTTTCCTGACTCAAGCTATTAGGTTTCTTGGCACTGCCCTATGGTATTAGACATATTAAAGACTATTCCCTGCAAGACTTCTTGCTTTTTAAACCTGTGGTATGTCACTAGATTTCCTATTGAGTTCAATTTTAGTAGGCTTAAATCCTTTTGCTTCAGATGGTTTCTTTCTGTTGTTTGCCTAACATACATATTTGTGTCTGTTTTCTAGGTTTAGCCTATGCTTTGCTGGCAGCTGTTCCCCCAGTATTTGGCCTATATTCTTCATTTTATCCTGTCTTTCTATATACTTTTTTTGGAACCTCCAAGCACATATCAATAGGTATATCTGTATGGATAACTGAAAGTTTGTGTGTGTGTTTAATAAAATCGTAAAAAAATAAAATTGGATAAATAGAAAATGTAATTTTCCATAAATTCAAATTTAAGTGAATAGGAGAAATGCAAATGTGTCAAATATTAGCAGTATTTTTTATTGTTCATTTGTCCATCCTACTTAGGAAGGAATAGAGGAGTATCTTTTATCAGATTAGATCTAAAAATGTGTGCTGTGAACTCCTGAACTAATGTTTCATCGCCTCAGTCAACTGTCTGTGTGGTCAGGATGAATCCTTAATTTGCATAATAGAAACTGAGACACAAAAAATGATGGTGTAGAGGTGTATGTTCACCATATAACCAGTTTTAATGGTGATGAGCAGATTTGGGGACTAAAAAATACAATATTTAGGTAGAAAACTCTGTTATAGTTTAATATATCTTAATAAGAACCACTCCTAAAAAAACCACACCAGAATTCTAACTAATTCTTTTCCTCTCCTAATTTCAGGCACCTTTGCTGTGATTAGTATGATGGTTGGTGGTGTTGCTGTGAGACAAGTGCCTGATGAAATTATTTCTGTAGGCTATAATTCTACTAATGTTACGGATTCCCTTGAATATTACCATGCTAGGGATACCAAGAGGGTACAGGTAGCTGTGACTCTCGCCTTTCTTTCAGGAATTATCCAGGTATGTGCTTGTAGTTTGCTGTAAGGGCAAGTTCAGACACTGCTGCTAGACTTGCAGTTGCAGGGGGTGCTGGGTCCTGGTGGATCCCCCTGTCAATAGACTTGTGCTTCAGCACTGCACTGTGTAGAATACAGGCTGCTTTGTGGCAGCCACATAACAGAAGTGGGGAGGGATACATTGGAGGCAAGTCTTTGTCTGGCATCTTGGGTTGACTGGGAAAAATTAACCTCCTCCCTTTCATTTTATCCCTATCCCATCAGAAAAAACTTAACCTGATGTTCTCTAATAAATGCATACAAACACATATGTTTACCCATATTCCATACTTCACCTGCCAATGGCATGGAAGATTTGGTGCTTTAGGGGCTGCTTACAGAACTGTGGCATTAGAAAGTCCAAGTTCAGGTTTGCCTGATCTGGCTTGGGCATCAAGGTAAGACGAGGTGTCCTGTGACCCATCTGCTATATAGTGGTGATGTTCAGGCTACAGTGGGAGCCACATAGTTAATATTTCTCTTCTTCATTAGTTGTGTTTAGGTCTCCTTCGATTTGGATTTGTAGCCATCTATTTAACGGAGCCTCTGGTGCGAGGGTTTACTACTGCTGCTGCGGTTCATGTCTTTACTTCTCAATTAAAGTATCTCCTTGGCATTAAGACTAACCGATACAGTGGACCCCTCTCAGTTGTATATGTGAGTAACTACATTTACTAAACTTGCAAATTCTGCGTTGTCTGGTTATAGTATATAAGGCTTTTCCTATTTTTTTAAATTCTTTTGGCACTAAATGGAATAACACTTCAGTATTCAAAACCGGGTATGAGGTCTTTAAGTACCATAGGTATTTGAGCATCTTAAAGCACAGCTTGGGTGCCACTTGATAGATCAGAATGGTCTCCGATGGGCAGATTTTAGGATTCTGCTAAATGTAGTTTTGTAATATGAACAGATAATGTTCATTGAAGCAAGTCTCTTGTACATCTTCACTGAAGCAAGTCTCTTGTACATCATGGGAAAATGTGCTACTAAAATCCTTCACGGTAGACCAGACATGTTTTGCAAAGCTAAGAAATGTTTTTTGAAGAACCTTGTATGGTCTGTATTTCTTTAATATCATACACAATTCCTGATGGGAGTATTCTTCATTTCCTGTTTGTTAGCTATTTTGTAGTGTGGTTGGATGCAAAGTGCTGTGTTGTCATAAATGTACCTGCTCTTTAGAGTAATGGGAAAAATTATTTTGAAATAGGGACACTCAGTGTAAAACATTGCTGTTTATCGAAGACACTGAGCATTACAACTGATTGTACAGAGCGTGTAGGGATCCAGTGTTTGACGTAGCTCACAGACTAGTGTTCCACTCACCTTCTGTCTAACACATAGTGATACAAGAAAACAGAAGAAAAAACATGCAGTGTAGAGCTGTGATTCGGTTAGTATGACTTAAGTAAAACTAAAAGCTCTTGTTCACTTGAATTTAAAATTGACAGTTGTGATCTGAAAAAAAATGTAATGAATCCCATGCAGCAAATTATTTGTTTAAAGGGACATTTCTAACTGAAATCACAACCAAAGCTTTTAAGTTTCTATGAGCATTATTTTCTTGCTGTTGTGAACAAGCGTGTTGAAATGCATCTAAATCTATTATGCCTGCCAGTCTAGGAAGCCCCAAGTTGTTAACATCAAATCAGTGCTCTGATTCTGCAGACAAGAACTCCTGAGCAGAAGAATAGGGAAGATCTCAAATATTTGTGAAAACATAAGCTTTTGAGCAGACTGATAGCTCAGCAATAATGAAGCATTAGTATTTTGACTACATGAAAGCTACAGAAAATACTTTGTGGGAATATTTCTTACACATTTGTGTAGATATAACAAACCTTTTGGAAACAAGGCTGTACTAATGATTAATTCCTAAATTTGCTCTTTGGTTCAGCAATCCAGAAACCAGACATAATAACTGCCAAACAAGTAGGAGGGAAGGTATACATTCAAAATGTACTACCAGGACATCTTGAATGTATAATAACCTGATACTTGCTGTAATTTTCCTTCTGCCTAAAGAAGGGTATGTACATCTGTTTTCAAAGGCCTCTCCAGAGGTCATTTATTCATTTTTATTTTTTTAAACAGTGGAAGAAGAAGGGGTAATTGGTAGGGGAATCATTTACCCTCTAGAAACTTGTGTGTTCCAGCAATCTTTCTTTCCTAACAACCTTTAATAATGTTTTCAGCTAGAAGATATTTGGAATAATGGCCAGTTCAGCAGTGTTGCAAGATCACTGTTATTTAATCTTATTGCTATGGTAACCTCAATGGTTGTATCAGCTGCTTTACCATTTTAGAATGGTTTATGCAGCTCTAAGTAGATGTGACTTGCCAAAGAATATTTGAAGGTATTAGAAAGAGTTTGCATTTAATGCTTTCAGGTAGCTGCCAGTATGAAATATGTGTGAAAACCTTGAGGATAAGAGATGTGGTATAGTTTAGACTTTCTTCCCCATTATAGTTTTTTTTCTCCAAATTTTTGCCCATTTGAGAAAGACTGATTTTGTAAATGATTGCAAGTGCATCTCCCTCACTGAGATACTCTGAACTTACATATTTTGTAGGAACAATGAGGATTTTGGTGAGGCACTAATTCACTGTGGTTATGAATGCAGAATGAAAACACAGCTGAACAGCAGTATATAATTTGCTTTTTTGTGGCAAATCTTCATGAAGATTGTATTTTCTTAGGAATAATTATAATTCTTCTGTTTTGTTACAGAGCATTGCTGCTGTGCTTTCAAAAATAACAACAACCAATATTGCTGCATTGATTGTTGGATTAACGTGCATTGTTCTGTTGTTGATTGGCAAGGAAATCAATCTCCGGTTTAAGAAGAAGCTTCCAGTTCCTATTCCTATGGAGATCATTGTGGTAAGCAAGTTATGAAATTCTATAGATAAATTATATAACTATTCTAAAGCTGTAGAAACTATCTCATTTTCTATCAAGTCTGACTGAGCTTTAGAGTAACTTCCGTTGAACATACTTCATTTGAGGCTTGATCCAGTTTAAGGTTTGGATACTTATAAGATTAGGGACTGACATGCCACGTTTTAAGTGTAAAGTCCCAAAGAAGTATTGAAAACCCATTTAAAGACCCACAGTCTGTTGTGGCAATGGGCAGGTAGAGATTTGTTGTAAAACCCACTCTATCCTGGGGTTTTGGCACCTGAATGATTCCCTGCAAGACGTGCCTCTGAGTGGCATTTCCCACTGGAGTTCAGGAGCTCACAACCCCCTCCTGAAGGTGCTTACAGATGCCCGTTTCAGAGGTTCTGCAGGGCTTGCTTGCTTTTTAAAATGCAGTGGTAGAGCAGGAACCAGTGGGACTTACTACTTCACCTTCGTTTCTCTGTTTCTGAAACTGGTAACTGACTGCAGCATTGATTCTGTTTCAGATGACTGCTCTTAAAATACATGGATAAAGCAGACTTATCTTAATGCACACAAATCCCACATCTCACATAACCTTTAACCTTTAAAAGTGGTTGTATTTAAAAATTATTTCTTGGTTAACTAGAGCTCTCAAACAACCTGCACAAAATCAGAGGCAAGAAAGGGAATAACTGAAGGTATAAGTACAATCTAGATAGAAGGAACAAAGAAAATGGATGCTGTTAGATGATGGAGCTGGTGTAATAGAGTATTGTTCAATAGTAAGGCAACAGCAAAGCACTTACACCTGTTCCTTTCACTGCTGCTGCACCAGTTCTGTTCACGGAGAGCATGCAGGTTATGCATGTGAAAATATGGCAGTGCAGACATCCTTGGCCTGTCCTTGCATTTCATTTTGCTATACACTGTTCTGCCTGAGCTTGGCTCAGGCAAAGAAAATTCAAGTGATTCAGATCATACCATAGCATGTTCCATTTAACTGTTTCCAAGAAAATTTTATAAAATCAGTGGGGGTTGAAAATGATGGAAGGAAAATTATGATACTTCCTCCTTTTTATCTGCTTCTTTACCCCCTAACTCTTAGAAAACTGATTGACAAATAAATGTAATCCCTTGTCTATTATTCATAATCAGCTAACTGTTACTAGTTCTTCATCTCTCTATGGCTTTATCTCTTTCTAGCTGATGTTTACAAATGTGTTTGTGGATTTTTAGGTCATTATTGGCACAGGAGTTTCAGCTGGAATGAATCTGAACGAGTCATACAGAGTGGATATTGTTGGCAATATTCCTCAAGGGTAGGGGTGATATATTCTTATTCAAACTATATATTTTCCATATGGCATGTAGCTTTTAGTATAGTAATTTGTAAATATTTATTTCATCTGCAAGGTTACGTGCACCAGCAGTTCCCGAGATTCAGCTTGTCCCAGCAATATTTGTGGATGCAATAGCTATAGCAATAGTTGGATTTTCGATGGCTGTATCAATGTCCAAGATCTTTGCCCTTAAACATGGCTACACCATTGATGGGAATCAGGTAAAAGTATTGGGATTGCTTTGTTGAAAATTCTCAGTAGCACCTTTGTTACATCATTAAAGTAGAATGGGATATTGGACAAAAAACTAGTTTTTCTTTCATTGTGGAATCAAGTCAGGTTTTTGACAGCCTACACATTTAAATGCCAGGAATTATTTTAAGTTCTTCTGGCTGTGTTTTAATAACCAGATTTGCTTTTAGTTTCATTTTGGGAAACTTGCATCTGTTAGAATTGGACATATGCATTAATATTAATTGTTGGGACAGACATTACTTAGCCCACTGTTCTGATGGGCAGCTACTTTATCTCTGCTTTCTGTAATACAGTGAAGCATAGGGTTCCCATATGATAAATACAATTCCTTATGTGTCAAAGAACTATTATCTAAGGTTTAGAAATTCCAATTATGTCTTACAGTTTCTTTTTATTCCAATCCATTGCAAATATGCAGCTTGTCATTTTCTGGGGTAGCAATTGGCCCTGTCCATAGTTAGCATTCTGATCATGATTTGAGTGATAAAGGCTGTGGTTAGGGACTTTCTAAAACTAAAATAACATGTCATCCTCACCTACTCTGTCCTTCCTGTGCAATTTACAACCAATATTGCAGTTGGATTATTGGTTGAGATCATTGTGGTGTCAAGGGAGACAGAAAGTTCCTATGCTGTAATGCATTTCCTAGAGCAAGCATCTGACACAGCGCAGATCAGCAGTTCCCCCTTCTGAAAATGACTCTTCCTCTGAGAGTAAATGGAGTTTAAATTACTTTTACCTACAGAGTTTTACTTCTGCTCAGGTGAATCCGATCCTTCATGTCATTGTTCTCTGTTACCCAAAGAGAGATGAGGACAAATACTGAGCTGTGTGAATGGAATCAGCTCTATTTACATTAGTTAAAGTAATCATCACTGACCTGAGTTAAGCATCTAGCTCTTTTTCTCAGGAGGTGCCAGATACTATTTCACCTGGATGTTAAACCATAGAACTCCTTGTCACAGAATGCTGTGCATGCTGTTTAAAAGAATCAAAAAAAAGGATTGTACAAATGCAAAGAGGAAAAACTCACTGAGAACTATTGAAAATGTATAACTCAAATCACATCAGTTACAAATAACGGGATGCAGAGTAATCTGGGAAGGCCTCATGAAAAACAAATACTTCCTCGGGCATCAGAAACACAGTACAGATGGAGCTCTCATCTCACGCACGGTAACAGTTCTCATGTGGGATCTTCCTGGTGAAGCAGTGGACACACGTTATTTTTTTCATGTACAGCAATGGGTTACCACCCATGGAAACACAGCCAAGGCTGCTCTTGGTTCTAATAGTACTAAACAGATAGTTTAGGGTGTGAAGTGAAGAACAGTGTGTGTATGAGAAACCATTTTCCATGTATATTCTGAGTTACAATTCAAGTTATCCCCAAGTTAAATCCTTAAACAAGCAATGCTGTTATTCATGTTAGTTTTCATTCCAACTCAATACTGTAATATTTAAGGATGGGAAATGTCTCCAGCACTTCATCAGATACGTTATTTTACAGCTGATTTAACATGCATCAACTTGTGCATGTGTGAGAACCACAGGTATAAGCTACAACAGGGTTGCTTATTCCTTACAATAAGATTACTAGAAAGCACTGTAAATAAGATGTGGTTATTAATATGTATGGATATCTCCAGCTTTGTACAGTTGCTAGATATAACTGCCTTTTATTTTACTCTGTTGTTTAACACAGGAACTTATTGCCTTGGGAATATGCAACTCTGTGGGGTCATTTTTCCAAAGCTTTTCAATCACTTGTTCAATGTCTCGGAGTCTTGTTCAGGAAAGCACTGGTGGAAAAACTCAGGTATGTAAAACAAAATTTTGAGCCAAACAAATTTTACTTTTTGGAGCTTCAAAACTAAAGTCTGAAGCTTTGCTAGATTGCCAAATTCCTCTGCCTGGGGCAGAAAGTTTCCCATGTTTCAAATTCAGATTGGTCCAGGATAGAAAGCTGCACGACAACCAGAATGGGTGAACTGAGTGGGAGGGATCACAAGTCACTTGTGCTTTCCACAAGGCTGATTGTTCAAGAGGGGTTACCTAATCAGTAATACTTCCCTTTGGGAGCCCTTATAAAGTATTTCTGGCTTCTTTTGTTCAGATTGCAGGTGCTCTTTCTTCAATTATGGTTCTGTTGGTAATTGTGGCTATTGGATACCTCTTTGAACCACTTCCACAGGTAAGGGAGTTTTGTCTGTTAGGCATTGCATTGTCAGTGAACTGAGGCCAGTGAGTATTGCTTAAAATAGAGGTTGTGGGATGATTAGTAAGTCACACAGTTAGGCCTTGATCCAGAAAGCTTTAAATTTTGTATGCATTTTTGCTGTAAGTTAGGCTAGAAATTAATAATATTTTGAAGCATTCAGCATGCTTTTTGTTGTAGTTTTTAATATTGGACATTCTGGACTCTGTCTTCAGAACATAAAAATGATACCTTCAAATACAATTCCTCTTTAGAATCATTTAGATTGGAAAAGACCTTTAAGATCATCAACTCCCACCATTAACCTAACACTGGCAATTCCACCACTAAACCTATGTCCTTAAGTACCACATCTACACATCTTTTAAACACCTTCAGGGATGGTGACTCAACCATTTCCCTGGGCAGCCTGTTCCAATGCTTGACAATCCTTTCAGTGAAGACATTTTTCCTAATATCCAACCTAAACCTCCCCTGGTACAACTTGAGGCCATTTCATCTTGTCCTATCACTTGCTACTTGGGAGAAATGACCAACACCCACCTTGCTACAACCTCCTTTCAGGTAGTTGTAGAGAGCATTAAGGTCTCCCCTGAGTCGTCTTTTATCCAAACAACCCCAGTTCCCTCAGGTGTGCCTCATAAGACTTGTGCTCCAGACCCTTCATCAGCTTTGTTCCTGTTCTTTGGACACGCTCCAGCACCTCCGTGTCTTTCTTGCACTGAGGAACACAAAACTAAATGCAGTATTCAGGGTGTGGCCTCACCACTGCTAAGTACAGGAGAATTTAATTGCAGCATAGGAATTCTGGGAAGAGGTTAAAAAGTTAAAGTCAGAGCTCAGCAAGGAAAGGGTTGGGGCTGGGTGATGTCTTAGCATAATGGGTTGGTTTTGTTAAGCAGTTTTACTATTTGTATAAAAATATATTTATAAGAATAAATATAATCTGACGGTAAAAAATTTGCTTCTGGTGACATGCATAGGATGATATGCATTTCCTGCTTCTTTTTATAGGAGAAGTATCTTGGGTTACACTTACATGACTTGCAGGAATTGTTGCAGTATGTTGTAGAGGAACTTGAATTTGAGATTATAGTCTAGCTGCTTCAGGCACTACAATCGCAGCAGCATGGAGCTCAGGAATATGTGATTTCTCTTGCTAGGAAAGAGTAAATCAAACTGTTCTGACTCTGGCTTGCCATTTCTGCAGCAGTAGTAAAAACAAATCTCCACTGAACTACTTGAAAAGTTGGGTTTTTTTAAATGCAACTTCTGTTCAGTAGACTTGTATGAGTTGTACAAAGGACAGAAATAGTTATTTGTGATGCTTTGAAGTACTTGGCATTTGGTTTATTTTGCTTCTGAAAATTGCATTTGTGTAATATTCTTAGACAGTGCTAGCTGCAATTGTCATGGTGAACCTGAAAGGAATGTTTAAACAGTTTGGAGATGTCATGCACTTCTGGAGAACCAGTAGGATTGAGCTGGTGAGTAATGCACGGCACAGTGAATATATTTTACTGTATTAGATTTGCTGCTTCTCTTCTAACCCCCAAAATGGGGTAGAAACTTATAAAGGAGTTTAAAAATTGATGTTGCATTGCAGATGGACGTAAGACATGAAGCTGTAAGTACCCTAGGAGAGTGATCTGTTGCAGACAAAAATGTTTTTGTGGTTGTTCAACAACCTTTAACTAAGGTCAGAAGTAGTTTGGTTGTAGTAAAAGGAAAGCTTTTGCAGTGTTGCTATAGGAACTGCACTGGAGGCTGTGGGAATGTCTGAGAAGAATTTGAAAAAGAGTAGCAAAGAAAACTACTTGAAGGTATTTACCATCTTTTAAGACAAACCAAAATCCTGGCTGGAGTGGGCCAGAAGTAAGAGTCTATTGGAGGTAACATTTTGGTGGCATTTTTCTGGTGGATTGACTAGCTGATGGAAGTAAGAGAGAGCTATTTGATTTTTTTAATTTTTTTTTTTAATCCTAAGGTATTTGGAGTCTGATGGTAATACAGGATTCCTTGGAGAACAGGACTTGAGGCATTAATTAATATGTGACAGTTTGTCTGATGTTATGTTAGTGTGCCTTGACCTTTTATGCCCTTCTGAAAGGTTAAGGCAACTACAGTCTGCTCTCATGGTGGATTGATTACATCACAGCCTATTCCTGAACAGAAGTGATACATAGGTTTTGAGGTTGAATTATGCTGTTGTTTTTGCTGTTAACATAAAAGGATGCATAATAATTCACACCTTTTCTTTGTTTTAGGCCATCTGGGTCGTAGCTTTTGTGGCTTCTCTTCTCCTGGGACTAGACTATGGTTTGCTTACCGCAGTAGCGTTTGCAATGATAACCGTTATTTACAGAACGCAAAGGTCAGATTTCTTCTTTATCAAAATTAGTGTTTGCTGATCTTCTGTGTGGTTTTGTTTGTTTAAGGGGTGCAAATAAGGAGAAGACCACTCCACCCTCTTCAACTACATCAGTATAGAATCTGCTTCATAATATAGGTCATGTCCTCTGGCTCTGATCCAGGGTTCTCATTTTATTTTTCTGAGAACAAAATTTCTAGAGGGTATGAACTTGCAATTTCAATAGTAAACAGAAGATTTTCTGTTTGTTATAGTGGTTAATCTTGTTTAATTTTTTAATGACTAAAGTTTAGAACTTCAACTCTGCTTGATGCTGGTTTCAGTAAATGATAACATTTCATCTGCACTAGTTGTCACAGTCAAGCAGAACTTGTGTAAGGTTATCACTAGATGAATGTTTAGGTATTTGATAAGAAAGTTCTAATTCATCAAAAAACTGTGCCAGCCCCTCTAGTTTTTCAGATCACTTCTCTCCCCATTCAAAGTGATAAAGCTTTTACTGTGAAGCTTTTGTAGACCTGGAGGTCTACAGCAAAATTATTTCTTACATGTGTGGACAGGACTGCATGTGAGGTTTCTAGGCACAAGGTCTGGGACATCTAGGTGAAAAATGTATGGAAGTCTTGGTTTTGGTCTGCATTGGAATGAAACCAAGTTCTGAGATTTCCACTCTGCATAAATAAGAGTATTTTTCTGCCATCTCTATACGGTTTTGTTCTTGCAAACAGAACATTAATGTACTTCACTGTCACACTGCTTATGAGTTGGGAATATTCATCTGCTCAGGCACTGTCCTGGGAGTAGAGTGGCTCTTTGAAGGTGCAGCATGTTTTCTGCCAGTATGAGTTTCTATATTTGCAAGATAGTTAATGGAGTTGCACCAGTTCGTACCAAAGAGAATTTGCCCTGTACCTTTGCATGCTTTGGCCCATGCTTTTCAGAAAACTACAACATTACAGTGCTGAGTTTATAACTTGTTTTTGCACTGACAGAAGCAATCTTGTCTAGTCACCAAATGGCCCCTTTATTGTGTTTCTGCCATAAACTGCCCACTGCTTTTGACCATGTTGAGATAAGCCTGTACCAGACAGGCACTGCAGAATGACCATTTAAAATAAGTTTCAATGTGTATTGAACACTCACTTCTCCGTTTCTCTCTAGCCCTCAATACAGAATTCTTGGTCAGATTCCTGACACTGACATCTACTGTGATGTGGAAGAGTATGAAGAGGTAGGAGTGTATTCTTCTGCATTGAAAAGTGGAGCAAAGACGACTGTGGCAATTTGCTACTTAGCCCTACCCTACTGCACATACAGTGCTGTCTGGCTAGCATTCACCTCTGTTGAAGGGAAAGAAAATAAATCTGATTTTAGTAGTAAAAGCTATTTTGTTCAAAATGCTAGCTTTTGTACTGCATGTACATTTAACCAGGAAGTGATCAAAAGTAACCCCTATACTAGTTCCAACTAATTGTGCTAGCTTGTACAAAATAGTGAGGTTTATAGGAATGCCACTGCTAAACCTGCTGTGTCCACAAGTGCATACAAGGCACCTTCTTTACTTTCATGGCCATATTGCATGAAATCCATGGAACGGGGATCCAAACTGGTATGTTCTTCAGAACTGCACAAACTATTGCAATCAGCATCTCCCTGCCTCCACCCATCCCCTACTCATTCAGTATACATGATTAATGACACAGTTGCTTGCCATGCCCTTAGCTGCTTATAAATGCCATTTTGTTCAATCAGAAGTTGATGAAAGGACTGTATTTTGTCAATATAATGGATATAAACACACTGTAACAGCAACTAGAATTTTCTGTGCTCTCTGCCATGTTCTCAGCGATACTGCTATGAAGGCTACATCCCCCTTTACTGAGGAACCAGTCTGTAAAACCCTCTGTGAGAAGATGATGGTGTAATCTGAAAATACTCTCTCACCAGCAGCTCTGCTTTGAATATGATACAAAGCAAAAGCATATGTGGGCATGTTTATAGCTGTGTGCAAAGAGAAGACTCCATTCTTGTTACACTGAATGCAGTTAGCATTTCCTCCTCCGGTATAAAGATGAGGTTGGCAACATGGGGCAGGCTGCATCTCTGCTGCTGGCCGGGTCATTTGCATGTAAAATGTCAGAGTGCAGCCTGTTTAGAGATGACTTCATTTAAAGCAGAGGAAAGAAGTGTTATTGAGACCTATCTGAAGGCCTGTTTAAAATGAAAGATTTGAAAGGTGGCTCTTTTTTGGTACCTGAGGAGACAAGAAAGGAAGAGAGAAAGAGAGAATTAAGTCATTATGCCTGTAGAAAGGGAGGGTAAGAGGAAGCATTCCTAGATCTGCATCATTTCCTCATGGTAATGCCACATGCAGATAGCAACATCAGAGAACTGCAAATATGTAGTTCCTTTTTATGGCTGTACATTTCGCTGTTATAAAGGAGAAATGTCATGTGGCATTAATGTGTGCAGCATCGCACCAGGAAAGGAGGAGGTTCAGATCTTCTGATTGGTTTTGCTCACAATAATGACAACCTTTACTTGACATGTGCTGATAGCCATTCACACACACAGAATCACAGACAAAATCAACTACGTTGGAAAAGACCTTGAAGATCATCCACTCCAACTGTTAACCTAGCACTGACAGTTCCCAACTGCACCATATCCCTCAGAGCTATATTGAGGGTTGGCTGTTGGGCTGCTGCATGCTCAATATGTCTTTGTGATCACACAGGTGCTTTTCTTCTAGTGCAGGCAGTACATAACTGTGAACATTCAATATTCTTTTCCTTAGGTTAAAGAATATCCTGGAATAAAAATATTTCAAGCTAATGCATCACTTTATTTTGCCAATAGTGAGTCATATACAAGTGCACTGAAGAAGAAGGTGAGTAAAGCAAATTCTTTAGTGTCTATATCTTGAAAATTCAGACTGGCTTCTGAAACATGCTCATCTTTCAGCTCCTTTAGCGTAGCCTCTAGCACAGTGTTTCTCAGCCTGTGGCCCCTGGTGATCAGTAAAATAGGAGAAGGGGACCCTCTAGCCAACTGCAAATCACCTTAGGAAACAACAGCATGGTGGGAGGGAATAAATGGACAAAGTGTAGCTTAATTCTAACTGCTTGTGAATGGAAAGTCTGGTGGTTGCAGAGCACAAACTGGTCAAACACTTTTTTTTTCAGAAGAAAATAAGTAGACGTTGAACTGAAAACAAAATTTCTGGGAGTAAAAGCTTCCTTCTTGGGTGACAAACTTTACTGGAATGTAAGACCGTGGAATACTGTGGGCATTTAATGGTTCTCATGAGCAACAAGTTACCTGCATACAGAGTATGCCTCACCTCTTGTGTAACCGGTGTTTGACTGGGTGGGAACGGCAATAACAGAACTAGCTATGGGCAGAACTGCCTGACCCAGTAGCAATTGCACCCTTACTAACTTCTGAAACATTTTTCTGTAGCTCCCACGATGAGTCTTATGCAAAACAGGTGGGTGGTACTTACCTTCACAAAGCAAGAGGTATTAGTGATTTATGTCCAAATCCACTTCTCTCCCCTTTGCTCTGTGCACCCAAATCAGCATTTGGTTGAAACATGGCACTCTGATTTCAAGAAAAGAATGTGATGCATCTATTCCTCATCTTTTTAACACAGTGCTTGCCAAGATTATTCTTTCTTACTTTATACTATTTTCACCCCCACCAAGGAAAGCTGAACAATGCAGACTTGTGTTTTAAATTTATGACAGTGTTGGATTCAATGCTAATTGATACTGCAATGTCATCCTAACAAGCTGAATCTCCTCTGATCATGCTTTCTTTTTATGACAGACTGGAGTGGACCCTTGTGCCATATTGGCAGCAAGGAGAAAAGCCCAGAAGAGGCACGCCCGGGAAATAAAGGCAGCAAACGAACTCAGAAAGAAAGCTGTACTGAAACTAGTGAATTCTTCGGTAAATATTTACCTCTACTTTATCAGCTAACATGCTGTTTTCTTAAGTTATCAATTTTATTTATACAAAGTGCAGAGTGCTACTCAGGTAGGAAGGCTTAGGGAGCAAGCACTGTGCAATGTGGACAGGCTGCTGAGGGGACAGCATAAGGATCAGAGGCTCATGGCTGGATAGGATAACTGTGTTGAACCTTCATTACATTCTGGTAGCACATAGCAGAGTAGAGCCCTTCCATGCTGTCATACTGTCTTAGCAGTGATGTCACTCGAAATTGCAGAGACCTTACCTCTGCCCTTCCCCACAAAGTTGTAATAATCATACAGAAATAGGATATCATAGAATCAGACTCATAGAATGGTTTGGGTTGGAGGAGATCTTAAAGACTTCCAGGGAGGGGGCGGCCACAACCTCTCTGGGCAACCTGTTCCAGTGTCTCACCACCCTCACAGGAAAGAATTTCTTCCTCATATCTAATCTAAATCTGCCCTCTTTCAGTTTAAAACAGTTCCCCTTTGTCCTATCATTATACTCCCTGATAAAGAGTCCCCCCCCACCTTTCCTGTAGCCCCCTTTAAGTACTGGAAGGCTGCTCTAAGGTCTCCCCAGAGCCTTCTCTTCTCCAGGCTGAACAACCCCAACTACCTCAGCCTGTCCTCATACGGGAGGTGCTTCAGCCCCCTGAGCATCTTCGTGTCCCTCCTCTGGACCCACTTGAGCAGGTCTATGTCTTTCTTACACTGGGGGCCCCAGAGCTGAACACAGTACTCCAGACAAATATTATATAAATTTATATAAATATAATAAAATTAATTCAAATTAGCAGCGCCTGTAATAAAAAGGTGTCATCCACACTGCTGATCTTGGTGTGGGCAGGTACATTGAAAAGGGTTGTTTGAAACATGCTTGTGCTTTTGTGCATGTTTAAATTCACCCTCGTGGTGGGAGCTGGTGTGTGCTTTTTACCAACCAAATGCCTAAGTTAAGAGCCCAATTGCTGTTGCTTCTTTTGAATAGATAGGCCTTGACAGAATCAGCAGGGTTAAGGCAAGGAAATGGAGTTAAAAACATATGAACAGGTGTCAGTGTTTGAAGGAAATGGGTAATTTGCTCCTGAGATAACAGCTTTAAGGTGCTTGCATGTGACTGCAGAAAGGCTGGGTCTAAGAGAATAAACCTTGATATACATGATATGGAAGTGTGTGTGTGTGTGTGTGTGTGTAAAGCCAGTTTCTGTAAGGGTTAGGAGCTGTACATCTTTTAAAGGCTGAAAAAATAGGTGAGTATGGGGAGGAAGGGGATCTATGCTGAAAAAGTACTGGCTGTTATTAAGATTTATTTATCTTCTGTCCCAGACTAATGACGTGGAAGCAAGTGTAAAACATGAGATAGCAAATGATGAGTTACCTGTAAATGGAAAATTTGCATCTGCAGATGCTAGTGTACAAGACAAGTCTCCTGATGAGCATGAACATTTTGTGGAGCCCAAACCAAACATCCACTCTTTAATTCTGGATTTTACACCGGTGAACTTTGTGGATTCAGTTGGAGCAAAAACATTAAAATCAGTAAGTAGGGCTTTTTTCCCCAGCAAAAACAATAGAAAATTTCTCAGATACCTAATAGGGAACCTGTCAGCATGAGACATAAATGCCAGCTCAAATGCAATCCAGTATTTCACCTAATCACGGTTTTAATTCTGTAGCCCTGCAAGTTTTAGCTGAATACTGGGGAATGTGGACTGTGCAACTTTCACAGTAATTGGCTTACATCTCCCAGAGCTGCAATGTGTACACTGGTATACCTGTGTTTAACTTCAGTTTAACTCTGTTGCAGATTATAAAAGAATACAAGGAAGTTGGTATCTGTGTCTGTATTGCCAGCTGTAGTGGTGAGTTGAGATTTTAATTTGTTCAGTGTGCTTTATGGGAGAGACTGTGTTTTATCTCTTTCCCTCTGTCCCCAAACTTTCTTGCTGCCAGGTACCTCGGGAGTATCAGCACTTACTTCACGTAAAATTGGATTAAAATTGCATTTGAGGAAAAGCAAGTCCATATGCATTAGACCCTTCACTTTTTATGAAAGTAGAGCACTGATGTAATGAGTTCTGTGAGGACTACATCCCCCTCCCATTTATTCCAGCTGGCAAATTGTAAATGCCACACGGAACTTCTTATCTTGAAATTGTTGTAATAATGTAATAAGAAGAAAAGCCTGCAATGTTCCAAGTATCTGATAGTTGTAATTGTAACATCTTCTGCCAAGAATAGGCCTCTGTGTATGTCTGGATAAGAGAATTACCCATTTGGAGTAGAAGTAGTATGTGATCCACCTGGCTATTTTGAATTTAAATAAGTATGTGATCAAGTTGGCATCTTCTTCCTGAGATAGCATTGTCTTCCATCTTTGTACTTTAATTTATGCACTGATGCCATGTTTGGCTTTTATTTTTTAGGCCCTGTTATGAATGAACTGACAAGACTGAAATTTTTTGATAACACTGTAACAAGAGAGCTGCTGTTTCACAGTATTCATGATGCTGTACTTGCTTGCCAAGTGAAAGACAGGTCTGCTTCACAGACTAACTTTGACCTCTGAAGAGTGGCATCGAGCAGAATGGAAGCCAGATTTATGCTGATGGAGACTCTTTCTGAATATTTAATTTGCACAGTTAAAAGAGAGCCTAAGGCTATTTGTATCTACGGGTATAGGATGGTGCTTATTTTCTGTAGGAAGAGTGAATAAGGAATTGGAAGCCTTCATGCTCTTGAATTTTTTCCTTCAATCAGGGTATATCCTTCCAAAATATATGAGCACAAAATTATGCAAGACAAAAAAATTCAGTGTATTCTGCTACAATCAGAATCCAATAGACAAGGTGACATTCCTACTCCTGTTGAGAAAATGGGCACTTTAACTCACTACGAGGTGGGATCTTGCAGGAAATAACTGTTCTGCAATTGCAATGCACTGTACCAGTGTCTTTAAAGAACTTCTAGATTACTTTTAAAGCCTGATGTCAACATCTACATACAACAGATTCATATACATTATATTGATCTGCCAGCTGGATTAATGAATTCACACTGGTGGCATTTAGCTGCTGCACTTTTTAAATCTGGATGGTACAGTTATTTTTTTAAATATCTAACCTGTCTCAACTATACTCAACTCTTTGTTGCCTTAACGATTTCACTCTAAGTGAACTTCAGATTAGAAACCCATTGTTTAGTTATTACATTATCAATAATGGTACTTTCACTGCCAAAACAAAATTATACTTTCTACAAAAGAAAACAGTTGATTTTAATATAAAATTAGTTTAGCTTCAAAGTGTGAAGACAAAACTGGTTTAAGGCAGGAGTGAAGCCTATTAAAAGTAAATTATGAACTGATGCCCTATATGCAATCTTGTCAGATGGGATAAAAATGTAGACAGGGTCTAAAGTCTCAGTGGTCTATGAAGAGAGAAGTACTTTCCTGTTGCCTGAGATCTTCCTACCAGCAGTGCTGCTTCTGCCTCAGCTTTGAGTAATTGTTGTGGTTTAGCCTCAGCCAGCAACTAAGCCCCATGCAGCTGCTTGCTCACTCTTCCCCCTCCTAGTGGTGTGGGGAGGTGAATGGAATTGAAAAAAAAATTAAAATTGTGGGTTGAGATAAGAACAGTTTAATAATAAAATACAATAATTAAGATATATTAATAATAGTAGTAATGAAAATGAAGATTAAAAAAAAGAAATTTTCCATCTCCCCCCAGTTTATACACCGAGCATGACATCCTATGGTATGGAATAGCCCTTTGGCTAGTTTGGGTCAGCTGTCCTGGCCGTGCTCCTCCCAGCTCCTTGTGCACCTGCTCACTGGCATAGGAAACTACAAAATCCTTAACTTAGGGTAAGCGCTACTTAGCAACAATTAAAACATCAGTGTGTTACCAGCATTATTCCCACAGTAAATCCAAAACACAGCACTATACCAGCTACCAGAAAAAAAATTAACTCTATCCCAGCTGAAACCAGGACAGAAATAGATTTCAACAGAACTCAGAAATGCTAGGTTTGGGTTTTTTAAAAGGAGTAGTGTGTGTGGTTTTTTGATTGTCTTCACAACCTGGCTGTTGTGGTACTGCTTAATTTCAGATGTGAGATGAAAAACATGGAAATGTAATTTAAGCAAAAGAGAGCAATCTTCCAACACCTGTGTTTCCCTAACAACAATCACTATGAATCTGAGCAGAAGTGGGAACCTAGAAGTGTTTCTCTGTGGGTTATTTCAACAGCACAGGGGAAGTGGAGCATCAGTGACATTTCATTTAGCACCCTCAATCAAAGGTCCTGTGCATAAGGGCATTCAAACAACTTCCTCTCTTCTGAATGCAGAACTTAATACTTTCCTTTTGCTTCAAGATCTGTTGCAATTAGGGCTTGCTTCAGGTAAACCAAATTTCCCAAGAACCGGGGGCAGTTGGGAAGATGTTTGACTTCCTCAAGACTCCCCTGCCAATAGGGATAGGAAGCTTTCTGCATCAGAAATTGCTGCTTAGCTGGAGTTCAAAGGATTAATTGAATGCATGTTAACACATTGTGTGTGTTTATTTAAACAACTTCTGGTACATTTTATAACTAGTTTAACAAGCCTTTGTATCTACATACAGTATATTTTTCTACTTTCAGCTTGTTACAGCTTCAGTTTTTAACTATGTAGTCTCTTCAGTTCATGTCAAAATCCTGTCAACTCCCAGAATAAAGTGATGATCCTGACTTGTCAAAATTTTCCACTTTGTCTTGGTGACACCTTTTATGTGGGACATGCCAAGGTCCCCGGAGGCAAGTGTCTGTTGCCAAGGGGGTGGAAGGGTCACCACCTCCAGGTCCTCCCCACCACTCAGGTTCCTGCTCCTCACCCCCCTGGCTCCATTCCACATTAATGATACCATTAATGCTGTGTTTCCCATCCTGGCAGCAACAGCTGCACTTCTGGGGAGCTGCGGAGACGTGGGACTGAAAACCTTTGCCCAGGAAGGTCCTAGATCCCAGGCTCTGCAGCACTAGTACTCTGCCACCCACGCCTGGGTGCTACCAGTGTTGCTGGTAACTCATCCAGCAAAATGAAATCTGGCAGCTTTTGACCAGTCTCTCCTGTGCTTTGCTGCCGCCAGCAGAAGCACAGCTCCCTACTCACCCGCCTCACTTAGCTACTGAAAGGTAAACGGACTTCCTCTTTCCCAGACTGATTAACAGATTGCTTTCTAAATATGTATATCCTACTTTAGGCTTGTCAGTGCTAGATTAAACAAACCCCCATCCTTTAAACTCATACTGGGGCTCATCTTTCCCCTCTCCAGTATGTCAACAGTGACAGGGTAGTTAGTGCCTCTACCCACTCACTGCTGCCGCCCCACCACAGCAAAGGTCACTGGATTGCCCAAGTCTGGTTTGACACCTCTTAATGATCAGAAGAATATTCCTCTCCCCCTCCTTTTTTGCAAGAGTACTGATGATAATTCAGGATACCCAGTAAGATCCAGACTCTTCTTATGTACTTCACTTATCCTTCCTCACTAACACGTACACTTAATTTCAAGTGCTGCTCTTGGTAAATAGATAACTTTCAGTGCTGCTCACTTTCCTCTCAGGCTCAGAATGAAAAAAATTGTCCCACCAATAAACTTTTATCCCTCCCCAAAATGTTCTTACCAAAATAACACATAACAGTTGAGAGCAGTTTTTCAAGCGGGTATGGGCAAAACCACAGGATTGCTTAAGTTTGCATATCAGGTTACCGACACTGGCCAAATTCCTAACAAAGTCCACACACCACCCACCCTCTTTCCCTACTGCACACACTTGCTCTTTCTCTACTGCACATGCTTCCTCTTTGAAAAAAACCAGTGGCTTCACAATCTACGCTTGGTAAATTGATGTGTTATATCACGTGAGACCTGATAAAGACCAAGACAAAGCAGTTCCCAAAAGCATTTTTTTCCCAGTTAATTTCTTTGACCTCTTCCCACACACCCCCCTCCAAAAAAAAAATTAATGCAACACAAAAAAAAGACAACAAAAGGCTGTTGCTTTTCATTGTCTAAACCATCCAGCTCTGTAGGAACATGGTAGATGAGTGAAGATCCACCTTGCAGCGTGGCCTGCCGCTAACGACTATCAGCTATTGCCCAGCTACCAGAGCATCGGGACGCAATCAGGGTCCTCCTCTGTGCACAGCAGCATCTTAGACAAGTAATGTGACGTATCAAAGTGCTCCCTAGTAGACTGATGTCTATTAATAATCTTTTTTTAGAGCAGGAACAGGAAAAAGGAATCTTCCTTCCCTTAGAACTAAGAAATTACGCTTATTTCTTCCTCCTTCTTGACCCACTTACTATGTCAGCAAAAGAGATGAAGAAAACCACTGAAGAAAAACAAAACAATTATGATAGTACCAGAGGGTTCACCTAAGGAGAAAAAAAACATTCCTTTGTGTCTTCCCTAAGCTGGGCAGTGACTCCAACCACCAAGCAAGCACTGGAGCTGAGCTGAGCTACATCTGCCTTCTCCTCAGCTCAGTTTCTGCAAGTTTTCTTGGGGCACACCTACACCTTGGTGCTGAGCATCACACAAGCATTTCTGGGTCACCCCCAAACACTGCAGTCACCTGGGGATCTTTCAGCACCTCTACAGCTTAGATGGTAAATTTTGGGGTGTAAAGGGTCCAAATAACTTTGGATTTCTAACATTGCCCAGGTACCTGATTTTAAAATATGCACTGGTTTAGGCTGTATTGTTAGAATCTCACTGAGATTTGTTCCCTACAGCAGCAATACTCTGCTGATGTAGAACACACTCATAATGAACTCACAGCTCCTGTTTGAAATACTCCATTTATTTTTAGCTTCCAAGAACAAAACATGAATTACTGCACTTGGATTTTTGCTTCACAGCAAGTTTAACAACAGGAACAGGAAAAAGATCCCAAGATATTAGTTGTAGGTCATGTAGCGGGGGGTAGCACTGAACTTTGCGTATGATTTAATGACTTTGTTCACTGCTTCTAAGAAGTCTTTCTCTGTTGCGATTTTCCGACGCGCTCGGATAGCAAACATGCCTGCCTCCGTGCAGACACTGCGGATCTCGGCGCCTTTGAAAGAAAGGGACAAACAAATTCAACACTGACCACCAGTGGAGATGAAGCCTACAGAAAATTGTTTAAGAAAAATAAATGCAGCTTACCCGTGCTATTAGGGCACAGCCGAGCCAGGAGCTCAAATCTGATGTCTCTTTCAACACTCATGGAACGAGCATGTATTTTGAATATATGAGTTCGCCCCTGAAAAAAGGATGAAGGACAGAATTGTTCACAGTGACTCTACTGTGCAGCTGTCCACATCCAGAGCAAGGGCAGATGGAAAACAAAACTTATTTGCTGCCCAGCTACAGCTTCCCATCTCTGGACTAGCATATTAATGTGTCCGTTACTAAATTAAGAAAATAACTTTAAAAATAGCTTTAATGGTAGAAGTACCTCAAGAAAAGAGCCAAACAAAACACATTCTAACTTAAGAACTAAACCATGGATCTGGTTAAATGAATCTTTATCTGTTGAGTCAGGAATACACAGTGAATACAGCTGTTTACCATGGCTTCTTGGCCAGGCATGGAATCTGTGCAGTGTGGGAGAACTTTTCTGGCACTTCTTTAATCCCCCAGTTTTCCATGTAGTTTCACAGAAGTTAAGAGTGCTGCTTTTGTTAATTCTCATAAACTGCATCCAGACAATAATGCCCCAACTGAAGAAACACTATGATATCAGAATATACTTAGCTGTGAAAGAAAGCATTCTCACCTCAAGATCAGGCAAGCTGAACTCTATCTTCCTATCCAACCTGCCGGGCCTCATCAGCGCTGGATCCAGAGTATCAGGTCTGTTTGTAGCCATCAGCACTTTGATGTTGCCTCGTGGGTCAAAACCATCCAACTGGTTGATCAGCTCCAGCATAGTACGTTGCACTTCATTGTCACCCCCAGCCCCATCATCAAAACGAGCCCCTGGAGAGAGAAGACACACAAGTTTTACAAAATAAAAGAGGGAGCTTCAGAGCCTGGAGGAGGTGTTGCAGCTGCTACACAGAAGACACCAGGAAGTTACATACAAATATTTGTGATTACTTTAAAAAAAGGTGTGAGGGGGTTATTTGAAAATTACACATTTCAAACAAAGAGTGAGCGTGTTACCTGTCCATTACAACAGGCGCCGTATCTTCATCCTTAGTACGAAAGGGCCTATCTCCCTGCCTAATAACTGGCCAAGCTGCTGATGTTTATAAATGTAGCTTGTCTGTTTTGCCTCCCCCTCAACCAAAATCCTCCCCACCTTGTCTGTGTAAAAATCGTTCTATTCTCAAAGGACTTTTTTTTTTTAGGTTAATTTTCAGCCAGTAATAAAGATTTAGTATATAGTCCAGATGCTGAAGGGCCTTTAAGTTAACAGTACTTTTTGCAATACAATACAGAGATTTTTCACTAAAGTTCCAATAATCTGGGTGTTCCAAATATAAGATAAGAAGTCACTTTTCATGACTTACATAAATCACTTCTTGATAGCTGCCTGGACAGAGAACATGCTGGTAGTAGTTTTGATAAATAGGTATTTACAAGCACATTTCTTGAAATGCAGCAATACAGATAAAGAATTACAACACGAAAAGAAAACCCGAAAGTTCTCATATAAGATTAGAGCTATAGATACTACAAACATACCTCCAATGGCATCAATTTCATCAAAGAATATGAGACAAGCTTTTTTAGTTCTGGCCATTTCAAAGAGTTCACGAACCATTCGAGCTCCCTGAAAGCAAAAAATCAAGATTTTGTTAAAGATTCAAGGCACGTTAAAGGAAAACCATAAAAATTAAACTTTTATTGCTTCCAAACATGTCTAAGTTTCCAATGATAAAACTCTTTCATTTGTACACATATACATAACGGAACATTCACAGATCTTAAAGCAATTTATAAAGCAGAAACAAATTGCTACTCTTAAATTCAGAAGTTCAGATGAAGTCACTTGCCTCAGGGCCAAGTGAAAAGTAAGTGGCAGAGTTGGGAACAGAATTCTAATACTGGAGTCTTCCTGAACCGTAGATTAAACTCTGTGCTGCAAAATCTGTTTCATCGATGACAACATACTTCAGGTCTCATAACTGACTGCCTGATCTGCAGCCATGTGCTTGACAGTTCCTGCCCCCCACCTCGTGTACATTCATCCACTGTACCCACTATGGCCTCTGGTCCCTACAACTGGAAATCTGCAAATCACTCCACACTCCGTTTGCTCTTACCTCTCCCACGTACTTCTGCACCAATTCAGATCCAATCACTCTGATGAAGCAGGCATCAGTCCTGTTAGCAACAGCACGGGCACAAAGTGTTTTGCCTGTACCAGGTGGTCCAAACAAAAGTACTCCTTTGGGAGGCTCAATTCCAAGGTTAACAAATCTTTCAGGCTGTAATGGTGGGAAACAGAAAGCAAGGCTATGTGTGAATTAAAGATAATTTGCATATACTCTGATGCACATAAAGAAAATCATCAATGAAGAGCAATATAAGACAGGCTTCGCTGGATTTCACTTGTCAAAAATAGACTCCCTTTTACTTAGGTGTTTACATTCAGCTACATTACCTTTTCTTGCTTTTTTCAAATGCTAGTCGATGACCAGAATACTTTCAAAATAATAAAAGTTGCAATCTGGAGCTTACTTACATGAAGCAGAGGGGTTTCAACCACCTCTCTCAGCTTTTCAATCTGCTCTTTACAACCACCAACATCACTGTAAGTGACATCTGGTTTTTCTTCTACCTGCACAACAAAAAGATGAGCAAGCAGTTAACAGCCTGATGCTGTGCATCTCTCTGGGCTTTCAACAGCCCAGAACAAGATCCAGTCAAAGTATTCAAAATTACAAGACAAAGTAATGTCTTAGTAGGTAAAGGCAGTTCTCACTTGCATCATGGTGACTGTGGGATCAATCTTTGGAGGCAAAGGGATATGGATTTGGTACTTGTTCCTGTCTACCCTGGTGAGAAAACACAAAGACCATTATTTTAACACCGGTTAATTAAACTGTCATGTATAAACAGCTCTGTAAATTAGAAGCTGAATCCTTAAACTGTTCTTTTCTCTGGCATCAAGAAAGCCCAGCCCTGAAAACTAACAGTCAGATGGGCTAGAAACTGGAATTCCTTCTGCAGAGAAGTTTAAGGTTTCCAAAAATATTAATTCTGAAGTATTTTGAAAACTACACTTTGAAATATCCCACAGAGCAAAGTGGCAAAATATTGATTCTAAAAAGTGACAAGCATCACCTCTTCAGTGAACATTTCCTGTAGCCACCCTGTGTGTAACTGCAGACAGCCAGAGGAAGCAGGCTATGCAGGCTCCCTGAAACCTGGGACTATTGGGGACCAAACTGAAAGGTTTCAGTTCATGATGCACACTTTTTGTCAGAATGACATCGAATTCAACAGACTGCAGCATAGCATGCAGGTAAATCACTGTCTTCCAACAGAAAGACATTAGTGTTATAATTTGAACCACTGCAAAAATATGAAATTATAGTTGTTGATATGCCAAACTAACGGATCAGATGAGAAAGCTTTGTCTCCAGGAAAAATCTTAAGAACACAAGGATTTTGCTTACCCAACTCGCATGCCTTCTTCTATGTCAGTAGGTGCCACCTGGTCACTGAGATCCACCACGAATTTGGCAAACTGCTTGACATTGATAATGTACTTGGGATCCTCGGAGTCTGCATTGATTATCTTTGTACACCTAATACAGAACATACAATTAACACCACCAGGCAGACTAACTGGCTTGCTATTTGTATAACCACCAAGATGAGAGAGTCTTATTTTCCATATACACTGAAATACCTGTTGTACTTGTGATTCTATTATTATAGCACCATACAGTAATTATAGGAATAAATATGAAGTACGTAACACATCAGCAAACATAACATGGTTCCTTTTTGATACAGTGGTAAAAAGCACTATCAGTATGCACAATGCATGAACATTTTTTAAAAAAAAAAGTCTACACATAAGCTATAAATCACTTTTTTAACACTATGCAGCTCCACTGCAAAGAGGAAGAGTGCACCCACCTTGCAACCTGCAATGGTTGCTCACTTTGGAGAGTTTGCTTATCCGCAGCCAGATCCCACAGGGCAGGAGGAGCCAGGCCAGTGTCGGATTCCTTGATTCCTATGTAGAACACAGATAGCTGAGGAGGAAGCAGCTAACCTGTACCTCAGCGATCCTTCCCACACCAAGAGCCTTACACGTAAGCCTGCAGGAAGCTTTCTGAGAGATCTCCAAAACACATGCACACACATCTTTGATAGACTTCCTAAAAAACAGTTTCCTAAAGAAGTGAGGCCTACGTGACTGTGCCAGCTGAACAGGCAAATACCAGTCTAGCCACCCTCTAATACAATTCTGCAGTGTGGGGACAATTACAACCAAGCTTGACAGAGATATCAAGAGAAACATGTTTCTCAAAGTTTCGGAAAAGGAGCGGAACTCTGCAAGTGCTTTCACTCAGGGAAAGCTTTAGTGCAAGATACCAGAAGCTAAAGGATTCACACAGATGAGAAACTTTGAGTCTTCCAAACCATGGATATAAAAAGTACCATCTCCATGATGTATTTGAAAGAATCAAGGATTTTACTGGAAAAGAGAAATTACAGTCTTCCTGGCAGAACTGAGGGCCACTAGAGGATTGGTAACAGGGCAACAAACATACATCAGCAAAACAAAGAAAAATTAGAAAACAAATTAGTTTTTATTGTAACTGTCATAACTGATCAGCTGATTTTAAAAGAGCTGATTTTAAATGCTCACTGCTCTGATACACATTTTTTCATTATACAAGGACTGGCACCATTACCTAATACATTGGGTTTTTGCAGCCTATGAAAGTTCACTCACTATTCAAAGGCAACCTGACACAAATCACAAAAAGTTATCTAGTGGCAGAAAGGGGCATTTTTTCATGCCACCATATACCTAAAAACTACATTTTTGAATAAAAATGTGTTAAACCACAAAATTACATAATTTTGTATTGTATTGTATTTACATAATTGTATTTACATAATTAGCCTTGCCCAATCAAAAAGACCATCATCTACAAAGCAAAAACCTCAGGTTACCAAATAAAGAATTGTATTCTTCTGAGAAAAATAACAATAATAGACCAATGCAGAAGTTGTTTATAATCAGCTCCTTAAAACACTAGTCTTGGTATATGTGTCTCTTTTATTGAAAGTTATCTTAAGAAAGATACCAGTGAGCTCATTAATTTTCTTAAGCAGTTGTTGAATATCATCTTCTACTTGCTTGATCTGCCTTGAGTATGTGCTCTGGCCCTGGAAAACAAATACGTAGATTTTGTAACTCAAATTATATTATGTTTAGGACAAAATGCCAATAGCTGCTAAGCGTCAAGATGTTCAGCAGACTGTCTTGGTATAACAGCCAACTATTGATCACAGCCAAAAAAGACAGTATTAAGTTCCAGTAACAATATTTCTGTTTGCAAAAACAGAGTGCAGCTACACACAATCAACCAATTGCGCAAGTGGAAATTTTCCACATTTGTAAACTTCAAGGACTTGTTTTTCTTTTAAACCTGTTCAACCTTATTTTTCAAACTTTTTTTTTCCCTAAAATTTAAAAAATACTTAGTAAAAATGACATCTAAATAGAACTCTGTATACATTATCTGAAAATCATCTTTTTGGTGATGTTGAAGCACAAGTACAAGTGCTTTAACTACTTTACCCAACCCTTCCATCAGCCACAGAAGATAGCAGACAGATCATGGGGCAAATCAGAAGCTAGATTCTTGCCTGTGATAAAATGCTTTACTATCTTGCTCTGCCTAAAGCAGGCAGATCTGAGTCTGAATTTCCTCTATAAGATCTCCTTTGTATCAACTTGGCAACACAGAAGCCACCACAGTGGGCACAAACCATATTTCAGAGGTTCGTAAAGGAGTCTCAGTGTCAACAAAATTCAGACTTCTGACAAACATAGCAAACATACCCAAATCCAGACATACAGACCCACCATACCCTCTGGTGGAGTGGAGATTTGCATTTCAAGCCTTATTGTCAGTGGAAAACACTTCCCAAGATTATATTCTTTTTTACAAGATCCATGGATTGCTTACTAACAGTTTTTTAACATGATGGCTAAAAGCAAGTAAATTTGATGGAAGAAGGGCAGTTATTGTTCTTTATGAAGCAAGAAAATTGGTTAGTGAAAAAGCCCTAAAAAAGCCCTGGCTGTTAGACCCCTATGACAATCAGCTACGAGATAAAAAATAAAAACAGAAGAAAAAAACAATCATTACTTTCAAGATTACAAATCCACTGGATTTTTTTTATGGTTTGGTTTGAGGCTTTCTCATTAGAAGACAGAAAGGGAGAAAAGATTTTGGTAGGAGAGAAAAACATTAGGAGAAGCAGATTTACTCACTAAGTACACATCCCTCCACTCTTGCATTCAATTCCTAACAGGACTTGTTTTTTTTTAATTTAACACTCTTGTATATATCTATGTATGTTACTTACATATGTTTTCAACAAGGCAATATCTCCTTCATCCAGAGCTGAAACAAGACAGAAAAGACTTAGCTTCCAATTTTAAAAACAAAACTAGCAGTATCAATTCTGCTTCTAAAAGATGAAAACATGTATTTTAAAGGGATTCCCTTGAGTTTCTACTTTTTCATTAAACCAAAGTGGAATAAAAAAGTATCAGACAGTCAAGAAAAACAACACGGGGTCTCCAGCTACTCCCGCCAGTCCAAAAATCTGTACTACACAGAGCTCACAGCAAGCAAACTACTTAAACTTTGCCTTGCTCAGAGTAGTTTACTGACCTGTGACTATACAGAGAAGGAATTGAAAATATCAAAACTTCATCTTTTTAACTTTTTGTTTCTTACTGTGTTTTCTTAAAATCTGTGAAAAACTGTCACCACTTTCTACCAGTGATGTCTCCTTTTCAAAATGCTCGTGTGAGCAGGAATCAGCAACCAAATCTAAGCTGGTCCCGGTAACAAAAAATTACAATAAACTACTAAAGCAGCCTAGAATCAGTAGCTAACACAATGCTGAGTTTTAATATTATAAAATGGAAAACACGTGAATGGTTGCACTAGACAAGATAAACACTCTGGTCCAATATCCTTCTCCAACCAAATGGTCTACAAACGTGACAAATACACAGTGAGCTCCCAACCCCAGGTCATATATTGTTACCAATAGCCCTTAAAAAGTCTTCCTTATGTGAAAATTTTTGTATCCCTGTAAACTTTCGGCAACTTTCAGCAGAATACACAGGAAGGAAACCCCCAGTTTAAATCAGCATTGTGTTTCCTTGACTTGGAATCTAAAAATTGTACCCGAGCCTCAGAATTCCTGCATCAGAACAAGCAGTGTCAGCTGTTAAATGCATAAGCTTTTGCAGTAGACCCCTGCAGAAATGCTCCAGTCAACTCTCTCACTTAACTAAGAAAAATATAACCATTACTGTCATCCCCTATTTGCTCCCATATCACTTGACATTTAACAGACCTTTAACACTCTCCCTCCCTTCCCCTAAAAGCTATCTCTTCTCCAGACCAAATGACAGCCTTCACCTTAAGGATCCCTGGCTTCAGTTTACTCTCTTTTCTAACTCCACTGTACCCTTTTAAGATAGAGGGAGTCCAAAACACACAGTACTGAAGATCTTGGTGCAGCATGTATTATTCAGTATTTTGAAGGGATTTTCTTTTTGGTGTTGATCCTTATTTCTTTCCTGATTATTTGTACTAACCCATTGATTTTTTTTTTTTTTTTAATGTAGTAAACAGTGTTGCTACAATTCAAAAATCTTTCTTGAGCGGCAACAGTTCAAAGTCCATCACTAAATACATACAGTATTGCTTTTGCTTCCAGATGCATTATTTAATATTTACTAACATGAAATTAAAAGGCAAATGAAATTCAAACATGAGGAGCAACTGGCAATTTTCACACTATGCCGGTATCTCAGAAAAATTTGCCATTTCACTCTCTCCCGCTTCCACTGAACGACTTATGAAAGTGGCAGCACACAGGGCTGGACAGTCAGCTCTGCAGGGCTCTACCAAGGAAGAAAAAAGAAAATATCGCGGGTTTAGGCGATTAAGTTGGTCTTTTAACTAATCATTACACCACAAAAGGCCTTTTCTCTTACGAAGAACAAATAAAGCTTTTTAGGAGCCTTTTATAAGAAAACCTTAGCCTTGGAAGCAGCGAGGCCAGACTGCGCCGTGTGGATCCGGGCTGCAGGCAGGCACCGGCTGCCCCACAGCACCGGCCGGGCGCTGACACCCCCCCAGCCGCCCCCGGGTGTTTGCTACCCGCTCCCCGATCAGCCCTTCTGATTCAGCAGCAGACTTCGCGGACCTGACCTCCCGCAGTTTTCCCTCAGGATCCTGACAAACCCGACTGATACGTTTAACACCACCGCCCTCTCCTCCCCTAGGCCGCCCCTCCCGCCAGGGCCGCAGACGCGGCACCGGCCGAGGCCGGGCTCCGGGTCGGAGGCGCCGCGCCAGAAAGCGCATCAGAGGGAATTTAACGTCTTTTTTTTCCTCCAGCCGCGCCCCTTCAACCCCGCCGCTCCCGGCAACGAAATGGCGGTCGGCAGGGCCGCCCCCGCCCCGGCGTTGCTCGGGGAGTTCCCCCGCCACGAACACGGGGAGCTCCTCACCGCGGATGGGTTTATCCTCCTTCTCCTCCTCCTTAGTCTTCCTCTGGTCGGCGCCCAGGTAGTCCGGCATCCTGGCGGCCCCGTCCACGGCCCGCTCTGCCCCGGATGCGTTACGCAGCACCGCCGGGGCTTCCGGCAGGGCCGGGCTGCGCCGGGGGGACACAAAGGCGGGTGCACCGGGCCGAGCGCGCCGCGGGACCCGCGCCACCGGCATCTCCTTCCCCCCCGGCACCGCTACCGCAGCCGCAGAGTTCCGCCCGCCGCCGGCGGAGCGGTGTGCGCCGCGCCGGCTAATCCCGCCCCGAGCCGCGGGTCCGCGCCCGGGCTGCTGCCGGCTGGGCTCCGCCGCGGATGCCGGCCCCGCTGCGGAGAGGCGGCGCGGAGGAGGCAGGGGGGCGAGGGGGTCGGTGGGGGGGCCGGGCCCCGCCGGGCCGCTTATCCCGCCGCACGCCGCCGCCGCCCCGGAAGCGCTCGCCAGGCGCCTCCATGCGCCGGCTCCTGGCAACCGGCGAGGCGAGGCGAGCGGGGCCCGGTGCCCAGGCCCGAGGCTCGCTCCGGCCGCCCGCCCGCCGCCGCCATGCTGCGGGGGGCGCAGGAGGGGCAGGTCACGGCCGTCACCAGGGCGCTGTCGGCCGGTAGGTACCGCCGGCCCCGCAGGCGGGGGGCGGGAGCGGCCCGGCCGCGGGGCTGTAGCTGATGCCGAGCCCCGTCGGGGAGGGGACTGGGGCGGTGCTGCCGGGATCTCCCGCTGCCGGCCGGGGCGCGGGTCACCCCTCGGGGGATGCTGTCAGGAGCGGGGCTTCTTCCGCTCCGAGGAAGTTCTAGGGGAAAAACGCACTCTCCAAGCACCTGCTTGGGCGTTAGAGTTGAAAAATGTTCTGTTTCTGAAGAACTTTCTTGTTTGATTTACTCTAATTCTATCCTCTTCACGTGTTGCATCCGCCTCGGTGCTCGTTTCAAGTCAGTGTGTGAGCAACAAGTCTGGTTTCGCTGCCAGAGGGAGTGGCCTGTAAAAGGGGGAGCGGGAACGCAGAGCACATCAATCCAAATTTAATGTTTCTGCCGCATTTATCTTCTCTATTACCGAAGCAAGAAAAATATTAAATATCATTTAGTACGGGCGTTCCTTTAACTTGAAAGCACCTTTCAAGATCTGAGAACACAGTGAAGTGTTTGGAAGATATCATCTGATAGACATGTGTGCTGGTTCTTGCAATTTTTAAAGCACTCCGGTGTTTTTAGAGCGAACTGGAAGATTTGGCAATCTGTGGCCTTGTGTGATGCGTACTTTTATGGGCTTTAATTTAAAAAAGAAGAAAAAAGTAAACCACAGAAGGTGAAGTTGCTTTTATGTTTTTGCTTATAGCATCAGTACTCTGTCAAGTGGAACCTGTGGGAAGATGGTTTGAAGCATTTATTAAGAGGAGAAACATAAATGTTTCTGCCTCTTTCCAGGAGCTAGAAGATGAGAAGGAACTTTCTGAAGAATCAGGGGATGAAGAATTGCAGCTTGAAGAATTTCCTATGTTAAAAACTCTTGATCCAAAGGACTGGAAGGTATTCAGTTGATATAGATTAGTGTTAATTAATTTTTGCTGGGAATCTCCTATCATAGTTATCTGCCATTCCCAGCTAAAGATCCCTTTCCTCCTCCTCTCCCAACCCCATCTGAATTGGTTTGTGTCCTTTATAGTGTTATATCTGGGTTATATTTTCCACACGTAACCAGTTGATGAGGGCAAACTCAAGCATACGTCAAGATAAGATCTTATTCTTGAATTGTTGCTTTTCATTTTACTGCCTGTAAGCAGTAAAAGTCTGTCTTCTTCCTATTACTGCCTCCCTTTTTCTGGAGTTGCGTTAGCACTCTTAATATTAAAGACAGCAATTTAGTTTTCCAATAATTGAACTTTCTGGGATTCAGGGCTTTAATCCAATTTAGATGAAGCTACTTGAATTTCAGTAACAGTGGCTTAATGTATTGATATTTTGTTATTCAATAATTTTTCTGATATTTATTGGGAAAGGGAGGAATTCTGCTGCTTGTTTTTAAAACATGGGAGGATAACTTTTTCTTCATGTGTTGTGAGTTTTTAGGTTGCATTTATCAATGTTCATTAAGGTTCTTTGGTTGTTTTTTTTTTTTTCTCAGAATCAAGACCATTATGCTGTTCTTGGTCTAGGAAATATACGATACAGGGCTACTCAGAAACAAATCAAAGCAGCTCGTAAGTACCTTTCTTTCAGATGTACATAACAGTTTTCCACATGTCACGGACAAGCTTTTTACTATTGCACAGGCCTAAAAATGCCTGCTCTTTGATTTGTGTTGCTTACCAGCCTTCCAGATTCACTTCACAGATCAAAAATCCCCAGGCAGGGGAATTAAGAAATTTCACCGAGTTCACATGTTAGCTTTCTTGCCTGTGTATTTTTCTGTTTACAACCTTGAGACTATAACTGTACATTTCTGCATTTTTGAGTCTGCAGCCAGGCTCAGTGAGAGGCAGAGAAATACAGGTAGCTCTGCCCTGTGTATTTCAGTAGGTTGGTACCATGAAGGTCCCTTACAGCAGTTAGCTGCCACATTAATGCTAGTAAATGTTTAAGAAGTATGATGCTGTTACCATTCTGATTAGACTGAGCGTTGCGTGGGAATGGAGCAGCAGCTCTTGAATTCTAAGATATTCAAGTAACTAAAAGTTACTTAGGCCACTGAGAAGCTCGGTTTTGTTCTTCTTTGGTCGTTTTACCATGTCAAAACTAGAGCTCCTGTGGCTGGATCTCTATGATCTTACCAAGCCATTAGTCATGTGAGGTTAAGTTTCTTTAACATTTTATGAAAGTGAACAATAGAACCTGGAAGTGCCAGCGTGCTGCTTAATGATACCAGGGTCCTGTGTATTAAATCATGATGTGATTCAGAAATGCAGGTGATTGGGGGTTTTTTATGGTACTTGCATGTGAAGAAACATGCTGGGCTTCAGAACATTTTTTTTCTAGAAAGCAATGCAATCAAGAGTTGACTTTGCAAGGAGGATGCAAGTATTTAGTGGAGGAAGATTTTTAAAAGCACTCTGAAAATTGTTTGATAGCCTGTATGAAATAAGTTGATGATTTTGTGAATTGCTCTTGCAGGCAATTGCCTGTATAACTGTACTGGTGCACGTAGAATCACTGTCCCCAGTGAAACCACAGGTGAACATTAAGTTACTCCCAAATGGAAATGGGTGGAATTTAGCAAATTACCAGCTGGAACAGGGAATTATGTTGCCTCAGGTATGTGTTGCTTAGCAGCACCACTGTGGAGTGTGTGCTAATACAGCATAGAGCAACACCTGTTCTGGTGATGATTAGTGGTCTCGCTAATCTTGTTCAGGAAGAACTGGGGTATCTTTCTCTTCAGGATCCTAACAGCATTCAATTATTACATGGTAGCATAGAAATGTGAGTCTTTCTCACCAGTATGTGCTGTGCTTTCCTATTTTTAACAAGGATTCTGGTTTGTTTCTCAAAAGGCAGGTTGCTCTAACTACTCACATGATACATTCTCTCTGGTATTTTATAGTGAGCCAGGAAGGTACATTTTATGTTATATGGTAATATGGCTAGTCCTTTTGTGAAAGAAATCAGTTTAAAATGTTTTTACTGTTTAAACACTAAGACAACCTTGGTAGCATCTTTAGTAGCTACTCTATATGTGTTAGTTTTATCTTAGGATTTAAGATGTAAGCAGAGGGAGAACTTGACCACAAAGTCTTGCCTGTGCTTAATGTTATCCATGGATAAGTGCAGCAGTCTTCACAGCCTCACGGCTGTAATCTGCTTGCTACATTTCATCTTGGGATGTGTCCAGAACTTGAGTAAAGGGATAGAATACAATTTTTATTTTATCTGAGCTACTTTGCTTTTCATTAGAAGTAACAACTAAAATTACATTGCTTTTCTTTATTTTTCAGTATGATTGCACAGGGAATTGTACAATCTTGCACAATTAAGGTCCTGAAACTGCATTATGCTTTTTGAAGCTAACTGCATGCTTAGAGTTACTGAAGCACTTGGTTATGCATAATATTAGAATAAGTCTCAGAAAATCAGTACTTCTTCAGCTGGTGAAGGTGGAATAGACTTTCAGTTGTGGTTGTTTTGTGTCCCAGCAAAGTTGAAATAATTTAAATTCTGATAGTAGTGTTAAAGTTCATTAACTCCTATCTGTTTTCTTCCCAATGTTTTCTGGGGTTTGGTTTTGTTTTGTGGGGGTTTTTTTAACTATCTAATTAGAGAAATGTCAGTTGGACTTATTGTGTTACTTCATAGTTTGTGAGAAACTGTTGATGATGAGGTCTTTCTGAACGTAATGCATCTATTTGGTAGATAAATCCATGGTTTTGAAACATCATCCAGACAAGCGAAAAGCTGCAGGGGAACAGATAGGAGAAGGTGATAATGATTATTTTACATGCATAACTAAAGGTAAGCAATTGATCTCTTTTATTAGATACACTCTGGATCTACTTGATAATCTGAAATTTATTTGTAATGTTTTATCAGGCTTTTAAAGAATTGTCAATTACCTAAAAGCCAGAGAAGTTCTTGCTCTATTTTAGAACACTGCATCAATAAATCGAGATCACACTAATAAAACTTCCCTGCTGGTAGAAGCAGTATGGGAATGCAACTGATAGACGTTTGTCGGCCATGCCACTCAGTGCCAAAATATGAATCCTTGTAGCAGCAAAGATGAACCACTAGAGGTAGCCATGTACGTGGGATGGACTGGTGTGCTCTGAAGTCATTCCCCTGGGACACTAACAGCAATTTGAAAAATCTGATTTCTAATGTGCTTACTCTGCCAACAGAGCATCTGTTGATTTGATGTAAGATATCAGTTTCTTCAGCTGCTCTTTTTGCCCATGGATGACAGAGGGAACTCTGTTGAATAACATTTCCCTTCTGGCCTACAGTGACCTGGAACGCCACTGCTGGTCGATTCCAGAACCGTAGGGAGTGCTGTAGGTGTATGCCTTAGGCCTCTAGAAGTGCTTCGGAGTTTGGTGCTTTTGTTTATTTTAAACAATTTTGTTTGCCTCAATAAGGTCAGGGTGGGGGGAAATCTTGGAATTTGTGTATTCTAAACTTTCTTCTTCTGAGTGTCTTCATACAATGCTAGTTAAAATTAGATGCTATGTTAGACAAGCTAATGTTGTTTTTCAGCCTTGAGAGTTGTGAGAAGGAAAAAAGTTGCCAAAGGAAACTCTTTCCAATAGTTGCAATCCTATCAGAAACTGACAGTTACAATAAGAAAAACCTGCACCGGAATTCAGGAATATGCTCTGTGTTCTACATGCAGGGAGCAAAATAGGTTTCCCCTTCACCACGTACAATCTAGGTTTAAGAATAAACAGAAAGGAAGGCACAAAGCAGCATGGAAGAGGAGTAATGCTTCCAGGCAGCTCCTTGGAGGAAAGAAATGCAGTGGTGGTGAAGGGGAATCTGGAGTAGGAGCAAGTGGTAATGGGAAAGAGAGAAGAAACTTGGAAAGGCCGGAGTGTGTAGGTGGGATTCAGAACTGGGTCCCACAAACCAGTAAGTGGGAGGTACAGTGCTGGGGGAACTGAGTATGTGGGGGTGGACTTGGGGATCTGTATGGAAGGAACATCTCTTAAGTGGAAAAGGAACAGTGGATGTGCACAGAATTTCTTGCATCAGGAAAATGGTACAAGGGTTATTGAAGCTCCTAGCTTGCAATGTAGAGAATCATTGGGGTCATTTAGAGTATTGGTCCCTTGCCAGAGGGGAAGGGAAGCCTGGCAGGCAGCAGCTCGTTGGTGGTCCCTTGCATTCTTTCCTCTCCCCATTAACAGGTGTAGTGAGATCCATTTACAGAAGCACAGAGCATCAAGGTCTCCCCGTACCACCTTCTAGATCTGTTACAGTGCAGTCATCTCTGTCCAGGGGTGCTGTCAGAGAAGCCCATAAATTATCACAATGCAAATTTGATTCCTTCGACTTTTCATTCTTACTAAAAAATAGTATGCTAGAACTGACCAAATAATTCCATGCTTCCTTGAGAGAAAACAAGAATTTACTGAAGCTACAGTGTGTGATTTCCAGGTTATAAGATTCAGTAATGTGATGCTCCCCAACTGCAGGACTGTAAGAACAGGAAAGCTGGGAGCACATGCATGTTTTGGTTAGTAGCTATGTGGTGTTCTGCGTTCTTTCCAAGTGTCCTGGTTTCAGTTGGGAGCTATTTTTCTTCCTGGTAGCTGGTATAGTGCTGTGTTTTGGATTTAGGATGAGAATAATGTTGATAACACACTGATATTTTAGTTGTTGCTGAGCCAGTGGGGGAGGTTGGGGGTGCACAAGCAGCTGGGGGGGGGACACAGGCAGGACAGCTGACCCAAACTGGCCGAGGGGATATTCCATACCGTATGGGGTCATGAACAATGAAACTGGGGGGGCTTGGCCGGGGGGTGGTGGCCCACTGCTCAGGGACTGCCTGGGCATTGGTCAGCAGGTGGTGAGCAACGGCATTGTGCATCACTTGTTTTGTATGTTCTTTTACCATTATTATTATTTCCCCTTCCTTTTCTGTTCTATTAAACTGTCTTTATCTCAACCCACAAGTTTTACCTCTTTTCTGATTATCTCCCCCATCCCCCTGGGGGAAAGTGAGTGTGGTGTTTAGCCAATGGCTGGGTTAAACCACAACACCAAGTCTCAGTACAACTTCATTGTGAGCTGCAAAAATTCTAATGAATGGTTCCTGTTCTTGCCAGTTCTGACATCATATTAACTCAGGGACGGCTTTTACTCCATGTCTGTCTTAGCAGACTGTTTTGTGAATTTATCTGCAAGGATCTGGTATACAGGATAAAAGCCTGAAGATGTCATGTCCAAACTCCCAGTGCCTGAAACAAATCTACTGCTATAGGATTATTTAAAATACAAACTGGTTTGTTACATTGTAATGGTTAAATGTGCTGTTTTTCACAAATATTTTCTTCCTATTTAGTTTAACAGGAATTGACAGCAGTGCTATTTGGTGTCACTAAAAGTATTAAATATCAAGTCGTAGAGAATGATGGATCAAACACAGTTCTGAGAACATCTTTTTAAACATTTAGAACCTTTTCTGTAACTTTCCAACCCTGTGGAGAAGACTCACTTTGGTCTCACATTTTATGTCTGGTAACTTTTTTTTCAGCTTATGAAATACTGTCTGATCCTGTGAAACGACGAGCATTTAACAGCATAGACCCTACTTTTGATAACTCTGTACCTTCCAAAAGTGAAGCAAAAGAAAACTTCTTTGAAGTTTTTTCACCAGTTTTTGAAAGGAATGCCAGGTAAGCTGTGTCAGACTGCCTTTGTTGTTACTGGAGAAACAGCATTTGCAAGCTCTTCTGGCATTGTGTTTGTAACATGTATGAGTTTAAGGGATGCTGGGAGATGCATTACTTTGCTAGAAATGTAATACAAGTAAAATAGTGCATTCTTTATTTCATTTTAAAATAATCTGAACCATCATGCTGGTGGCATTGAGTGACCCATGAAATAAATAAAAAAAGTCTGTTCTCAGCTCCATATTACTTACTGTCCTTTTTGTACAACACATTGTTTCATCTTATTTATTTACTATATGTGTGTATGCTACTGACTAAAAATTCCTTTTTTTATGATTTTCTTATGAGGGTGAGAAATTAACAGAAGACAATAGTTATGTTCACAATTTAGCTGGTTAAAAGAGAAGATAAATGTAACCATCAATATTTGGTGGTTATCTCTTAAGGTGTGTGACTTTTTTTCTGCATTTGATTCATGCTTGCCAATGAAGTTTGTATTAAGGCTGTCACAATAGAAGTCTATTTCACCTTTTACCTGTATGAAAAAATGTTTTATTGTGTGAGGCACTTTACAACACATTCTGAACAATCTGTTGATTATTTAAAGACAATTTATTGAATCTTTCATCAAGCATTCCAGAGATTCAGACCTGGATCTGTGGTTATCAGATGGCTCATTCCCTTCTCTGCTTGGAAATGGATGCTGTCATGGAATAACAAATTCTAGAGCCTATGGAAGATTTTCCTCTTTGTAGGGAAAAAATGGAATGGAAGCAGAGCATGCATTATTCCTTCATACTCCATTAGAAGCTGTGGGAAATTTCCTGTAGCCTACTACAGAGCCCAGTCATTCACAGAACACCTTTTGTCCACTTTCTGTAGGCTGCTCTACCAGGAGAATGTGTATGGAGAATTGAATACCTACACAGATAGCTTGTGCTCCATCAAATCTCCTTGTAGGCACATCATACTCAGGCAGGAGGAGTTTGCTTTTCTGGGGGAGCTCCCCAAAAAAGGCCTAATCTGGAGGATGTTTAGAAGGAACTCTTCTGTTTTCTCCCTCTTTCCTGGTGCCCCTCTGTGTTGGGGGGAGGGAGCCTCTGATCTGGTATTTTGATTCTGTACTTAAGACATGCTATGTTATGAAGTGAGATTATAAATATTCTTTCTTGAATTATATCCATTTATTTTCAGGTGGTCAAATAAGAAAAATGTTCCTAAACTTGGGGACATGAACTCATCATTTGAAGAAGTAGATGCATTCTATTCATTTTGGTAAGTTAACCAATACCTCAGTTTCTATTCACAGTATTCAAGATGTAATATAAAGGGCTTGTAGACCCTTTTTATGTAGGTTGTTGACTGTAGTCTGTTCTGACCTAGTAATGTCACAAAATTACCCCACAGCTGTTTGGTGCCTTCCATAAACCAAGCTGGCTTTCTCCTAGCTAATGTGTCTGTGTTGTAAATTCACAGTTGCAGCAGGAGCCTCTGATGCTTCTCTGACCACAACAGCTGTGAACCGAGTTGACCCACAGACTAGAAGTGGGGCTCATATCACTTAATTCATGTTTTCAGTGGAAGTGTCTACTAGGTATTTAATCTCCTAGTTAAGGGGGGTTTGTCTAGTCCAGAAAAGTCAGTAGAGTTTATGGCTTGACTTTATCTGCTAAATATGGATGCTTATATGAAGATTAAATTAATTTATCTCTGAACTCTACAGGCTGCACTATATCTCCACTGCATATAACGGGAGCTTAGAAAATGGCACTGTAGGCATTTAGAGTTGGTGATAGTGATCCTGTCCTAAAATACACGCTGTCCTACAGTACAGATAAATGTAAATCATTACTTTCAATAGCCTCTTGTGTTTTGACTTAACACAATGGAATCACTGTAGGTGCAGTGTAATTATAAACTATGTATTCTAAATTGTATCATTGCCTACAAAAACCTGACAGAAAAAAGGTAGATTGTTTGTAATAGTTTAGCTGTTTTCCTTTTAGGTATAATTTTGATTCCTGGAGAGAGTTTTCCTATTTAGATGAAGAGGAAAAAGAAAAAGCAGAATGGTATGTAAGTAAAAATAAATTTGACAGGAGACTGAGATGTTGATACAGCAAAATTTTCCAACTTTCTATTAGACTGTAAGTCATAGGAAGAAAAGTAGCTGAACTAGGACTGAATTCCACTCTCCTAGCTTAGTAATCAGTCATGGACTTAAACTGGACTGACTGTGGGCTTGTCTTATGTAATTGAAATAGTTCTTGCTTGCATCACAGAGGTGTTTCTGAGGTGCTTTGAGTGTTCATTTAAGTTCAGACTTGCAGTTCTAGCAAGTCCCAAACACAAGGTTGAACCTAGAGCCAGAACAGAGTGGAGGAGTAAGCAGGTATCATTTCTCACTCCAACTCTTTCTTAACTGTGCTGAGACAAGTGATACTTTCTAGAATTTAGAGAGAGTAGTTCTGATGGTTTGATGTCAATAAAAATTGTGTATTTGTTAATGGAGTGATAGTTGCTGAATTACTTGGACAATGTTGCCATTGGAAAATACATTCTGTTTTTATTCTTCCTACAGTTATAATCACAGAATGTTCAAGTTAGAGCACCGAATCAGTCTAACACATATTTCACAGGATGCAACATTTCACTTAGTCATCCTTGTATAACCATAACTTGCACTGTATTAACCTCTTCTTGCAAGTTTGAATAGAAATCAGTTTTGTAGTTTGATTCGGTGGTTAGCTGGCTTTGTGGCTAAAACCTGTGTCATTTAGACTGTAGCTAGGCATTCATTCTTCCTCTCTTACGTCTTTTTCGGCTATTAAATTTTCTGAGCCTCTGGACCCAGTGTTCTGTCTCCTGTGAAGATTTTGTGAAGGCACTGTAATGAATTCCTTATCACTTGTATTTTTGATAAATCATACAGATTAATCTCTAGGCTTCTCATTGGAAGGGTCTTGAATTATTCGCATAGCTCTTTTTTTGTGCTTATTCCTGTCACTGGTGTCCTTTTAAAAAATGTTTAGATAAATGGTACATAGTATCTGTACTTGAGAGACAACTATGTTTCAGCTTCTGTTTAGGTGGTTGTGATTTTGTTACCGCTTCTTGTCAAAGGTGATGTTGCTTGTGTTTTAAACCTTCTATCTACTTGTAGTAGTCTCCTCCTCCTATGGAGATTGTTTTCTTTGTTCTAAGATACATTGTTCTGTATTTGGTTGTGTGGATGAGGATATAGACCCCCACTAAAAATTCACCTCTTTCTTGACAGCACTGACAAGTATTTTCAGATTATTACATCAGCCAATTTTAAATGTTTAACCTGAGCTGTATTTTACTGGCCTGAATCTGGCATGATTTTACTAGAGTGTCATGGTACTTCGTGGAAAGTGTTCTTTCTGTGCAGATGGGTTGACTTGACATGACTTGTATTCTGTAAAACAGAGATAATTGACATTGATTATCTTGCTGCCTTTTAATTAAACCGTATACCAGCATTTCAGTTGTTTTGCTTGGGTTTAATGTTAGGTCGACAAGTGGATTGCATTTCGGAAATCAAGTCCATGATCTCATTCCTTGCAATGACAGATAAGCAGCTTGTTTTGTCAGGTTTATGTAACTGTGTAAACATTTAGCATTTTGACAGGAGCCTGAGGCCTGGAACATAATTTTTTGAAGTCTATTTTTGAAATATTCAGAGAAGAGCATCTGTGTGGGGAAACACTTCTTTTAAAAGTTTGATGATGAATTTTAACAGAGTGACACTATAGGGTATTACATGTAGGGAACTAACTATGCTTTCCCTTTTTAGTCGAGATGAAAGGAGGTGGATTGAAAAGCAGAACAGAGCTGCCAGAGCATTAAGAAAAAAAGAAGAAATGAACAGAATTAGGACACTTGTTGGTGAGCATGCAAACTGCTGCTTTTTAAAGTCAGATTTGTTAACTAGCAGTGGAAATCTGTTTTTCTTTTGTACATGATGCATCCTTTCTTCTGCCAGACAATGCATACAGCTGTGATCCCAGGATAAAGAAATTTAAGGAGGAAGAAAAAGCAAAGAAAGAAGCAGAGAAAAAAGCAAAGGTAGAAGCAAAACGAAAAGAACAGGAGGCAAAAGAAAAAGTAAGTTAACTGCTTTATGTGAGTTAAAGAACCTTGCTTCATTCACACTTGATCCACTGCTTCAGCTTCTAGATGTGTCAGAAAGCTACTATTAGAATTGTATTGGGGTTTAAAGATGTGTTGTTTCTGCTCCCTGTGCAACAGGCAGTGCAAGACTGACAGCCTTTTGAGAATGAGAAGAAAACAAGGAGCACAGATCTGAAACAAAAACTTTCTAAATTGAGTTCTGTTGTTGCCTACACTTCCTCTGGTTTAGAGGTAGTTAAGTTCTGTGGCCTACTTTCCTTTCTCATAAAATGGATACAGCCACTTGCCTTGGGCATATGGTCTGTGTATGGTTGACTGGTATGAAAATCTTTGAGGTAACATAACATGTTTGATTAATATTAACAGCTTGGAAAAGATGGCTCTGAAAACAGTACTAAGAATAAAAGGGAACTGTAAGGTGCTAAGAAGTGACTTAAAAGACAATACTGGAGCACTGCAAGATATTATGTTAATAATGATGCAGGAGAAAGGTTGGATTACTGCATTTTTCCAGGCTTATACTCTTGGAGAAGGATAGGAAATTTCATAGTTTTGTATCTTCATTGTCAAGGAATCAAGTCAGTTTATATACCAGGGATCTTCATACTGAATATCTGAGCTGATGAACATACACCAGTTAGCATTACCTCCCTCAGAATTCTTAGAAAACCAAACACTAAAGTATTGATGTATTAAAAACAAAACCACAAGCAGCATATTTTAATGTTGAATGGCCCTATAACAGTGTGACTTTGAGGTTTTTTTTCTTTGTTTTTTCCTTTTGATTGCAGCAAAGACAAGCAGAATTAGAAGCAGCACGGTTAGCAAAAGAAAAGGAGGAAGAAGAAGTTAGGCAACAAGCATTAGTGGCTAAAAAGGAAAAAGAGATACAGAAAAAAGCAATCAAGAAAGAAAGACAAAAACTGAGAACAACATGCAAGGTATTTAAATATTATTATAGTAAAATATAGGTTACATCTGTGAAATTACTGTTTGCTTAGATCAGACCCTATCACATGCTTACTTGTTTCTGGCTGGAGATGGGTACAGAAAGTGGGTTTGCTAAAACACATACTTACTCATAACTCAAAACTGTATGGTAAAGCTGACCAAATAGGTCAAAACACAGCAGTGGCTGAAGAATGCTGCGTGTTAAGCCTTTGTCTGAAGGAACAGGACAATAAAGTTCAAGAACTTTGTAGAACATGTATTTCTGCTTCCAGAACTGGAATTACTTTTCTGATAATGAGGCAGATTGTGTTAAAATGATGGAGGAGGTGGAAAAGCTTTGTGATCGTCTTGAGCTAGCAAGGTAAGTCTTCCTGCTGCTGATTTCTGCTCGTTTTGATACCCATCTTTCTACTAGCTATCTGTTGTAACTTAATAATTTATTTTTAGTCTGCAATGCTTGAATGAAGCACTTACATCCACAACAAGGGAAGGAGGAAAGGCGGCTGTAGTAAAACAGGTAATTATGCTGAGTGTCAAATCAAAATAACAGAGTAATTTGATTTGTGAAATCTACATGACTGAATCAAAGAAAGATACAACATAGCTGCTGTGGAATCCTGTCCATTAAACACAAAGACCTGAGCTTCAGAGTCTCCAGGCATTGATCTCTGCTCCATTTTACATAGTGCAGTTCATGACTGGTGAAATAACCAGGGCCAGCTGAGAGAAAAGTATATGTTTTTAATTAGTAAAGGACAGAAAACCTACCATTTGTACAATATACAGAAACAGCAGAGGAATTTAATTTTGCCCAACAATGGGTAGCAATTACCTAGAGGGGAAAGAGAGCAGCCTTAACCTATTCTGTTATGAAAGAAAAATCCTGTCTAGGATCTGTGACCTGGGGCTAGATTCACAAAAGGACTTAAGTGCTGCAGGCCCTGGGCACTGGCAGGGCCAGTGAGTTGGATACCAAAGTATGGGAAAAGCAAGACACTTGTGATCAGGAGTTACAAAACTCGGCAACGATCTGCCTGAATTTGGCAGCAGGGAGAAGCCATTTTGGACTAATAAGGCTGAACCTACACCCTGCAGAAAGAATAAGGTGCTTTCTCTCATCCACTTTGGATTCACAGCTGTGAACTTTCTTTCCTGGTGGGGAAGATGATCTGTCCCCAGTGGAGGATCAGGTTTACTCATCAGACAACCTAAGACTCAAATCCCTCTTGTTCTACAGGGGACTGAATCCAAACTCCCAGTCTCCAGGAAAGTGTTCTAAACACAGGACAGTCACCTTTCTGTCTCTGTTAAAACTGTTCCACTTTTACACTAATAAAAATTATCTATCAATCAGGTAACTTTCCTTTTACCAGGAAGATTATTTTTTATGAGATAGACAGCAAGAAACCTATTTTGAGCATCCTGCCAACAGGCATAAGTGCATAGCTTTTTTAATATTGCCAAGACTGGACTGCGCATACTCAGATACATTAAAGATATGTTACACCACAGTCTCAAGATGTGATTTCAGTTCAGAGAGATGTGTGATGGATAACCTGACTTCTGCTGAATTGCTTGCTAACGCACTACATACACATGGCCATCTAACCCTAAGCACTTAGTAACTAAAATCTGGGTTGCTGCAGTTAATGCTAACTTAGTACAACCATAGTAACAGAAAATTTCTGGCATAACCAGGCTTAGGTAGCAGTTAGGTTGGAAGATTTGGGAATCAGTGTATTCAATGTGGATGTTTAACTGCCCTTACTAGTCACTTTAAGTCCTTAATACTCTTGTGGATCTGTTCCTGTAAACAAGGTGTTAGCCTGGACATTCATGCTAGATTCAGAAGTTTTGCCTTAATCCTGGGAATGTTCATTTAATTTCCTGGTGAACTTGTGATGGATTCCTCTCTAGTTCCTAACCTGGGATGGCCAAATTTATGCACAGGATGGAGGGAAATAATACTGGAGCAGATGAACTCCTCCATTTCCTTATATATAATGTACAGAACAGAAACTAAGCAAAATTCAAGGCTCAAAGCAATTCCAGAGAGGGGAATTTGTGTCAGTGTAAAATGTAAAAATAAATAAATAATGCTTGTTTACAATCCTTCAGATAGAAGAAATAAATGAACAAATAAGGCGAGAGAAAGAAGAGGCAGAAGCTCGTATGCGCCAAGCAACAAAGAGTTCAGAAAAGTCAACCTCTGGTGGTGGAGGGGGAAGCAAAAATTGGCCAGAAGATGATTTACAGTTGTTAATTAAAGCTGTAAACCTCTTTCCAGCAGGGACTAACTCAAGGTACTTCTCAGGTTTGGTGTTAAAAGCTCTACTAACAATTTTTAATTAAATAATAACTGTAATACAATGTATTTTCAGACCACCCAAAATATGATGTCAGTATGAAGACTCCTTAAACTTCCTCCTTTTCTTTGTCTGTTGAGCAGCCTGTCTTAGTAACATGCTCTACAGGCCACTGGAGTTAACTCTGGGCCTGTATTGTTTCCCCCCTAGACTTGGGCCTCAGTCCATCAGCAAGATTGTGCCGAGGTGTGTAGTTGCACAGGGCTTACTACAGCATAGGCTCCAGTCATCAAAGCACAGAACAGTGACCATGATGCAGCTGGGCAGGAATACAAGTAAGCTACTGCCAGTAGCTCCACAACGAATGTGTGGCTGGTTTCTCCTCTACATGGTAGGAGGAAAACATCCAGAGATACAAGTTAAATGCCTCAGCTCTCTTTAGGGGAGAGACAGGGGAAAAAGGGAAAGGCTGGGATTCACAGGAAGCCACACTGGCAATTGGCTTACTAATAGGCATCAAGAACAGGCACATGACTTAAATCCTGTTCTTTCCAAGGAGTGAAATGCTGCCTTCCACTTGGGATTTACAGACATGAATCTCATTACAAGATTTAGATGCTTGCTTTTAAAAAACCCCCAAGCTGTCATACTCTCTATGGAGATGATACCAGTACCTGTTTCTGCACTGCAGCTCAGCAGTCGAGTACTCAGTGAGAATACAGGCCTAGATACGATCCTCCCCTTCTATTTTCTAAGAATGTACTGGCAATAATTTTGGGGCTAGGCTGTTCCACCTCTCTCCAGTTGAAGCCCCGTTATCTGATGTTTAGGTATTCTTCTGGGGGGCAGTGGACACAAGGGTTAGTAACTTCTCAGCCCTTTCAGTGCAGCCTGTGGTATTTAATCACAGAGGTGTTTAGGGAATTCAGGAAAGCAACAGCTGAGCAGAGTTTTGAGTAGCAGAAGTTTGCACTTACATCTACATTCTACCCTGTCCTTTCTCTGTATTGGAAGCCAAGAAGTTCACCCAGGCTGACTGAATTCTTAAGGGAAACATCCACATGTAGTGACTGAAGATTTCCAGAATAGTTACAATGAGCATTTATATGTATTTAAATACAGTTAAACTCAGGAGTTGATACAAATGTGTACAGGAGCTTGATCATAGCTTGTATGAAGATAAGCTATTATGTAATATGCTGGTTTACCCTTTCTATTCTTGCTTTAGGTGGGAAGTTATTGCCAATTATATGAACTTGCACTCCACTACTGGAATAAAACGAACAGCAAAAGATGTCATCAATAAAGCAAAGAGCCTCCAGAAGCTTGGTATCTATATTACCTTATTTCTGTAATAAGATGGTCTGCATGCTTCCATACAGCTTGATTTTTCTTTGAACGCATTGTGTTTCTATTATGTGAAAATCCTGTCTATCCTCAAAGAAATGTAGTTCAGATGGAAGATTAGAGGAGCATTTATGTGATTCAGTATTTTCAGCCTAATGGCTATTGTGTAGGTCACTACTGTTGAGTGACTCTCAGGAACTGTCTTAACCTAGCCACACACAGATGTTGAGACCACACGTGTTGTCTAGGCCCCTCTACACTCAGAGACACAAATTGGCCACTGAGAAAGCTCTCTACAAAGGAAGGTATTCAGAAGAAATGGAGTTGATGAAGCTATAAAGAAATTTTAAAGAGAGGAATGGGACTCAACACTAGAGTAAGACACCTAAATTAATGTGGCTCATCTCCTCTTGTGCTAAATGGAGCCTAGAGAGCTCTGGAATATGTTCTCAAGAAGTTTCACCATTCCAAATCACATACCTGCAGAAGGAGAACCCCGATATTCCCAGTGTTCCTGCCCCTCTGACACACTTGTACTCTGGGTAATATGTGAGCTTTGTGCCACAGCCTGAATTTGAAAGAATAATCCCTCTTGATTTCACTGAAGTTGCAGGTTCAATCTTAAAATACAGAGAAAGTATTCATCTGAGCAATATAAAGCAGGATAGGGGGTGGACAGCCTGACACTTTGAACAAAGTTTATTGGACCCTGAAAGATTTTTTTAACCTACTAGCCTCTTTACCATCATTTTAAAGGTGTTCTTTTGATTATTAGTTTACAATGCTGATCAACGTTTTCCTTACTATAATCTGGCTTTCATTTTGTTGCAATAATTCTTCAATGTCTGTTGCTCATAGACCCTCATCAAAAAGATGATATAAACAAGAAAGCATTTGACAAATTTAAAAAAGAACACGGTGTGGTGCCTCAGATGGATAGTGCTGCCCCCTCGGAACGATTTGAAGGTAAAGGTGAACAGGAAGGCCTTCTTGCAGAATTGTCTCCCCTGTGCATCTTAGTAAGAAAATAATCCAGAATTTATAAGACTTGCTCACTTACAAATTTACATAAGTGATCCAGGCTCTGTGACTGAATTTGAGGGTTTCTGGTACAGACGGTACAAACCACAGTTAACTAGTAACAGTTTGAAGTGCATCCTGGTGAGGCAAGAGGTTAAGTCTGATGCTGAGATTATCTGTTCCTCAGAGGGTGCTACATTTTCAGGTAAGAGTGGGCCTGAGCAGATGCACTTGAGATACAGGATCATCCTACAGCTAAGTTTTGGTCTCCTCTTAAACACCTCCTATCAAATTTTCCAGACACTTGCAGGAGGCTGTGTTTCTCACTAAGCATTCCTTAACAAAACACAAAAGCACTGCTGCCCTAATGCTGTGGCTTCCCAGGGCAGTTACAGTGATCCAACACACAGCTGACAATGAAAGATGTTACCTTCTATAATTTCTCTGGGCTTTAAATAAAGATCCCAAGGGCCACTTGTCCAGTCAGTTTCAAGATGGTTTGGGGTTTGGGTTTTTTTCAGGTTTTTAGTTCTGGGTAGCCCATAGGTCAGACTACTTGTATCACAAAACTGCAAGGATTTTAAATCAACTGTAATCATTTTTACAGTGTTTTCTTAGGCTTATCTCATAGACTCCTTATTAAATATTATTTTCTTACTGTCATTTTTGCATTTAAAAAAAGGATCACCTTTAGATTCATCCCCTTGGACTACAGAAGAACAAAAGCTTTTAGAACAAGCATTGAAGACTTACCCAGTAAATACTCCTGAAAGATGGGAGAAAATAGCAGCAGCTGTTCCAGGCCGGTCAAAAAAAGACTGCATGAAGCGATATAAGGTAAGGTACCTCACCTCCTTCCAGCACTGTCATTACCCCAGGTCTTGTTAGAGTCCTTTGCTTCTACTGTTGCTTTCCCTACCAGAAATGGTATCTGACAACAGCAAACTAGCATAAAATGGAGCCTTATGGAGAAAGTAGTTGGTTTGGGTTTTTTTGGTAACTCACTGCTCTTTTGGGGCTAAGGACTAAGTTTTCCTTTGTGAAAACAGTGGCTCTGGAAGCTGGGAAGGAAAATGTCTCATGAAGTCTGTCTTACAATTTGACAGCAAGCTCTTGTAGATGGTAAAGTCCTATCCCTAGCCTTTTGTAGGTAACATTCCTGCTACAGAGGAAAGAGATGAGCATTGACCTTTCATGAATTTATTTGTTTCTAAGAGAAATTGTTTTAAGGTATTAAACTGTCTAGATTCCTCGCTAGGTTGAGAGCTAAAGTGTTTCATGCTGAATAGATGTAGTGTTAAAAACCACAGCATTCTTAACAATTTCCACATTTAAGTAAGTTGGTGGGTTTTGGTTTTGTTTTTTTTCCTCCAGGAACTCGTTGAAATGGTCAAGGCGAAGAAAGCGGCTCAAGAACAAGTGATGAATGCTACTAAAGTCAAGAAATGACTCTTACTGACAATCTTTTGTTTTATAATAAAAATGCAAATACTGTACATGTTTTCATTTCTTCCTTAATTATGCAGATACACAGGACTAGCTGGTGCTTGAGTTTTAATCTTCTCAGATGCATTTCTCCCAACTCAAAAGCTTTAAACAGGGATGGAGTTGTTTGCTGGGGGGTTTTTGGTTTGGTGTGTGGTAGGCTTTTTTTAAAGTTCTTGTTATTCACTCACGAAGCCAATACATGCCACTGCAGATTTTGTTATACTCTGGAAGCTGTTCAATGGGACCTGGAAGTTAAAGAAAGTTGGCCATGACACATGCTAAACTGATACTGATTGGTGTGGAGGGGTTATGGGTGGGTCGAGAAACTTATAGAACATACCCAGGGCAGCAACTGCAGGATGCTTATCATAGATGTACTTTGTGCAAACTTCTCTAATAGTCTGGGCATCAATAGCCTAAAAAGGGTAAAGAGACATCTTTGTTACCAATCCCATCTAGAAAAAGAATTAAGAGCTAATCATCTTAATTTTGTATAATCCAGGGAAAAGGCAGCAGAACAAGTGAAAGTTTTCTCAGTTGGAAAGAGTCTAACTTCTCTATTGTTACTTCCTGCAACAATTAAATTTCTTAAGCCTAATTTAGAAGTTGCAACATGACTGCCACTTACTTCAATTCTTGCCTCAAGTTCTGGAATTGGGATTCGGCGCTTATAGCACAGCATTTGTCTTCCAATATCTTCACAGATTGGTGTGGACCCTAAAATAAGGGAAAATAAGTTTCAGTTATCAGCATACAACTCCACTAAGAATAAAAAGCTCTCCTAAGTCTCACCATCAAGTTGTAGCAGCATATTTGTCTTCAGAAGATTTTTTGCTCGAGCTACTTCATTTTCTGTAACGCTTGTGCAAAGTCTTATCCTAAAAAATAGTTTAAATCCAAAGGCATTAAATAATGGTAACCTGTAGCACACAAGATTGCCTCTGGTAAAGACATGCATATACATTAGTACACCTATCAGGCACATCTTTTCTACAGCCAGAGCTGGTAAGAGAATCTGGTATGGAAAGAAGCCACAGCATGCAAAGCAGCAATGTAAGAGTAGGGTTTTTTGGAAGCATACCAATATACCCAAGAGCAAGTTCTTCCCCTTAGAAGAGCGGTATTTCATTTTATTAAATGAATATTATGAGCCAAGTGTAGTCCATACTTGCTATCTTGAGAACAGCTATTGCTAAGATAGATAGTAGGAGCCAAACAATTAGAGGTGATTAGCCCAGAAGGCAATCCATTCCTTCCTGCCTCTTGGTGAGACAATGATTCACCAAACCACATAAGGAGTATTTTACTAGGACAGGGGGATGTAGTCTATATCCTAACATATTCTTGTCACAGGGATGGTTCGTATCTTCCCTGGTGCTAAGCTACAGCAATCAGACAGCTAAAATCATGCCATTTTTCTCCACAAGTTATTTACAAAGATCTCACAGAATGAGAAGTGAGTTATGGGATTAAAGAAACTCCTTATTTGCAAGTCTTCTTTCAACGTTTGTTTCAACCACCCTCCCTTTCAATCAATGCTCTTAAATAGCATATGTCTCTTTCTAATCATATCTGCAGTTCAAGCATTACACTTGCACCTATGGACATTTCTTCAATTTAGATAGATTTAAGCCTTAGACAAATAACATTACCTAGAATCCCAAGTTTCAAAATTCCATGTATAACAGCTCACCTACCTTACATGATTTCACCTCCATGTTTACTCACTAGAGCTCTACGTAACACCATGCCTGCTAATGTCATGTGGGATAGCAACTGTAGAACAGGTAACTACTAATGGTGTTTGTAGGTAATTGCACATTCAGTATTATCATTCATGAATATTTACACTCTCAGTTGTCAAATATGCAGTTCACGGGCACTGTACACTGACTTAGTATTCTAAAAGGTGTGATGCATTTTGGTAACTCCTAGACTTGCAAGTAAAAAAAAAAAAATCACTGCCATATTTTCTTTTACAAGGAATACTATTATATTAACTACAATTACTATTTATTCTTTCAGGACAGAACAAGAAAACCAAACCTAAACTTTAACCTATTTGCTCCAAGTAAGGGTGCCAGAAACTGGCTGCTGGGACTGTGCATTGAGTGTCAAAGTTTAGAACTTCATGCATTTGTTTTTTCTAGGCAAACCTAAGCCGAGAAACAAAAATTTTCTCTTTAAATGATTGCTATGTTTTATTTTATTCCTCCACTGAAAACAATCTTTTTTAGAGAAAGAGTTGTTAGCTTACCACTCCCTCTGAACAAAGTGCACCATGTCCTGTATAGTGGATGGCTCACAGACCATATAGAGTCCCCACAGCCCTGTATCAGTATAGCAGGTGTTGAAGGACTGGAAACTGTGACACAGGTTACCATGGCAGGCAATCTGAGCAAGTTTACTGGATAAATTCTGCTGAGGCAAAAGAAAAATGTATTATTTTATGAAAATTTTTAAAGCCTACTAGTCACCTCCATGGTCTCCTGTTTTCTTTTTAATGATGAAGAACATGCAGTAGTGTCAGAGGCTCCAGCAGAAGCTACAAGATTAATTATCAGCTCTTCATCTCAACAGTTCTTTTCCTTGCATGTAATCTCACATTTCCAAGTAACAGCCCAAACTTATGCCAAAATCATAAAGCTACTTAGGTTCAAGAAAGGGATAGTTACTGATACCCACAGGTTCTGAAACATCCTACTTTCTCTGAGGGCTGGCAGACCTCAAGTCACCTCTATTTTGGTGGTTTAGAACCACTTCCTAAGATTTTGCTAGATCTTGGGCAACAAATTTTCTCAGACCCATGATTAAATCCCCTTCTGCTCCAAAAAAGGATGGCAAAGAAGCAGGAATGCCATCAGACAGGTTTGAATGGGTCTGTATGGGCAGTGCCCAGGTCAGAGAGATCTCACCACCCCACCAGCCTCAGGAGGAGCAGGAAGGTGCTTGCAGGTTCACTCACCACGCCTCCTCCAAAGGAACGATCCCAGTTACCTATCAGAGTATTCGCTACCATGAGTGGGATCGTATCCGGGTGCGACCAGCCAGCTGCTTCAACAGCTATGGCAATGTGTGCCAAGGGCATCTTGTCATCTCTTATACGGATCTGTGGGAACACATGAGAGTAGCTGTAGTACAATCTCTACATGGTAATGTATACAGGATGTTACATATCAGGACACAGGCATTTCCATCACATCTGGATTATAAAGCATGCACATAATGAACCAAAAATTAAAGCCTATGAAGCTTTAATTAACATCAGCCTTAACTAGTCTTTCCTGTGGTGATTTCAGAGCACTTCACCAACAGCAAGCCTAATGCCATGTACACAGAGGCCGTTACAAGTAATTTCATGAAAAGCAGCAGCAAGGAAAGCTGATGACTTTTCAAAATCCGAATAGAGCTGGGAATAGAGCACAGATGCCTTGGTTCTCTGCCCTACCCTTTAAATTAGTGAGTCTCAACAAGTAGAAATGCTCCAACGCTGTAGACAAGGGGATAAAAGTAAAGTAGCAGCAGGGGTAAGGGAGGTATTCCTCCAGGAACTGATGGAGCAGAGAAAGCGGCAATGATGCTTACCCAGGAAAGGTTGGCAAGTACTGCCTTGGAAAGCAGCTGCTCCATTGCCCCCACTAGGGGCAGGAAACCTTTTAACCAGCTGAGTCCATGGCTGAGAAGCACGCTCTCCTTGGCAGAGAGCACGTGTCAGTTGTGCTCACAGGGGATAGAAGGGCCAGCTCAAAACGCCATCTAAGAGCTTACCTCACTGCCTGTGAAGCTGCAAGGTGGCAGGGGGGGCAGTCCTCCTTCCGGAGCAGATGGCAAGTTACCGAAGTGGCATTTCGCCAGGTCAAGGAGCTCATCGTGAGGGACCCCTGAACAAAGATGTTTCACATACTCTGTAATGTTACTCTGTAAACAGTTAATTTAAAAGGCTGTGCAGTTTAAAGACTAAAACAAGCAGTATTTTACTGTTCCCCTCCTTTTAATGCCACACTTTCAGATTTCTCAAACCTCCCCGTTAGAGAGAGTAAGATCATCATTATTACCCTCCTTAATTCTCTTCAAGAGCCTGTATTAATATTACATCAAATGATGCCTTTTGTTCTCAGTTTCAAGCTTTGATGTTACTTCTCTTTCTCTGCTTTCCCCTTTTCACACTAAACCCCTTTTAGGCCCCTCTTTTCCTGGCCACATGGAAGAATGACCCTGGCCTCCAGTTCACTTCTAGTTACCAGTTTAAGAATGTTTCTGGAATACTACTGAGGGGAAAAGGGAACAAGAGTTCAAAGGGTATGAAGGCACAAAACATGCAGGGCTAACAATGAACTTCCAGGACCTGCTGAACAATGGGTAATTCATCATGTTGTTCTCAGAAACTTAAAGACCATGGTTTTAAGCATAGTTTCACATGACCCAGGGTGAATATCTCATACTAACCTCCAGCAGCAGCCAGGACCATTCTGGGTCCTTTGTAATGCGTTGTTATGTACTCCACCAAGTCATTACGGTTTATGGATCTAGAAACAGTCAAGGAAACATCACTACTGTATCAGTAAAGTTTATTAGAGTAAAAAGAGAGAAATGTATAGAACAATACATTATCAAAATAATTATAAGTTCTACCAGTGCATAGAGCTGTGCACAGAGGTAGAAAGGTAAAATAAGGGTGACTTCCTGAAAAGGAAATAGGAACTTGATATATTTTGCCTTTCAAAGCTCTTCTAACTTCCTGAGGAATGAGAATTACAACTTAGTCAGGTGGAGACAGCATCCATTTAAAATCTCATGCCAATCTGAAACAGCACATTTAGCAGTCTCCTGGTCTGTACTGGTATAAACAAATGCTGAAAGAGAAGTTGTCCTGGTTTTGGCTGGACTAGGGCTAATTCTTCTTAGTAGTAGTTAGAATAGTGCTATGTTTTGGATTCAGTATGGCATCTGGTATGAGAAGCATGTTGATAATACACTGATGTTTTTAGCTGTTGCTAAGAAATAAAGGACTTTCCTGCTTCCCATGTCCTGCTAGTCTGCAGGTGCACAAGAAGCTGGGGGGAGCATAGCCAGAGCAATGGACCCAAATCAGCCAGTGGAATATTCTATACCATGTAACATCATGCTCAGTATAGATGAGGGTTTGCCAGGAAGCTCACACTCTTCTGGGGTTGTGGTTTCAAGATTTTCTCTTCTCTGGGATGGCTAGCTGGAAATGGGCTGGGCACTGGTTGGCAGGTGGCAAGCAATTGCACTGTGCATTACTCATTTGTATGTTCTATTATTACTAGTATTGTTATCATTATAATGTTATTTCAATTATTATGTTGTTTTTATCTCAACCTACAAGTCTTCTTGCCTTTACCTCTCCAATTCTCTCATCCCCTGGGGCCAAGGGAGGGTGACTGAGTTTGGTTGTGTGGAGTTTGGCTGCCAGCCAGGTTTAAACCACAATAGCAATGCAAACACAGTTGTATTTATGGTAATGCCTAACACCCGACTGACAGAAAAAAAAAACATTCCAATTTTGTCATGTGTATTTTTAACAAACAAGAGAAAAACACAGCAAATAATGAAGACATGCAGTAGACATCTGAAGTTCACGTACCCTCTGATGCCTGCATACAGGAGAATTAAGGCAATAGGAGAATTCTTATAGCTATATCCAGTGCAATTTCAGCCACCTTCCAGGGTAAAAATGAAAACTGACACTTCCCTATATTTTCAGATGAGTCTTTTCAATATATAAACGTAACCACACAATTAAAGACAGACACAAATTTGGACATACTTGATGTTTTCAGTGGGTCCTAAAATTGTCCGTCCTAGGGCTGTCTTCTGATAGGCTGTAGCATGAAGGTAATCAAAGACAACTTCTTGTAAATTGGTTTCAACTTCTTGCATCTCTCGAAGTATAACTCCTCGCTCACGCTCAATCTCTGCTTCTCCCAGGGTACTGTTCTGAATTATGTCAGCAAGAATTTCCACAGCTAATTGAAAATAGAGATGGGAACAGAAATCATATTTTCAGACTACCAGAAAAATCTGATTCCAGAAGTAAAACCCACCCCAAAGACCAAGTGGCCCAAGATTTACCAGCAAGATTTGTAAGGGGACAAAAGACTTGTTCTGAAAGAAGGAGTAAGTCCAAGGGGTATTTTCTTTTGGGAATCTAAAGACAAAAACGTTTCAAATATCAACTTCCCCGCTGGCACTCTCCTTTCCAAACCTGCATTCTCACATCCCTGTGCAGTTCAAGAAAGGACTTTTCACCCGGGAAGGAAGGGACTGTTATGCTGCAAAAGCATCACTGCAGTTTCTCATCAGGAGCTGGATAAGCATTTTGTTCTTTGCTGCTTTTTTGAAGAATGAAAGAAGTTACCTCTTGGTAAGTCCTTCGAAAAAGCCTTCGCATAATACACGGTTTGTTCCCTGGATGTATATGCATTCAGATGAGCTCCCATGTTCTCAATCTCTAGTTCAAGGTCTAACTGAGATCTCTTTTTTGTTCCCTGAAATAAAACAGTAAGACAAATCAGATTAGACCCTTTAATTCACTTACTCATCATTTCTACTCCTCGTCTGGGTAAGTTGAGGTCAAAAGAAAGAAAAAGTCTTCTGGAAAGAAAACTGTCATATGAATCTCTCCAAGCTTGAAAGTCAGATATAAATCCTACTATGCTCCCAAATGAAAATAAAAAGCTGGCAAAAGGGGGACTTTATGTCTTATAAGGCTATTACAAGAAATTAAAAGTGAGTTAAAATTAGACCTGTGTTACTGATCTATAGTTGCGCATCAGTTACACAAAACTAGGACTTTAGCTTCGTTTTCTGATGGAAACCAAAGTCTAAGTTGTCCACTTTTTTTCTTCCTCTCCTCAATTTGGAAATGTATTTATATAATTCTGACAAAGTTCTTATCATTGATCTTTAAAGATAAATAAGTTTGAAATCCATTGTAACCTTCTACATCAATACTCATACTGACCTTGAAAGCCATGTGCTCAAGGAAGTGAGCAGTTCCATTGTTCTTCTCATTTTCATACCTACTTCCAGCATCAATCCAAAGTCCAACCTCATTGGGGAAAAAAAAAAAGTCATCATTTCACCAGCTGACAATGCAGCTTTGCAGGTTTTGTGTATGAGCTACACCTCGATTTTCAAGACCTATTTTTAAATGGCTTTTTCCTTACACAAAGAAAAAGAAAATCATATTCACAAAAAAATCTAATCACAAATAATTTACAAAAGCCTTAAGACTTCTATTTCCTAGCTTAAGTTTTAGGAACAATTGATAATAATCACTGAAAGAATGCCATTTAGTTTCACAAGAAAATGAACACACATGAACAGTAACCAAAACCCCTTCCCTTTACAAGTTACCTACTGTGCATGTTGAGAGTCCAGAGTCTTCAGAAGCTACTTGCAAGCCGTTTTCCAAAGGACTCACTCTAGTTTCAGGAACATTTAAGATCACTTCTGTTGCTGCTTTGGAAGCTCTGAGCCTGCCTGTTCCAACATGTACACACTGTAAAGAAAAAGCATCAGTCATGCTCAGATTAAATTATATTCTAAGATGCTCTTCTGAAAAATGTATTCCTGAACTTGAGTTTGTGGATCTTTTTTAAATTATGCATTTAAAAATAAACGATTCAGCACTGATTTACACGACACTACTTCACATCAGGGATTAACCTAACTCAGAAGAAAAACATGAAGATAACTAAAATGGAGTAGACTGCATCTGCTTCCCTCCAACCAAATAATCTGACACAAAACCATGTTACAATCCTCAGCCAGCCACCCAAGAGCCACGCTTGTTTCCCAGTTCTGCAAGTAAGAGCCTGTAGAACCTCAAATACACCCTTTAACATCTGAAATTCTTTTGGGTACCTGCGTTCTAAAGCAAAGTGAGATATAATCCAAGGGTCTCTATCCAGAACTGCAAATCAGTCACCCGTTGTTCAGAACAGGAACAGATATTGAAACTGCCACCTTTTATAGGATCATTTGACAGTTAAAGCACATTAAATCGGATTGGGGCAGAAAATGGAAAATGTAGGTTAAAAAATAAGAAGTTTATTGCACTTTTTCAACATCAAGAAATTTAAATGTATCCCAAATACATACTTCAAGCAATAAACTATTCAAAAAAATTTTAAATGTGTCAAATAAACAAAGGTTGCTTTCCCTCACATGTGACTGCCCTAAACATGCAAGTACAAAATCCAGCTCTCACTCACCCTCCTCCTGAAATACCAATAGGCTAGATCTCTCAACACTTGTGTATTTTAGGATTATTCAAGTCTGAAGGGACCTCAGGAGGTCTCTAGTCCAACTTCCTGCTCCAAGCAAGATCACCTATGGGGTCAGACCATTTTGCTCTGGGCTTTCTGCAGCTGGGTACCGAGTGTCTCCCAGGATGGTGACAAAGTGCACAGCCTCTCTGGGCAGCCTGCTCCACAGCTCGCCTACCTCACGGGGAAAAGAAGTTTTTCATATATCCAGTTTTTCCTCTCTTGTTTCAACTTATACTCACTGCCTCTCATTCTGCCACCATGCCCCACTCTGTCTTCCTGACAATCTTCTCACGGGTACTGGCAGGCTGCTGTCAACCAAAGCTGTGTCTTTTCTAGGCTTAACAAGCCCCAGACCCTCAGCTTCTCCTCACAGGGCACATGCTCCAGCCTACAACCATCTCTGCTGAAAACAAGCCAGTTCACTAATGTCCTCCTTACACTCAGGAGCCCAAAACCAGCTGCCCTATTCCAACTGCAAAATAATCACTTCCTTTGACCTACTGGCTGCTGCCAGCCAGCTCTGCTGCCAGGAACACCGCCTGCCTGCACGCAGCTTGCTGTCCTGCTGTAGCCCCAGGCCTCTTCCATAGAGCTGTTCTCCTGGCAGTCAGTTCCCAGCCTGTGCAGTTGCAAGGGATCACTTTCACTGCTAGTCTGCACTGCAGAGAACCAAAAACTTGTGTTTGAAAACAAAATCTCCCTCTCCTGTTTTCTGAAGGAATAGCTTTGGCTTCAAACTGGAAGGATGGGGAAAATGACAGAAGGGGAGAGCGCTGGGATCGGGGCCTCTGGGGGCAGCCTCCACCTAACGACGAGAGAGAAGGGGAGCTTAAACTTTCTCTGAGCATCCCTGGGGTGAGCAGGACAGACCGAGTGCTGGGGTGGAGGCTGATGCCGCCCCTCTCTAAGGCATCGCGCCCCAGTACCACACCGCTCTGGCTGCCAGACGCCGAGCCGGCCCCGCGGGGGGCCACAGGGGCTAACAGCAGCCCCAAGGAGCAGGTAGCAAACCCCGGGGCCTGCGGCACCCAGGCGCATCCCGCAGAGAACCGTGTCCCGCCGGGAAGACGCCGCAGCTCCCGGCATGCACCGCGGAAGGCGCCCACCCCACGCCCCACTACAACTCCCAGCGCGCACCGGGGCCCGGCCCCCATCCCCCGCCCCACGGCACCAGCCTCAGCACCAGCGTAGGAGCCACCGCGGCGCTTAGGCCCTCCGCACCCGCCTCCCCTTTCCCGATCCGCCGCTCACCCGGTCCCCCGGGCCCGACGCTCGCACAAGGCGAGCAGACCAAGGCAGGAAAAGCCGCCGAGCCGCCAAGCGCGCGGTAGACGCGGCCATCTTGGCGGGCGGGGGGGCAGGGCGGCGGCGCGGCCTTCCGGCGGGCGGCGCGCGTGCGCAGAGGCGGCTGCGCCCCTCCCCCGCCGCCTGCCGCTGCCTCGGTGCGGCTCCGCCTTGGCCTGGCACCGCCCGCGGGTCCAGCCCCAGCCCCCGGGTAGAACTGCCTACCCCCTTGCCGGCCCTTTTCCTAGCCAGCCACCATGGTAAGCTCCCCTCTCTTCAGAGCCCCCTAGGGCGCTGCCGCTGCCCGGGGCCGCGGGAAGGGGGTTGAGCCCTTTGAGCAGGTGTAAACCGGGGGGAGAGGGGGGGGGGGCCTCGACCAGGCCTCAGCGGTGTGGGCCCAGCAATGGGAGCGAGGCCCGGTGCATGACCCGAACTACAGAAAGTTTGTATTCTTCACAAAAGCACTACTTCCCCTGTAATCCATACTTTCAGTGGCATGCTCCCAAGCTATTCCAGAGGTGGCTAATCACAAATTATGCAAAAATGGCCCTGTTTTCATAATTGCTCCACAGAACAGTGCAACTCAGGAAAGCCATCTTTCCTCTCAACTATTACTGCTAGTTTCAGTAACCACAAAGTCCTGCATTTCTTCAGTTACTTTGTGAACTGCTGTGGGTGGAGTTTACTGCCTGCTGAGGCTCCTTTCACCACGTGTTTCTATGAAACGTAGAACAAGGCTGTTTTGGCTAGTTTAGGGCGCTGCACTTCCTTCAAGACAGATCCAACCTAACCGGGGAAATCCCGAGTCTGAGACATGATAATGGGCTAAAGTTTTGTTTTTAAAAGTATTCTGAATATATGCAACGTACCTAAGAAACTAAACTGTTACAGATAGGAAAGCTTCACTGACACCAGTAAATTCAGTGCTCCACCGTGGCCAGCTGGCAGGGAATTGCTAGTGCCAGCGCTGGTGAACTCCCTCAGCTCCCAGCACAAGACTGGCTGGTGCAAACCATCTGCTGGGAACAGTCCCTTCCAGCTACCAGAGGCTGGGAAGAGCTTGTGGGAATGCTACTGGATAAGAACCAAATTTGGGCTGGGAAAAGTTCTGGCAATGTACTAGTAGAGGCAACTTAATTTCAGTGCCAAAGATCATTCTTGAGCATGCTTGGAGTGTATGGCTGTAGGTAAGTAGGTATAGACACGCAGAAAGCAGTGCTCTTAGTTTTTACTTCCCATTTACAATTTTTACTTTTTTCCTGGAGTTAGGAGCTTTTCGTCTGGCTAATCAAATATCTCAAAAATGAAAGAAAAACAGAGGTGACACTCTGTGTTACTTTCCTGTCTGTACTATTTTAGTACCCACATAAATCCGTGCAAGTCCCACAATGTGTTAAGTGTGACAGAATATAAAAAACCCAAAATACTACTTAAAAAAAAAAAAAAAATCTGTACTACGTATGCTGGGGGAAAGGCCCTGTTTTTTTGGTACTATTTTCCTAACCCATGAAACTCCCCTCTGCCTCAGACTGTAGCACAGTACTTCTAATATCCCCTACCTAAGTACAGATACTACAAACCTTCCCTACTGCTGTCTTGCTCTGCTCCAAAAAGAGAAAGCTGGGCTCTCTGTAGATGACCAGAAAGAAGATGTTCTTGGGCCCCAGATGTAGTATTGCCTTTTCCGCAGGTCCTTCAGCACCTGCCTTCTGTGGACCCTGTGCTTTCCTTTTTTATAGATACAGCCAGTTTCTGAAGGAGCTCAGAGCTGAGTTGAGTGCCTGCAGTCACTCCTTCTCTTGCCCAGGGCTCTACTTCCACGCTGGGTCTCAAAAATGGTGGGAACTGGAGATCCTTGCTCAGTGTGAGCTGTCTGCTACAACTGCCAAGGTCTTCTTACCTACAGCTGATTTACAAGACCTGTCAGAAGTGGTGCTCCCTTCCCCCTGAAATGTTATCAGTCACATGAAGATTTTAGGTGGCAAAACTACTGTATCTCACAAATGACAGTGACGGTTGTCAGTAGCTGCTGAGCTGTCTCAGATGCTAAAGCTTGAGAAAGCTATTCACCATGATTTACCTTCTCAGATTCCAAAACATGGAGCAATTTCAGGAAAAGCAATCGTATTTTAAATATATAGCTTTTCTGTAATATTTTGTGTGTATAGGCAAGTTCTTACTCCCTTAGCAGCTCAGAATGAAATGGTACAAAACGCCCTAAAAAGTTTGTGCTGCCAGTTCATATGCTGTGTGCTTAAACCGCAGCTTTAATCCTGCAGCAGGGCCTGTCCAGTTCCTGTCACAAGGACTGTAATTGCATGAAAATAGTAAAACACAAAAGCATGATATACTGCATACATTAAAAAATAAAAGTGGAAACTCTTGTTAACACACTCCTTAAAATACAAAACTAAATGCCAAGAAACCAGATGCTGCCTAATTTGACAATGACCCCTTGATCGTGTTTGTAACTGTAGATCTCTGTGACTGAAATTATTATTGTTACTGTTATTTTCCTGCCTGTACTATTTTAGTACCCACATAACCTATGTAAGAAGGATCTTGTAGCTGCAAAGTAGACACACCCTTTCATCAGAGAATTTACATTGGAGGCAAATTAGTTTCCATGGAATAGAAAATCTAACCTTACATGAAGCTAGCTACTTCTTTCTTTCATTTACTTTCTCGCTTTTAGTTTATGCATATTCAAAAGATCCATCCAGTTCCACCATTTTTTAAATTTCAGATATATCTGTCAAGTTGTACAATAAAAAAGCAAAGCAGCAAACTGTGCATTTGAAAATTAAAATTAAATTTCTCTTCCATTTTACAGTTAGATCTAACTGATCTCATTATGCTGGGATTTATCTCAAAGATGTTTTACCAGACTTCACTAAGCCATCAGCCATCCTCTATCCTAGAAATTTGAATCCTTGCTAGACATAGAATTACAGCTTAAGATAAACTGATTATCCTCATAATATGTCTCCTACTTAACAAAATAGCAATGTCTCATATGTAAATGCAATCCAAAGTTTAGCATCCAGCAAAGGTCATTAGAGAGATGCAACTTTAAATCAAGAAATGTCATTATTCAGCTAAAAATGCAATAAAATAAAACAAATACTGGTGTTCTAACAGTAAGAGCTGAATATATAACCATTCACCACTAAACTCTTACAAAACACTACTTTTTAAACATTTTTAACAATCTCTTTTTACAATGAGATTATTTAGAAATGGACTATTATAACAGTGAATGCTCACAATATCCCTCTGGTGTGGGTAAACAGTATTATCTGCAACTTCCAGATGGAGAAAAGGAGACCTTTCTTCATAGTTCTTATGTGTCCAGTCTCGAGCAACAAAGAAGTGGAAGGGCCAGGATTAACAGAAGGGAGTTCTATATAAACAATGTCCTTGTTATTTATCCTGCCATGTCATCAGCATGATACATAAATAGTTGCCTGCCAAGTTCAGGGTGCCATGGAGCCTTAAGAAATGGGTAGATGATACAGGTGAGACTCTCAGGATGACAATCTGGTTCATTCAAATCCAGACTCCAGATTTCACCCTAAGTATGAAGAGCATTGTATTTTACACTAAGTAGCTATTTTAGATTAGCATCCCTCATAAACAGGTTTCTGGAAAAAGACCAAATGGCACTTTCAGTTTTTAAGCAGGTTTCACCCTTCAAACTCATCAGGAACTCCACCAAAACCAGTAGTAATATATAGTCTAAATTATACAATTCCAACTGGTTTTCTGAGGAAATGAGGTTTCCATGCTCATTATGGTACAATATCAACCAAATGACAGAGAGATCTCCAAGATAAGGCCATTCCTATGTCTCATGAAAATGAGCAGCCAGGAGCCGCCAGCTGAGGAGAAGGCTGCAGTATCAGTGCACACGCACAGGGAGAGACTCTACAATACCTAATATGAGAAAAGGTTCGGCTGGTTCCAGCACTCAGCACTAGCTGGTTGCTTCTAGAGTAATACTTCTACTTTATAAAACAATTCCATGTAGAAGCAGTGAAAGTGATATAAATCAGAAATCTGCATATACATATCTGATGCATCTATAACCATGTGTCAACACAAGGGCTGAACACAATACTTTGAAATCAACACTGCTGTAACTCTGAACTAGGATGACAATCTTGATATGAGCAAAGAAAGCATGATTACATTGAAAAGTTTTTCCTTCAATAATGTAGATAAAATATTTCTTCTGAAATAAAAAGTTCATATCAGCAAGACACACTATCACGATCAGGTTACTATAGAAGTAGTTGGGAAGAGCTACCCTGAGTTACAAGTTGATTCAACTCCAGACAAGAGGCCACAGAAACTGAGCATCAGAACAGCATTGCTCAGGAAAAAGACCTTCAAAACTGCTGAAACCAGCACACAGTAAAAGCATTAACAATTGAAATTGCCTTCAGCTAAACTACTGTTTAGTGCTGTGTTGGCTTTTTGTAGAGTCATCATGTTCACTGTTTATTTACAATCCACTATGTTTTCAAAGCAATGATACAGTATTGCACTTAATGAATATGCCAGAACCCTGCTGCCAGGAATTGGCTTTCCTTAGCCAAGCAAGCTGAATTCAAGCAAGCCTAAAAACATGGGCTCAAGAAACAATACTTTTTTGCAGAGGAGTGGGGTTTTTTTGTGAATAAAGCTGTTGTGAGAATACAAATCAAACTTTATGGACACTATGTTATCCGATTTTCATACCAGCTGCTCACTGGCATTCAGATGATTATATTTATCGGTATCACCTGCAGGTTATCCCTCAGCTAATTAAATTGCAAATAGCTTTTCTTTCCCATGGTTAATCAGTGGGCAGTAACTGCAAAGCCCTAGGCCACTGACACTGGTCTTTTGTACTCTCAAGCTGTAAGGAGGGCTGTCTAAATTAAACATAAAGGCTGTTGGCTGAATTTATAACATTTCAGTTGCTCATTAGCAGAGCACTTTTTTGAAGCTGCTGATAAAAAACTTTCTTTAGGGAATGTTATAGTATTCCATCTGTATGCAGGGGTTCTTTTCTCATACGTATTTATGCACTGAAATAAGAAAAAGGGACCTGTCAGTAAGTACCAAACAACTTACTACATGACTTCTGAAGGCTCTGTCAGCAAGATAAATAGAAGGATTTTGGATAGTTCATAATAACACTTTTTCAAGAATATGCCAAACAAAAGGTTCAGCCTGATGCAGTAACTCAATAGGAAATTCCTGTAGGTAAGTTAATCTGATTTAGCCAAACAGATAGGTTTCTCCTCGCCTTTTAGCAGGCTCACTACAAAACAAGGATCTTAGAAAGTAGTCCTTTTTTGTGGCATTCTGTACAAGTGTCATTTCCGTACCTCCCTTTGACTATAACCACACACAGGTGTGTTGTTTTATATCATTATTCTGATTTGATGGTGGATGAGTTCCCAAAACTCCAATATTTATTACAATGTTTTGCTTGTTTTAAGAAAAAGTCACTTTAGCAAAATATTTTCTCTAGAAAATAATTGAAAGGTCACCAAAGTCTCTAGTATAATCCAATAGAAATGAACACAGTGAAAAATTAAATTAATGCAATTACTGAAAATCTCAGAATATGGCAGTGGATCAGGCAGCCAAGACAGGCACCATTCTTTTATTCTGTGATTCATTCTTCCTCTGTTCAGACATCAGGTAGAAATGCTGTGAGCAGCTTTTTTTAACAATCTATTGGAGGAGAGTAGATCTTTCCATTACACAAAAATGCTGTTAATGCTACTGGTCACGACTTATAGTAAATGGACATGCTATTCTAATATCTAGATAACTGAGTCTTCTCTTTTAGCTTCTCTCTTAAACCCTTGAGATTGAGAGTTTTCTCAATCTCTAATCCCTATAATCTCAGCAATGCCTAAGTAAGCACCAGCAAATGCAAGCTACAGACCATGTAGTTTTATAGAGATATTAATACAGTGTGAGTATAGACTTACCCAAAATAGTCATTGATCCAGGGCAGTTTTTCTTTAGCTACCACAGTCCCCTGTTGCAGTTTTAACTGTGGAAGCAATATACATATAAGCATTCAGTTTTACATCTGTGTACAGCTTCTTAACTGGTTCCACAGTCTGGACTGATTGCCATGATGCTGTGAACTCTTCAGGGTCCATGATGCAATTGCAGGCTGGATAAATTTGAGTCCTGGCTCATCTGAGTGTGCTGTAGGCCTGCCTTGTGCTCATGTCCTAAGGTGGTATCACTCATCACACTTAACTGCAGCTGTATAAAACTAGTTCTCTACGCTCTCGCAACAGGGAAACGGGCACCTCTGAAATGTGGGTTATCTGTTGTACTCTGGACACCTCTCTTTGGATGATCACTAAGAAATATCTCTTCATGGTACTTCTCTCTCCCAGTGAATGTAGAGGAACAAATGACTAGTTCAGCAGACTAAAGATACCCAACTTCTAAGCAGCTACCTTCAGGCAAAATAAATCTTATCCTGACCTTCAAGCTAGTAGCTCATCCCAGGCTTCCCTTATCTAAAGATCAGAACATATATTTTATTAAATTATTAGAGGATTATACAGATTATAAATGCATTTTCTCAAGGGCACAAGTTGAACTTCTATTCTGTAAGGGCCTCCAGCATTTTAATGCAACAAGCTGGAAATCCTGCAGCATCTTTACTTCAATGTAAATACTGAGTTCTTGTAATTCATTAAATACAAAGAAATCACTTGAGTATTTATTGTATTGTTTATCTTTATATTACAATAAGTTTATTTTTTGATGCTTGCACATGTTCAAGGTTCAAGACTCTGGGGCAACTGTATTTTGTACTGATTTTTGTGCAATGAATAACTACAGTGTAGGAGTTATCAAGGGAAAAGCTAGGAGTGTTGACAGATGGCTAGCGAAGAGAAAGTTGGGGATTTTATAACCTGAGAATCCAGCAGAAAGAGTTTGGGAATGTGGGATAACATTAGTTGGATATTTCTGCTCACATAAACAGCTAACTTACTAAAGTTGATTTTTAAACTTTTACATATCAAGTTAACAATCAGATTGCACTGAGTTTAGTGGTGCACATCACTAAAAATTTTTTTCAGACTGATTTCAGATTCACTGGCCTTTTTTTATAGTCCTCTGAAGGAAACAATTTCTGGAGCATCTCAAATCCACTGTGTTCTATGTGCCAGACTGATGCCTTTCTCAAAACCTATTATAGCCCAAAGTGCCAGACCTAACTTTTTTTTTTTTTTTTTTTTTTTTTTTTTAATGGGACACAGCTGCTTTTGCTGGTCATTTTCTTCCCTACCACTTTTCTACATTTTTCTACTAACTTCCAGATGTTTGGCAGCTAGTGCAGAGCAGTAACTACAAGCAGGCTGCCAAACACTTACTAATCCCAGACATTGAGCATGCACAGGTTTTCTCTATACTTGATGTGCACTGTGATGCTTCTTCAAAAAAGCCATGCATATGCTCAGAAAACCATCAGGTTTGCAATGCAGGAATTTCAGTGCCTATGTTACTAAGTTGGTCTGTAGACAAGCAGTAAGTTTGAAACGTCCAGAAGACATTCAAGTTGATGCATATGCATAAAGATCCAGTGTACCCTACATTTTCTTCCACATTTGCCTTTGGAACTTCAGATACTGACTGGAAGGCATGAGAGTAACTGTATATCTCTGGAATATATGTTTTTCTAAATTTGAAAATCCCATTTGACTAAGTATATAAGGAAGAACTGGGCTAATATGAGAGGCTGTTGTGGTTTAATCCCAGCCGGCAACTAAATCCCACCCAGCCGCTGGTGGGATGTGAGAGAGAATCTGAAGGTTAAAAGTGAGAAAACTCGGGGTTGAGATAAAAACAATTTAATAGGTAAAGCAAAAGCCTTTCACACAAGCAAAGCAAAACAAGAATTCATTCACTACTTTCCATCAGCAGGCAGGTGTCATCCCCAGCAAAGCAGGGCTCCATCACATGTAATGGTTACTTGGGAAAACAAACGCCATCACCCCGAACATCCCCCGAACTCCTTCTTCCTCTCCCAGATTTTTATTGCTGAGCATGACATCATATGGTATGGTATGTCCCTTTGGTCAGTTGAGGTCAGCTGTCCTGGCTGGGTCCCATCCCAGCTTCTTCTGCACCCCCACCTCATTCGCTGCTGGGGCAATGGGAGAGGCAGAAAAGGCACCGACTCTGTGTAAGCACTGCTCAGCAGTAACATCCCTGCATTATCAACACTGTTTTCAGCACAAATCTAAAACATAGTCCCATACTAGCTACTGTGAAGAAAATTAACTCTGTCCCAGCCAAAACCAGAGGCTTAAGAAATCTACCCAAGAGGCATTTTCAAACATGACATGGTCTTCATAGCAGATGAGCTGTAGTATGTCAAATGAAGGAAGGTTTGGAATAGGAATCCAGGTCACTACTCCTAAGTAGATTCAATAGAATTAGGGGATGGGCAGTTACTCTCTAGCTGGTTGCAGTTACTGCACTGATGGTATTGCATCATGGTTGCACTACTTTAAGCATTAGCCATAATCTCATGTGTTTCTGCCTATGGCTATCAGTCATTCTGCTAGTCTATTAATGTTGGCAGATCTACTTTTTGTACTATGAATGTATTTATTTTATCCTGAAACATTTTTCTCAAATCAGGTATAAAAAATAAAACCAGAAAGCTTCAGAACTTACTGCCAGATGCACAGTGCACAAATTTCAGAGCTATTCCTTTTTACTTTCCCCCCCTTTTTTTTTTTACTATGATAACCCATATTTTCTAGTCTTGGCTTTCTACCAGTGAAATTATTTAGTCTCAATCTTTTCTTCTTGAATTACAATTTAAGCACTAGGATTATTTTTTGGTATAATTATACATATAAGTTGATCACATGGGATTTACTGCAAAACTCTAAATTCCCCAAAGCTTCTTGAAACTATTCTTTTTTACTATTTTTCAAAGTTTTCAGCAGCCTCTGGGTAAATAAAAGAAAGAATATGTGGCATTTACATGCAATTTTTAGTTCATCCATGTAAGGTCCTCATACATTTCTCAGAAGTGTATGGATTTGCTCTCTTACCCCAAATCATGTATATTTGAATAAGGAAAGCCCATCTACACAGTCTGCAATAAAGCAACAGGAACAACATGCATAGTTAAGATTTGCTATCTGATCTTTACAGGCAAGGGCTCTAAAGGCCTGAATCAAAGTTCAGCACAGTCAATGAGATGTTCAAATTTAATCCAAAGTACCTGCATTTAAACATACGACCTCAAGTTGCACCAGGGAAGGTTTAGACTAGATATTAGGAAGCACTTCTTTCCAGAAGGGGTTGTTAGGTGTTGGAATGGGCTGCCCAGGGAGGTGGTGGAGTCCCCATCCCTGGAGGTGTTTAAGAGTTGGGTCAACATAGCGCTGAGGGATCTGGTGTAGTTGGGAACTGTCAGTGTTAGGTTAATGGTTGGACTGGATGATCTTCAAGGTCTTTTCCAACCTAGACGATTCTGTTATTCTGTGATTTGCATGAAATGGTGGCTGACACTCACAAGCAGAACATGGAATGGAATGTAATATTTCAGTTGAAAGGGACCTTAAATGACCATCTAGTTCAGCTGCCTGGTCTCTTCAGGGCTGACCAAAAGTTAATGCATGTCATTAAGGGCATTGTCCAAATGCCTCTTAAACACTGACGAGCTTGGGGCATCAACCACTTCTCTAGGAAGCCTGTTCCAGTGTTTGACCACCGTCTCGATAAAGAAATGTTTCCTAATGTTTCTTTTTTTACCTCTTTACTTTGACTTCTGCAAATGCTTGTGTATGATGCCTTGCTTTGATTTGTAAACATAAGGGAATAAGACTTCCAGATGGAAAAAGAAAAGAACAGATAAAGACAACTTAGATAAATTACATGTTCTAAATTGTGTTGGCCTGATATAACTCTCTTAACCATTCTCTACTAGCTCTCAGAAGTAACTGCTTCATTCCCTCTCTAAATACTGAATGTGTAAGTTAATTAGGAAAGGAAATGATCAAGCATACAAAAGGAAAAAAGGGAGAATCCAAAACTCAGGAATTCAGAAAAAGCAGTTCTTTGCCTTCTGGTTCCTTTTGCCAAATAATAGGAAAAACAAAGTATGCCTAAGCATTTATACAACAACAAAGAGGAGATTATCAGGAAGATGGAGCCAGGCTCTTCAAAGTACTATATGGTGGGAGGATGACAGACAATGTGCATAAGTTGAAATGAGAGGTTCAAACTGGATTTAAGGGAACACATTTTCAACTTGATGCAGTCAAGCCATGGAATTGGTTGCCCAGAGAGCCTGTGAAGTCTACACTCTCTCAGGTTTTCAAAATCCGACAGGATAAAGTCTGATTTGAACTTATAGCTGACGCTGCTTTGAGCAGGGGGTTGGCCTAGAGACATCCTGAGGTCCCTTTCAAACTAAAGTATCTAATCCTGTGGTGATAAGTAACAGGTTAATATGGTTTTATCAGAAAAGAACCTATTAAAAGCAACATTCCAGAACCAGGACATAGGCCTTGGATACCAAGGAGAAGCAACAGATGCCTCATATCTTGCCTATAATAAGGCTCTTAACCTGGTCTTGCAGGAAGCATTCATGGCTATCTAAGGAAATACACTGGATCTGTTAGGAACCAGATTCAATTTTCCTTGCAAATTGCCCCATCTCATGCCCCATTCCCTTTTGTCTTCTCCCGAGGGCCACATGGAAGTGGGCAGGGAGTGGTCATGGCATGCATGAATTGTGCTAGTGCTGCCCCATGACACCTTCCTTCATGACGGGTGCGTGGCCTTTCCTCAGGAGACAGGAAAGTGAATCTGTCATGTGGTCTTAATACAGTGGGCTAAGTGCTGTGAGTGCACATCTACATCATATAGCATAAATATCAGAATAAAAAATGGTAACAAACCAGAGAAATGGTCTGAAAAAAACAGAATGTTGTTGAAGATGGAAGGATGTAAGGTATTATTTTTAAGGCTAATTAGCTGCACAGGAAGATGATGAAGAGTTACTGGTAAGCAGCACACCCCTCAGAAAAACACCTAGGGCTAGTATTGCATCATAAACTGCATAAGCCAGTGCTGTCATGCTGTTTGAAAATAAGCAGACTTCACACTGGGGTGTATAAACAGGTCTATAAAAGATACATGAAGCAAGTTTCTGTTCAGATCAGCACTGATAATACCTCAGCTGCAGTACAACATCAATTTTTGGGCACCTTACTTGAAGAAAGACCAATAAAGAAACCACAGTAGAGCTATGTAATTTTCAGAGGTATAGAAAATGTGAAACATGAGGTAAGATTGAAAGAATTCATTTGTTTAGTCTAGAAATGAGAGGATTGAGGGAAGATATGATATCAGTTCTCAAACACAAAAAGTATTGCAGAGATACAAACTGTTCTTTATGTCTACTGATACGTCAAGAAGTAATAGCCTTAAATTGCAACATGAAGATTTAAGTTATATTTTACAAAAAGCTTTTGAACTGTAAGGGATGTTATGCAGTAGCTTGCTGTGGAGAGGTCTGAAGAATCAGCATGACTACAAACTTTTGAGGTAAGGTTGAACAAATGTCTATCACGAGCTGATTAGATAGAGTGGATTCTGCTCTGAAGCAAGAAGTGGAAAAGCCTTTCAGATCTCTTTTTTAATTGTGTCTAGAGAAGCAACTCCATTGTCCTCATTACTAAATTGGCATGGAAAAGGGGGAAAAAATGTACTGGTGTAGCCTCTCCAAGTTTTCTTAAATTATGCCAAGTATTTTTTTTCCTACTTGTTAAATCTCAATCTTGTTTTATCTAGAATTAGGTGGAAGAACAGTACAGCATACATGAAACCAGAAAATTATTTTTATTACAGTTGTTCTATTTTGTGTTCTGTAAATACTTTTTAAACTTAAATCGCATGAGCAGCTGGGATAAAAGAACCCTTTGATTTGTAACCGCTCATTTTGTTTAAATGACAGGAATGGAAGGGATAAGAGAAGAACCCTTTGTTTAGCTTTATCGGTGCTGGAGAACATCCCTTGCAATTGCTCTGTAAAGCACCATTTTGTCTAGGTCTTTTTACACTGATTTCTAAACTCCCCAGAGCTCTCCTAGTGATACAGGTACACAGCAACCAAGACTTGGTGTCCTTTCAGCTAGGCTTGAAAACATGCTCCCAGTCCAACTTCTTCATTTCAACTCTAAAGAAACTTACCTTTGTAGAGGTCCTGGTGAAACTAGGGGAAATCCCACTTGAAATTTTCAATACTTCTATGATTAAACATAAATAGTGGAGTTAAACATCAGTAAGAAAATGCCAGTCCCTCACTTCATTTGCTACAAAGAAGCAAGTCACTTGTACTTTATCCATCCCAAAATCCATAAAAGTTGTGGTTTATAAAAGCTTCCATCCCAGGAAATAGGAAGCTTAGAAGCAATCTTTTTTTTTTCCCATTTTAGAGGTAATTTTATCCTCTACTTATATGGTTTAAGTACTCAATAAAAATTATCTTTTATTAATTAACACCATTATTTTGTTATCTGACTCCAAAAGCATTTTCTATAGAAGAAGCTTACCACTGTGCAGCATTGTACTGTATGCTTGAGACATTTATCTTTTTTCTTTTTTTAAGAAAAAATAGTCTATACCAGAATACTTAAAGAAGCATCAGTCATTTCCCAAGTTATAAATAACATACACGATAATTACATTCCTTTTAAAAAAGACAATGGCACTTTTGTAGCTTTGTTACCTTCATAGAGTTTACATTGTCAGTAAACCACCATCAACAAGTATGCATTTTAAGTAACAGTTGTGCAGTTCTGCTCTAGTTTTGCCAAAACTAAAAGACTTGGTTCAGATGCATCTGTTTTCCAGTGACATCTATGCTTGCTTTCTTCCATTTATTCAGTGAACCAGCTGTGTTGACTGATGTCTGAGAAATCAAGTTCACTCCCAGAATAATTCCATTGTAGTCAATTTAGTTTCAGCGAGGACCAGTTTGACCCATGGAGCTCAGTATACTGTAGAAGGTCATGGAGCCTGTCAGTAGCTCAGACAGGATTTAAATAGAGGATCCTCCTGAATCCCAATTCAAGTGAGCCTCTTTTGACATCATCATCGTGTCTACGCATTCTGAGTGACATTTTGTCAAATGCCACTCTGAGCATTGCTCATCTGTTGGCATACCAAAAAGTGACCTTCATGGCTTTAGTCACATGCCCTCATTCTTTATTTCCATTTATTGGAAACTTGCTCCTCTATTCAGTGCCAGCTGTTAAAACCAAAGCGGATTTCCTTTCCCTCTCCCTCCCGGGAGCTGTGGATGAAGAAGAGGTTTCAGGCTCATTTCAGGAGGGCGGTAGCAGGGTACTGAGGTCAGCCTGGGAACTCAGCAGTTTCCATTAGTGCCAGAGCAGCAGCTTAGCAGCTGAAAGCAGCTTCATGTAGCACACAGCATGCCTGCATGGAGTGTTGACAGTTATAATAATACTCCAATTATGAAAGATCCTCTGTGAATGTAGTGGTTTGGACTATGGGATTTCTTGAAGCCCTGTACTTCTAAGATGCTTGTATAATAAGTCCACAAAAACAGTTCATGCAGGCAATGAAAAGGATGGTCCATGATTCTGAATACCTACAAGCAATCACGAGGAAGCTCTGACTTACCTAACTTTTACACACCTTCTTTCTTATTCATGACTATTTCCCTACAGTAACTTTACATGACTTAGAGTCATTATTTTTCTTGTTTTCAATTTCACAATGTATTTTCCGTTATAATCTAAAAACTAACTTATTTTAAATTATGCAGAAGTTCTTGGTTACAATACCACCAGCATTATCTGATTTTAACCAGCTTTCTTGTGAAACCACGGTCTGTGCCTTTCTGTCAAACTAATCGGCCAATTTCAATTATATTTTAAGGAAGGAAAGAAATTTCAAGGGCTTTCTGTGGATTAGGAATTCTTAGAGCATTCCGTGGTTTCTTAGTAAAGGTGGACAACTCAGCTACATCCCAGTTCACACTGTGAAGAAGTCTGGGAATGCATCTGTCCTTTTCTCCGCAACCTTGTCTTCCTAGAAAGTAAACTTTAAAAATTTGTTTTTGATGTGATCTAAATGATGCTCCAAAGGCATCTGTTCTGGCCAGACAAGGGACCAAGGCCTCAGAGCATGTAATAGTACACCCCTGAAGTAAGCCTAATACAGCCCAAAGTAATGAAGTTCCTAAAATTTTCTTTAACACCAGTATCTGGATAGAGGAAGGAGACTCAGATTAGTTGCCTGAGTATGGGAAAAGTAGGTAGACATGGCAGCATGTATTATCTTAGCATGAGACAGTTGGCCATGGACACGTGTACTCGCTGGCCAGTCTGCCTGCACATACAACTAACTGGATTAACCACAGCACACACTGTCTCTTGCCCAAACAGATGTCACAGAAGGCATGGCAAGAAGTGGGCTCGGATTATTGCACTGGGAAGGTGAAACTACAGAGGACTGAATAAAAATGAACAGGACACCAAGCTTGCTTAGTTTCATTCTTTCTGAAAAAGCTTGTTTATATATGATTTTATGTTTCTGTGTGGCTTTGTGTTTCCATATGTGCTCTGAAAGTATATGTGTAAACAGTGGCCCCAGTTCTTCCATGACCATCATTGGTTTTATTCTGCATTGTTGTTGGAGGTATTACACAAACTTTAAACTCAAAAACAAGATAGATGGTAAATTCAAATAAATTGTTCCAATCCTAGGATCTCTGAATGGGTATGTCACTGTTAAGCAGGAAATAAGCATCTGTGAACCTCCAGCACTGTCTCTCTGTAAGACTTCAAAGGTGTTATGTTCAAACACGAGAAGGAAGACATTGCACTGCAGCTTTACAGGCAGCTCCTCTGAAGCATGTAGAATAAATGGTTGAACTGACTTGTCACACTCCCATGGATCAGCTCATCACTGTATTGGTGCACCCCCAAAATCATCCTGCGAGCAGCCTATTTGGGACACTGCTGGTGAAAGCTCAGGCCTGAGCACCCTATCAGCATCCTCTTCAGGCAGTCTAGATACTCCTTCTGCAGATGTACACAGCCTGGAATACCCCCAGCCAGCGTATTTCCACCATGAAGTCTGTAAGAGTATATTCTTCCCTACCATGCCTCCTCCCCTTCCTACACACTTGCATCTCATCCCTCTCTGTAGGCACTCTGCAGTACTGCCAGTGCAGTAACCCTCTCATTTTGCAGGCTGACTGTATGCCAAACAAGGAAGTGGTGTCTTGGCAGGATGAATTTTCCTCCCACATTCCAGAGGACTCACAATGGGCACTCCCTGCTGAAGGGCTACATTCACAGCCATGAAGGCAGACAGACCACCTTAAAGACCCGCTGAGACCCAGCATCGGGGTTGTCAGATGATGCGTATCTGCCCCACAGTAACCCCACTGGCTCTGTGGTGAATAAAAGCACAGAGCTAGAGCCAAATACTTCTTAGAGCCACAAAAAAAATGAAACCACAGTGATATAAATGACATGAGAATAAATCGTTACATCTTCAGACAGCAGTCTGGTCATATCAGAAATTAAATTAGAAGGTATAGTTAGAGGCCTTAGCAATTGCCAACATTCACATTCAAGCTGTGGCACTATGTGTAAGAAATGCTCGCTTAAATAAAGGATAATCACAAACTCAATCCATTTTAGATCAGTCTAAAATGGTTTTTGAGGGACAGTTTTCAGAATACATTTAGACACAAAGAAACAGTTTGTCATCATCTTGTCTGCAATGAAAGTAGCACAACGTTCTACGATTTCTAATTCACAATTATAAGTGAAGACACTCATAACAACCTAACCATGTTAGGAGCTACCCTACATATTCTTATCTTTTTCTCCTTTGTACATCCAGAATGTCTTTTTCCTGTTTATTAAACCTGTTACTGTATCTTGTGCCCAATCACAAATTCAATTTTAAAAGGGCAAGGATTTTTCTTTCTGCACCATGCCACTGACAAAAGAATCTGGATCTGATCAGGCCTTTTAGACACTATAACTGAATTTCCTAAATAAATTTTAGTGATAGTAATTTTGCAAAATGTTATGCAATATTACAATACATTATCAGGTAGCGTAATGACTGCACAGCATCATCTCACGGTACTGCTTCTCCACAATGACAATGCCAAGCTTCACCGATTTTGGAAACAAATGTAACAACTTTAATTTCCCCTGAGATAAATGGTTAAATCTCAAAATCAGGTGCTGTCTCAGGCTAGACGTGTTCCAGTAAACTATGGCATGGGCCTGGATGTCTCCACACTTCAATAACCATTAAATCGCTACTACTGTTGTTGCTACCTGAGTTTTGGATCCTGCCAACTAGTGTTCTCCCAGATAGTGCCCAAGCATGCTTCAGGGATTTGTCTGGGCCAGGGAAGACTTTCAACAGCAATTTTGATGCAGCCACCTGCTCTTCCGGGCTAGGAAGGTTCATCTGTATGAAAATACATGCATTGTAGAATTTGGTGTCAGGGCTGCAGAATGCTCCTGGCCCATTACTCGTATAACATGGCTTAAATGTCTCTGTTATGGTTCCAGTCTATTGCCTCCCCTAGTTTTATTCCCTAAGTAGAAGTTGAAGAAATACCAGCTAGGCATCAGAGAGTATTTCACAGAGTATTTAGAAGCACACTTTGTTTAACTGTAGTTTGTAAGTTCCTTCTCTGTAGTCCCTAAGATTGTCAAATTCTTTATTATGTAAGAGGTTTGGATTTGTAATGGTAAACATAACATATACAGCCATTTCATTAAGTATTGTACATTGATTATATATCAATTTTGTAACTATGCCAATTTAATGTTTTGATTAAACATTACTGTGAAGCACTTTGTACCTATATATATATATATATATGTATGCTGGGGGCTGCACTTTGGCCACAACCCCCAGCAGCGCTACAGGCTTGGGGAGGAGTGGTTGGAGAGCTGCCAGTCAGAGAGGGACCTGGGGGGGTTGATTGGCAGCCGGCTGGACAGGAGCCAGCAGTGTGCCCAGGTGGCCAAGAAGGCCAATGGCATCCTGGCTTGTGTCAGCAATAGCGTGGCCAGCAGGGACAGGGAAGGGATCTGACCCCTGTGCTCGGCACTGGTGAGGCCGCACCTCGATTCCTGTGTTCAGTTTTGGGCCCCTCACTAGAAAAAGGACATTGAATGACTCGAGCGTGTCCAGAGAAGGGCAACGGAGCTGGTGCAGGGTCTGGAGCACAGGTCGTAGGAGGAGCGGCTGAGGGAACTGGGGGGGTTTAGTCTGGAGAAGAGGAGGCTGAGGGGAGACCTCATCGCCCTCTACAGCTACCTGAAAGGAGGGTGCAGAGAGCTGGGGATGAGCCTCTTTAACCAAGTAACAAGCGATAGGACAAGAGGGAATGGGCTCAAGTGGCACCAGGGAAGGTTTAGGCTGGATATTAGGAAGCATTTCTTTCCAGAAGGGGTTGTTAGGTGTTGGAATGGGCTGCCCAGGGAGGTGGTGGAGTCCCCATCCCTGGAGGTGTTTAAGAGTCGGGTTGACATAGCGCTGAGGGATCTGGTGTAGTTGGGAACTGTCAGTGTTAGGTTAATGGTTGGACTGGATCATCTTCAAGGTCCTTTCGAACCTAGCTGATTCTGTGATTATAATATATTAGCTGGTTGTTTAACCCTCTTTCACAGGGTGACTTAACATCCAACATGATTTAAAACTCTGCTTGTCTTTGACTGCAACAGAGGCAGGTTCCAAATAACTTATCTCCCTCCTCTCCAAAACAGTGTGGATACCATAAGGGTAGTTTCATCTCCACACTGTAATTAGAAGGGCTAGGTTAGAATTTTTGATTATCTCCCATTATGGACCTGTTTTGCCAGAGAGACTTTTATTAGCCTAGAAGATTTTCCTTTGATGCAAAATTTCCATGCTACTAAAAATTTCAGTAGCTCATATTAAAGTGGTGAAAGACTTCTTTGCTAAGGATAGTTTATTTCACTCAGAGATTCAGCACAAACTGTTCCAGCAAGTGTGCTTTTTGCTGCAAGAAACCGTATCTGCATTATAACTGCCTAGTATATAGCAAGCCTAAGCCTAAAGGGATTTTGGACTATGACTTGATACTCTAAAATGGAGCGAGAGATGGTACAACATTTTTTGTTATCTAGAAGGATTTTCAAACAAGTTAAGACAACTCAGTTATAAAACTACACAAATTTTAACTTTAAGGATTTCTACCTTTTCCTACTTTAGACTGTGCTTCAGTTACAGCCCAAGACAATAAGTATCTTCCTCTGACACAGATTATGTCAACCAACTAAATTAAACTTTGTGAAAAAGATATTAATTCTACACTTCAGAGATCTAAACAAAACACTGATAAACCTCAGTTGCATAAAAGGTTAAACCCTTCATCAAGAGAAGTTTTATAATCCAGTTAGTTGAGCTGTCCTGCCCGTGATTAATGCATACACTATCTCCAAGGAAAAGGCACCACTGCAGATAGAATTCATGAAACACAAACTGTGTGATTCTAATTAAGATATAGGTTGTTGCATTAAGCAGATTAAGCTACATTAAGGAACTCATCCTTCCAAGTGGTTAATGAAATGGTATACCCCAAAAACTTCTTAAATTAAAAAATGATTCTATTTTAGCTGTTAAATTTCACTGTGAGAAAATAAAATGCACTGACCCCAAAATAACCCCACTTTGCTATCACTCAGTATCTGTGCCTCTCTGCAGTACAAAGACACTCCCAAATCTTTTTTATTTCCATATATAGTGGACAATATAGGGCCAGTTTGAGTAGTAAAAATGCCAGGAATGCATGCCACTGAAGAAAATAAAATTATTAAAACTCCCCTTCTTAAGACTAGGTGCCAAGTAAAAACTCTTACCTCATGCACAGATGGCTGGAACCTTCCCATCTGTTAGAAACTTCTGGCCTTCAACTCCTGAAGGATCCCAACCTCAGTCCTCTGAGCATATTAGCATGTCTGGGGTGTATTAAAGGTCAGAGAGATCTCTGTTCTGGATTTACACAACTATTTGAGCACAGATGTCCCATGGGGACTCTTTCTCAGTTTAAATGTGTTTGTGTGCATAAGACATTGAAAGATCAAAACCTACCAACGCCGCAGGACTAGACTGAGATCTTAGTTGGCTCACAGGAACACTGAAATAGGAAACTAGTTTAAAATTCAGGTTCTGTTGAAGAGCACTGCTGAAGTAGAATTTTATTGTGTACACTGGCATGACAGAGTAGGTAATAGGTGCTGATATACACTTCTAGCAGGGTCAGAAATTACTTGAGCATTATAATTCCTCACCAGTTGTTATACTAGAAAAGAGATGTTCCCTTTCAAATTGAAAACTGCATGGTGCACAGGCACCAGTTGTCTTTACTTACAGCCTGCAAATGTTGACATCTCTATTTGTAGTACACACAAAATGCATTTACTAAGCAGAGCCTCCTGAACTGAGGCTTTTGCAGCACTGGTGACATACAAACTACTTCCAAATGACACGTGGAGGCAGGTCCACCTACCAGGAGATATTCAGCTGAAGTGTAGGATGAGCATCCCAAATCTGCTACTGTTGGCAATCAGTTACTACCAGCCTGGAGGCACTTAACTGGTGGCTTACACAAATTTCTATACATAGGCACTAAGTATTACTAACTGTTACCAGGCATTTATCAGAGCTATGGAGAGCAGCTTTATCACCTAATGCCTTTAGTAGGTCTTAGATTCCATACAGTAGAAATAACTTAAATCAATATAAATTTGTGGTTAATAATGTATGAGTAAAAGTCATTGCTACAAGGCCAGTTTAGCATTAGACGTGCTGATAGGAGATGAAATAGATCAGGAAATACCAGGTGAGAAGAGCCAGAAGTAAGAAATAAATTGGGATTTTCCACTGTCAAATCTGCCTGACTGTAAACAACAAACACACACCTCTCTTCCTCATACAGAACAAGGTAAATTGGTGGTATTATGCTTCCTCTACCTTACCTAGTCTAAGAGAATGATAGATTAATGATAAGAAGAGTAAGGCTTAAATTTCTAGCCTCCCAATACCTACCTTGAGAACTTTATGTCTGAATATAGGTAAGATTTATTCACTAATAAACTGGACATCCATTCCACAGCTTCAAGATTACATGTACATAAATGTGTTATCGGAGCTCCAGGTAGTTTTAGATTCCATATTGCAGCTATATATGATTTTTTTTTTTCCTATCACAGTTGCATAGCTTTGTTCTTTAACTTCCATTGTATTATGGGCTTAAGGAGGTAAGGAAAGATTAAAAAAATGCGTATTTATTTCTGAGACCCTAATTTCTCTGGACTGGGTGCCTCAAAACCCCTCACTTCCCAGCCCGTCGGCTAGAGTCGCATGTGAACTACTCACAAGCGTGCACAGGGAGGGAGGTGATGGCCGTAATCCTGCACCTGGAGGAACTTGGGCACGAGCTGTAACTTCCCGACACTGGGGAAACGGCGACGGGGATGGAGGGTCCTGCGGGGCGGGAGGCGGCCGATGGCCTCGCGTGGTCTCACCCGTGCCGCCGCACACCCGTCAGCGCCGGTACCCCCGGCGATGGCGGCGCCAGTTCAGGTTCCCAAGAAAACCGGGTCTAGGTAACTTTTCACCGCAGCACCAGGTGGTCAGAGCAGCTCGTACTCCCAAACGGGACCGCGGGCAGCGTTTGCCAGCCGCCGGGGCCGGGCAGGAGCGGAGCCAAGCGCTTCCCTCTCCCCGGGTGGCAGCCCCGCCGTGGCTCCGGGCCCGAGGGCGTCCGGCCGCCAGGCTCCCTCAGCGCCGGCCCCCCCGCCGCCATCTTGCTAACGGCCGCGCGGCGGGGCCCCGCCGGGTGCGGGCAGGCCGCCCGCCATGGTGCGGGGCAGGGCGCTGTGGAGCTGCTGCCCGCAGCTGGCCGCGCTGCCCTCAGCGGCGGGCGGGCCAGGTGGGAAGGCGCAGCCGTTCAACGGCTCCTGGTGCAGAGCCGCGGGGCCGCCGCGGAGGGGGTGGAGCGGCACCATGGAGGAGGAGGAGGACGAGAAGGAGACTTCTCAGGGGCAGCGGCAGCCCGGGAGGTGAGCGGCTCTCCGGCGGCAGGCAGCGCGCCGGGGGCGGGGGTCGCTGCCCCCGCGCCGTCCTGTGGGCAGGGAGGGACCGAGCCGAGCGGCGGCTCCCGTGCCCGTCCGGAGGAGAAGCACCTGCCACACCTGCCGCCCCCGAAGCCCGCCCGGCGGCAGCGGGGCCGGAGCAGCGCGGCGCCGCGCACCTGCTCCGAGCGCGGCGGCGGGACTGCCAGACGCACCGCACCGGCGTCCGCCGGGTGAGCGCGGCGGGGCGGACCGGGCTGCGCCGCCGCGGGAGGCGGCGGGGAGCGGGGCCGAAGCGGGGAGCCCCGCCGGCGGCGGCGGGGCAGAGCGTCCCGCTCGGAAAAGTTCGGCGGTGGGCGAGGGGTGCCGGGGGCGGCCGAGCCCCGGCTGGCGGCGGCGGGGAGTCGCGCGAGGCGGCCCCCGGCGGGGGTGGGGGCTGGCGGCGGCGCGGGCGCAGCGCGGGAACCGGCCCGGCCCGGGGAGCGGCGCAGGGCCGCCGGCGAGAGCCCCGGGCAGGCGCTCGCACCGGTGAAAGGAAAAAGGTCCTGCAAGGAAAATGGAGACTAAAAATACTGTCCGTAAACTCACGGCAAAATACGCTGCGGTGGTGCTCGGGAAGAAACAAGTTATATAATCGCCTATATAAAAAAACCCAAACCCGCACCAAACCGCTTCGTGGTATTGACGGTGTAGCGAATGTTTTCCTTTGAAGGGAAAACACGAACAGTTGTTTATCGCGAGCGTCTTTCTTGCGTCGTGTAGTGAGAAGCTGAGGATACTAACACAGTCATTTAGTGTCATTAATTCAGTCAATCTCAATGATCGGCAATTATCTCTGGTAAGGATTTAGGGAAAGTATTTGTTGAACGTCTTAATGGCATGCAGTGGAGTCCATATTAAACTTCTGCAGTTTTTCTAGTGTGATGGTTTTTCTAGTGATGATTTTGATTTCTTACTCTGCTAAATGGCGATTATGGAGCTAGTTTTCAGTTTTAAATGAAAGCACTTGGGTATTTTTTCTTAATTTTTCGAACTACACGGGCTAAAGTGACATCGAAAATGAAAGGTAACGACAGGAAAATCACTTCTGTTTTCTGGCAAAAGACCCTTGAAAAAGAGTCGTGTATTTTTTAATTCATAGTAGCAGCTTTATCGATTAATAAAGTGGGAAGCTTGATTCATTTTATAGGTGAGAGTTTCAGAAAGACAAGAAGAAATAAGATTTTTATCTTATTAATGTAAGAATTATTGCATCAGTTGCTTTAGAAATGCCCCAAATGATCTGAAATTGAACAACCTCTTAGAAGAAGATAATGGGAATTTTGAGTACCTGGAGGTTGAAAAGCCCTGTCTCATTCACTCATTTAGATGGAGAGGACGCATTCAGGAGAGGAGGAAGGGATGACAGTGAAACTGTTCAGGTATAAATAACAGTTAATTTGGCTTCATCTTGGCCCAAACCAAAAGAGATCTGCAGCGTTTTTAGAAGGAAGCAATCCATTATTATTATTTTCTTCATTTGTATTGACTAAGTAGATCTGAGGAATTACCTCAGCAGGAATCTGCTATTTCCTCAGCCTTTATAAGCTCAAGATTGAACCAAAACTTCTAATTCTCCATTCAGAAATAGCTTTTCTTTTCTGCAGTTGGAAGGCAATTGTTTCGTCTATGATGAAAAAAATTGAAATGCTGCCCGTATTAATTAGTGCCTTTATATGTAACACCTGCTGTGAAATTATTTTTTCTTTCCTTACATCTATTAGTCCCTTCCTGATCTCACTTCAGGTTTTTTCAGTTGCTGTAAGTATGTAGTTTGCAGTATACTGGTTAGCACTGTAATCAGAATCCTGCTTCTAATACACTGAGAGCCAGGACCATGGTAAATCACTTGGTCATCATCTTGTGTCTAAATGCAGCTTTGGGTAAAAAGGACTTTTCTGTAAACCAAATGTTGCACTTGATTTGAATATTTTTAGAAAATCTAGGAAACAAGTTACACGTTTTTTACTGATTCCATGTAATATCTTAATATATAGCAGCTGTATAAAGAAAGGATTATTTGGGTTTGACTAGCATACAACTGTGCCCAAGCAGATATACCTCACAAAGCTGTTCAGTCAAGAGAATTGGGCGTTACCAAGGGACACTATGAAAACACTTTGCTGCCATTGTGTGTCCCTACTGTGAAAAACAAAGTTTGATAAGATGTTGTGCAAGTGAAAAGTCAAGTGATAAGGAATGTATATCAAGAGATTTTTCTTGTTTAAGACCCGTTACTATGGTTGGAGCTAGTAGTGCTACTGTCTGCTGAGTAAGGATTATGGAAAGATTTTAAATTTTATTGCTTATACTCTTTGGAAATAGTATCAGTTGTTACGGCAGAAACCTCCTCTGCTGTGGACTGGTTTTTGAGGGAGGGTTTCAGTGAGGTTCAGCTGTTTCTCATAATGGGATTGTGGCAATAACAAGTTGTTGATGTGTGTCTATTTAGGTGTGTTTAAATTAAACACTTAGTCTCCTTAAAACACCTACATATTTAGGATGGTGCCTCCAAAATTAGTAGATGGCTCACATTTGTGTTGGAAAGGTGCCTTGACTCTTCTGTAAGAAAAAAAAAACAAACCACCAAACAGCTTTTAATATTAACACTTTTGTTGTTGACTAACAACCAAAGAACTTTGCATTTCATTTAGAGCACATAAAGAGACATCATAATCTAGAGTCGTGGGGATAGAGTAGAAGGCTGGTTATCTATAGGAAAAAGTGTTGTCTTGAAAAATGTGTTGTGACATTTGAAGTTTCCTTGGGTATCTGTGTTTTGTTGTGTCTGGTGTTCTATCACTTGCAATTTCTTTTAATGGCTGTGTTTCAGTTAAAGAACCATAAGGGTGCTGTATTGCATATGCTTTCTGGCTTTCCAGTATGAAGTTTTGGTGATTCAAAACTTGTATTTGGAAAGGCTGATGACCTTCTAGCTTAACTCATGGGAACAGTTGCACTCAAGAAAAACATATTTTTCAACAAAGAAGAACTTACAATTTCCTTATCTTAACTGACCTGGAAATTATTTGTTTGGATTTCAATAAATTTGAAGTCAAACGTTATAAATAGTTCTATAAAATTCATGTATCTAGGGGGTGTGTGTACATGCATACACAGACAAAGAGGGAGACAGAATGTTGTTGGGACAAGCAAAAGAAATCTAAGTAGACGTACAAAGAATTTAGGGAAATAGTTTTATATTGCAGAGAAATGACATCGGGTCCTTTGTGCTCAGACTTTGAACTGAAGAGAGGAAGTCAAATAGACAAATATTTAAATATGTATATAAACAAAATTGTATGACTGCATTAACTTAAAAATAAAAACCAGTTTAGTGCTTGGGCGTTGCTGTACTTCCTGGACAACTGAGGTTTTACAGGGTTTTAAAGATTTATTCTTGGTGTGAGTCTAGAGAAAGTTTGCATATGACTTTGTTCCTTTCTGGCATGGAGAGGAAAGGAAAAAGAAAATTAAAAGGTTTAGTAAATGAAGTGGAGATAGCAATTGCACAGTTGCAGACATAAAAGTGCCAGAGTTGTTTATAAATGAGCTGCTTCAGATTCTGCTTTACCATGTGGGTCCTATGGATCAAGGTTTTAACATGATTTCTATGCATTTTTATGGAAACAGTTCTTACCTTGCCTCATGGACATGTGCGATGAAGGAAATTTGATTTCTACCGTAGTATGTTCAAGTGGTGCCTTAGTTTCATAACATGTAGTAGTATTTATTTTTAGTCATATCTAATTGACATAAGATGATAGATGGGAAAACCTGTACTGTCAGGATGGAGTGCAAGCATGTAACATTAAAACTTCATTTTAGTTAAGGAAAATCTGTGCTAGCAGCTTCAACATTACATAATAACTTAAAATACTAAAACCAAGATGCATAGGCTTTTAACGCATGGGAGTGGCTAAACTGTGTTTATAAATGCTAAACTTTAAAGTTTGGTTGTTTTTTCTAACAGTAAGCCCCATCCTGGAAAGTTTTGCCTTTTGTTATTACCTGTAGTCACATCAGTAGGCCAGTTGAGACGAATGACCTACTCGTTTGCATAATTACTTACAGGAGTGGAGCTGGTGCCAGAACACTAAAGTTGGTGTCCAGATCCTGTAGCTGGGTTGGTACTAATTTCATGTTTTCTCTTTTGGAAAAGCTTTATTGAAATTCTGTACAAGTGTGAAGGGCCATCCGTGGAGATTATCATTGCTGTTGGAATCCAGGGTTTGTCTGCCCAGCTGTGTGCATGTGCATTCTCTTATTTTTCTGTTGATTAAAAAAATTGTCTGCATTTGATTTGTGATCCAGTTATTGTCTTGCATACCATAACACAGCTGTAATGCACAAACCTTGCTTCTGTTGTCAGCCTGAGTCCTGCAGAGCAGGTAAGAAAGCTTTCATTCCAGCTCTTGTGTTTTCTACATTCTTCACTATACATTATGTAGTCACATGAAATCAGTTGTTTAGAGAGAGCAAAGTATAAAGCACTTGCTGTTCTGGTGCGGGGAAAATTGACTCCTGCTTTCCTTTGGTGGCTGCTTCAGCAATAGCACAGTATTACACTGCTCTTGTGCTTAATCATAATGATAGTCTAGGCTGCTCTTTTAAATTTGATGGCTGCATGCCAGCTTTTGGATACTTTTATTCAAGACTGCAGTAAAAGGTGAGGGTAGAGAGGGAAAGAATTTATTTTAATAGGCTTGTATATCTAAAGAAATTGGCTACTGGGTCTGTCATCTCTGTTAGTATTTGTGGCCTCTATGGACACTACAGTCATATTGGGGATCGTAAGCTAAACAGAATATGCATGTTACAGAAAACTTCTATAAAATACATATTTGGGGACTACATGTTTGGGGATTACAAAGTGTTCATATGGGAGAGGGACAGCCCCAGCTGGGGCACCTGGAAACAACGGGAAAGTAGCTATGTATTTTCCCAGTTCCAGGAAGAGGCATCTTTATGCAGTTGATAAAATGTCCATAGCTGATCAGGTTTAACTCGGGATTGAGAAATAGCTGGCTGCAGGTACTACTGATGGACCTGACTGTACAGCCTATTTGCATTTGTATCCAGAGGCCTGTAAGGGTGTAGCTGATAGGCACTTGTAATGACTATGAATAACTTTCTGTTGCTTTAGTTCCCTTAATGAATGCCAGGAAGGTAGAAGTCGGAATGTGTAGTAACGGGAGTGGGCTGCCTTTTGGGTGATAGGTAGCTATTAAATTTGATTATAATATGAAAGTTTAAGCAGCTTTGGTACTAAATGAGAATGAAACTTTGGATAGGGAATAGATTGAAAATGAAGCATATTAAGGGTAGGGGGGAATCATTGAACCTAACCTGGACCTGATTTGGTGGTGTAGGAAGCTGAGCTACACTGATTGAATTCTAAATGGAGGGTATTTAATGAATTACTTTTTTTATAGCAGCACTGGCATAAGTAGTTCTTGTTTACAACAGTAAATTCCTGTTCTCACCCTTCCCTGTCCTAGCCAGCTTGTTGGTATAAACACTTGCACGGTTACACAGTGATGCAGGTGAAAATTAAGTGCTTCTCTAGGGGATGGGAAGGTAAAAAGTGACTATCAGCTAGATCAGTTTCTTGAACTAATTCACCATGTGGACACAAATGTTTGTTTTGGCAAGCCTGGGAAAGTAAGGAGGGCAGAAATGGCTTGGCTCACGGTGGCTGCTTAGGTAACACAGCTGTTGTAAGAGTATGCCTAACAACAGAGGACCATGGGTAGATGCTTCACATTTGTTTTATTTGTAACTAAATTTTTTTCCTGTTATGTCTAACTAAAAGTTTTCTATGTTTTACTGTTGATCCTCAAAACTATGTAAGAATGGTGAAGGATTCATCCTAATTCTATGAGTTTGTTAATGGGGAGAGTTATTTCTGTTTCTGTTATTAACTCCATTATTCATCTTTCTTGAACAGTACACAAGATCACTGTAGAATCAGAATGCTTACAGTTGGGAACAGAGAAGAACTGGGCTGGCAACCTACAGCTGTGCTGTGCAATGGGTACATCCGAAAATGGAAGAAGGCTGTACTAGCGTGGATTTTTTTGCTTTGTGCATGTTTGGAAAATATGGAAGTAGGATGTCACACAGAATCCCAAGCCGGCTATTGAAATATCAAATAATATAAATTAAAATTTCTGCAATGCTTGTTCTTGCTTGCAACTTTTAATGGGAAATCTATAGAAATATTTATAGATCAGCTAGTTGTAAGCTTGAGAGATTTCTTTCTGTGAAAACCTAAAACTAAGAGCATCTGGAATAATTGCTGTTGCAAGTGATTTTGCAGTCATAAAAAAGAACGTATAGTGAAAGAAAAATTCCAAGTTGCATATCAGTATACAGTTTGCAGAAGGCGCAGGTTCTTGCTTTGGAAAGTCTACAGTGGTATGAGGAACAGTCTGAAGTACTGCACAATAAAAGATTAAATGCATTCAGAATTTTCCAGTCTCAAACTGTTCATTAATTAAAGCAGACAGTTTCAGACCTGAAGGAAGAATAAAAGCACAGTCAAAACTTTGCTGACAGTTGTTTGATAGTTAAGCGTGGGGAAACCTTTTTTCAAAAAATTACTTATATGCTCCCTAGTGTTTGCAGATATCCTTTAGCTGAAATACTTTTTAAGTTTCAAACCAAAAAGTGTGCTTTTTGCAGTCATAAAAAATATGTATGTTGAAAGAAAACTTTCAAGTTGTGTAGCAGTATATGGCTCAGATTCTTGCTTTGGTAAAGCTCCAGTGGTGTGAGGAAGTGCTAGGAATTGTGTGCTGTCCCTTTTAGGTGATGTGTAGTGCAGCCCAGTTCTGGATGTAGTCTATACAGAGAGGCAGTGATTAGAAATGAACAAGACTTGTTACTTCAAAAATAGAGAAAATTAAGGATATTTGGAAAGCTATGGAATGTTTGTAAGGTAAGTGTAAAGTTTTTTGGATGTTTTTGGGTTCCAGTAAACCATAGCTTCATAGTAATTATTTCTTAAACTTTCTAGCTTATGGATTTGTTAAATAAGGACCACATTTATGTGTAGAAAAGAAAGATAAATTTATTCTGGTAGACTTCACAGTTAGTAGCATGTCTGTATGCTTAGCAGGGGAAAGGGTGGAAAGGTGAAGACTCACACAGATTTTATGTTGATGCATTTCTTCAAATAAGATTAAAATAAGTTGGCTTGATGCTCAGCTGTGTTTAAAACACCATTTAAAAATAAAAATTTTAATGTTAGAGTGCTTCTCGTAATGTTAATGTATCCTGTTTCCAACCTTCTTTTAGAACAGAAAATATTAAAATGTTTAGTTCAAATTTTAATTATTTTCCTAAATAAACAGAAGACTCAAAGCCAAAATATTTGTGTCTGTGTTTCAGTTACATAAGCAATGCTAAAATAAACAGTCTTTAGGACAACAGGTTTGGGGTCATATCCTGTTTGCAGGTGTAAGCCTGTTTACTGGGACATAAGACATGGGTTTTCCATGCCATGCCCTGCCTGATCTACAGCTTCTCTCCTGCTTTGTACTAGGGGCCCCTTAGTATTTGGTGCTGGAAAACCAGTTCTGTGAGCTCTGCGTTTTGATTCATGTTAGGCTTCATCCTATTCATCAGACGCTAGTGTTCTTCCCCTATGTCTAGAGTACCTTCTGGCCAAGTGGATTTGGCATGACTAATGGTCTCCTTTAGTAGTCTGTATGTCTTGGTCCATTTCTTTTTCTGAATTCAGTCGAAGCAGTAAAGCATCTCTGAGCACAGACAGGGTGGTTGGGTTGCATCTTGCCTGAGGCCCTCTTACAAATGGTGACAATCCACTTGCCCTTGTTTGGGGGGTAAATCACCTCATCCTGAAGGATGGGTTCCATTTGTTAAGAAAGCAACTTGATGCTTTTGAGTAGTCTTCCTCTTTGTTTAAAAGTGTAGACAATAGAAGATTTCTTGTGGAACCTTACAATAACAAATATTCACCAAGGACGTGACCCCTTTCCCCTACCCCTCCCAAGTGATCACAACTCTACTCCAGTTTGATTTTGGTGTCTCTGTTGCTCATAATTTGGCTGGCAATCCAGTGCTTAAATTTATTTCTCAAATGCCAAGGTATTATTGGGGGGGGGGGGGGGGGGGGGGGGGGGGGGAAGAATTAAGGAAGGCTGGATGAAAAATCGGCTCATTTCAGATTTTCTAATGTTTAAAGTACACCTGCCACATCTCCTTGTCTGTAGAGGCTTTGTTTTGCAAAAGGGTAATGATTTCCTTGGACGAATAACTGGTTGAGTTTTACGCTAATGATTAGTGGCTTTCAAGAAATGATCATGTACCCTTTTTTTTTTAAATAAGAAAAATTAGATTTCTTTATTCCACGAATATTCTAGCATGTATTTTACCAGTGTAAACGAAACAAAAATGAACTAGCAAGATTGATACTTCAGAGGACTCTACAGTTCCTCAGGAATACTTTGTCAGTTGTTTGTAAATGTGTCCCTTTCTTACGCATGTAAAAGGGTTTAAAGTATTCTGTGAGCACTGAGGTCTTTTATCCCTTCAGTTGCTTATGGAATACTAATGAAAACCATGTATGTGCATCATGTGGAAAATATGTTGGCAGACAGATACCTGCAGTGCCTTAAATGCTTTGGCATTGTCTTTGTTTAATTAGCATAGTTGATCCCTGCTTCCCCCAGAGGTTTATACTTTCAGAATAAGATCAAAGGTTTATATGAAAATTTAAGCAAAAGTAGAATTCACCTATTTTGGAGATGAATGAATAGATAAACATAAGCTTAAAAATAAAACCTTAGGCACTCTGGTCTCTAATATAAAATGGCTCGTGGGAACAATAATTATGGGAGTTATATATATTTAAAAATCAGACATCTGAGATGTAAACAGAAGAATTTCCTGGAATTAAATACCTATCTGATTAAACTTTTGTGATTTGTTTTCATGATGCTTTCTAGAAGAAATGTTTCTAGAAGAAGATGGTTTATGCTGTGTCTGTGTGCTTTGCTAAATTAATAAGCTGACTTGGCATTGAAAATGCTCTTTGAAGAATGCAAAAAAAAAACCAAACCCAAAATCAAACCTCTTAAGTTAAAGTAACAGTTAAAATATCCATTAAAATTTTTGGGGTATTCTATCTGTCTTTTTGTGGTGCTGATTATTTCTGTTACTATTTATGTCTGCTTAAAATGATATAGAGCAAGTTGGGTGACTGTTCCATTGAAAGCTGATTCCAGTAAATGTTTAGTGGAATAGAGGAAAAAAATCCTAGGAGTATCAACAGTTAAATTAAAATTATGAGGCAGGAATGGTATCTTACTGCTAAATAGAAAATACATAAATGGAGTAGTTTCCGTAAAACTACAGGGAAACTAGAGAACAAAGCAATTACATGAAAACAAGATGATGACCAACGGTGGTACTACAAAAAAATTCTGTCAGCAGTGTTTTATGAATATAGTTCATACTTCCTTATTAGAAGTGAATTTTGATGTGTTAATGTATTATCTATACTGTATGGCAAAATTATGGTTCTTTTGTTAAGAAAATTTCACAATATTTATCAGTTGTCATATCTTTGCAAGTGACGCCATACTTTCTGTTTAGTAATCAGTTGTTGCTGAAATAGCAGGGACAGGCTCTGCATTGGAAATGGAAGCATCACCAGTAAATGTATTTGGGTTCAACTTCATAACAGTTATATGTGTGTAAAATCTTAGCTGTGATGTTGCAGTGACATATTTCTTTTTCCCTGTAATTATGAACTTATGAGGGGCACAACGAGTTATGCAATTTTGAAGAAGACTGTGGGCTTTAATTCTGTTCTCTGAAAATGCTGTTTGAGTGGTACATCAGCCTAGTGCTTCTCATATGAGTATGCAGCTAAAGTTTGAGTATCTGAGTTACTGAAATAGTAGACAGGCTAAAACATGTGGTGGAGAGTTTTCCACAGGATAGACTTCACAATTTCTTATTGAAAATTATTCCTGCACTTAAGCAGTATATCATGCTGTCTGTTCATTACTGATCATCTTCTAGTTTTTATCAGGTAGAGTTTGTAAGTACCAGAAAGTTGTGTAATCTTTAAAATATCAACCTTTTTTAAAAAAAAAACCCCTGTCAGAACAGTATATTTACTTTCAACTGAAATATTGAAAATAATTATAGAAACTGAAGCATTTAGCTTTAGCAACTTTTAAAATAAAGTAGGGATATTTGTTTTTTCTACCTTGGATATAATGAGATAGTAGGACTCCATATTCCTAAACTCTGCAATACTTAAGTGCAGTTTGGAATAAGACTCTGACTATTGAGTTTGCAGTTTTCAAAGAAATGTGCCAGAATTGTGACTTTATAGAAATAAGCTTTTCTCAGTTATTTTTATCACTTTTTTTTTTTTATTTTGCAATTGAAGTAAGAACAAACATTGCTGCCATGATTTATTTGAGATGATCCAATTTTCTGTGGCCTTCCACTAGTCAGTTCAGTTAAATGTAGATCAGAATTGTATTTGAAACAGTTACTTTTACTGTTATTACAATGAGCTTTCCTTCATTCTTGACAAAATAGGAAATAGGACCAAATGTCTTTTGTGTTCTGACTTTTCTGCATGTATGTGCATCTTGTCAGTAGAAATAATGTGTTATTACTGCTACATGAGTCTGCTGCTCTTACTACAAAACAAAGTCACTATGTAGGCAAATCCTGAGGTACTGTATAGTTCCAGCATCTATTGGACAGGTTTGCAGGATCATATTACATCAGGCACTAAATGTCGTAAGTTTCAGGAGGAACTTACTATTCTTCCAAAATGTAAATTAAGGAACCCTTCCCCCTTGCTTTTGCAGTTGGTAGATAATAGTGTTAGTATCTGAAGCTGTGCATTCCGGGGAAGTAAAATTCTGCCTGAACTACAAAGAGATCTCATGTCTGCTTGCCACAGCATGTTTTTGAAGTCTTTTGTATAATAGCTACTGTTCTAAAAGCATATTTTGTTGAGGTAAAAATACAGTAGATTATAAAATGAGAAGGACAGACTTGTTTCTAATGTGTGTGAGAGCATTCAGACTTATTAATGTTGATGTTAGTCCAAGAAAAGATTTATTAATTTAAAATTTATTTTAGTTCTCCTCAAAAAGATATGGATAAGAAAATGGATGAAGAGCAGCCTTTGACTGTGTGTAACCAGTACCCCAAAGAAGCAGTGAGGAAACGTCAGAATTCAGGTCGAGGTTCCAGGGGCAGCGATTCTTCCCGGACCTCCAGAAAAAGCTTCAGGCTGGACTACAGATTAGAAGAGGATGTAACTAAATCAAAGCGAGGCAAAGATGGGAAATTTGTCAACCCGTGGCCAACATGGAAATCGCCAACCTTGCCAAATATTTTGAAATGGTCCCTTATGGAAAAAAATAACAGCAATGTGCCGTGCTCAAAACAGGTAAATACTTGCATGTTTTCTGCTCTTGATTTAGACTTTTTCCTCTGCTCTAGTCAATAAAATAGGACAGTTTCTGAATAATGCTTATTGGGCATCTTTTGGAGACTTTTCTACGTCTTGTGTTTTTGATTTTATTATTTCTTTATCTTTGCAGAAGATGGTTTAATACTTTCTGCCTCTTTATTTTTTTTTTCCTCCTTTCTGTTAGTTCCATACCTTTTAATTTATTCAGCTAGGTTTATATCTACAAAACCAACAAAAATGGCCTCCTAGTTCAGTCATAAACTACAGTTACTCTCTTTTCTTTTTAATAGGTGTTGCCTTATGAAGCTTACTACTATCATCATTTGTATTGCATGAAAGAGCTGTGGAATATCTAATTTTAAAAATTTTGCCTTTTTTTCCCAGATTGCTGTTTACTATATACGTTACATCTTTTTCATAAAAATGTAGTAAATAGTTGCTGTCATTTACTTATGGAAGTGTTTGCAAATCTATGTTTTCCTGTTTCTGTACACCAGGAGCAAGCATTTGTATTGAAATACTAAAGGTGCAGTGCCAGTTTATACCAAGAATAAATAATGGTGTTTCCCTGTATTGCTTCTGTCAGATATTCTATATAAAGAAGGACGCGGGGGAAGCAACCTCTGAGGAAAGCTTCTTTTCCATGAGGAGTAATGGATACTGGAAAGCTCCGGGTTATCTTTGTGGCCACAAGAAGTGCTATGATGGCTACAGTTCTGACAGTTGGGATTACTTCTCAGTAGATTTTCTAATGTGTTGACTGCATCCAGAAAAGCTGTGCTGAAATGTGCAGAACCAGGGAAAGCATTTTTGAACAAACAGGTGTTGTTAATGCTTTTAAGCATCCAAGAATATTATGCTTTTCATTTTTTATCTTTATATGAATTGCCTGTGAAGGAAAGAATTTGATCAACTTTATGGATAGGAAAGCCATGTTACTTATTAATACATGATGGTCAGAGGTTTAGGGATTTCTTTAAGGATAGATACGTGGTATTGAACATGTTTAAGGGAGAAATAATCTTGGCTGTAATTGTTCTATAATAATGACTTCAGAAAGAAACACAGGTAACCTATACTGGCTTTGGGATCCCTTCCAACATTTTACTGTTTTAAATTTGGTGTCTTGCTTCTAGACACTATCTGCACCTTGTAGTCATCACTGCAGTTGTGCCTCAGTGTGTACAGCTTTCTAGGTGGTGTGGTGCATAGTGATACTTTGGCCACATTTGTGTAAAATTCATGCCCTGGCATTTTCAATTGCCTTTGACCACTGCCCTATTCCATATGTGTACAATAGGCTTTGTATCTGGCCAGCACCGGTGAGAAGCCTGGTTAGTGACTGAAGTACCTAGAAGGCAGTGCTAAGGAGTACTACAGAGTGCAGAATATATAGCTTTCTGATGGCAGTGGAGAACTGCAGCACTCCCCTTTAATTTACAGATTATCCCTGCAATAAAGGATGATTACAAAGAAATCCACGCTGTACCAGTTGTAAAGCTGTCTCTCTGACCCACTTGGGATTCATTTTGGACTAAACTTATTGCTTTGCATATGAATTTTTTTTTTTTAATTAAGTGCCGGCAATTATTAAGGAGCTCGGTGAAGTAAATCAGAAATACAAAAACCTAGATAGGGATCAATGAAATGCACTTCTGGAGTCCTCAGCCATTCTGATGCTTCTTCCAGCTATCTTTGTTCCACACCTAAATCAACCTGTAAAGCACTTCTGAGCTTATTTAAAATTCAAACTAAGGAGTCCATACTTTATTTAGCACTGTTAGATAGCATGACTTTTGAGCAGACTTCTACTTTTAATTTCCACATTGAGTGTGCCTAGTGATACCCTGCTATGCTGAGCAGGTTCAGTTTATGTGTATCAAGTGCTTTGCATATGTAAAAAAAAAAAAAGGCATATTATCCAGGATATGTGCTTCACTGTGTAGAAGCTGTATGTATTCTAATCATGCCTTCACAACAAGCCTGTATCATTATCCAGAATGCATAGACTTCTTGTATTTTCATTAGTCTTTATTAATAACTTTTTTCAGTGCTGTTGGAGTATCTTTAGTTGTTGGATCAGCGATTTAGATTGTTTTCATTTCTGCAAAGTCCAGTGGTATTGCAGTATGCACTAAGCACCAAAAATCCTAAGCTAATTAGCTAGTCTTACCAAAGACCGTCATGTGTTTCTTCTTGCTTTGTATTAGGAAGGAAAGAACATGGGAGGAGTGAAAGGGCACAGCAGGAGGAATTTTTATATTACTCAGTGATGAAGATAAGACAGTATTAGGCACCTTCTGCTTCTGTTGGTAGCTGATTTGACATCAATGCCATATTTCAAAGATCTGTTAGGATTCTTGTAGTATTAATATGTTTCTGGTTAGTCTGACAGAGAACAAAATGTACTATAACAGGATAAGTGTTCCATAAGATTATGTATTTCGTTCATGATGTTGTTTTATCTTGTTGTATGAGTTTTAAGAATTTAATATGAAGTATACTGCCAGTAGAACTTGCGTTTTAGTTTGAAATCTTAGAGTTGAGTAATGAGTCCTTATTGCTTTAAAAGTAATTCTGGGGATTTTAGTGTACTTTTGTAAAATATTAAAAAAACACCACCTCAAACACAAACTCCATGGTCTGAGACGTAATTTCTTCAGCTTTTTCCATGTGATCTAGTATGATAGCTCAACAAAATACCTGATTTCTGATCTCATCCTCTGAGGAATCACTGATTTGGATCAGAGACCTGTGTATCACAAGCATGTAGGGCTCATACAGAGCTTATGCTTTCCAACTTACACTGCCTTTGTGCTCTTGGTTTGCCTTGAACTTTTGTTCACCGAATTTCATTTAAATAGGTCAGGATACTGGTTGCTCGAACTGTGCTACTCTTTATTTGTCAGTCTTCCTGTCTGTGTGTCCTTTACAAATGCCTTTTATAGTGATTAGTTCTATCTTTAAATCAACTATTTGAAATACTTAATAGTGTCGATCCTAGTGACATCCTTGTAAAGCCTTTAATAGTGCAGATGTGTTGTCGTTTTACCCTGGTAGGCAGCTAAGCCCCACACAGCCACCTGCTCACTCGCTCACCCACAGTGGGATAGGGGAGAGAATTGGAAGGTCAAAAGTGTGAAAACTCATGATTTGAGATGAAGGCAGTTTAATAGGTAAAGCAAAAGCTGCATGCACAAAGTAAAGTAAAAAATTGATTTACCCCTTCCTATCAGCAGGCAAGTGTTCAGCCATCTCCAGGAAGCAGGGCTCCATTGCCCATAACAGTTACTTGGGAAGACAAGTACCATTACTCTAACGTCCTCTTGCCGCCTCCTAACCCCAGCTTTTATTGCTGAGCACAGTGTCACGTGGTCTGGCATATCCCTCTGGTGAGTTGGGGTCAGCTGTCCTGGCTGGGTCCCCTCCCAACTTCTTGTGCACCCCCAGCCTAGTGGCTTTGGTGCTGTTAAGCACTGTCCAGCAACAGCTAAAACATCAGTCTGTTATCAACACAAATCCAAAACATAGCACCACAGGAGCGACTAGGAAGAAAATTAACTTTATCCCACCCAAAACCAGTACAACATTATTTGAGTCACAGTTAAGAACTAATTGTTCACATCTGCCAGTTCTTTATCCATTTAGTGTTGTTAATATTTTATTATGCTGATTTTAAAAACTAGTTTATGTCAAATGTCAGCAAAAATAATGTGGGTTCATTTAATTCTCAGAATAATTTGTTGTCTACCTCTAAAACCAGCTAATTAAAAAGAACATTTTCCATAAAAAATGTATTTACTGACCTAAATTGCATTATGACAATTAATTATTAAATTCCATATCTGAGTTTAATTTCTTAGATAGAATCTGACTTGTTGACTTAACCGTGTGTAATTTGATGGTTTGTCCTAATTTCCATTTTTGAGTATTACGTTAGTTTTATGGATGTTCCACTCTTTTTTTTAATTCAAGCATCACAATATAACACTTTCTGTGGTTCGGGTTTCTGCTGCCAGTGTCATTCCCATGTACTTAGAATGAAATAGAGGTAAGAAAGTGATGCTTTTTTGGAGAAGCAGCAGTTTATCTCAGTTTAATACTCACACTTTTTTTGTTCTTGTATGAATAAGTGGTTGTATTGTACTAACCTTAGATTCAGCTTTATAGAAGGTTATCTATTTTCATTCCTGGAGACAGTAATCAGACTCTTTTCTGTAGACATGTCTTGTCCATTAGCTCTCAGAAAAAGCAATTTCATCAATATTACTTATAATAGAATTGTAGGGGGATGGAGGTATGTGTGCTTTGGTTTTCCCCAACATATACCCTCCAAATTAATAAAATACTGTGGAGAAAGTAACTTTCCTGAAGCTGTCAAGACTGTTTTAGCAATGGAAATCCTAAACTCCTAAACTGTCAGCATTGGCTGGACTTTTAAGGGAGCAGAAGATCATCTCTGTATAAGCTTGCTGATAGCACTGATTTACTATCCTAGACCTAGAGAATGAGAGCACCAACCATTGCAGGGAGAACTTGACCAGGAAGCAGAAGTGCTGGGACATCTGTGATTACTAGGGAGAGAAGAGTGTCAGGAGTCTGTAGAAGCTGCCTAACATGGGAAAATTCTTCTAAGGTGATGTGAGGACTTCAGACTAGAACTGTTTGGGAGGAGAGCCTTAGCCACACTGTGGTAGAGCTGAAGGTCGTCAGAACTCTGAGAAGACTTTTTGTTTAGTTGCCTTTTTTTAATAGGAAAACTCTTATTTATTATAACTCAAACTTCTGCTTAAGCGTCTCAACCAAACTGCAGTAAAGAATGTAACTGGTTCAAAATGAGATAATTGAGTGGTGGTTGGGCGATGAGTTTCAGCAGATAATATACAGCCATGGCCTCTTTTGTGCCAACTTGAGGCCTCACACAGAGTCAAATTTGGAAGCTGATTAAGATGAAAGCTGTTTACTTTCCTCCTCTGGATTAATGTTCAGCTGGATCAGTTCTCTCGCCCATCAGACTTTAGTGGGGACTGTGTAAGTATTTATGCTGAAACAAGACAGGAGATGGGAGAAGGTTTCCATCACTTTGTTACACAGGAGTATGGATTTAGATTGATTTGAAGTCATTCATGGGACTGCATCCTGAACATACAGGAAGATCAGTACAGTGATTTATTAATTAATAATTAAAATTTAATTACCTTGAAGACTTCAATAAAACATCACAAGAAGAACAGCTAAGTGCCTTAAGAGTTTGTTTTAAGAATGTTTATTGAATTACTGGCAGGTGGGAAGAGAGAATTATAAAGGCTAACACTAGCCAAGTGAGGTTAACCTCCATGTGCTGCTTCTGTATGTAATGGGGAAAAGAGAGGGGGTCTGCTAAAGGCTGTTGTGGAATGTTGTTGGGAACATGGCTTTCTCTTTCATCTGTGGATTTTCAGCTTATGTTAGGACTTAAGGGATGCATCATTTAGTTGCACAAACTAAACTCGAACATTTGTTACAGTAACAGTAATGTACATATTCTTTTCCAGGTCAGGAAGGCCAACCCATTGCAAAGGCTCTCCCAGGATGCTGTTAGTGCCTTGCAGTGCTTTCACTGCAATGCTTTAAGAGTTTCTCTCTCTCTTAGTAGGTCTCCTGGCCTGATAGGATACTCTCAAGTTCTTTCTTCTCTCTCTTGACAGAGAAGTGAAAAGTTACAAAAACCTAAGAAGAAATTAGAAGGAAGTAGCTGAGAAAATGGTCATTAAAAAGGCATCTGTTTTTTGTTGCAGTTCTCTGGTTGCCTAAAAATATAAACAAAATGAAAATCTTGACTGTAATGATTTGTGCCTTGTATGCAGTTTTTGTTCCATGGCTAAGTACATTCTGAAATCTCACGCATGTTGTGTTCTTTTTTGCTAGGAACTTGATAAAGAGCTTCCAGTGTTAAAACCTTACTTTGTTCAAAAGCCAGAACTTGCTGGGAAGACAGGAACTGGTATGCGAGTCACGTGGTTGGGACATGCCTCAGTTATGGTGGAAATGGATGAACTTGTATTTCTTACTGACCCAATCTTCAGCCAGCGAGCTTCCCCTACTCAGCTGATGGGTCCCAAGCGCTTCCGAGGACCTCCGTGCACAGTAGAGCAGCTCCCCAGAATAGATGCGGTCATGATCAGCCACACCCATTACGATCATTTGGACTACAACACTGTAATGAGTTTGAATGAACGCTTTGGGAGTGAGCTGCGCTGGTTTGTGCCTCTGGGACTCCTGGACTGGATGCAGAGATGCGGTTGTGAGAACGTGATTGAACTGGATTGGTGGGAAGAGAACTGTGTCCCTGGTCATGATGCGGTAACTTTTGTCTTCACTCCTTCTCAACATTGGTGCAAAAGGACTGCGACAGATGACAACAAGGTTCTCTGGGGCAGCTGGTCTGTCTTGGGACCTTGGAATAGGTTTTTCTTTTCAGGAGATACTGGATATTGTGTTGCTTTTGAACAGATAGGTAAAAGGTTTGGACCTTTTGATCTTGCAGCCATCCCCATTGGAGCTTATGAGCCAAGGTATGAAAATCAAAGTTTGGTCAAAATACATAAATGAGATTATATACTGACGACAAAGAAATACACCCAGAAATAAAAAATGTAGGTATACTTTATTAAGAATATACATTAGAACGTAGAGGCAAAAGAAGGAAATTGCTGAGGCAAAAGGACATGCTGAATGACAAAAAAAAAAGCAGGCAATTGGAAGAGCTGAAAGACCTAGGATGCTTGCCTATGTGTGTGTGATGCTCTTGAAGAATTTTCTTCAGTCTTCAGCACAGCAAGCTGACTTTGTTCCATGAAAAATATGGACTAAAAATCTGTAATTACTTTGTGCGTTTTTGTTTTTTTTTTCTGAAATAGCAGCAATTAATCCAACCAGTTTAGATGCATGCAATTTGCTGCATTTTTCTCTTTTTTTAATGCTGTTTTTGCAACTTACCTGGAGATAAAGGTGACTCTAGGGTATGAAAGATCCATTTGTTTAGGCATCTGTATCCTACTTATGACAGGGTTCTAAACTTTTAGATTATAATACTCATATAATGCTGGAATCAAAGCTTGTATAGGCTGGGAAAGGAAAATAGCAATCTGAATAACATGGTAAAAATCCAGTATCTTTCAAGAATTGCCAGGTTCTCTCTTCTGCTTTACCATTTCCTCAGGCTATCATCTGAAGCACACACTTTTTGGTGTGTGCTGCTAGCATGAAATTTTTTCAGGGATGGATTTAAATCTATGGCCTTAATGCCTCAAGGAACAAGTAATATGTCCATATGCTATTAAAAATAGAGATTAAAAAAAATCCATTTGAAAAGGGGAGTGAAATACATGGACTGCTGTTTCGTGGGTATGTTGGTATATTCCAGCTTGTTGATTTTGAGGATTCCTATGTTGTTCAGACATACATGCTCCATAATTTTTTTGATTAGGTGTTTAGATGGGGATTTTTTGTTTGTTTGTTTATTTTTAGACTCTTTGTCTCTTACCCAAAAGAAAATAAAGAAGAAATCTTGCACTGAATTAAGTGACACAAAAAAATGTACTTTGTGTTTTGGTAGGTGGTTTATGAAATACCAGCACGTGGATCCTGAAGAAGCAGTAAGAATCCATATTGATGTTCAAGCAAAGAAGTCTGTAGCAATTCATTGGGGGACCTTTGCTTTAGCAAATGAGGTAAATTTCAACACTATACATGAGCGCAGATTTCCTGCGTACACAGCATATGAAGGTTTGCTCTTGCAGTTTAACCTAGGTATCTGTAAATGTGTATTTAAAATGTAAACTTTGTATAAGTGAAAAGTTGCTACTATATGTACTGCAGTTAAAAACAATGTTTAGCTTTTCATAACCAGTTACATGAAATATTTCTGTTAACATTTATTTGAAAGTAGAGTTGCTGAAACAAATGTGGAGGATTTCTGACATCCAAAAGGTGTGGATATGCATGCAATAATAAAAGTAAATTCAGCAGTGCATCACCTGGAGGCAGTAAGAGTTGCATGCCTGTAGGTCAATACGGTATTTATTAATCATGTCTGTCTCATAAATAAATGGAATAGTATTTTTAATAGTTGATTTGTAGTTAAACCAGCACAATATGAAAAACTAAGTTATTCTGAGTTGCTGATTTTTCAAATAAAATTTTCTTTTACTCCCCTCCCACCCCTCCCCAAGTCCCCAGTTCTGATAAGGAAGTTACCCAGGTACCTTCACAATGACTAAAAATGCACTGAAAGGGAAGTATCTACATCACCTTTGATACACCTTGTCTGGTAGCTGTTTTTCAACTTTGTCTTTGTATCAGTTGTGCCACTTTATCTTGTAAGTCAGTCCTGATGCCGTTACCTATGTTCACCTGATATGTTTTCCTTAACTTGGGTTTAACGTTTCCTATCCACGATGCTTCCAATAAATAGTCAGTAGTGCCCACGGTACAAATGATGCTATGCATTTAGAAGCACAAAATTGGGTGATTTCTTCCTGATGACGCCTTTTCAGAAATGTAACAAATACAATGAAGTAACTTCAGGGGGACCCCACTGAAACGGCACTAGTTTTTAAACAGCAAAGCTGACAAATTTGTTTCACTGCCCGAAAGAAAGCGCCATCTGCTGACCTGCCAACTCTCCTCTCACCGCATTTCTGCTTCTAAGGGAGCTACTTCAATACATGGAAGACTGAATTTTAGATGCTAAGTTGTGCCTTGCTAGTTACTCTACAACTGTAAATCAGTATTCTTACCGTTTAATAACTGAAAATGAAACCAAACATTTTGACAAATGTCTTTCCCCCCTTCCCCACTTTAGATAACGTTTAAAATATAAACTGTATCTTGTTTAGAGCAGCGATATTCTTTTTTTTCTCTCCAAATGCTGCAATGGTATCTTTTCCCTCATATTATTCTTATTTTTCCAGTACTACTTGGATCCTCCAGTTAAACTGAATGAAGCTCTTGAAAGATACGGCTTGAAAAAAGACGACTTCTTTGTCTTGAACCACGGAGAATCACGGGAGTTGAGTACAAATGATGGGTTTGAGTAATGAAACAGTAGCAGTTCCTTGTTTGATTTGAACTAGCAATTAATGTTACAGATATTAATATGATGTACTTACAAAATAGACTTTCTGGAGTGAATTGGATTTTCAGATGCCAGGTTTGTCAGTTTCAGAACTAAAACTTGCATACCAACTTCGTGATAAATTTTACTAGTTATATTATTTATAAAATTTGAGAGGTGACCTAAAAAAACCCTGGTTACTATTTAAGGTATTGTCTGGGAATAACTTGCAGTTTCAACTTGTATATACACCACTGATAAATTGCTGGGGTTTTTTACAAAACTCTTCATCTTACCTGCAGCAGCAATAATAACCTCAGCACAGGACATATTCTTAGAATTAATGGCTGACTTGAATTAGTCATTGTTAGAATGTCATCTCCCACTTGTTAGTCATTAACCTTCAGGTTATGTCCTGTGCCCTGATAGCTTCACTGTATGTTTTGTGGGGTGGAGTCTTCCAATACAGCTGTGTTGCTAAAGCACAAGCACAGTAAAATAATTATTTTACTGAGTGCTTCTACATTTTTCATATCTTGACGAACCACAAAAGCTTAATTTTACAATGATCTAAAGAAATGTGCCTTTTAAAGAAAGAGATAATTTAATATTGCATCATTGATGTGTAAAACTTACTGCTGGACAGAGTATGTGCACACTTTCATTGTTTTGTCAATGTTTTTAAGTTAGGCCTGAATGTGTCTAAAATAACTTTCTTGTCAAATGCAGTACATGAAATGGAAGAATCCCTTAATGGCGCTTGTCTTTGCATTGACTCAGCCTATTACTAAGTTTTTGTTTTTTTTTTTTTTAAGTCTTAAGCAAGGGCTGCGGTATTTTTTCTTCTAACTAATAATTTTAAAGTTAAATGAGAGATTACAACATTGTTCAGTATTGTAAAACTTGGCTAAATGTATCTGTACCAAATTGCCATGCTAATTTATAGAATTAAATCCTATTGTTGCCAATAAAAAGGCCTGTTGTTGTTCTTCATAGTTCACTGGCAAATTATCTTTTTTGGTCGTGATTTGTTTTGGTCTCTGGGATATGTGTGTTTTTTTGGTCTTGCTGTGCACTACATTTTATGTTCATTAATATAAATAAAAAAGAGACACATTATTTCCCTGCAATTCAAACATGAACTTCTGGCAGCTAATTAACACCAGTTAATGAGAATTCATCCTAGGACCAAAACTGTGGTAATCTTAACTGTTGCCAGTTAACTTTTAAAAATTTATATTGGGAAGTCCTAGAATTCTTACAGCTATTAATACCAACAAAGAACAGCACAAGGAGGCAAAGATCAGTTAGTCCAAGTTGATACAGAGGATTACAATTTTATGCTAGAAAAAGTAGCTTATATTTCTTTGGTGGGATTCATGTTTGACAAACATCAAGATTTCTTTATTTGAAGACCTAATTCTAGCATCGTCTGGATGTATTCACCAGAATTTGATCAAAACTGGTTTAAAACTACTCTCAGTCATTCAGTGTGGATTTTGGGAGGGTATTTCAGATGAAGTCTCTATTGGGCCACATTTACACAATAGCTTCAATAACAATTTGGATAATATAATGCATATTACATGTCCATAATACTGTGGAGGACATCAAGCTGCAGGATATTTTGAGTACTTTGAAGGATTAAAATCGAAGTTGTTGGGTTGGTTTTGGTTTTTTTTTCAGTTTTCAAAATCATCAATAGACTATTCTATGAAATTCTGTACTTCAGAAAGAAAGAGTGAAGCTAAAATACAGAATACCTAGATAAGCAACCACATAGCAGAGAAGGAATTGAGATTAAATGTCAGTAAGGGGATATGTTTTGGTTTGCATCTATTAATTCAGTTGTATGTAGAACAGTGACTGTTATGCTTTGCTTGGTGCTGGTAAGATTTCATCGAGGGTGTGGGATAAAAAAATTAGACACACTTGCATGAAGACACTTTGGAGAGTCCTGCCTGAATACAAAATATCTCAACAGCATTGTTCTATGAAGAAAGCATTTTAAAATAGGTGTTTCTAGACCAGAAGAAGATGACTGAGCCAACACTAATGACTTTCACGTTTTTTTAGAAAAGGGGACAATGGTCACTTGTTTCTGTCAGCTAGCAAATCAGAGGATGAAGAGATCAACTTTAATTATCAAAAAGATGATATTTGAAAAACTTACTGTTGGGTTGGAGAACAGGGGGAGGGACATAAAGACATCTCTTGTGCTGAGCTTAAGAAAACATATATGCATCAGATATACCTAGAACAGACTAATCTTAAATTCTTGTCAGAAGAAAAGGGTGGGATTGGTAAATTCTTGGTATCTGACCTAGACTTTATTTTCCTTTGTTAAATAGAGAAGCAGAAAAAAATTAAAACTATGAAAAGTGACAAAACATTGATTGATTGTAATGTAACTTGCTTATTACAAAATAAGCAGTTTTTGGAGCAGTGGAAAGGTGAAAGGGAAGTTCACTGTCAATATAGCAGTTGTCAGGTTCTGACTGGGAATCATGCCAACTTCGATTTCTGCCTTAATTGTATTCCTGGTGAGTTAAAACTACCTAAGTAGATAAATTAGATACATGTAGCTTCATCCCTGTATTGATCAGGGTATAGATACGTTGTTATTTTCAAGGTCATGTTTTTCTTTCAGCTTTAACTATGTGCAAAGTCACCTACTGAAAGTAATTATCTATTGAATTACAGAAAGAGAAGACAGTAGTATTTTTATTAACAGCAGAGTGGATATATTAATGTTAGAAAGATGAAGCATCTGTAACAGTTTAGATAATACAGTTCTCTTATAAATAATATAAGATGGAAAACTTGTTTTCTAGCCTTTACATTTGACACTTTTTTTACTTTATGATGTGGTGTTCAGGAAGTTTTCGTAGTCTTGTTTTAGTATTAAGTGTTTTCTAGTATGTTTTATGTTCATCAATGAAACTTCCTTCAGGTTCTTTTATGGTGATGTTTATATGTATTCCACTTCATTCTGAATTAACGGTGGATGGATGACTAAAACTTTATGGGAGCTAACTCAACATAAGTACTTACTCCGATGATGTTCTAGTTGAAGAGAAAAAGGAATAAAGCTCTCCAAGGAAAGCAGGCTTGAGGGCTGCTACAGAACAGGAAGCTTTCGTAGAAATGTGTATGATACTGCTCTTGTAGACTTAGAGATGAGAATGTTGAATTGCAGTTGCAGATAATCTTTGACTCCTATGTTGAAAAATATGTATGCTTTCCTTGAATTGATAATTTTAAAGCAAGATTTTTTTTTTTTTTTTTCAACTGTAGAAACCTTGCACAGTTGTGGTTAACTGCACTGCGGTTTGGCTAAATGGCATGGATATACAAAGCACATGAGAATGTAGTTTTAGAATATATTCTGTACAGGTGAAAAAACAAACTGGGTAACTTTAATATGCAGTTACATTGAAACTACTAATTTTGTAGGAAGCCAATGCTAGTTTGGTTTTCTAATTCAGTATTTTCTAAGATTTGCTTGCATTAATTTAGTACATATCAGACTAATAAAATGTAAATGTCTAATCTCTAATTGCTAAATATTTAATGTACCATTCTACAGAGGTATTATTCAACAAGTGTAAATACTTAAGGCAACAAAAATTCATTATGGTATTGAGAAGAACACTTTGACTTAACCATCTAAAATGTTCACTGTACATATGAAAGTTCTCGTGTTTTAAACTACTCCTCCCCCTTTGTGTACATGTACAGTGGTTTCTCAGTACTAATTAAGCTCTTACTTTTATCCTGATCAAAAAAATCTGTTATGCTCTCTATATTAAATACATCGCACTCTCTTCTGGAGTAACCGATTTGTGCCTAATAATATGGTAGTATTCAGGGTTTTTTTTGTTGTTTTATTGTTTGCTTGTTGGGTTTTTTTAGCATAGCATTCCTAAGATTAGATATTTTCACCAGGTCATTTTGGTTCTTAAGAAAATCACTATTGTGTTAATATTCTCACAACTTGCTCTTTCACTTCTGTATCGGGGTGATGCAACAAAGATGCCAGTTTCTGAGCAAATGGGGTAGAGTCCCTGCAGAGTGTAAAGAAAATTGAATCTTTACTGTATTGGTCCTGAATCATGGTGCCATCTTCATGGTTCATGTTCTTCTTCAAGTTTGCTGCAAAGGCCAGGGCTCTAAGCAGAATATCTCTGTTTATACAGTTGTCAAAAAGTAACAGCAATGATGGCACCTAGGATATTCAAGAAATAATCCATACTTAGTCACCAGCGGTAAGTACATGTAATTAAATCTAACTTTTAAAAAAATGGAAAAAAAAAAATCTGCACCTAAACCTTTAAAAACAGAAACCCTATGAAATACCAGAACTCCCTATGCTGTGAAAGCAGACCAGAAACTTGCACAGCATGCACATTTCCTCTTTAGAAAAGACTGGCTTGTGCATCACAGGCTAATAAATGCTTTGTAGTTTCAATCTTCAAAATGTGGCTGTCTGGAAAATTCCCATTTGGAAGAGAAGGTCTGGCTCTCCTTCTCAATAAAGCTGCTTTTGCCCTCTGCAGTGATCTGGATGTTTTTATGTTAGTGTATCTGATAAAAACATACCCTTTTCTTGTTTAACAACTGAATATTTAGTTACCCTAATCTTGTTTTAATAATGAAAAGCTGGTAGTATCTAGACCAGGTTTGCTCATGGCAGATAGCTCAAAAATAAAAGCCACTGCATGTTTTAAGAAACTTTCTTCTGGGAGGGGGAGGAGGATGCAGCACCATTCCAGCCCCCTGACTCTTTGTTTTGGTGTGAGGAAAAGATGTAACTGAAATAAACCTGCATGCCAAGGCCAGCAATAGCGTAATGTCAGATACAGTTCTCCACAAGGACATAAGCAAATCCCCAGGGAAAGTTCACTTAGAGTGCTCAGAGACAACATGGCTGCGTTCAAGTAAAGGGGTGGGGATTTCAGTGGAATTGGGTCATCTTAGGTACAATATGTTAGTTATAGAAATGGCTGTTGAGAAGGATCATTTACAGCACTGGTTGCAGTTGATGTTTGTTCCTGGTCTTCAACCTGTATACTCACTGCATGTCTGGACATGAAGTTCTGAGTTTGTTTTTGAAACTTATCAGGGTACCTTATTTGTATTACATACAAAAGTTCATGGTACTACCCCTTTGTTGGAATGCGAAGGTGAGAACAGGCTTCTGCAAGTTGTCACTGATTGTTTGGAATGGTACACAGCAGTATGACCAACTGTCCTCCAGTGCATAGGCCCGGCCCTGTGACCCCCCTGCAAGCACACTATCTGTACTACCCTAGCTCTGGAAGAAAGCTAGCCTGTGAAAGAATGTACACTTCTAGCTGCTGATTCTGACCAGGTACTACCTGAAATTTTACTCTGGTGTTGCATATATACCTCTAATACATAAAAATTCTTCCAATGCATGCACTTATCTACACACATACACACGTGTAAATGCTAAAAATACAATGAAACAGCAAGAACCTTACTTCAGCTCTGAGGAGATGTCTTGTCATGGCTGGGCTTGCAGATAAGTTCACAAGTACTTTCAAAACTTGAATCTGAAATGGGGAACATCCAAGTTCATAGCAAGCTCCAAAAACAGCAAGTACAGCAGTAATGGGCATCAATGTCAGTGTTGACTTGGAAAGGAAACGGTAGAACGGGTCAACTCACATCCTGAGTTGTGTGCTTCGGTCTTTGGTATAGGAAAAAACAGCTTATGGAGTCATTAGCATGCATGTACCAAGAACTGACATTTTGGAAGCAAATTCAGTTTGACTTAAACATCAAAACAACGCAAGATCCATACACAACTCACAGTAGGCAAAATATGGAATATTTTTTAAATGTACAGAGGATAGCTAAGTACTGTATTTAAAATGTGATCAGAAGCATATACAAATACACCTTTGTACTTTCCTACACCTTGTGACACTCATCTTTTAACTAAATGCGAGGAAAAAGCCAAGTGCTACTTAATATACTTAAGTAAAATAGGTCTGCTAAGTTTAATGGAAACTGTGTTTTGAAAAATGGTTTTTGATCCGATAGAGCAACTAAGTAAGTTGATATCGATGGTACTGTGACATCTTGAATAAACGCTGAATTAGGCCCCTATTTGAAGCTTTTCTCCTCTTTCAACATTACAATGATTCACAAACAACTGTAAATGTTTCATTCACAAATAATATATTACAGTCACAAGGGTTGAAAGAGATGTAGTAAGCATAAGGGAAGAGAAATCCATAACTTAGGTTATCACTGCTTGGCATATTTCTACAGAGATTCATGCATCAGCGAAGCCTTTCATGTGCAAATTCTCCTTGCCCTGCGATGCAGTAGCAATGTTTACGAGCAGAAGAGAATTCTGGAATTGCTATAGGCATGGGACAACAGCAGTGCACACAGCATTGCTTTGGTAGAGCTCTAGTCCAGCAGTTCCACTATCGAGAGTCTCTTCTTCCTCTCTTCAGAATTTACACTGAGAAAGTAATACAGATTTTATGCACTATTTGCTACTATTAATGAATATTCGATTTTCTAAGCAGTCTAAACCATTTTACAAAAACAGTGAAAAGGAGGCAAGTAAAGCAGCTTCATAAAAGGTTTGTAACTCAGTACCTGTGTCCTTTCAGTTCCTTCTGAAAGCAAATGAAGAAAGCACGGAATTGAGTTTAGCATCTTATGGTGGTAGTTACTGGTAACAGACATATTTGTCAACAATCTGAGTCCAGCTAGCTGCAGATCAGAATTCAGGGGAGCTGACTCAACATTCCTACAAACTTGTGTAATATACACCTGGGGCAAGAGGAAAGGAGATAAAAAGAGAAGACATTTTTTTTATACAAGTAGATTTTCTATTCACAAATAGTATCAGTGGCCTAGCTACAGTAGCGTAAATACCTCTTGAACACCACTGGCTGAATACATATCCTGATCAAAGTTCCTGGAAACAAGTACTTTTTTTGTTTTGAATATATTCAAGCATTCTATTGGCATGACAGAAGCAGACCTTACAGAGTTATGCTCACTAACTGTCCTGAAGCATAAATTGCTCTGAAAACCCGAATTGCTTTGACTCCATCTCAGAAGTGGTACAGGTGATCTAAGGAGTTATGTAAAAAAAATCACTTACAGCAACTAACATCATCTTAAATGATGAGAACAAGCTAAGGACAAGTCTTGGAATGAAATCCTTTCTTCCAACCATGTGGCCCATTCACTGGAGTACTCCTCAGGAATGGTGATGACAACTGATGTTAACAACTATTATTTACCATATTTTCTTCTGGATGACAGTATACAACAAATCTTGGAATCTTAACTAAGAAAAAAACTACTTTGCCCTTACCAAAAGAGTTGTTTTTCACCTGTATGCCTATATAAATATTTGCTCTTGGCCATAAAGAAAGTTGTTCCATGCTAAAGATGCTGCACACTACCATGTACAGTCAAACTGCCTTTTCATCAAGCTAATGAAAAAACTAGTAAACATCTTCAAATCTGCCTCAGCTCACTGCTTGGACACGACCTATTAATTAATCTGATAATGTCAAAAATGGATGCTTTTTTGACAGTTGATCCTTTCACATGCATAGCATCTATTATATTTTGCCAGTGGGACTTGTTATTGTTTTTACATGCTGTTCCTTTAAAATGAAAGTATCACCCTGAAAAATTCGTCTCATACGAACCCAGGGGATCAACTACTGTTTTCTTCTCCCTTGCCCAAGAAGTCATGCTAAGTTCAGTCTGTAATCCATCCTATTAAACAACCACTGCTGATGTTCTAGACATGTCTGGAAATCATCTTGCCTCACATAATTTTACTATAAATTAGCAACACAATCTCGGTTTAATAGCATTTGGTGAAAGCTGAACACAAACTGCCTAGTTTCCTAACCATCTTTTTAAAAAAGTGTCAGCAATACAAGGCATTTTTAAGTTATCCTTTTGGCCTTGGGACGCACAGATCTTCCAGATCCGCTGACTTGTATGTCTAACATCAAAATATTTGGGCATCCTGGCTTATATTTAACAAATATGCTGAAAGCCCTGTACTATCTCCCATGTCTCAATTACTTTGATTTTGCCCTTTAAAAAACTTACCTGTATCTCTTCCTGATTTTTAATATTCATACTCAAATTATTAAGTGCATTTAGTGCTTTTTCTTTAACTTTGGGAACGCAATCTGAAAGCATCCCTCCAATAACAGAGACACCATCCAAATTTCGGATTATATCCTGAAATATAAACCAGATATTTAGTAAGATTTTTAAAAATTTAAATTACATGCTGAGAGCTATCCTCAAGGTTTACATTTTAACACAAATGGAATGTGTGAATGAAGACTTCCAGAATAGACTGTTTAAAGAGAGTATTTGCAGCTAATTTCAATTTTGAAGCAGTAAAGCAGTAAGAAAGTAGTCCTGCTTAGGGTCAAAGTATTATTTGACATTATTTGACAATGGCACAACACCTTTACTTTTAAAATCCAGCTGCAAAGCATGTTTAAAGCATTCTAGATTATAAAGAATCAAAGGTAATTATTGCATAATGACACTATAGAATAGCTGAGCCAGGTCACAGTACCCAAACATCCAGACCTAACAGAACAGGATTTCAAGACACGGCTTTATATTATTATGAGAAGAAGTTCTAAAACTTTATGTTTCTTTTCTGTTACACTTGATTTTTTTTTTTTTTAGATCTTTCTCACTTAAGACTCTAACCATCACTGAAAAAAACATGTACTGTTTTCAAGAAAATGAAAAATAGGCCAGTGGGCCTTGGGATTCAGTTACGTTCTGTTCTGAGAGATTTATATTAAGAAAACAGTTTTGAGAAGCCAAACAGACAGCTATCATAAGTGCCATACAAAAAGGAAAAAACAAAAACCAACCAAACAAAGTAGGACCCTGGAGGTTGAACCTTTACAAAGGTATGAAAATCTATGTCCAGCTCAAAGTTTATCGGCATCATATTTCCAATTGATTCGCAGATACCTGGATAGTTGGAAGGTTGCTAAGATGTAAGTGGCATATAACTTTGTAAAGACAAAAAATTAGTTTAAATTATCTCAATAAATTTCGGATCTGATCCTGAAAGTATTTAGCCGTTCTCCAATTCAACCCTTTCATTTACATTACAGAACTGTAAGTAACAAAAGATATATTTACAGCACTTTTAAAATACAGAACTCTGTACAGACTTTAAGTTGTACAAACATTAAGCTTAAATAAATTCTGTGAAGCTGGTAAATTATATTATTCAGGCTAGCAGAAGTTAAGGCATGGACATAAAACAGATTTTTGAACACAAGCTATCCTAGCTCTCAGTCCTGTGTCATTCTTCAGCAAAACAGCACCTCTTATCTTCCATACTGACTGGTATTGAAGCAGTGTTGTTTTCTACAGAACAATACTTACTTGATTTACAGAGAAGGCAGCACTGTTGCTGAGAGTGATTAAAGCTTGCTCTTGAATTAATGGATCATCTGTGGCCTGGAGCAAATGAATAAGTTTCTGTAGAGCATCCGCATCCATGGTATGGGCTGATGCTGGAGGACTGTTGCCTGCCAGTGTTTAAAAATGAAATACTTGATACCAAGTATTGAGATATTTCACATAGTTATCACTTAATGTTTTTTACAAAGCTGAAGTTTAGTTCTCAGTTGTAGAACATGTTGTTCTAAGTTTGATTGTACCCAACCATCGTATCATGTCAAAAAGACCGTGTTTTACAACAGCAAGACTTACATCCTTTTTCCCCTCCCCGAGTCCTCTGACTACCTCTTTCAAAGTAGAAAATAAAAGGAATACATAACAAGAGCATGAAGTATATTACTCTTTGGTTGATCAACAGCAAATCTTCCCTTCAAAATATTAGGAATAATAACCAAACATGTTAAGTTTTTGTGTTCCCTGAAATGAAATGCGGAAATCTGTCTGGACACTGTAGGAAAACAAAACTTCTGACTTGCAGACTACTACTTCCAGAAATTATGATCATGTCGATTTGCTAGTACCCTGAGGTCATTTGACAAAGAAACAGCCCCAACATGAAGAACACTGCCAATCATGCCATCACTCAGCTAGCTCAGGAAGGCTGTTTCTGTGTCAGGGTGATGTTATGGAGTACCTGACTTTCATAAAAGGGTGACACAAATGCCATCAAAGACCATTTCCAGCCAGGATGGAGGCAGAACTATTTAGCTAGCTGAACAGCCTGAAGACCTGATCTATGACTACTGCACTAGTCATAGATGACTTGAGATGACTTTTGAGAAGCTACCCTGTCCTTTATAATTCCACATATTTGCTGCCATCACCTCACCAGGCAAACATCACAGTATTCTTGGGGGAGGGGAAATCAAAGTTAATTATGATAATCCACGAGCTAACTTGAAAAACAAAATTGTTTACCCTCATCTCATCCTTGTCTAAACACTTGACTTAGCTTTGAATTATAGGGGTAACACAAATAACTTTAATAACAGAACAGCAAATCAGCCCATTAAGTAAATGATTGGACGTACGCTTCAGGAGACTAAAAAAAAAATAAAAATTAGGCTTTTCTAAAAATAAACCACGCCTAGAATCCTTTGAAAACCTCGCGTGGCTGTCAGAGGCCGGTAAGCAGTACTGAGGTATCCCCTCGCACAGGCAGCAGATCGGCCTCCGAGGCCGCAGGCGGGCGGCGGCCCGGCGGGGACTGGAACCCCCCCGGGCCCTCCTCCGCGGTCACCGGCACTACCGAGGCCCTGCCGCGGCCGCTCCGCCGGCAGCCACGCCGCCGCGCCCCGCCCGCCCTCACCTGACGGTGTTCCCCGGGCGGCCCCGCTCGCCGCCCGCCGCCCCCCCGCCGCCAGCCGCCACAGGCAGTAGCAGGCGCCCGCCCCGAGCACGATGCCCGCCGCTGTCACGGCCGCCCCCCGCGACTCCCCCATTCCCGGCGGCCGCGGCCGCGCCGAGGGCCCGCGGAAGCCACCGCCCCATCCGGCGCGGCGCCGGCCCCGCTTCCCTCCTGCGGCCGGGCCCGCCGCGGGGTGGCGGGGCGCTGGGCCCGCCGCTCTGCGTGTGGCGCAAGGGGGAGTCCTCAGCCTGCTGGGCGGCGGCGGAGCGCGAACCCACGCAGCGACGATGCGAGGCAGCTTGTTTGAAAAGGAAAAATAACCCGCGCCCCGAAGCCAGCCCGAAACAGGCTTCCCCTCTGGGAAAGGTGCTGCAGCCAGGCACCTGGGAGGAAAAGAAAAATGCACTTTATAGGCACTGCGTTATTTGTAAACACATTAATTAGACCACATACAACCTCCGTAAACATCCATTTAAAGTTTTAATAAAATACAGCAGTATATTAAAAACATATATGCTGAGAACATTTGCTTGGGGGTATGTATACCTGCTGGCTAAATCCTTACCCTGCTAGTGCTGTCTGTCCGTGTTGGTTTTAAATACTGACACAAGGCCACGGTTTCTCAGCTGCCATCTTAACTGCGGCCCTCTCAGACTCCTGACATCTGCCAGCCTGCCAGGACCCCGTGGCGCACGCTGCCCGCAGCACAAACACCGGCAGCGCTACGCGGCTGCAAATCAGGCCGGGCCGGGGACCCAAAGCACTGGCAAGGAGCTGCCGCAGCGCAGGGCTGGAAGGGCTCTCTGGGGCCCCTCGAGGAGCAGCTGGTAGATGCTCCTCTCCCTGCCTCTCGGTACATGGCTGCCTCTCTACCACTCCTTGCCCGCTCGGCGGGGGAGCGGGCACCAGGCTGGGGCGGGCACGGGCGCGCAGCCGCCCGAGCAGCGGGGACCGGGCGCCTGTCCCAGCCGGCTGCAGGTGCCGAGCAGGGCGGCAGCGGGACCGCAGGGCGCCAAGGCCCGGGCAGCGCCAGGCCGCGGGCCCGTTGCTACGCGACGGCCGCCGCAGCTGGGCCCAGCGCCGCCATGGCGTCCCTCAGGACGGCCGGCCCCGAGCTCCGAGCTTACTTCAGCCGCCACAACCTCCTCGACGTCTACGAGGTAAGGGTGGCAGGCCCCGCACCGCCGCCCCTAGCCATAGCGGGCAGCGGAGAACGGCCCGGCCCGGGACCCTCGGCCCGGCCCGGGACCCTCGGCCCGGCCCGGGACCCTCGGCCCGGCCCGGGACCCTCGGCCCGGCCCGGGACCCTCGGCCCGGCCCGGGACCCTCGGCCCGGCCCGGGACCCTCGGCCCGGCCCTGCCCGCGCTCCCCCCTTCTGCGCAGGCGCCGCTGGCGGGCGGGAAGGGGCGTCCCGAGCATGGCGGGGTCGGGCCGAGCCGCGGCAGCCCCTGCGGGCAGCACGTCGCCCCGCCGGGTGGGGGAGGCAGCCCCCTCAGCCGCCCGTGGCTCCCCACCACCCGGCTGGGCGTCCTCGCTGGTCGGCAGCCTGGTCCCCCCTGGAGCCGGTGGGACCACAAACTCCCCCGGTAGCATCCGCGAGAGGGGGGCGGCACCCCCGTACCCCTCAGCAGTGCGCCGGTACCGGCTCGTTGGGTCCCTCCGTGCTGGCCAGGGCATTTCACACCCCAGCGCTGCGCTCTGCTCGCGCGGGACACGTTTTCGTCCTGCTCCTTGTTAATAGCTTGCTACAGACAATTGATGAAAACTTTAGAAACAAGATGGAGCAAAGTAATTCTGCTTCTTAATCCATACTGAAAACAGTAACTGAAATGAAGGCAAATGCAGTGAAGTGCCTTGACACCTTCCCCAGATTGGCTGAAGTTCTTCAGTTTTAATTACAGAAGTACCTCTAGATTTCAGCTGGGTATTTCCCTCCTCTGAGCACTGCGGGCGCCACCTGTGGTTTTTAATGGCCTGTCAAAGGTAGAGATGGTGATGGACCACGTTTCAGATATTGGTGGGTTAGGTATTTATTGGCAGAGGAGTAAATAAACTACCATGAAATGTTAGAGGATAAAACTGTCACAACCTGAAGGACTGGGGGAAATGGGTTTGGTGGGTTTGCCTGTAGGTTTCTTACATCATCCTCTATTTCTTTAGTTTCCTCCCTGTTTGTCACCTCTGCATGTTTCAAAATCTGCAGCAGCTGGTTTTCAGTTTCCTTAAAACAAAGAAAGGCACAATGCACAAATACAAGTTAAGAGCAGTCCTTTTAAGCTACCAAAAATAGACCCCATTTGCAAGCAGCTATTACAGCCAGGATTTCCATGGGAACATTAATAAAGGAATCTTGAGGCAATTAGAATAATTATAAAGCAGCACTGCCACGTAGACTGAGTACCTCTCCTGAGAGCCTTGCTCTTGATCATTCTTTGTTTTTTTAAGCACAGAATAACATAAGATGTATCTGCATGAAGTATATTTCTCGATTCAGCACTTCAAAAATAACTCATATTTGCATTGCCAAGCAAAAGTTATAAACACCTTTATAGCAACAGTGGCAATAAGTTAATAAACTAAAAATGGAAGAAGGTTAAGATTGAAGGGACTTTCTTAAAAGAAAGAACCAGTTAAAAATTAGCCTGTGTAAAATCTTTTTATCATTTTTTATCTTGTTTCTTAGAAGTTGGTCCTTGCTGATATCTAGCCTTATTTCTTATTTCATTTTATTACATTTTAATTTCTTTATGAAGTTACAGTATGCTTGGCCTAAAGATAAATGAGATGATACTGATCCCTGTATTAAGAAACATCAAAGCTAAGCCTAGACCTATGAACATTTATACACATATTCTCAAAATTAAGGATATAGAGATCTAAAATGGCTATTTGCTTAAGTCTTTTTATGATTAGGCTGTGGTTTGGACATTGTCCAAACATAGTTGTAGTCCAAATAATCATGTCCAAATAATTTGGGATTCCCTGCTGTGTCTGAGTGTTTCATTCCCGTCTGATTCCTCTCTTTTGTTCTCATCCAGATTTGCTTTTAAACAGAATCCATAAAAAGTCAGGCAAACTGTAATCCTGCAAACACAACACATATACGACTTTTCCTGTTGTTCGTAGCTGTATTCTTCACAGTGTTGGAATTAAATATGGATCCAGAACTGGTTTACGATTTTTCTGCTGTATGACCCAAGTGAATTTTGCCATGAAGGGTAAATGGCTAAAGAGGTCGAAAGAGGAATGGGGTCATGGTTGGAAGAGAGAAGCCTTTGAGAGAAGCCAGGCTTTCTACTCTTGGTTAGGGAAGGCTGAAGCTCACGGCCAGTCTTGGCTTCCCACACCCTTGTCTTTTTCTCCTCTTCCCTTCATGGGAATAGCAGTAGCAGACCAGACTTTCTGGGTCTCTGGAAGAGACAAAGTTGACAACCATTTTGTCACTGGTTTGCATCAGTTTTGTTACCATTGTTAATTTGCTGCTTTGGGCTGCTGCCCACCTTGCTGGGACTCCTCCTGGGGATAGCAGGCTTTCGTTGCCTTTGCAAAATATATCTTATTTTAGGGTGTAGTCTCTTATTGCATATGAATAATACATACAAAATAATAATACCTAATACTTATAACACTGCATTGACATTGAAGCAAGGTGTTACAGAATAGCTAAAATGTATACATGGTAATGTAATTTGAATATACAGTGAACAGCACATCTTCAGCACTGGAAGTATGAGGCTGGGAAATGACACACATTTGTAGCAACAAATAAAAATTAGAAAATTCATACCTTTCTTGGTACTTTTTTAAAAAATATTGATCTCACGTACTACTTCTTGTAATAGTTATCATCATTGTAATGCTTAGAAGCCTAGGTAATGACTCAGGATATTATGTTGTGCTAGGTGCTGTACATTTATCAAGTGACATTACCTGCCCAAGTGCCATAGAAACTGAGGGTGAGTCGGCAAATGGACATAAGAAACACAATGGGCATGAAAACACAAAGACACAGTAAGATCATTATGGTGGGCAGGGAAAGGCAGTAATCACAACACATCAAAACTGGCCATGGTCAAGGGCTTTTAGCCAAGCTTCACAGGGAAGAGAGTTTTTTGTGGAACCTATTTAGTTCATTTTTTTCGTATTCAACAGGAAAACATACAGTCTCTTCATTTTAGTAGGTGGTTCTGGAAAAGCATTGCACATTATGAGGGTTTGCAAGAAAACAACAGGAGATGTTAACAAAATTACATCTGATTCTGGATAGCTTAGGGGGTTTGAGAGGATCATTACATTTAAAGCTTGTTATATCTCTTACAAATGACTGTTGGGTAGATGCTGTGTTGATTTGTGCAGGATTAGGAGTAAGATAAAATGATTAAAATATGCCACTGTTAAGAATTTTTGGTAAAATGAATATGTTGTGTTTAGATTATCTGATATTTGAGGCATAGAATTTAGGTCTTGAAACATTTGGCTTTGGAAAACTTTGTAGAAAAGACATGGATTCTCTTCATCCTCTTAGGGAATATTTTCTAAGGCACAGCTGGTAGTCACCATCCATGCCACCAAGTCTTGCTGTCTATTTGGTGTTGGAAAGAAATGGAAGTTACTGTTTAGAAAATGTCAGCGTCAACAAAACTATTGCTCTGTACTGAGATCATTTCAGTGATGAAAAAATGTTATAGCTGAAGAGTTTGTAGAACTTGTTGGATATCAATATAATATATTTTACTTTATTAAGATGATGAATATGCTGATTCTCAATAACACATATGAATAAGAATTATATATATGCACGTATGCATGTATTTTTAAGAGTTGCTAGATGTACACAGAAGGAGACTGAAAATGCTTCTTCCATTACTGAACTTTAAACAATGCTGCATGATTTTAGGACTTTTCCTTTGTGAACTTTTGTGAACAACAGATGAGCTTTTTCAGATTGAGGAATAGTAACAGTTCAAATAAAAACCTGACCTAAATATTTAATTCAAGCCTGATAACTTAGTTGTACTGTAGCAGTTTTGTAGATATTTTTTTTAAATACTTGTTTGTTGGTTGGTTAGCTGGGGGTTGTGACTATCATTTGACATATGAGTATACTTCTAGTTGTTTAATGTTATGAATGAATACTATTTATAGATTGAGAACAACTGTTGATGGACTCTCAGATTGCTGAGAGTTTTGTATAAGTCTAATAGAAATAGCCAGACATGTACAGATTTGCCTTAATCATTTTTGGTTTTACACCTGGCCTAAGTATCACTGAAAAGTACCTGAATGAGGATTTCAAGACTAGGTGTTACAATTCCTTCCTTATTTAAGTTTTCTAAAGGAATTCTCAAATGTTAAACAGAGGCCTTGCACTCCAGTGTATGGTTGGATAGTTTGGATTTCCTGTGTCAGAGACCTTTCAGAATATCCAAGGGAAAAAAGGTTGGGTTTGTTTGTTTGAAAAAAGGGGGGGAAAAAAGGTAAACAACACTTGAAATAAAAAATGGCGTTCATATAGAAGACACCTACTGGCTTAATCCTGCAGAGGGAGTAGCCGACCAACATTGGAATTGGCTTTGGGAAATCTGTCCATAGGAAAATTTGTGATGAAAGCCATTTAACTGTCTATATATTCTTTAAAATTATATGTCATCAGTGATAAGTGATGGATTTATAGTATTTTCTTAATATAGTCAACCATCAAGATATACTTTGCAAATTAGATTTTTCATAAGATTGAAGAGATGCTAAGGTTGGTATCAGCATGTTGATTAGTGTTACAAATATTCAGGGTGTCTAAACTGAAGACATTTGCCTTTCATTGTGTCTGTGCATAAAGAAAGATTTTTCTTTGCCTTTTCATATTGGTCTTAACACAGAATCATAGGATCATAGAACGGTTTGAGTTGGAAGGAACCTTCAGAGATCACCTAGTCCAACAACTCTGCTGTGGGCAGGGACATTTTTTGTTAGATCAGATTATTCAGAGTCCCATCAGCCTGACTTCGAACACTTCCAATGATGGGTCCTCCCCAATTTATGTTCCACAACCTTCAGAGATCTCTTCCAGTTTACATTATTGTCTGATTCTGCACAGTATTCTGATTAACATGTGGAAGATCTCTCTAGCATGCAAAAGTTCCCAGGCTTCTCCCTCTACCTGCCTGCCCTGCCCTCTGCCTCTTCAGAGTGAGGCCCCACTTGACAGGGTGCCTTTTTTTTGCTCATGCTGTGCCTGGCTTTTGCTCTATATTCATAGCATGGTTTTGATATAGAGCTTTCCTCTTTTCCCTTGTCCTCCCACCATGCTTCCTGAAAAGGATTCAAGCACATGCTCCACATTAAAGTAATACTAGTGAGAGATTGTATCTTCAAAGAAAAGTAGTATTGCATCATTTGAGTTTGTACAGTGAGTAAACCATTATCTTACTGTGTTGTCTTGATCCATCAAACATGTAGCTGTTGCTTCAGATATTTCCTGGTTTTAAAATTTAGTTTTATATTTTTATAGACCAGTTATATTACGGTAATAACAACTCAGAATCAATATGGACGTTAGAAAATGAAGAAAGTATTTCTACCCACTGAGTGCATAGGTGAAAGGCCGTGGTTTGAGAGAATGAAATGTAAGTGGATGGTGAGATTGTAGAGTCAGAATTTTGGTGGTGAGCTTATCAAGGCCTGAGCAGACTCTGAATGGCAAAATTTAGACATGTACCATCCATCTACACCATGGAGTGTGATGGTAGTGAAAAGTGGGCAGAGGCAAAGAAAAACAGTTTTCTGAGAGTCAGGGCTGAAAGTAAATCTAAAAACTGATGTTGTGATAACTAATAAAAGCTATTTTCTTTATAACAGAGGGAAGTATAAGCAAGAGAGTGTGTCGCAGGACAGCATCTTTTGCATTAACATAGATCAATGTCTAGTTAAATATACACAATCATGTTTTGAAATTTTTACCAGATGCAAAACCTTCTAGTTTATAATTTCTATTAAGTATTCACTTGAATAACTGCAATTTGCTTGTATACTTTTAAAAATCAGTATACTTTTGATGTTCTTGCTGTATGTGAGCTCACAATCCAAAAATAAATGATCTATGAACTTTACCTGACGACAGCTAAAGAGCAAATGAGAAAATTATTATTAAAAGATAATATAAACTAATGTGATAACACAATCCTGAAAAGCAAATTTTTTTTAAAATTGCATTTTTTTTAAGATCAATATCTGGGCATTATTCCGATTCAACATACTCTTTACTACACAGGATTAATCTTGTTTTAAATTCTGCTTTTCATTAAGTAAATAAAATTATCCAATCTTCTATATATTCTTTCTTTAATACACATTAAAAGCAATTAAATTCTTAGTAAGAATTGTTAAAGAAATACCGCATATTTTATTACTATCCTAAACCCAGTGCTTTGAAGTCTATCAATTGAAATATACTGATTCATGCAATATTGCCTTCAAAAATAGAATGAAAGGTAAGTGATGAAAAGAAATGCCTCTATTTTACAATATTTTAAAAGATGCTAGTTAACTTGTGTTTATTTTAATAGTTTCTTATCTAGATGCTATTTTGCTGTTAACACAAAGGCATTAATTTGCAGTTTCTTCTTGCAGGTGCTGCTTTGTGGTGTAATTGTTAAGCGTCCAGAAGATCCACTTACATTTTTAGAAGAAAAGCTCAGAGAAATAATGGAAAAGGGATTAGATGCTGTCCTATGGTACATACTAAATGATTGTGTGTGTGCTATGTGGTTTATAATATTGAACTTGGACTTTTAAAACATGCTAATGGCACGGCATCTACTGTGTAGATGGCATGTTACATGTTGATACTGCTTTTTTTTGCAAATATTAATGGCATATGATATAGCAAATACAGTAAGACAATATCTTCTGAAAACAGAAAGGACTTTTCTTTTGATATCTATGTTTTTTTTTGTCTAGAGGATACCTAATGAATATAACCTTTACTTAAAGCTCCTCCTTGTTTAGTTAATATATTAAACCAGTACTTCTGTGGTAGTTGGAACAGAGGTAGTGTTAACTTGTTAGTTCATTTCTGTCCATGGTATACTTACTTATATGAGCCAGGGATGTGGCCTTCAAGCACTGAATCAATTATTGTAGTATTTCTCACTATTTCTCTTCTCTGTGTGATCTTTAACCCTATTAAGGGAAGTCATCACAGGAGGAGATAAAAAAGACTTAAGGATTTAGTTATCTCTACACTGGAATCTTAGAAGATACCGCGATTGATTTAAATGGGAGGAGGCTTTGGTCTCTAAAATATGTGCAACTTCTATAGGCTAAAAATGCCATTCTGAATTTTTAAAAATATGTTTCACGGCAAGTGCTTTTTTTCAGACTTGTTAGTGCTTTTTGCCCACTTATAGAAAAAAACCTTGGATTAATTTATAGTTAATCTATACCTGACAAGAGAAAAAATGTGTATGTGTATTCTTAGCTTACTGTGCAGAAAACAAGACACAAAGTTTTGGATTAGCTTTGAATATTGTGAGATCATGTGTTCTTACGTTTTTTTGAAGCATGTTCATTACTGTTGGTGCAGCTCCTGTGAAAGTTACTTCCTCTCCTGCTTTAACTTGCGCATATAATTAAGTAATTTCATGTGTGTTTCAAGAAAAGTTGTGTTTTGTAAATATGCCATCTTTAAGTTTTATAAATTCTGGTTCATTGAGGGTTTTTAATATTGGGATGAAACTTCAGTAGATGAAGAGGGAAGAGAAACAAGCTATAGTGGTATTTGAGTTGACATGAATCACTAAGAAGATGGAGCATCCTCTTTTCTTAGTTGCTGAACTTCATCTAAGAATGCGGTTCCATTTGTAGGTGTCTCAGCCGTGCAATATCAAGCCTGATATTTTAGGATATCATCAGGATTAAGTGGCAGGAAAACTTCAAATATTGAGAACTCCTACTGAGATAGTAGTGTAAGCAAGTAAGAAGAAAGATGAACAAAATTTCATAACAATAAGGATGCTTGAAGGAAAAAACTGCTGGGGAGTGAAAGAACTTTGTGCAGGAAGGAGATGGAAAGTGTTAATTCAATATGAATTAGATTCTGTGTTACATGTAAAGTCTACACAATATAATTTTTTAGAGTTCAGGTTAAGTAGATAAAACTTTTTAGTAAGGGACTCTTCTGTTGAGATACTGAGTTCTGTAAAATGCCTCACTGTTGTCAGAAAATTGCAGTGTTCCTCACTTGATTAAAGCACCTCAAAAGACACTGCTGATCTATTTAGATGTGACCTAGAAAATCTTAGAGAATGAGAACTGGAAAAAAGAGAGAAGGCAATATAATGGACAAAGTTGTGGTTAATGCTAGGAAAATAAGCATCTTTTGCAGTGTGAAGAAGCTGCAATTTCAAAGAGCTAGATGGTGAGGTACCTACCTCACTTTTATATTCTGCACAATTGTCACTTCTGGTTGAAGCCTTCAGTAGGTGGATAATAAATCCTTAATCTTTGGGCTCACTCAAGCAGAGATCTCGGAGTTGTCTGGACCCCAACCACTCTGGGTGCATGCAGACAGACTTATGTACATTGTGGTAACAGGTAAAATCATTACAATGGGTGATACAGATTTGTATCTTATTGTGTCCTTTCCCTGGGGTTCTCATGGGGTAACACAGTTCCTCGTGTCACAAGGTGCACCAACAGCCTGAACCATAATGGTGAGGTTTTATTGTTTACTTTACAGTATTTGTGATGTCTTTCCTAGAAGTTGAAAACTGACTTGATTTCTCTTTTAATTTTGGCTCTCTGTTAAATACTTTTTATTTCCATATTTTTCATTGAAGCATAATGCAGCATAGTCTTTTTTTGATTTATTTGGCTCTTGCAGTGTGGCGTCTTTTTTTTTTTAATGAAAAAAATCTAGTTTACCTACCTAGACGTGGTACAGCCTGTTTGCAACAGCTGGAAACTTTTCTCCAACTAACGAAAATTTGAAATGGCTGTTCAGTCAGTAATAAGATGAGAAACAAAGTAGTATAATCTGATGGGAAATGTCTGAGATACAGAGCTTAATACATAGGATACATGGAATGTGTTAAGCTCTGATGTACACAGTATTTCAACATAGATCTAAGAGCAGCAATAAAACATGATAATTTGTTTTCATATTTTGTAAACACATTTTAAAAATGGATGCTATAGGTATTTGTAATGCAAGTGAGATACATCTTAATCTTTTAATAATGACAATATAATACCATAACATGTAACTGTATTGTTACAGTAATAACCATAATCTGTAAGTATTAGGTACAGAGAAAAGATGCATTTTCTTTTGGGAATACTAATATGGAAATATAATTTACTTCTCTTTTAAAGGTATATGCGTATGGATCTGTCTTTACACCCAAAATTAAAGAGGATTTCAGAAACTTACCTGAGCACTGTTTTTGGACTAGATGGTGAACAACTGGTAAAAATTATTGAACATTTGCTGCATTAACTTTATGCTGTGAACAAATCTTCTAATACAGAATACTCATATTCTGGTTTTAAGTTTTACTCGTTTTACTCTTCTATAGCTAATGCAAGGAATTTGATACTTTGCATTTCTTTCTATTGATACTGATTTGTGTACAAAAACTGATGTCATCAGAGGTGAGCATGGCATCCAGGTATATGGTAGGGAAAAAGTAGTTCCCGTTTCGTATTTGATCATAATTTTAAAAAGAGTTCCACATAAATATGAATCTAGTTTCAATAGCATGTTTTTTCTATGCATTATTTATTTTTACTTAGGCCAATTTCTAAAATTACACTTGAACCAATACATCTTGGAAAGTGCTGTCAATGCTAATGATTAGTAGTTACAGGTAAATGCAGTATTATTGTACATAAAGCAATAAGGATGTAAAAACATTTTGGTTTTGCCAATCAAAAAAGTCACCTGTAGAGAAGAAAAGCTGTTATTTTAAAACATTCGGAGAAGGAGAAAGTTGCTGTAAGAACATGCAAGGAAGAAGTCTAAGCAATTTAGTCAGTAAGCTGGCATGCAGTATCACCCGATTTTTCTCTTAGTTATGACTACTTGATTTTGTCTTCTCTTAGTGCATCTGTACTGTGAGTGTACTGCAATTTCATTTCAGCTGTTTCCTCTTTTAGCAACCACTCAAATATTAATCAGTCTAAAAGTGGAATGGTTAATTTATATACTATATTTATAAATTTACAAACGTCTCACAATCAGATTTTCTCTCATAGATTTTCTTAGGAGTGAGAACAATAAATGAGATAAAAGACAGTGTTTTCCGAGGCTCAGTTGCTATCTGCACATTCAAAGGACCGTATTTTCTTTTATAGGGATATTCTGACTGCGTTTGGTTTTGTAGAAGTTCAAACAGATTTATTATGAGTTAGAATCATGTGATAAATGATTTACATGGCAATGGGTCATGAAAAGATTTTTGCAAAGAATAACTAAAGTATTTGTTTAATATGCTAAATTGCTGGATACAGCTGGTCAAGAAAAGAGTGGATATGAGGGATAAAAGACCCAATTTCAGTTATTGAGCTTTTCCACAAGCACACATATTAATTCTGTTTTGTATGCTAACTTAGCTTTTCCTTTAACTTCTGTATGTAAAAACAAGTATAATTTCGTGGCAAAGTACTTCTAAAGATACACAGAAAATTATATTTGAACATTTGTCTCTTTAAAATAGATTAATTTGCACTAGTCAACATGGAAAATACAAGATTTCATATTTTTGTCTGATTTTTAAATATTCATAGCACTGTTTTGTGTACTAATGTAATAAATAATTTGTTTAGATGACTGAAGAATTATGTACCAAAGCATGGGACTTTTACAGCAGAAACTTAATGAAGCTGTATTTTGGGTAAGTACATGCATTTTACATATACCTCAGGAACATCTTTGGAAAAATATTTTATTCCTAAGTACTATTTATGTAGTTCCTTTGGGGAAGGAAAAGGTTTTCATTTTAGTAGAACAACGTGAAGAGAGATTAGAAACTTAGATTTGGCTTTACTTTTCTTCAGCAATGTTATTCTATGTTAAAACTAGTAAATTCTGAGTTTCTGCCTGATCCAGACCTGAACCAAGTCCTTTGACACTTCTGTACTTTAATCAGTTCTGTTTGCCAGGAATATGGTAGTATACCCAGGAGTAAAAGGATAATTTGCATTTGGGTCTGAAAGTAAAAGACTTTTCTATTCTGCTCTTTCTTCAGTTTCCTTTATGATTGGAATTATGTAAGCCATACTTTATGCAATTCAAATTTTCCTTTTAGAAATGGGGATAATGTATAAATATGTTTTAAAATATGATGATCACAGTACATAAACTGATTTATTTGTTATAAGCATGTGTGTCAAAATGTAACGATCCTCCATTTAGAACAGATAAGTTTGGGCTGTTTGGTTTTGAAAACCATGCAGTGCTAATTAGATAGGAGGTACAACTCTGTAGGAACACTGTGTAAATCCTTACTAAGAATCACAGAACTGCTAGGGAGGTGAAGATTTTCAAGCTATACTGTGGTTAGTCTTGGTGAACATTTGTCTTGGCTGGTTTTAGTCATCTTAAAAATCACAGGTGTTGGAGACAATGACAATCTCTGCAGGCAGTTTATTCCAGTACTGCACAGTCATTTCTACTAGAAAAGTTTTTCTAACACCTGAGCCTTTCTTGCTACAAGAGAAACCCTTTCTCCCCCCCTTTTTGTCTTATACATGAGGGACATGGAAGATTATTCCTTTTTCCTTTGCAGCAGTATTTTGAATATTGTCTGAGCTAGTTTTTAAACAGTTTTGTTTAATTATCACAGAAGTCGAACTGAACAGTAGAATGTTAGATTTATAATTACTCCCAACTATATGAAATGAAATTATTTTCTTTTTTTAAACTTTGAAATGAGAGAGATTTTGGCAAATGAAAGTAGTCATTTAAAGTGTAATTTATTCAGTAGTCTTTCCAGCAAATCAGATATGGAGAGATAGTGTATTTTAATATATTGGTGATATATGATTAATTTGAAATACATTTTTTGTTCTGAATCTAATTGTTCCTCATTACTTAGCTTAGAAAAGAAATGAGATTTTTACCAAAGGTTAAAACTGTTAAGTTATAAATTGAATTTGTATTCTATTATATTAATTTTTATTGGTATTGCCAAGAAAATGTAAATAGCACAAGTAGATGCTTGCAATCTAGCACTTTTAAATTATTTTCTATAAACACTCAAATGTCCTCCCATAAATACAGATCTGTACACTATAAAGTAGAGCCGACAGCAGCAGGAGTATGTGATGGTGGAAGCAAGAAAGTGTTTATTGCTTGATACTGTAGAACATGAACAAGTAGAAATTTTATTAAAATGAGTGAATGAATTACTACTGAAAAAATTATCAATGCATATTTTGTTTAAATTATAAATAACAAACATCAGTTCTGTTCAGAAGTTTATATTGTTGAGCTTGACTGCTTTGTTTTTTACAGCAAACTGCAGAGTTTTATAGGCTTTACTTCATTCAGGTTGGGAGCCATATTAAATTACTCATTCTGTTTTACAATTCAGAGGATGGATAAAATATAATCTGCTGAAAAAGAACAAAAGAAAAAAGGCAAAGCAGAAGATGGCTCTAGCAGTAGTCCATTATAACGTCCAAATATTAAGAGTTATTATACAGAAGTGGAGCATGTGGGTGCAGATTCACAAGGAAAAAAGGACATGTAAGTCTATGTAACTGCTTTGCATAAGACAAAAAATACATGCTATATAAAAGCAAATTATGCCGTGTAAATATGCTTGGTCAACAATTTATCTAGTGATCTTTTTGCAGGATGCCATTCATTGTTTGACATGTGTCAACTTGCTGCCATGAATGCCGTGAGAGTCAGTTCCTTGTGTTCTTTGCTAGGACAGATTGTGCTGGTAGTTTTCTCTAAAGACTGAGCAGTGATGCTGATCCAAAGCAGACTTGGGAGCTGTTAGGGAAGTGGAGTGTATGTCAGAAGTACAGGGTGGAGTGAGTCAGGATGCTTTTCTGGGAGGTGAAGAGTACAGTAATAGGGATAAAACAGGATGGATCACAGAGTTGGAGTCAGCTTGGAGTCAGTTAGAGGTAATGCGTGATGAAAGGTGGGGAAAGAGTGAAGATCAAAGTAAGAAAAAGTCAGAAGACAGAAAAAAAATACTTTGTTCATTCTGACTGAGACTTAGTATCCCACACATCTTCCAGGTACGGGTCTTTTAAAATGTCTCCACACAGCGGCAGCTGTGAACACAGACTCTGAACCTGAGTCTCCCGGACGGAAGTTTCATGAAAGTAAAAAATGGGCCAAAAGCTCTACCTATAGCTTTTGTTTGAGCTCAGGCAGTTATGTATGACTCAAACACTGCTCTTACAGAGCTGGAGGCCTAAGCTCTTGTCTCACTCCCCTAGGCAGTTTCCAGAGATTTCCTATTCTTTTTTATTACTTCCTTTTATATTCTCTTCTAAATATTACTTTCAGCCAAGGCACCTTTTGTTAATTTTAGATTCACAGAGGCAGAGGAGCAGACATATAGAGGGCATAATTACACAAAATATTTCCTTCCATGACAAAGCTGACATACAGAAAAATGCTATTGAGCCATTCTTGACTGTGTGACTCTTCACTGACTCTTGACTAGTACCAGTATAATTGTTGTGGGATTGCAGTATAATCAAGGTTGCTGGAATGACAGAGAGTAATAATAATAATAAAAAAAAAAAGTAGGTATTTTTTTCTTAAAATTTGATCACTTTGGGAATCTGCTTAAAGTAGAACTCTACTGTACTATTAACACAGCCCATGCAGGAGTGATCTATGGAAAAAGATCAAGAGTGAACAATGTGTTGTGAGAAAGAATTAAGGGGCAGGTCAGTGGGCTGTTAGGTCCTGATTGTTGAAAGTCAGAGCAAATTAATGTCGATGCAGTTTGGACTTCCGTTGCAATCCTGAGAGTTTTTGCCTTCCTCCCTTGGGCAATGAAAACGTGATATTATTTTGTAGGCATTTGCTTTGCAAATATTTCCAGTTTCTGTACCTTACTGGTTGCATAGCCTAAAAAGTTATTAATGTTTGTAATTAAAGTGTAAAGTGTATGGTTATTAAAGTGTATAGTTAAGTAATATGATACAATATCTTCCCTAGAACACATAGTGGTTGACCATGACTCAGGTAAGAGAAAATAGACTTAGGTTTATACTGTTGACACTGCATCTTTGCCAGATTTGAGACGTGCTGATTTTTATTTTTATTTTTTCACAAACAAGAATGGATCTTAAATGTACCTGAATAATAATTTATTTCCGTTGAATTTCAAGACACCTTTTTGTTAAAAAAAAGTAGATAAGTGATTCTATAGTGTGCATTTAATATATCGAACTTTACTTTTTAATTCTTTTGACAGCGAAGACTGCACATCACACTAATCAAGTTTAGTTCTTGTTCATAAGATAGGATTATATAGGGCTAAGCTACTTAAACAGCTATTTATTCTTGAAAGTATCAAGAAGAGTCTCTCAGCAACCTTTGTAGCTTATTGCAGGGTTTTTTTACAAAGTTAACTGACAAAAATTTTAATGATAACTTAAGTTTTTGCAGAACATTGCACTTATTGCCTCTTGATTTTATTTTAGTGTCTGGGAAGAGCATTTTTCGATTGTATTTGTAATACCTTTTACAAATAAAAGGACAGTTATAGTATCCCCCATGCCTTTTTTTTTGTGCCAGACTAAAGAAAATTCAATATCTTCCAAACTTTTCTTAAAAGTAATTTTTAAAACCTTTACATTAATTTATAATGAACGTGTTATCTTTCATATGCTACTTTACTCTTCGTACATTTAAGACTTAGAACTTGACTTTACTGAATTTATTCTTACAACTTTTGACTTCTTTGCCATCTGAAATAGTATTAAATTTTTGCTATTGTATTTTATTTCACTGAGGTCTGTATACATTTTGCACCTCCAGGCTCTGTGAAATTACTGTGTAATTTGGTAGATCAGACTCTAGATCAGTAATGTCTTATACACAGCTCTGATAAATTGGAAATATGTCATGTTTATGCCTTGCCTGTTAACCTGAAATCCTGTTACAACAGTCTTAATTATCTATTGTAAAAAGTTATATCCTTACAGAACCTGAATTGAATACTGTTTTATTGAAATGTAATTTGAGAGACAGTCATTCATCTGAAGCATTTAAATGACTTGTTTTTGCTTGTGGTCCTCAGATTGGTTATAATTATGTATATTTTCAGTGGCAGCGAAGAGAATGCAACAGGTCTTTAACAAAATATATTTAAATGCAATCGTGAAAGCTTGGCATGCAGAGGCCTACAGTTCTTTGAAAACAAAAGCATATTTTGAGGTATGCAGTATAATACTTTAAACGTAGTAAGCTAAGTGATTAAAGATTAACTCCTTTAATTCTAGCTGTTATGGAAAACCAGCTCTATCAATGAAAGCTCTATTAATGAAGCATTTTAGTATGCTACTGCTAATACTACTACTTAGTACTTACGGTGTTATGGAAAGCAGATTATTACCTCTATATTCTACAAGTAGAAGCTTGGTCATATCTTATGCAGCAAAAGGGGTTGGATGTTGTATACTATTAGTGATCTAGCTGGCTTGGATCAGGTGGCTGATGTTTTAGGGGTGATATTACCAGTTGAGATGATAATCAGTGAAGATGATGCCTCTGGATCCCTGCCACCAGAATCCTAGAGGTGTAGGTTCCTAGAGAGTGAGGAGAAGTCTCAGTAACTTCATCCCCTCCCCAAAAGTGTGGGGTAACCAAAACTGTGATCACCTGAGTAGGCAGCAGTGGACAGCCCCATATAACCAACTTCCAGCAGCCCTGTCTGGTCTCACTGTGAAAACAGGGCTCTTTTCTGGGAAGGTTTCTTCTGCTAAGGAAGAGAATGCCATAGGTTGGTGGAATGCTCAGCAGATACCATGTGGGGAAGGGGAGAGATGGGAGCTGTAAGACCCAGCCACTCCTAATAGCATGGGGGTTCCGAAAATCATCCTCACACAGATAAAGCTCTCCACCTGTCTGGCTGCTTTTCCTTCCCCTACTGTAGCATGATCAGAATGGAAACCAGCTACAGACAATTTATCAATTGCTTTTATTTTTGTTTCTTCTCTCTCCCATACATTTTCTTTCTCCTCTTTTCTCGCTGGTATCTTAAAATACTTAAACTGTTAGTCTGCTAGATTGTGTGCACAAAAGATATCCCATTTCTGGAGCGTATCAGGCCATTCCTAGCTAATAATATCTTTAAATTCTTTTAATTCTTAATATCAATTGCAAGGATTGGTTTGACTTCCATAATTAGATTATAATGCATATAACAGAAAGCATATAACTGAATAATTTTTTAATTGTGTACTTTTGTATTGTGTACACTTTTGTAGTCATTTTGGGTGCAACTGCGTCACCTAAAGATAGGTTTCTGGTGTAATTCAGTATGCCCTGGAATATCTCAGGCAAGGCTAGACCAGACAGGCCTCCGTCTTAAAGCTCAAGAAGTGTAAGAATCATCTGCCAATCTTTTGTTGTATATCCCAGTCTTTTGTGGATATCTTGGATAATCCAGGACATCTGAGATTACATTCATTGGTTTTAAAATGCAGAACTAAACCATCAATGATTATAATATGTAATAAACTTAATGGGCCAGAAGCACTCTCATTGCTACTAAAGGGCAAATAAATTTTTTTCAGAATGGGAAGTTACAATCTAAAGCTCATTATTTCCATTTACTCTATTCTTTCTGGCTTTCCCATCCCACTGCTTTCCTCCTTTCCATTTTCATTATTCCTGATTTCTCCTTTCCTACACACTTCCTCTTTCTTTTATCTTCTCCTCTCTTCCTTGTAACAATATTCAAATGAAAACCAATTTTATAACACCTGAAACTTTTCTGTTTCTAGAGCTAGAATAAAAGAATAAGAAGTTCAGTGTTATCCCATTTTGAGATTATACTTGAAAAATACTTTAGTATCTCTCATGCAGTATACATTGTTGGATACAATATAATATCAGAGAGGTTTTAGTAGTGATACCTTTTGAAGACTTGTCTAAAAAACTTGCATGTGATAACAGTATGTTTATATGAGGTTGTGTGTACACAATGTTTTAGTTTGGAAATGCAGATGGTCTCCTATGCTTCTATATTGTGTTGCTATGATGGAAAATCATGAGATGCCCCCTAAAACTATGATTATTCTCAGTAATATCAGTTACAGACGTTCATAGACGGGTAACTATATATGGAGATTTGAAAATACCTGGTTAACTTTAGCAGATTGAATTTCATTTTTTGAATATTTAAATGTATTTGAAACTTTGAACCTGCAGTTAAGATAAAATTTTACTTCTCTTGTACCATCTTTTTTCAGAGTTTGGCAAAAGAAAGTCAGAAAGTCTGTTTTGAATCGAATGATCTTACTGTCAAACATAAAACATCCCATTTACCAGAAAAAGCCTTATTACAGGTTTGTGATAGTTGGTGTTCTTTTTAATTTTTAATATGTTTATTTCATAAATGACATGTATCATGTTTTGTTGAAAAGGATGTGTTTGTGCAATGGAAGGAAAGGTTCCTGTTTACATTGTTCACTTTAAAGGAAGGCAATGTTATCCTTCCCTTCAGTGGCACCTGATCATAATGTGTATGCCCTAACCTGACATCCAGAAGCTTCTCCGAGCTGAGACAGATGAAGGAAGAAGACTTAAAAAGAGACAACAAGAAATCAGGATATCTGTAGGACAGGTTGAGGATGGAACTCCTGAGACAAGTAAAGGGGTTTGTTTGCAGTGAACAGAAGCTCTCATAAGCCAGGCCCCAAATGTGATAGAAAGAGGTTGTTTTTCTTAAAAAAATAGAGAAGACTGTATGGATATTATGCAGCACCTTAAAACAGAAAAAACTGCTAGGCCAGAAAGCAGGAGTAGAGGAGAGGAATCTACTGCAAGGGCACAGTGGGTAGGCAGAGATTTCTTGTCAAACATTTTTATTCAATTTGTTTAAATTAGATTGTTTAAAAAGTTGCTTTGTTCAGTGTTTTTGTATCCTTACAAAATGTAACTGTAAAGAGTGAAAGCTTGTTCATATGCTAACTTCCAGAAGAGAAGATATTTCTTTCCAGAAGCAAGAAGATTGATTTGCGGCAGTATTTTAGAAAAAAAAGACAGAATTATTAGCTACTGGTTGTGGGACCTTCAGTTGCAGAGGCCAGTTTAAATTATAGATTGGTTGCTGAAAATAACTGCCATTGAGGGCTACATTGGAACTACTGCTAAAATGTTTTCATTTTATCTTCTTAATTATAAGCTTTAATTTGTCCTATCATGTTTTTCCCTCAATTTAACATTGGAAAACCAATAAAGTGGTATTTCAGAAAAACATGATATGTTTTTCTTTTAAATAATATGGACTATATTGAATTCAAGATTCAATTTGTATCCAATAAAATCTAAACCCCAAATGCAGGCACTTAATTTTAAGCACATGCATAATGCCACTGATATCACAGGAAACTTGAATCTGTAAGCTGAATCAGGTACATAGTTTACAGACCTTACTCACCAAAAACACAGCATGCATACTTTAAGTCTTCTTGATGTTATCTCTATGGATTCCACTGGTCGTGCATATGGTCCTCATGAAAGTGATACTGCTTTATTTTGACTTAGGTCCATCAGTGGGGTTTAATCAGTGCTATTTTCTTAGTACTGGCTCATTCAGTAACCAGAGAACTTCTGCTATTAGCTGATTCAGATATGGGCCCCTTGCAGCAGCAGTAGTATCTCTCCTAAAGAATTTAGGAGTCATAATACTTATAGCTCTGATTACTGAGACATTGATACAAGTTAAGGAAGAATCTCTAGTATGAACCTCTTCAAAAGCAGTGCACTCAAAAGGAAATGTTCTTCCCATACAAGTATAAACACCACTAAAACAGAGAGAGAGATTAATTTACTATATGAGTAGCAGAATGATCAAAATTTGATCTACAGGCCCACCTCCTAATGTTCTCTTTCCTAAAAAGGTTGTATTTTACACTACAGTAGTAGTATATAGAAAAGATAGTATTATGTAAGAGAGTGTGTGTATCTGTACCTATATTGCTACATCTGTATCTATACATCTCAGAAAGTATAGCTTGCATGTGTCCATACCTATCAAACTTTTCATATATATAAATAAAAAGATTATTCAAATTTTCAGGAATTCTGAGGTTGGTAGTAGCATCCTTTCTTCATTAAAACCCATGAAACGGTGTAATCTTTCTGTTAGTCCTATAACAAACAATATTGACAGTACCATTCCGTTTTTGTAGCTTGGGAGAAATCTGTTTCTTTTATCTTAATCTATGAGCCTTGTTTTTTTGACATCCAAACCACGAGCTCAAAATATAGTGACATTTTAAGGTATCCTTGTAGGTTGCCCTTTTTTGAGGTCAGATCATGTTCACAGTTACATGTGCTGCTGTCACAAAGAATCAGATCTCACATACATGAAGAGTATGCACATGAAAACCAGAATCCAGATATTGACATATCAAAAAGAATGACAGCTATTCTGAGGTACGTAGCTGTACTTTTTGATTGAGGCTACGGAGCAGCTGTAAAAATATGTTATATGATTTTCTCTTCTGTTTATATATGAACTTAATTTTATAGCCTATATAAATCAAATATACTGTCAAGTGCTACTTTAGTGGCTTAGCAGAGAACATTGATGTCTTCCATTTCTAGAGCAATTCCATCTCTGAGGTCTGGAGCTGAAAAGCAAGGTAGTTTGCCAGTTTAGACTTTGGTCCCATCATAGTGTATATTTTAATGTGTCTTCAGGAGGAGAATGAGTAGGAAGAGAGAATTCTACTGATTTGAATAGGAAATAATAAACCAAAGAATAAGAAAAAAGAAAATTGCATCATCCATACAAATTTCAAGCCACTTTTCTGGGATCCATATATAAGTGTGTCATTGTAGGAAGAAGAATTCTTTTTGTTTGTCTATATTTAAATGCATTTGCATATCTAAAATCCAAAGCCAAGAGCTAAAGATAAGGAAATTGTATGTTGTAAAGGAAATCAAAACTGATTATATCACTGCAGTGAAAAAACCCAAGAGGTAATAAAATGAAAACCAGAAACAGAGTAAGGTGAATATATTAGGGAATATTAGTAAAAAGTGCATTGTAGTAATGATGATGTTGAGTTTTTCACTAGAGTGGTCAATATCTGTTGGATTTTCAGGAAACAATAAATGACAATAACATTTCTGAGTATTTTCAAATCTGATTATTGATTAATTAAAAAGATCTTTAATTAGCAGTATGCCCATTCAGGAGTACACCTTGTTTGTCACAGTTCTTTTTGTGTGACTGAGCACACAGGTAAAGAAATACAAAAATCCTGCATCTTAAGCAGTATACATGTCATAGCTTTGTATTCCTAAAGACAAGAGGTACAAACTGGTTTCTGTACCCCTTTTTACATATTCCTATATGTAATATCTGCTGCTTCACTAAACTGAACCAAAAGTAGTTTTCTATTCTTATTTGTATGTTGTAAATAATTTTCAAATACTGTTTTTTTCAGTCCTGTTTTCTTATGGCTGAGTCCTGTTATTTCCCTCTCTACAGAACAGGAAAATAAAAAGCTTTTAATATGTAAGATAATATTATTTCTGTGAGGAATGCTTCAGTTCACTAAAGAATTACAAAACATAAAATGAGCTTGGATAGGAGTTTATCACCTAGATCTAAAATAGAGATCCTTAAAATTATCCTTCGGTATCATTTAACTGCAAATGCTCAAGGTTTCAATATTCAAGTTCCTCGGAACTTGAAGTTTTTCTGAGGATCTTGAACCCACAATAATAATTGGAGAGAAGCTGTCCCAACCTTCCTGTTATTCCCATTTACATTTTCTTGCCCCAGCACTGTTCTCACCTTTGTGTTCATTACATGGATTTATATGAACCACATCAGGGAACAGATCTGTCCGAAAATTTTTTTTTCATTTTCTTCTTTTACTGAATCAGTTCCTTAATCCAGTTCATTGTGTGGCGACACGAACAGTTGTTTGAGTACAGAGGAGGAGGTAGGCAACAAGTGGTGGAGAAACGGGTGAAGCAAGAGTGGATCTGCCTCATTGTGTAGGTGCAGGGTGTTCACTGAACTGCAGTGCCTCAAGGCTAAGCTTATTGGGATCTGTCAGTGAAGCAGGTCTCTGCCTTTCTAGCCTGAGAGTCCATAGGCAGTTTTAGAGCATACAGGGTGTAGCTGTTGTTTTTCATGTACATTGGAGAAAGATATATTGATGCCTTCCTTTTAGGCATTATTTTAAAAGTTGGTCCTTTCACCATCTGTGAGAAATGTGACTTAAATTCTTGCCCTCACCAAACAGGTTCAGACCCCTGTCTCTGCTCTGAAAGCTGCACTGACCACAGAGTTGTAAACTGGCAGTTTTCACACAGAGAGTAAGGGGGAGATAGGAACAGGTCTTTCTGGGACCCTCCACATACACCCTGGGAGGAGAAAGAAGCCTCCTCAAAATTTCATTCAGTCCATCCTCACCCCTCTTTTCTTGTCTGTCCCCTCCAGCCCTGGCCCGTCCTCCCCACCCCCCCAATAAAGCACCAGATAACCAAACCCCACCAAATCCTGTCTTTAACACAATGAACAGAAGAACATCACTTTGCGATAGTGAGGACATAGGTTTGGGATATAAATGAAGACAGTAGCTGAGACAAGAACAGAGGGGGTTTTTGTGTTAACTGGCTGGTGTGCTGCACAGGGTTTGCCACCTCCCTGCTTTTTTTGTGCGCTGTGGTGAGACAAACTGAGCTGTCATGGTGTGGTTGTTGTGGGCATGGGGATGCAGCAGTTTCCTGTTTTTCCTAGGGAGCTATCCCAAGAGAAGCTGGGCCAGTAGGAATGGGAACTGTTTCTCTTGGGTTATGTTGTGGTAGGGAGGCTTAAAGACTGGGATCAACAAAAAGACAACAGCAGCAGTGTGGGGATTTGGGGAGGCGTGAATGGAAGCATCTGGGGCTGGGAAGCACCTTCTGGAGGGTCGCCTTCAGGGCAAGAGAGAACAGGCTGAGCCAGCTGTGCTGAAAGTATTTTTGCAAGTATTTTCTGTGTATGTGGGATAAGTTAATAAGTTGTGCAAGTTGTTACATATGTGGGCTGGAAGCTAGAGCTATGGGTGTTTGGGGCAAGCCAGAAAATAATGGTTTTATTTATGTGTAAAGTGCAGAGGAAACAGAAATTATTACAGAAAAGCAGGAAGCCTACTGAAATGCTTCCATTTTGTATTTAAAAAGAATGCAGCTCCCCTGATCCAGAGAGAAGTGCAAATCTATGTAGCTGTCACTGGGTTTCTCAAGGAAAGTGCAAAAAGAGCTCTTCTGTCACAGACCAGAGCTTCCCACTAGCTGAGTGCCTAACCATTTGCTGTAGAAAGGCAGAGTTCCTTCCTTCCTTCCTTCCTTCCTTCCTTCCTTCCTTCCTTCCTTCCTTCCTTCCTTCCTTCCTTCCTTCCTTCCTTCCTTCCTTCCCTCCTTCCTTCCCTCCTTCCCTCTTCTTCTCTCTTCTTCTCTCTCTTCCTTTCCGTCTTCCTTTCTTTCCCCCCGTGAATCCTCATGCTCTTTTTTTGGTGGTTCCAGTATGACGATACAGCCTCCTTCAACAGGAGATTGTTACCGGGTGCTGTCTCCTCCAGGCCAAACTTGTGTTTGCTCTGAACATTCAGAGAGTGGAAAATAAAGTATGCCTGGACTTCTCAAAGTTTTGGAACTTATGATAAGGAGACTTTATTGTCTCTGGCACCGTAGATGATATTTGGCAGTGGATCATTTCAAAATCACAGGGTATTCAGTAAATATCATTATTAGTATGCTATCATTTATTACAGCTTTCTGTTCTGCTCCTGTGCAAAAAATATCTCTCAGTTTGTATTTACTGTTGGGACAAGATCTGTCCTCAGGGCCAGCTGGAAACCATTTGCTTTGTAAACCAGTGTCCTTAAAAAGTCAGTGGTACCACAGTACCATAATGTTGAGTTATTGACAGAAAATGATTGCTGTGCTTTAAAGCTGGCTACTGTGGTCTTGACCTGACATTAAATAAATGTTTCAACAGACCTTTCCAGAACTGAAAATTCAAAAAGATTACTAGCAAGAAAGTGTAAAATTAAAAGCCTTGCTTCTGTTCTTCTATCATAATATGAAACTAAACCCTACTAATGAATAATAATACAGTCAATATTTTCTTTCTCATTCTAACAAGTCATATAGTTCCATTTATTCAAATATTGTTTGTGAGCTGTGTCAAAATTCCTTAGAGTTTTAAATTAGATTGAGTTTTGAAGTTAAGGAAATAATCCACGTGTCCAAATTAAACAGACTTCTGGTTAGAGAAGCCTGTAATTGATCCAACTATAATTTTCATGGGATGCAAGTCTTTAAAGGGATGTGGTCTACAGAAGGAATTTGCTACTGAAAAGGGCCTGCACATTTCTGTACTTTAGAAAAATCTTTGTAAGTCCCCAACTGCATTCTGAACCACCTAAATATCATTGAAATGAATATGGCTATACCAAGCTCCCAAGATTCCAGAATAAAAACATAAAGCCAGAAAACCCGATTTTTAAAATTGTTTTAAGTAGTTTATATGACATGAAAACAGACAACCTGTGGGAGAGCAGCATATTTTGAGGAGCAGGCAAATTGCTTGATTGTATTACCTCTGCGATTAAATGCTAGTGGTAAGAGACACATGATCAGTGATTTTCTTACCTGATTTATCCTTTTCTAGCTAAAGAAATTGTAGCCTTTAGATAGTTTCTATGGGTTGAAACAGAAGATCTTTTTAGATCTTGGTAGAATCTTGAAATTTCTGCTTGTTTCTTTTAATTATAAAAATGGGTTCTAGCTGTTATGTTTTTCAGTCCTGTTCATTTCAGTAGAACTGCACAGAATATAAATCAGGATAAAAGTTTCTCTTAAAGAAAGAATATTTCCAGCAGTGAAACATCTTTTTTATTAGAACATTCCCTTTTGATTCTAACAGTTTTTAGTGACTCATTTATTATAAAGCATATTTCAGTATAACCAAGATAACCTGCACTTTGGTAATCCATGCACTCTACACTTATACAGACAGTCACTCTCTCTTCACTTCTTAGCTATGATGATTACCAGTAGTGAACCAACATTTGCAATTATTTCCTTACTTTTACAAGACTTTATGTGTATTGCTTCTGACTCCAATACTTTAAGTCTCAAAGCCTCTATTTGACTCAAGATTTCTCTTGTGCCTGTATAGTTTGAGTGAACTCTGTATGCATTTGTTTTTTCTGGAGCATATTTCAAACCATGCTTCATATACTGCTACAATGAAAAACAGGTTTCATGGTGTGCATTATTGTATGGAAAGTTGTATAACTAATATGGAAATACTACAAAACACACTGGCATGTTTGCCATGTTTTCTCTCTGACATCTTACTATTAAGGTACATACCTTAAGTGCTAAGCTCTTTGAAAATGTATATTAATAAAAATTAATCTTCAGTGACAAGTTATGGGATGAAGTTAGAAAGTTCTTTATGTATTTTTGCTATCAGTCAATTACTGTACCAGGTTTAAACTGTTGCCATTGATGTATTATTGTGCAGTTATGAAAGTAGTGACATTATAAGAGTAAAGTTTTCTTTGTATAAAAGTTGCTTTAGAAAAAGTTATATGGGATTTTATTAACTGTGTTCCTCTCAGCTGATTTCTTTTTCATACTTAGAACTGCACATTTTAAGTGTTGCATTTCATATCAGATATTTATATTTCAGCATATAATGCAGTAATTAAAATCTGCAAATGATTATGGATATGGGAGTTTTTAATATGTAGATAATCCATCTGTCTTACATAAATTTCTGTGTATGCACTTTGTCTTTAATTCTTAAATGCATCTTACATTTTCAGATGGTTATAATATAATGCATATTTCCTTCTATAGCAAAGACATTAAATTTTACCATATTTTCCCTCATTTCATTTTACCAATTTTATTCTAAGATGAAACATTAGAATTCTGTTGGCAAAAATGCTGTCTGACACTTGGTCGTAAAAATGGCAGGTGAGGAGCTATGGCAGAAGATTGCCAAATGTTATCTTCATTCAGTCTCTTACTTTTATGGCCTGAGATTGCAGTATCTAAGATTATTTACCAGGACAAGACCTTTTTTGGAATGCTGTAATTTAATTTTTTCAAAATTTTACATAGTGGTATCAGTATATTTTAGAATATTTTAACTGTATAAAACAAACTATCAGTATAGCTTTTATATTTTTTCTACCATAATACAACACATTGACTTTAATATTTTGGGGTTAAAGATTTATAGATATATTTATCTATATAGCTTGCCTTATAGCGCCCTTCCAGAACTTAAAGGGGACCTACAGGAAAGAGGGACTCTTTATCAGGGAGTGTAGTGAGAGTATGACGGGTAACGTCCTGAAAGATGTTTAAAGGTTTTAAACTGAAAGAGGGTAGATTAGATTGGCTATAAGGAGGAAATTCTTTCCTGTGAGGGTGGTGAGGCTCTGGCACAGGTTTCCCAGAGAAGCTGTGGCTGCCCCCTCCCTGGCAGTGTTCAAGGCCAGGCTGGACGGGGCTTTGAGCAACCTGGGCTAGTGGAAGGTGTCCCTGCCCATGGCAGGGGGGCTGGAACTAGATGATCTTTAAGGTCCCTTCTAATCCAAACCATGCTATGAGTCTATGATTTATCAAATTATACTATAATTAGTTAAATTACTTAAAATATTAAATTAAATTGAAATTATTAAATTAGTTTAATTATACTGTATTAGTAAAATTAAAAAGACCTCTGAGGCAGAAACTACAGAAACTCTTCACAGGTAGTTTAAAATACTATATTTAATCTACAAAGCTTTAGTCCAAATTATATTGTCTCAAATATGTTTAGGAGAGGTGTTTTAACAACAGTTGTTTTAATATAGGTGAAACTGCTGATAGTTCATGGAAATTCTTCTTTTGAAACATCCCTGTCATTCTCCATCATAGCTTGAATTTATGAGCTTTTAAGCAAAGCCATCTTTTCATAATCTTTGTTAAGGCTGTTAATGAGAGTAATTATTGACATTCTGCTATAAAAGGTATGTTTAAACTCCTAAGAAATAAGTATTTAATTTGAAAATACTTCTGGTTGTTTAGGATAGATTAATATGTATCACTTAACAAAGCAGTGCCAGTGCTTCTTATTGATTGGTTTTTAATATCATGTACGTCTGTTTTTCTGATGTAGATTTTCCGTTATGTAAATTTAGTTGATCTGGCAAGATGTGCTCAGGTTAGCCAAACGTGGATGCTACTAACTCAGAACAGTTCGTTATGGAGTGATGTAAGTAAGATGGATCACTTTCAATATTTTATTTTAATTTTATTCATTTTTAAAAAGAGTGAGGCAAGGAGGTAGTTTAAAAATATTAAATATCTAGGATAAAAGTTTTATCCCAGGATATGACATGTTCTACATGAATAAAAAAATTAGGAGCAACTCAGATGAAGTTGTCTGTGGTACATCATCATAAAATCAGTGGAACTGAAAGAGAGTTGGCCACTAAGGCTTAGCTATAGCCCACTAAATTTAGACAGTTAAATGAGGTGTCTTAAGCTCCCTAGGTAATCTGAATGGGCGCTATATGACTACTGTGGAAGGAGAATGTAAACTCAGTTGCAGATACTCTGAGACTACTTGTATTTCTCTAGAGAGACTCTTGTCATCCCTGGAACAAGTGGTGCAGACCAGCTCACTTCCATACTCGTGAACTCTTAAGAGTTGTTGAGGTGGTCGCTGTCTCCAGAGCACATGTGAGTGTTCAAGGTGCTGTGTTGTTTCTTCTACCTTAGCAGTGCAATTCTCTAGCACACAAATTTCAGTCAACTTGCGTTCTAATGCACATTTTGCGACCATGCTAGTATGGTCTGTTTGGGGCCGCATCTGACACAGCTAATCTGAGTCTTTGCCTTGAACTTAAAAATACAATCACACAGCTCATTGCTATTGCCTTCAGCATGCTCATGACTGGGTCCAGTGAGAGTAACCAGGGTCAACCACCCACCAGAGACTGCCAGTCAGCCCTGTAGTGAAGAGGCATCTCCAAGGTCAAGTAAGGAAATGAAGTCCATGAGTGAGGGTCAGGGTCAGCCAGTCACATGGCTGGACACAGACATGCCTAATATGTGGTTCAAGCAAAGACTCAGGGCCAGAACTTGAGCTTAAGGGCCGCTCTGAAACCAAGTGGGGAAACCCCTAATGAGGCTTCTCCAGCTCTTTCACATAGGGAACTGTCTTATCCGGGATGACACTGCTGCACCATGTAGGATCTGACCTTGGACTCGAGTACCTAATCCCCTGGGGAAGGAAGAGGTTGCAGAGCCTGTTGGTGAACCCAGGGCCCTGACACTAGGCACCTCTGTCACACTTGAAGAGATCCATTTGAGATCCAGAAGGGGAACTGAGGCTGAGAAGAGATTTGAACTTGGGTCTTCCAAATATGCTGTTCTGTCCCCAGAGTGGGTGGGACACAGGCTTTAGTTCCCAGGTACCTGGAAGTGAATTCCTGACTGAGGTGAAGAAGTTCCAGAGAGCTCACCAATGCTGCTTACATGTCCTACTGTCTGGTTCTAGGCAGCGGCCTGTTTTCCCTGTGAGTTTCTTTAAACTGACCACTTGATGCGCTTAGCTGTCATGTATATTTTGTAGTCTCTGCTCAGATTTGTTGTATCTACCCTGGGCACCAACACCTAAAAGTCACCGCAGTGCCCAGCTTGTAGGTCCTTGGAGCCTTTATTAGGTCTAGTCTTAAGTTACTATGATGAATTAGTGATCTTCATGAAAACTGATAATTTTAATGTAAGAAGGAAAAAATCCTAATAAGAGATTGAAAAACTGAAAAAAGTTTTGAACTTCTGACTTCCTAGTACTGTAACCACTTCCAAGCACTCTGCTTAGAAATAATGGCGATTGATTTTTCAAAGTGTTTGGGTAATAAACATGTATTATGAAATGTACAACAAACTGGTGCGGTATAGCTGTAGGAGTTTATGAAAAAAAGGCTTTTCTGGATTTTTTATGAATAAATTTAAAGAAGGCATGAGAAAGTCTTCTCCAAAAAAGGAGATATTTCTTATTGTTTTTATGTTGGCTTGCCTGCTTTTTTTGAAACACTCTATAGATAGACTGTTAAAACTATTTTATAGTAATTTTTGTTAAAACTTCTTAAACTTGAAATTTTGACAAATATTAAAAAAAAATTACAGTTTTAGTTAAAGATCTAGATATCCTCAGCCTGCAGTTTAAATCACTTAAGGATTATTGTCCTAAAACTAAGATGGTAGGTTACATGTTCTTGATATCTTGATGTATCAGTAGACCACCGATTAAAAAAAAAAATGTTAGCAACTTTAGGATCTTATACATATTAAAGGGAAAAAAATAAAGTAAATATTCAAGTCTGACAATTTTCTTTACGCATAATATTCTGGGATGTCACATTTCATCAGTTCAAGACTTGCCTCAGTTTCATAAATACTGTAGATACATGCTTTCTCTATATTTAAGTATTTTTAGTCAGAGGTCTAGAATTTTTATATATGTAATACACAGACATTTCTGTGTTTTCCAGACTATTGATTCAGTGTTTACATAGAACTTCATATATTTACTAGTGATTTTCGTAATGATGCGTATTTTGTATGTACTAAATAGTGCTGAATTATATGTCAATTGCTTAAATTTTTAGATCAATTTTTCATCAGTGAAGCATAAAGTTCAGGACCAAATAGTAGTAAATGTTTTGCAGAAGTGGCGTCCATATGTATTACATTTGAATTTTCGAGGTTGCTATTCTCTTCACTGGCCTACCTTTAAAAGTATCAGTAAGTATTACATGTATTTTTAAAATTTTAATTATCTTTTTAAACTGTGTCTTCACTCTGTGTTCTGCTATTGTCCCATTTTGCTGCCTATGTTCTTCCTTATATGTCCAGCCATAATGAAGCAATGTATGAGATCTGTAAAATTACTTTAAATGCAGCCCCCATTCTTTCATTACAGTCTCCAGGCCCAGCAATATCCATATGACGAACATTGCTAGAACGCCATAGAATGATTTATATTATGTGTGAAATGCTGTAATATGACAAGTAAGATTGGAATGCAGACATGTGCTTAAATATATCAGAATGCCAGAATCCACCTCTACTGAGATAATTATCACAGAATGTTTGAGGTTGGCAGGGACCTCTGGAGGTCACCCAGTCTGACCCCCTGCTCAAGCAGAGCCACACAGAGCAGATTGTCCAGGACCATGTCCAGATGGCTTTTGAATATCTTGCAAGGATGGAGAATCCACAGCCTCCTTGGGAAACCTGTGCTCAGCCACACTCAGAGTAAAACAGTGTTCCCTGATGCTCAGACGCCACCTCCTATATTTCAGTTTGTGCTCATTGTCTTATGTCTCCTCTGTCACTGGGCACCACTGAAAGAGCCTGGCTCCATCTTCTTTGCACCCACCTTTCAGGTATTTATATACCTTGATAAGAACACCCTGAGCCTTCTCCAGCCGATCAGTTGCAGCTCTCTCAGCCTTTCCTTACAGTAAATATGCTCCAGCCCCTTAATAATCTTTTTGCCCTTTGTTGGACTCTCTCTAGTATGTCCATGTCTCTCTGGTACTGGGGAACCCAGAACTGGACATGGTACTCAAGGTGTGGCCTCACCAGTGCTGAGTAGAGGGCAAAGATCCTCCCTTGACCTCCTGGCAACACTCCTCCTAATGCAGCCCAGGATACCATCTGCTGCCTTTGTGGCATGGGCATGTTGCTGGCTCATGTTCAACCTGGTGTCCACCAGGACCCCCAGGTCCTTTTCTGCCAAGCTGCTTTCCAGCTGGGCTGCCCCCAGCATGTACTGGTGCCTGGGGTTGTTCCTCCCCATGGGCAGAATTTTGCACTTCCCCTTGTTGAACTTCATGGAGTTCCTGCAAGCCCATTTCTCCAACCTGTCAAGGTCCTTCTGGATGGCAGCACAACCCTCTGGTGCATCAGCCACAGCTCCCACTTTGGTGTCATCTGCAAACTTGCTGAGGGTACACTCTGTCTCATTGTTCAGATCATTAATGAAGGTGTTAAACAGGACTGGACCCAATATTGATGCCTGGTGTATACCACTAGTAACTGGCCTCCAACGAGGCTAACAGACACACACACACACAAAAAATAGAATCCAAGAATGATCCAAGATACTAATGTGGTGTTCAAGTTTTAGCACAAATAATAGGTAATTCATTCTACTGCCAAAACTAAGCCCCTCTGGATGTAGAAAAGCATCTTAGTCCTTCCTGATAATATATGTGGAAGTAAATGTGACCATGTGATCAGAGGTTAATTCCCTTTGTGACAGCATTTTGCATTAGTTTCAGGTCATTAATCTTTTTCTCAGTGCAGTTGTATGCTCCACTAAGCAGTGAAGTGGTCAGGAAAAATAAAAGCATTTATGATCAGTGTTAGAGGTTCAGTGCTAGCTGTGAAAGTATACTTGATTTGTTAGGAATTACCCGCATCCTAACTGCTATTCAGCCATTTTATCATGAAGAGTGTTAAAACATCTTGGTAATGTTTTCATGAGAAAAAACTCTTCTGCTACAACTAGACAAGATCCCAAGAGAAGTTTTTGATTCCTGGCACAGCTTTATTTCAGTATTTCTCAAGCAGGAGAATGTTACTGATTGACTCTTTCCTAGCCTACACTTTAATTGAATGCAAATGCATAAAAAAGCAAAATGTTTCTATTTTTCAAATAAAAAGTGTATTTTTATGTTTTGAGACTATAATGCATTTATTACTTAATTAGATAATACATGGTTGAAATTGTTGATGCAGTCTGTAACAATTTCAGTGTGTTTTGTTTTAGAAAGTGACTGTGTAATTATCAGTGAGAACAATTCACTCTCTAGAGTGGTGATGGAAAAGAACAACTGGCCAAGAATAAAAAGTATATTTGATCATGGTCTTGGCTTTTAAATCACAGGATAAAATAATGTTCTTAATGATATCAGCTTGCAAGTTGTTTAGTGAAGCAGTTTAATATTGCAATGAACTTTGGCAGCTAATAAAGAAAGCAAGCCAAAATAAATCATACACAGCCACGTCGTCTCCATTGTACTTAAAAATGTTAAATACTTTTATGATTTTGTTTTCCTTATGTATTTGAGTTCAAAACTAAAACCATAGTAATGTTTATAGTGTTTAAAGCTAAAAGCATGTAAAGAAAAGTTGCAATAGAATTAGATTCTATATACACGCTGTCTTTTCTATCACAGTTTTTAATTGATTTGTATTTAGTTAAAATAATTTAACTTAAAAGTATCAGTATGTTGGTTGTATCAGTTGGAATATCAGTAAGTTGATTGTCATCCATTTCCATTTATCTTACATATCAAAGATGCTAAATTCAATTGTGTACAAACTGTGTATTTTCCATTTTTGTTGATAATTTATATTTTCTGTAGGCTCAGTATTAAAGATTATGTCCATTTACATCTACTCGGTGCTATTAAATTTAAACTGGTCCACAGGGGCTTTTAGAAAACAGTGATTTCTAAAGCTGTTTCTTCTGACTTTGAAGATACCCGGTAGTTCTTTTTAAGAGTGAAGCATATTTATATCAGTGTACTGTTGCTATTTAGATTAATAACATATTACTTCTGTTAAAACTTGTTGATCATACAGCTTACTTGTGCCGTTCTCTTGAAGGTCTTGTGGATAGTTTAAAATTGCTGCAAAATTATCTTTCTATCTTTTTTTGGTGATTGAAAATTGTATTGAAATTCTCTTCCTTTGACATTTCTTCAGTTAACAAACTGTGTTGAACTGTCAATTCAGTTATAAGCTACAGATGTGATGAACCTTTCCATTTGAACTTCCCTGAGCTACAGTTCTGACCTCATGTTTCTAAATAAGTGCAGAATTACACAGATTTTGGCAACATGGTTTTATTGTTAATGGTAAAACAGTAATGATATTAACTGGGGTTTAGGTCTGTTTGGCTGGCTAATCATGTTGATAATTTTTTGTAAATTAATTAGCTGCAATGTTTAAAAATTATTTTTATGTACTGTAACTTTGGTATGTGGTATATGCATGAAATATTAGTCATTGTTTAATATCTGCATATGAATGTTATACAATTCCAGCTCAGACTGTTTTTGGCAAATTAATGTGTTATTGTGCCAAAGAAAAATGAGTATTTGAGATGCGAGGATTACAGCTCAGCTGTTTGTGGTATTACTCCACCCACTCAGTGATCTTAGAAATACCATTTTACTTCCATGTGTGACTGGGAACTGCATTTAAAAGCTGTCATTCATATTCATAGTGCAGGAGCTAAAATTTCCTCAGAAGCTTTTGAAGTTTTTTTATTCCCGGTAGCAGTCACAGTATTGGCAGACCTGTCCATTTTTTTCCTACACCCTGTCATGGCAAAACATGGTACAAAATAATCTTTTCTGTGTTTCATGTGTGCTGTGTAGAGGGAGGGGCACTGCTTCGATGGAGTATCCCTTAAGTATCCCTTAAGCCGGCACTCCCAGTGTATACACTGCGTGTCAGGAAGACAGTGCACTATCATGCAATTATTTCCTGGATATGGACAGAGAAAGATGGGGAATCAAGAGAGAAATTACTGAAAGAAAGGACGATCTTAATAAAGGAAGAGGAAAGCCCATGATTTTCTTTTAGACATGGAAATGCTTCTGGAACTTTTGTGATTAAATAGTACAGAAACGAAGAAATGTCAACATTAAATTGTGGTTTGTGGCTGTGGTGGTGTTTCATGGAGTGTGTGCTTTAGTTTACAGCACATTTTGGAGAAGCTCAGAGAAATAGCAATTAACCCTGTAATGCTGAAGTTTTTATTAACAGTTGTTTCCCCCATCTGTATGTTTTTCAAATATATTCTTGTCTTTTTCCTTGGTCTGCCTCCTATATTATCTTCATATTTCCTTCATGCTTTTCCTGTTAATGCAGCCTTTTCTCAAGGAATTTGCTACTAGACACTGTCAGAACATACTAGCCTATGTTACCCTTGCCTTGTGGTCATATATTATTTGCAATTGCAGTTACTGTCTATTCTGCTGCATGCTCAGTATGGATGTCTGAAAATGCCAACATGCAGAAAATCCTAATGGGTTCCAGCTAGTTTTCCAAGGAGGGCTTTCCCCCCACCTCTTCAGTTATAGGAAACTAAACTGCCACTTGAATACTCCTATATCTATTTTATAACAATTCTCCAGTACCATTGCAAAAACTGAAATATGCAATAGCTTTAGGCAGTAAGGAATAAAATTATAGTACATTGAAGTTAAAAGAATAAAACTTCTAGCTACTCCTTGAAGACCCCAGAGTCCATCTAAGGAAAACAGAAGCAAGGACAATTCCAGCATGCAAAACTTCAGCCCGTTCTTCTCTTGACTGCTAGAAGTCTTTTTTCACTTGTTGATTCTCAGAGGTCTAAACAGATCTGCTCTTAAGTATTAAATTTTATTTTGGTGTTATTGCACAAGTGTTTCTTTCATGGAGTTTCTGAGATGACACTGATTTCACAAGTTCACACTGAAACCTTTATTTTCAGGGTAGTTGTTGAACCATGTTCCTCTAAAGCATCCTTGTTGATATGTCCCTCACTTACAGATTTCACACTTAATAGCTGTTGCCAAACATCTTGTTTAGCTGTTAGATATAGGCAGCATGTTCAGCTCATCACCCCCCTTGAACCTTCAGCACTTTCTGGTGCCACTATTTGAGATCCTCAATGGTCACACTCCCACACCACCCCCTACCCCCACCACCATTGGCTTCTACTGAACAATGGTCCACTGTGACCCCCGGCTTTTAGCTTTTAGCCTTGGTCCTAAGAGGGACATTTCGTGGTCTGTTTAGAAATCCCCAGGGCCTTTGAACTTGTTATTTACAATTAGGCCACTGCTTGTAGTCCTCAATCTTATTCCACTGCTTTTCCAACTGGAAACCTTTTGTTGACCAGAGAGGTCAGAGACCTCTTACCCAGATTTTATCCTATATTCCTTTACTGGATTGCCTTTTCAACCCAAACTTTAGCCTACCTCAAGCTAGTCTTTTTTCCTTAACACTGATTCTTTGCAGAAATTAGCTTAACATGGTTTATAAATTCATTTTTTCCTACTCAGCTTTTTCCATTGGCTCTGCTGCCTATGACAGATGTTCTGCTGTGGTTCCATTGTCTGTCCTTTTCAATCATTCCCAGTAGTTCCATTCTGTACTGAAATAATCATCCAGAATTTGAGAGGAGGAGTACTTCACTTAATATTGGCTACTACTTATGACAGATTTTTTTTTTCTTTTAGCACTTCTAAGTTTCTAGAAAATGTCCCATTTAGTGAATGTTACTAGCCAAATGGAATTTTCATCTGTGTTCCATCTTATCAGGATTAATCTTTAATAATTAAGATAATACTTAAGAGATTCCCAGGAACAGGGATGAGTCAGATACTGTTGTATCTGTTGCTATAAAGTTTTTAAAATATGCTGCAGAAGAAATGGTTAAATTATTCAGTTTATCAGTAAAGCACCATTAAATATATTAATAATTTGAATAATGGAGGACATGAAGGAATGCAGTTAATAATACAGTGTGTTTGCCTAAGGATTCTTTGGCGTTCCTACCACCCTTAATAATTTCTGAATTTTTCCTTTATGTTGTTTTTTTATTTCATGTTAGCATAAAAGCACTGAGTGCTTTGTATTGCACTTCTGAAACAAAATGTGTGACCTTTTGGGCTTGTGGCTGAAGCACCAGAGGAAACCACAAACACTGTAATTGTGTGCAGATCATTAAAAGAGAGAATTTTCTCCCTGGAATGTTCCAGAACTACTTCCATGATAGCCAATAGATATTTAAAGTTTTGGCCCTGAATATCTATCCTGCACTGATATATTTCTTACTGATCTAAGAGCAGGAGATTGGTCTAGGGCTTGAGCTGGGAATACTGAAGTTTTAACTCAGCATCTCTTACGTCTCCACCATGTGAGCTTGGGGAGTTACTTGTCCTTTCCATGTGTAAAAAAGGGTTTATATATCTGTTTTTAAGATGCACTAGGTCTGCTAGTTCAATAGTAACTGATACAAAAATTTAAAACCTATTATATAAAAGCTAAGAATAGTCATACAGTGAAAACAGCTTTTTTGTAAAAGAACTTTTAGCCAGTATGTTATCTTGCAAGGAATTCTGTCTTTAGAGATACTGTCTACTTAGCTGGGGCATTTGTACAGCTCTGTTACCATAGTATTTGAATAATCACAGTTTTTAATCAATGATTATTCACACGGACCGTTGTGTGATAAGGAGGTGCTATAATGTGCATTTTACAAATGAACTGGCTGGAGGGTGGATGTTGAGAATGTCTCAAACTTGTAGTGAGCTCTCAAAAGCATACTTACCTTCAGTTTGTCTGGGCACTGGCGTGTTGGATGCAGACCACAGGAGCCTTCGTGTGGTCCTCTTCACCTAGAAGTGATGTCATGTAATCTGCCTCAAACTGACACAACAACCTAAAGTGCTTCTTAGAAAGATTTCAGCTCTGCCTATTGCAAAAAACAATCAAGGCAAATACGAGCATGTGGAGCTGGATCTCAGGAACGAACCATGTCTTGGCTACTCATGGTTTCAGGCAGCTCAGGTACGGAAGAGGCAGAGGCTGAGTTATTCACTCAAGACTGAGCAGGAACACTGGTAAATCAGCAAGTAGAGCCCAACTTCTGGGTTTGAATTCTAATCACTATAACAACTTCGACTCCTGATTTTCTAGAACTGTATTTAAGGTTAGTCTTCAGTTTGATTTTTTATATATAATAAAACAACAGGAAACTGATACAAAAATCTTAGAAGTGTTTTCTGGGAATATTTCAGGAAACTGATAGATACAAAGAACTGTCAATACATTCAAGAAAAATGTTTCTTGGTCACAATCCTGCAGCAAGTTCTGTCTCAACACATAAGCAGCTGTGTTCATACATAAGACAGCTTCTCCTCACCACATTATGTACATTTGTGTCTATCTATTTCTACTTACAGTTTGAAACATTTGCCAAAATATTTCACAAGAATGTCCAGAACAAATTGTCAGAGACTATTATTACTTGATGAAGGATGCTGTATAACTAATGTCATTCTGTAATTATTCACTGCAATAAACAGAAATCTTTGTAGCCAGATAGTCCTACAAACAATCAGTATAATTAACAAAAAATGTAAACAACATGTTTTTCTTTGTCAGAGTATCAAATATTTGAATGTACTAAAAAAAAAATAATTGACTTATTAGCCTATCACAGTGACAATTACACCATGCTTCTTTACAGTTTGAACTGATTGTTCTTTGTGTCGTTCCCATTCCTCATCATCTTTGTCCAGATCAAAGGTTTCTGGATAAATGGGCAGCTTGTCTTTTGGGCACTCCTCATAATAACTTCGAACATATTTTCCAACAGACCATCCTTTGTATTCCTCAGGCATTTTGCATTCTAGGCCATTGTAGTGAACATTGTAGTGATGCTTCAACCAGTAGAAAAGATAATGAATGTTGTAGTCACATCTCCAAGGGTTTTCTCTCAGCCACAGTATTTTCAAAAAGTAAAGATCTTCCAGTACTCCATATTCAAAATTCTGCAAGCTGTTGTTTGATAGATCCAGCTCCTCTAAGTTATTGAGGCCTGAGAAAGCAGCTAGTCAATAGAAAAATAGTTATTGGTACCTTATAAAGATAGGTTAGGGAAAAACATGCCTATCTGCAGCAGGAAAAATATTTTCATAATTATACATTTATTAAAATATTTTGGCTAAAGGCTACAAAAAAGAATTTTCAAACAGCAGACTTTAAAATATGGCTCGTGTCTTAAGTGACATATTGGTATAAACAGATTGACATTAGGGGAATTGTACTGCTGGTAAAGTTACAACACACCTAATGAGCATGCATGAGTGTAGAATAGGGACAGTGAAGGTGAACAAATGCTTGATTTGCTCATAGAATTCTACTGTTATTGCTCTGATACTGAAGTAGAAATATGGAAATTGATTATGTATTGGACAATGTGCAGGGCTAGTAGTTTTTGTATGTATGTATTTGTGTGTGTGGGTATAGAACCTTTAAATTAATCTTTTAAAATATGGAACATAATAAACATGGAGCTTCATGGTAATGCTTCTGAGTCACATTTCAGAGAGTAGTTCATACTTTTTGCAAGTATACTGTTACTTTTCATGGCAGAAGTCTTAAACTGACTGTGTAATGTTAAATCTCAGAAGTACCATTTTACTGATATCGCTACTTTACTGTTTAACTTCCAAAGTACTACTAGAGAAGGCACTTTTCGCATCATACTTTCTATCTCTCTTTTCTTGTATGTGCTTTCATAATTAAAAACTGAATACACATAGGTGATAAGGAAATTGCCAACAAGGCCACTTGAGTTCTAATAATATATAACTTAAGAGCAATTATATGTAGTGATTTTTAACCCAAAACTGTTTAAATCCTTTTGCTTTGTCTGTTACTTTATTGGCCATTATAATTTAAAAGCAGTCTCATTATATGACAAGTTTTCTTATATTTGGCAAAGATATTTAAAAAATCATTAAACTATTTAACATTTTTGGAAATTATTACCCTTCGGTCTGCAGAATTAAATTTTTGCACTTAGTTGGTTTAGTATTAAGAAAGGGCAGCTGAAATCAGTCTCTCCTTGTTGACTTCCTAGATTAATATATTTCAGTGCAAAGCTTTACTCTGAATTGAGTGATACAAAGGTAAAATTTGCACCAGCTTCTCGATTTTTAAATCCTTTTCCCTCCTACATTTATATCTGGTAAAGAAATTATCAAAGTTTATAATTAATAAAACACAAATCACTTTTGAAAGAAAATTTAAAATTATTCTTACCAGGATCAATGTAAGCTATTCCATTACTGTTTAGGTTTAATATCTTCAGTTCACTGACATCTTCAAACTCTTTGGCTCGTAGTTGTCTAATTTTGTTGTTGGACAAATCAAGTTTAACTATATCTGGAGGTATGTTACCTGGAACTTTCTTTATATCTTAAAAAATGAAAAAGACATAACTCGTGTCAGCTTTAGATTATTCTTACTGCTTAGGTATTACAGTTGCATACCACACAGAGTTTTGTCAGTCTAGCATTGCTTCTTGTTTTCTTTCTCTTTATCCCCACTACCAGTGTCAACATGTTTTTTCAACTTCTGAATTTCATTGCTTTGTTCACCTGTATCTTTAAATTTCATGTGAAAATTGCTCTCTTCGTTAGTGCTTATAGTAAAGCCTCTTCCTGTGTTTGTATGTTTATTTTAATAGAACTGTACTATTCATGTGCATAGGGATAGGGTAGGTAGTGAAAGTACTGTACTAATAAAAAGTATGTGAGAAGGGCTTGATCATTTAACAAAATAAAACCAGACTAACTATATAAAAAAATGTTCATTGGTATGTGAAGATCTTCCATAATCAAATTATAGTGTTCTGTCTTACATCTTTTGTTGCCAGAAGGTAAAATGTTCTAAATTTTATCAGCAATAAAAATGCTAGTTTTTACAGTATTTATAGTAATATATATAGTTCTGTAGTTACAGTTATGTAGTGGTTTAGTAATATTTAAAACTTTATATTTGTTACAATGCTTATATGTGTGGGCAGCATAGCGTCATTCTGTCTATCTACTTCTCTATCCTACTTGTATCACTGGCATTACCAAATAGCCAAGCACCTCTCAGTCATCCGTGTACATATCCTTAGAGTGTTCCATGCAAAAGAGTTACAGAAAGAATAGCTTCTTGTCCAGTAGTAAGGGCACATTCTGAAGAAGTCCAGACAGTGGTTTGAATCCTCTCAGGATAATGTTAATAAAACTAATCTCCAGGATTATTTTTACTCAATGAATGTTCTAATCCTGGGCTGTTATTACAAGAAAATTAGTGGTATCTCTTATTTCACCATCTTTGAATGAAAGCAAGTAGTTTCTGGATCTGTGCTAAAATCTGTGTTGTCAGTGTGCTTCTGAAGTTCCGAAGATGTCTACTGCATCAGATATTCTCAAGACTAAAGCAACATACCAGAGTCTTCCTGCCTTATATCTGATTTTGAGCAGAGCTTTGGTATTATAAGTACATAAATATTATAACTATTCCAGCCTGCTCTGGTTGGAGTGCTTCCTGCTTGTGCAGATGTCAAAGTTTCAGGGCCTATTTATCACCAAATGAATGCAAATAATGCTTGAATTTAGAGACTTGGAGAGTTTGGCAGTTCTAGAAAGCAGATTTTTTTCAACTGCTCTTGCAAATACAAATACTTTTGCAGAAAAACAAACAAGTTACTTTTGCATCCAGCTTTTGTTGCTTTTTTTGGTAAAACAGAATCAAGGACATAGGGTATTTTCATTCTGAAGTGCTTAAAGATTTGGTGTATCACTGGTCTGATGAGATATAAATAAGTTCTTCAAAAAGGAGAACATACACATGGTTATATTTTTTTTTGAAGACGTTTCTTTCATGGGATTTCTGACATCAACTGATAGCTGCTGACTTGTCATATATCCTTACAGATACATAGTGCTGGTATACTGCTTGTCACTCCATCCCCTCAATTGAAAAGCAATAATGGATTGCAACTTTTCATGTCATTTTACTGGTTTGGCAACTGATGCCCATTTTTTCTACTCTGAAATCTTGTCCATGTGGGTTTTCCCAGGATTTTGAGTGCATACTCCTATTTCTGATGAAAATTCCAATGAAATTGTGCATCTGCTGCACAGTAATCATATGCAAATACACTAAGTACAATGCTTTCATCAAAGATTACCATATGTTCAGAAGTCCATGGCATATCTGCATCCAGCTGTCAGGCATATGCACAGTAGATCTGATACTTCCTAAATAATATTGAACATACTCAGTGTGTCCATGCTAGACATTCAGGAAGTCCTGGACTGATATACTTAGTTCTTGACCTGAAGGAGGGAGTCCCTGTACCCTCTAGTACACTCATGTAGAGGTTGAAGTGACTATTTCAGCAAACCAGACCACATGGAATGTTTCTATGAACTTAGAGAAAAAAGTTACACTTTTCTTGCCAAAAGTTTTTTCGTATATTCATGTATTCAGCTCTCTCTTTGATACCACTAAATGGAGAGAGCTGGAAAGTCTTCTCTTATATATGCCAGTTTTTTGTTCAGTAGCACGGTTTACTGAAGGCATAAGGTAATGATGATATAATTAAGATCCTGTGAAGGATAATTAAGATTGTGATCTGTAATCTAATAATTAAGATCCTATCTACAAGGAAAGGTAAGCTTGGTGATTATTAAGAAATTAATGAATGTTAGCCAGTAAAGAAGCATAAATCATTAATAAAAAGGATGTCGTAGCTGCATGGTAAAACAAAGGGAAAAGTGAGCCATAGAAAGAAGAAAAGAATTTAATAGGGTAGAAAAAAGTAAAAATGTGAGCCATTTCTTGGGATATACATAGTAGATAAGCCATGTAATCAAATACTGAAATCATTAATTCTTTGTGTTTAGGTATTGTCTCCTTATACTGACTTCTGAGCTTTTCTCTGGCATTAAGGTCCAAGAATAAGGGCACACAAGAGTTGTTACCTAAATTTAAGTCACTGTTAAAGCAAAAAAATTTAACAAACGCATTGCAAGATACAAGTGGGCAAAACATCCTGCAGTAATCCTGTATTGCAGGCTATGCTTCACAAAAAGTTGGGAAAAAATCCTCCCAATTTTGGCTGCTTCTAGTAATGCCTTTTATTTCAGATTTGTAATGTTAAAGAATGACTCTCTTCTAAATTGTTTTGTTGTTTGCTTTGTTTCATCATGGGATAAAATATGGGAAATATAAAGCATGAATAAATGTGCACTTTTGTGTTGATGTATGCCCCAGCTGGTTTACCCTTAAGGCTTAACTGTGGCTTTTAGGAGCCTGAGAAGGATTTAGGAATGTAATGGATCCAAGTGTCTGAAAACATTTCTTGAAGGCCCTTCAAGTTTGAAATGTTTGCTGGATGCTGGGAGGAAGATCACAGAGGAGGTATTTCTTTATGAACAAAAGCATACATAGAAGAAATCTTGCACAGAAAATGTGAGGATGCAATGGCTCTCCTTTGCAGTCAGGTTCGTTTGGGCGTCGTTTGGGCATAGCACAGCTGGCTGCTCCAGTCCTGCTTCACAGCTTGCTTCTGTCAAAATTGTGGCTATCTTTGTTGCTACCTGTTTGTACACTGGAAAGAAGAAAAGACGCTCTGTGCTTTTCTCTATCAGTACAATTTTAGCACAGCTGTAATTTGACTGATCAGTATATTTATAGTTGTAAAATAGGACTAATGAGGTGCTGGTCCTTCAGTAACTTAAGTATGTGCTTAATTTTATTCCTGTTGATTTTTGTTGGATATCTTATACTGGAGCAGTAAAGAGTATCTGTAGAATTGGGGCTGCAGAGTAGAAGTAAAATGCAGAAAGAAATCCTACTTCTTGCTTGTAGTTATGAGAGAAAACCAATCAACTTAGTTAAAGTAAGTTGACTTTTGACTAAGTTGACTACTTAGTCTAAGTAAGTTGACTAAGTTGACTACTTACTAAGTCGACTTAGTAAGTCTACTAAGTAAGTTGACTACTTAGTTAAGGTAAGTAAAGTGAATACTAGCACAGTATTAATTTTCCGTAAATAATATGTGAATAAATGTAGTAAGGGAGCAAGGATACTAAAATAATTAATTCAGTTATAAGGAGAGATACAAACCTTTTCTTTTGCAGTTCAGAGTTGGTACAGGAAACACATACATGTGGCAAAGAGAGGAATCAAATTCTGGTTTGACAGTTTCAGGCTTCTCTTGTTTTATGTTTTGGGGGTCCTGCCTGTCCTCTTCACTACATAGCTGTTCAGCTTTTATCTGCTTTAGCTTTTGATTTTTCAGTTCTATTGGGTGCACACACTTGGCATAATTTCCCAAATTCCTGTTTGTTGGGACCTGTAGCATTGTAACAAGAGTTTCTAGTTCACAGTTGCAATGCCAGGGATTATCATAAAGACGTAGGTAGTTTAGACTGGGCGTATAAATAAAAATCTCCTCAGATAAGCTCTTGATTTGGTTATGCTGAAGTAAGAGTGTGGTAAGTTTATTCAAACCAAAGAAAGCCTCACTCTCAATTTTTGATATATCATTCTGCTGTAAATCCAGACTTTTCAGTACTTTGTACTTGGAAAACATATTATTCTTCAATTTACGAATCCTGTTTCTTGCTAGCAGCATGTGTTTTAAATCCTCTGGCCAATCAGGTGCCACAAAAATCAATTTTCTTTCCTGACAATCTAGGTATTTCTCATGAAGATAAGTGTATATGTCACATGGTAGGCCTTCGGCATTGCGCTTAACAGGGCTAGATGCTTTCCTTAAGATGTTTTCCCTTTCATTGTTTCTCAAACTCCTATTTCTTGTCTTCCTACAGTCGAATGCTTTACAAAGAAGAAATAGTAGTATAATAGTAACTACTTGCATCCTGACATTCAGCTGGCCCCAGTTATTTTCTGTGACAGCTGGAACAGTTGAAATTTTTGGATAGTCTTAATCAGTGTTGCACAGATCTGAGGAGGCACAGCTGGGGTATGTGGGATCCCTGTGTTGGAAGAAAAGTAAAACATTAGAACAGATGAAACAGTCATTTTCATGGAGGCTTGTACATAATATGCATCATTCAATCAAGAACTCAATCATCACACTACTTGGAGCTTCACAAATACTTTGAAGATTTAATATTTTTTTGGTCGTTTTTACTGTCTCTGGTCTACTGTCATTCATTTTGATTAAACATGGGAAGCTATATGGACCAATTTCTAACTGATCTTTGTTAGAAGGTTCCTTTGTATTTAGTAGATGGCATGAGGCTGAATCTTCTTTGTATTTAAATTCAACTGGAAGGTGAACCTGAAGCTGGTATTTTCTAGCTTTCTGGGTGTTGACCCACTGGAACATGTACAGAGACAGACCAGGGAAAGTCATCCAGTGCGTATGAAACCCCCAGTTTTAGACTGTGCTCAAGTGTGGACTTGTTTTCAGGTTGAGCCCCAATTTATAACTAGCCCTGCTACTACTAAGTGTCTCTCATGGCCCATGTCGGGTAGATAATGTTGGCTGGACTGCTTTGAGAAGGACCCAAAATTAATATTTTGCAAGAGCCTGTGAGGCTATATGTCATCTGAGCGTAGGCAGAGTGCAGAGAGAACCTACAGGTCCTGGCCATGGCCTGCTTCAAACAGGTCTGGCCACTTGAAGAGGGAGAGTACAGAGGGGTAAGCCAGGAGCTTTTGCCTTTCCAAGAAAGCCAAACACAATCATTAGGAATTATTATTAGGGGAAGACAAGGACTGCTCCCTGCAACCATATCCAAAATCGCCTCAGTATTTTCAGTAATTGTTTGGCCTATGTTCCCTCCTCAATTTCCCATAGTACTCCTGTGCATTGCCCTTTTCCTTCATTTTCAGGGACGTTTGGCCACAAGGTTGTGTTTCCTTAGAAACATTTTAACCCCTCAGGTTTTTGTACTTTCAAACTTTTTTCCATCTCACAAATTTCATACTTTTGCTAGTCACTATCATTCCTTCTGAAACTTTTTAAAAATTCTTTGCTGTTTGGCCTAACTACTTAGTTACTTTTTCTCTATGATTGGTGGACATCTTTGCATTGTGCTCAGTCCTTTTTGACCTTAGCACCTGGGAAAGTATTGAATCCCAGTCTTGAGTGCAGATGATTTCATAGATGTTCTCTTTCTAAAACACTGTTGTTTTGGACTCCAAAACCTTGTTTTTATCTAGAGGAAAGGTGGTGCAATAAATCAACTAATACCAGGTAAAATTATTTTGAAAGCAAAGAATTTTTTCCTTTTTAAACTAAGTGGTAGATCAGTTTAAACCATATCCCAGCTGTAGGGCGTTCTCAGTATTTGTGCAGTTTTTACTCATTAGACAGATGGAGCAGTCCTGTCTATGCATGCTACTTCATCCCCCTAATCCATGTGGCTAGTGGCTAGTCGTTAATATTACCTTTGAAAACCCATTGATTGGTTCCCCATTTTGTTCCTGTAGTTGCCAGTTGTCTATCTGCATTCAGATACTGTTAGTTCACGGTGTGAATGAGTGTTTGCATTGACGACTTTATCCCTTACATGAAAAATGAAATTTTATTCGTTACTTTTTGGCAGCTATAGGCTAGTCACTGTAAATTGATCTTGTGTTTTAATAACTTGAATCGTAACTGGGGTCCTCTGTGTTGTTTTGAACTCTTCACCATTCTGGTAATGTGATAGCTCATTCTATCCAGGAAAGCTCAGAAACAGAAAAAGAATTTGGGGGAGGAAAGGTAATAAATAATTATGGAAATGTTCTTTCCTCTTCCTTTCCATCTCCTAGGTCTCAACTGTAATTTTTTACTAATATTACATGCCGTCTGCTAACTAAATTATACTCAGCTATAATACCAAAAAGAGCAGCTGTTTTCAGTAGCATGTATAGATTCACATGTAAAATTATAACTATGTCTCATTTAGTGCTAGGGCTAAAATCGTGTAAGAGCTATGTCATTTTTGTGGCTTAGCAGCCTCAAGGATGATTTTAATTGGTTAGGTTCTTTTGAGTTGTACAATCTCTGTCAGTATTGTCCTACTCTTCAAAGAGGCATTGAGTTTTTATGGGATATCAGTGAAGTTACTCTCCCCATAGAAAAGAATATACAGATCTATTTTTTACTAATGCTCAACTGCAATTGAAAACATGTATTTGGCTTTTGATTTGAAAATATGTTTTTAAAGACTTTTAAAAATTTATTTCTTCTAACTTTATAAACCTTTCATACTGCATTTTCCATATTAGGTATCTGTATCAGGCCTATTTTTACATTTCAGTTTAGACAGATCAGTTATTTTTGAAGATTAGGTTAAGGCACAAAGTATCACTATCTTTAAGAGGAGCTTTTACAACTTTACCTTGGAGGATAGACTTCAAATTTGGCAAAATACTGGCTGAGGGGATTTGTTGTTTCTAGTGTCATACATAGATCTTTCATTATTTTGTTAGAATTGCAACAATCGTTGCAAAACAGGAGTTTCTAAAAATAATAGATTATACAGAAGAGATTGTCTCAGGCAGCTAAATTTTCTGAAATTCCATACCTGCAGAAGATAAGCAGGGCTTTTCCTACAATTGGTCTGATTGCTGCACCTCTACTTTCAGAGGGAGAAAACTGTTCTTATATATAATTAGATACTAGTGTCATAATATATGGGTGGGAAGGACAGATAAAGCTATGTGGAAAACTTGTCTGGCATTTCCTAACACCAAATTGCTATAATTAGGTAGCTTTCTGGTCCTTTGGTAACATAAAACTGAAAATAGCTTGGTTCCTAAGCCAGCCATTAGTTGAAGCAGTGTAAGAGACATTTCCTCAGGACATCTTACTCCAACTTTGTATTCTAATTTTGGGGTTTTGTACTTTCTTTTCAGTAATCTGCTGTGGCCATGGTTTCAGGGAGGATATTGGCCTAGGCAGACTGAATCTGTAATAGGAATTCTTATGTTTGTGTCATACATTGAAAATTTGAACTGATCACCTTTAATATGATTTTCTTTAATTATTTTTAGGTGAATGTAAGAATTTGCAAGACTTAAATCTCTCTGAATGCCAGGGATTAAATGTAAGTGCTACAGACTTTTCCCACAAACTAATTTATACGAAGAAGGAAGATTTTTTAAAGTGATGTCGTTATTGTCGTACGCAATATTGCTGATAGAAGTAGAAACTTGTGTTCTTAAGTACTTTGAAAACAGAGTTGACTAGGATTCAGAGATACTCAGTGAAGTTCTCATTTGTTTTTTACAGTGCCAGGGCAACATTTTATACCAATCTCAATTAATTTTAATAAATGGGGTTCAAAACTTCACCAGTCTGGGGTGTTTTTTTCTGTCTTTTTAAGTTCATATTTGTCAACAACAATACTTTTTAATCATAGAATCATAGCATAGTTTGGGTTGAAAGTGATCTTAAAGATCATCTCGTTCCAACCCCCTTGCCATGGGCAGGGACACCTTCCACCAGACCAGGTTGCTCAAAGCCCCGTCCAGCCTGGCCTTGAACACTGCCAGGGAGGGGGCAGCCACAGCTTCTGTGGGAAACCTGTGCCAGGGCCTCACCACCCTCACAGTAAAGAATTTCCTCCTTATAGCCAATATAAATCTACCCTCTTTCAGTTTAAAACCGTTATCCCTCATCCTACCACTATACTCCTTGACAAAGGGTCCCCCCCCATCTTTCCTGTAGCCCCCTTTAAGTACTGGAAGGCCGCTCTAAGGTCTCCCTGGAGCCTTCTCTTCTCCAGGCTGAACAACCCCAACTCTCTCAGCCTGTCTTCATAAGGGACATAATTCTATACCGTTTTCAAGTTCCTTTAGTCCTCCATTCAGTAGTACACTTGAGCTCTAAAAATGTCTCACTAGATTTCAAGATATTTGTGTGAGCCTTTGTTTGAAAGGTGTCTAAGTATGCAATCACCATTATATATTTGTCTATTCTTTAACATTTTCAGTTTTATCTTCCTTCCATTAATTCTCTTTAATGTTTTTGCATTGCTCTTCTCTGATGGAAAACCAGTGTTTGACTCTGCTTTAATTAGATTTCTTAGAAATTACACCGGTATGTGCAAATTTTTCTAATAATAAAATCAATCTAAAAATAAAATCAATTTTAAAAAAAATTATGGTTCTTAATAGATTCATATAATGTATACATCCATTTATAGGCTATTTCTAGTGTGAAGTACATAAACAAATAATTTTTTATAGTTTGGTTGTCTTTGGAGTGAAATTTACATCAAGGGCCTAGCCCAGAAACATGCCAATGTTTACACACAAGGTTTTAAAAATTACCACTGATAAACTACAGCTTATGAACCTAATTCAAAAATGGCATATGACGGTCAAGTTAAAGAGGCAAGAGCTGCAGAAGAATCATGAGGTTCTAATTTATTATAATACTCTGTTTTGGTTCTGCTTTACATATATCTTCATCTCTGTCCTATGTTGATATTAGATTTATTGCCAAATATCTTGTTCTCACTGTTTTCACAGATTATATAATTTTCTTTGCTACACCAGCTACAAGGATAAAGATATATTTTATTATGAAGTTCTTTGAGTAACACTGTAGAATTATCTTGCTACATAACATGATACTTGCTATGATATTATAATTACAGCGTAATATTTAGAGGCTATATGCTTCTTAAGGATCATGTTGATTGTAGGTTCCTGCATAAAGGCATAAGAGGGCCAGGTCTTGCCAAATTGTAAAGACTCAAACACTGTTTCATAACTGTCCGTTCTGTTTGGTTGTTATCATGCTTGCTAATACACGTTTGGTATGTACCAGCAAGAACATCCCTGGGTGATTCCAGGGCCTGGTTCATGGGCCAGCAGGGACCTGCTGGTTACACTATGCCAACACAGCCTAGTATGCAGTTGGCCACCTTTTTCAGAAGGGCACACTGTTGACATTGAAATTGTTATTGACCAGGACTCTCAGGTCAGTGTGTTTCATAGCTGCTTTCTGTCCAGTGTCTAGACTGTACTGGTGCATGGGGTTATCCCATTCCGGATGGAGGACTTTGCATTTTCCTTTGTTGGACTTCATGAGGATGCTATTGCCCATTTTTCCAGCCTAAATCTCTCTGAAAATAGACTACAGTGTATTGACACTCCTCCCAGTTTGGAATAATTTGTGAATTTGCTGAGCATGTACTCTGTTCCCATTTATAGAGACATATAACAGTAATGGCTCCCATATTGACCCTTGAGGGATGCCAGTTGCCACAAGCCACCAATGGGACTGAGCACCATTGGTGACAACACTTTGGCCTGGCAGTCTGGACAAATTTTCACTCACCTTGAAGTCCACTTATCCAGCATTTATTTTACCAATTTGGCTGTGAAGGATACTGTGTCCTGTGTTGAAGGCCTTACTGAAGTCAAGATACATAACAACCGTGTTTCTCCCCTTATCCATAGATCCGGTAATTTCATCATAGAAAACTATCACGTTATTGAGGAATGCCTTGCCCTTGGTAAATCCACACTGGCTGTTCACTATCACTTTTTCATCCTCCATGTGCTTGGACAGGACTTCAAGGAGGATTTGCTACATATAGTAGTTTCCTGGATCCTCCTTGTTCCATTTCCTGAAAATGGAGGTGACGTTTCCTATCTTCCAGACATCAGGAATCTCCTCTGATTGCCACGACCTGATTGGCATTTCAAAAATGAGTGAAACTTTTCAGTGACAGGAGTCAGCTTTCTTAGTACTCTTGGATGCATCCTATCTCATCCCATTTCCTCAGGTGCTCCATGACATTATCTTCTTCTGCCATAGGTATTGCTTCATTCCCACAGACTCTGCTACTAGGCTCCTGGGAGGCACCTGGAAAGCCTTAAGACAAGCCTTAGCAGTAAAAGCTAAGGCAAAAATGTCATTGAGTACTTTGTCCTTGAAGATCAACCAGTTCTCCTGGGCCCCTTTGTCCTCCAGGGCTGTCTACCATGAGATCTTTCTAAGCTCTCAAATTCAGGTTTTTTCTTCTACAATGCGTCCAATTTTCTTCTCTCAGGATTTTAAACTCCTGATTTTCATGGTTGCAGTAACCAAAGTCACTCTGGTTCTTCACATCCTTGACCAGTTTTGCCTTGTTTGCAAAACAAGTCCAGAAGAACATGTTCTGTAGACCACTCATCAGTGACCTGGATCAAGAAACTGTCTTCAACACTAGAAGTCTCTTGGATTGTTTGTGCCCAGCCATGTTGTTCTTCCAGCAGAGTGGTTAAAGTCTCTCATGAGTAATGAGGATAGACAATTGTAAGGCTTCCTTCAGCTGCCCAAAGGTTTCATCTACGTCTTTTCTTCACCAAGCAGTCTGTAGCAGATACCTACCACAATGTAATCCTCATAGGTCTAGCCTCTAATCCTTACAAATAAGCTCTCGACTGACTTGTCACCCATTCAGTGCAAAGCTCCACGCATTTAGGCATAACTTTGCGTAGAATGCCACCTGTCCTCACCTTCCTGGGTTGTTGTTCCCAAATATTCTATAACCATTAATTGCAGCCTTCCACTTGTGTACGCTACCCCTTTGCATCTCTGGAATCCAAATGAAATCATAGCTCTGCACCTAAGGACTTTTATCCCTACTGGTTGATTCCCATAGTACAAGTGTTTGCATTCACTTGAGATGGACCCCTGGTTGTGCTGCTTTCACGTGGAAGGTGTCAGAGTTTTTTCCATCATGCTATCTCCCCAATGGTTTCTCACCACATCCTGTGCCTTCAGTTCTCTTCAGGTTAGGGTTATCTTCTGTCAACATACCGATTTTTACTGATAACACCTCTCTCACAAACTTTGCAGCAGGAATTTCAAAAGCACAAACTGTCCTCCTTAAAGTTGATTGGTATTGAATTTCCAGCTACCTTGATAGTCCTTTTGCTTGATAACTGAATAGTGAAAATGTGGCTACAACATGGCAAGATACACACTCATCTACTATAAGTGCTGGTATTATATAAGTGCTGGCTTTTTGCTTTTCTGTTATATTGACATATATTATTGTGAAACTTTCTTCATACTAGGAGATTTGTTCCCATTATATTCTAATGGAATGATATATAGAACAGTATAGGCAGTACCACTTTTGCAGGTCAATAAAACATGGAGACCTTATAATTACTCAAGCCTAATGTTCCACCTAGAGAGTAGAACTAAACAGGAAGCATTTTGTAAATGATATTACCGGTTAGAGAAGTGTACCAGAGTTTATGGAGAAAATTCACCAGTGGTTTTAGATACTTGGGTTGGCTAACAAGAATCTTGGTTTAGCAAAATACGTAAGCATGTGCTAACCTTCAATCATGTGAAAAGTCCCCTGTGCTCCGTAGATCTGTATAGTGTATAATGTTTCCTTGAATTGGACTATTAAAATTACCATACTTCAAGTGAGTAACAGTAGCATCACATGTCTCTCAGTAGAAACTTTGAGGCTTCCAAAGAAAACGGCTGTGATTTATAAAAATTATGATGATGTTTTAAAGATACTTATTAATATTTTTTCCCCTTGTTACTCCACATAAAAATGTGAGATAATTGAATACAAATATAATTTGAATGTACTTCTAGATTTTTTTTTATTATTCAGGATGAATCAATGAGACTCATATCAGAAGGCTGCAGAGCTCTTCTCTATTTAAATCTGTCGTATACAGATATTACTGATGGAACACTACGACTATTGTCAAGGTAAAATTAAACAAATACAAAAGTGTATTTGTTTTAATCTTGCGGGAAACTTAGAGGCATATGTAGTAGAAATACTCTTTTTGAGTGATATACAGGATTCTGTCTGCTATACAAAATGAAAAAAATGCTCCACACCATTGATTTAGATAGCAGCTCTTTTTTTTAGTATAATTAAAAATATATACTAGATTAACCTGTATATTTCACAGTTTTACAGAAACTTTTAAAAGACCATGCTAGCTAAAAATTTCTTGGGCATGTCCAGTTACTCATGACGACACAAGAAGTTTGCAAGTTAGATATGTTCTTAAAAATTTATTTTGTAAGAGAGGGTTGTGGATAGGTGTATTGTGTGGGCTAAGGCCTTGTGTGACAAAAGAAAGAGTTATTCCAAACTCTTATTTGGAAGATCATTGAGCTGACGGCAAAGAATTTATATTTGTACAGATGTCTGCTATTCTTGTTTTAAATGTGTTTATCCATAAGATTCGGAATCTGCCTGGTAGGTAGAATTGCTGCATTAAAATCTGCCATAAAGGAAAAGAAACATGCTGGTCCACGACCACAGCCATCACAAAGATGTATATAGATTTGAAGATAGCTATACACTGTTTCTCTTTCCTATGAAGAAAACAAATGTGTCCTTTCAACAGCAGCCCCACACAGTCCAGAAACATGTTTTTCTTTGGCATTTACATAATACATTTGAATTTTTTTTTAGTCTATAATGCCATATCCTCATATGCTTTGGCAAAGTTTATTCTTTTCATAATGTGTGTTTTCTCCATGTTGGCCGATATTTCGTCTTTTTAAATTTCCATATACTTCTGTTGAAGTTTGGAACAGCTGTTCTATAGGTAATCTCAGCATATGTTATTCTGGTTACCTGAGTGTGCTGTTGCCACCAAAAGTCAGAACTGTTCATTTGTTTTGATGCGTAAATAGTATGTACACAAGGCAGAATTCTCCAGGGTAGGTGAAGCTTTCAATGCAATAAAATGTTTAAAACAAAAAGAAAAATTCTCTGCTGACAAAATATATTTTGTAGTTAACTTTTACCTCACTAGTAAGAAATTTTCCCAGTCACACATGATGCTTCTGATGTAAAACCATAAAGTACCACCATTTTTATTGACAATGTTTGGACAAAAAGCAAAGCTCATTGTTTCTGAGACTATGGGGATGTACAAAAAGTTGCTGTCCTCTGAAGATACTGATAGCAGACAAATTTCATAAACATTTCAAATGCCATCTCAAAAAGCATTAGCTCACCACAAGTCCCCACAAGGTGACTAATACAGGGTTCTAGAGGTGGCAGTATTGCATTTCATAATACTGTACATGAAGTTTGCTGTTGTATACCAGATGTCTGTTATTGGAACAAGGAATAAGTGAAGTGCAGGCTGAGTGTGCTCAGAGTTGTTTGGTAATGTTTTATTCTCTCCTACTGTTCCATATGAGCATTTTAACCTCCATATTACACAACACAGATCATCAGCTAAAACTTCTCTCTGACAAGTTCTGTTGCGTATGGTAGACAGGAATATTGTCTGTCAGGAATAAATGTCAGAACATGATTTTATCAGATTGCTTTAAAACAATGATTCTGAGATTGCTAATGCCAAAATTAATTGAAAAACCAATATGACAGAATTTCTGCAGAATTTAGCTGTAACACCAAGGATTTTTAGTAGTCTGTGTGTTCAAGCTTAAGTTTTAAGAAAGCTGTCACTTTAAAAATGGCAGAAGAAGGCATGTGTTAAAACTCACAGATCATAAAAATTAGTCATATGACCTGTAAAGAAAATCAGTGTCTCTTCAAAATTACTGGAAGGTTTTGATCATACTCTTCAAAATGCAGTAAGAAAGGCTTCCCTGTGTCTTAATTTGTGCAACCTTGTTGTAACATATACTTTAAAAACACTCAGACCTGCCAGAGTATAAGAACCAGTCTCTTAATTTATTATCTGTTTTGTCAGGTAAGTTTGGAAGCATGCTCTCTCTGAGTTTGATTTTCCCCACTCATTTCTGTGGAATATGTCACTGAAATGCCAAAAGGCTTATTCTACAAAGAAGGATACTTTTATTTCTGTATTTAATATGAATTAAATGTTTCCATTAAAAAAAAAACCAACCCACACCGCAAACACATGCCCTTATATTCTAATATCTGGTTCTGATGCAAGCTGTGTCTTTTTTTTCATGAAATTTAATCTTAAATTTAATTTCTTTTTTTTTTTTTTTACAATAAACTTTTTTTTTCCAGCTTCCTATCTCTTTTTTGTGTGTATTCAGTTAAGTTAACATGTTTCCTCACTTTATATTGAAAGTATAAAGTCAGTTCAAAAATGTATGCCACTCCTTAAGCAGTCTTCAGTGGGTGTTCCTATCTTTCTTCAAAATGCCTACTTTTGCTGACTTGCAGAACTGCATCTCCCTACAACTAAATGTCTACCAGAGCAGTAGGTCCTAATTCTACGTTTTGATTTTCTGTATGCTTTCATTTGTGGTGCTTGTGGCAATTGTTATTTATTCCAGTTAGAAATGTAGTTCAGTAAAATGAATGGTTTGCAGTATGTTATAAACCAAAGCTGCAGATGGAAACTCAAGTATATTCAGAGTATAGATTCTTGCTTTACAGAGGGCTGTTGATTAACATTTTCCACTTAGTTTGCTTTTTTTTAATTGACATATAGTATAAAGAAAAGTTTTCCAAAAGAACTGAGCAAAACCTAACACTGGATGTTCACTTTTGGATAATTCCCTTTTGTATCTCTTTCGATTTTTCAGATTCTTTTAATAGCATTCTTCTAAATAATCGAGAGGTTGAGACTTGAGAAGTTCTAACTGTACATTTATTCTTTTAACGTCCTTTGATAGAATTCTAGTTTTCATTTCCAGCAGGCACTGCTTGTAAAATCAGTGGCAGACAGTCCAGCAAACTTACACTGAAAAGTCTACTAGTTTCCAAAGTATGCGCACAGAAATCCCAGTTAATTTAAAAAGTATGCTTTTGCAGTTGAGATAACTTTAAAATGATACTGTATTCATATGGTGAGATATCTTGTATGATAGTGCTGTTCCCCAGTAATTCGCAATACAAGGAGCAGAGGAAAACATACAGCAGAAGAAAGGGACTTTCAAACTTCAGCAAGGAGAGAATTCTATTTCATATCAAACATCTTTACAGTAATTGTCAGAATACTTTACCTATGTTATTTTGGTTTTTGATTCTGTATCATACCCTTGTAATAATTTGCTCTCTGTTTTTTTTTTTTTTTTTTGCAAAGCAGCTTCCCCAATTTACAGTATTTGAGTTTAGCTCACTGCAGAAAGTTTACAGACAAAGGTTTACTGTACCTGGGCACTGGAAAAGGCTGTCAAAAGCTCATCTATTTGGACCTTTCAGGTTGCATTCAGGTTTGTAGTTCACGTCTTTCATTCTGTGAAGAGAATCCTTTATGTGACTGGCTGCATCCTGCATTCATGGTATACTGAAGTAGAACAAGCACTGCAGCAGACTTCCAGGGTTTTGAATTACATGACTACACAGCTGTTTAAATTTTACTAAGGAATAATAGCACTATAGTTTTGGATGGCTTCCAACAAACTGTCAGATCTATAAACAGCTAGTACTTACTGCATAATGAGATTTGCTTTTTGTAGCCATAAATAGACTAATTCTATGTCATGATTTGTTAGGATTTTAAATCAGGAGCTTTGAAAATGCAGTTTTTACTCAGATATCAAAAAAAATAAAAGCCACTCTGCACTGGAAAAGTACAAATTTACACTTGATTTCCTGAGAAGGAAATTAATTAAAAAGTGAACTTTTGTTACTATTTTATAATGGTTTAATATATAAATTGAAGTAGTATTTATAACTGCAGTCTAAGAATAGTTAATGTTTAGGATTATTTTAGTTTCCTACTAAACATCTAAAGAAAACCAAGGTTTTAGAATCTGGTACTATTTTAGAAACTTTCAAATATATACTGTATCTTGAAACATACTTCAAAAGCAATGTGAAGTGCCAAACTGTAAGGCAATAAAAGCTTGCCGATGTTTTAATAAAGACTGCCATGTGTATTTCTTTATACACTTAGAAGATTCCCCAAATTGCTAAATAGATGTGAAATGATAAAGAGATGGAGTCTGAGTAATAAAACAGTTTAACTTTCCATCTGACAAAATCTTTTCAGAACCAAGGATGAAGGCAGACAGGGCAGCAGTCTGCTCTTTACTGTGAGTGTCTGTTTCTTGTTCCTGAGAATCGTGCTGCGACTATTGTGTGGTGGTGGTGTGAAGTGTGAAATGAGGGCTGAGGTTAGAGGAAAGTTAAGAACTACCTACCCCTAAGTTACTTTTTCAAAATGCCAGTAATTGGTTATTTTTTCCAAAAGCAACATTCCTGCTTGTTCAGAAGTGTAATCATGAGCTGTAAGGATCTGCCTCTAGAAAGCATGATCTAATAGTAGTCAGAGAAAAGTGATCATCATCGAACCGGGAAAACCACAATCCTCCCCTTTCCAGAGGAAAGCGTGTTTGCTCACCAGTGTGTTTGAGAGCTCTGAGAGGAATTCCACAGCTTCCTCCATTTTGGGTTTCCCCACGAATCTGGAACAGTTCTTAATGATTATGACTGAGTGCTTAAGTAAACAGTTAAAACCAAAAAGACCATCGAATTGCATCACTGTTGCAGAAAGCATTTTAATAAGATATAATTCTTTTTCTCCTCCCTCACTGGATGAACTAAACCAAAGGAAAATTCTATAAGGCTAATGTTTCAGAATTAGAAAAATGTAGTGAAGCCGTGTGATAAACACTTAAATTCTGCTAAAAAGTGTTCTATAAAACAGAATATATATTCTATGGAACAGAATTTTTCCTCTTTTTTGATGTTTCTTGTTTTTCATACATTTTAACATTACAGTTCTTTTTATATGAATTCTTATACTACCATTACTACTGTAGGATTTGAACATTTATTTAGAAAGTCCATCTGTAAAATGGGTGATTATGCTAATGATTTTGTGAGTGGCAACTTGAGGACCAGGGCATTTAAATAGCTTGTTAAAACATAGGCAGAAAAGTGGGAATTAAGCATGCATTTTCTATTCTGTTGTCAGAAAACAAGGCAGTCTTTCCTTTGAATCTTATATTAATACATGGTAATAATACTGGATGAATTGTAGGTATGGATTTTTTGCATAAAATCTCGGTAATTAAGGTTGTGTCGTTATGACACACATGGTAAATATTTTCATTAATGAGTATCAATATATTTTCATAACAGTATAGAGGTTCTCTCGTGTCCTGCTCAGAGGTGTCCTATTACACCATTGATATTCTCAGAGAATTACCTAGAAAGCGTAAGATTTTTTTGTTCTGCTTCTGGGACTGAACAATATAGGTGGAAAATTTTCTGCTATTAGACACAAACCTGAGAAGATGGAAGAGTATAAAGCAACTGTATGTCATGTACCGACATATTAGATTGAGATTATACAGCTAGAAAAGTTTGGTGAGAGATATTTTCAGCTAAATTAGAAACATGGAGATTTTCCAAGAAATGGACTTTTTATTTTTGGTGACAACATCTATGGCGGATTTTCAGACTGGAACTATTCTGGCCCAAAATGTGTTAGAGTGGTCTACCAATCGCTATAGTTTACAACAGCTGGATAAGAGATAACAAGCCACTGGGAAAAATAAATTTGACCCTTTCATTTCTTAACATCCTGCAGTGTTTGTGGGGATGTCAGAGAAGCAATTGGCAAATGGGTAGTCTTCGCCAGTTTTCACCATTTTTGTTCCTCCTGCTCTGGCTTCGTTGGGAGAATTCTTATTTTGGCAGCTACTGTCACATTCTGGCATCTTCATACATCTCAAGCAGCAAAAATGGGCCATCACTTGGGCAGAAAATCTGAGCCATGTTCTTTATTTATTGGAGGGCTGATTACATTTCCTGAGTACAAACTCGTGTAACTGAAGAGTACTTTATTATAAGTTACACATGCACTAGTCTATATTTTAAGAAATATGCTAATTCAGGAGTATGTTAATATAAGCTTTTTTTGGACAGTGGAAAATTAAAAGAAAAATAACATGTGGAGGCAAGCCATTGATATAATGTGCCAAACATCTGAAAGGATGTCACAATTTGTTTTATCATTCTTGACAAACACAGAACAAAAAAAGAGATAGCCCCTTGTGCAGCACAAGAGTATTTACTCAATCCTGAACACTGGTTTTCAAGTTTCTGCACTCACAGTGCATTGACCATACTAGATCACAGAACAGTGTTTCTTCAAAATCTCTTCAGTGCTGCAGACAGCATTCTCCTTTGCAGGGTGGATTCCACAAATACAATCAGTTCAGGGGTTAAAGAAAGGATTTTAAAGCAGTACTGGATGCGTAGCAAGTAAGCCAAAACCTGAATAAAAATTCTGTGTGTTGCCATTCTTTAGAATTAAGAAACTATAAAAAGATGGAATTAAATGAATTTTGACATTCTTACAAGCATTTCATCATTTCACTACATGTATTTTCTAAATCTGTGGGGACAAATCTTTAGCTGTGGTTTGCTCCATGTTTGTTTTGATGTACTTCCATTTCAGATAACAGTATACTAGCATACAGTTAAGAAAAAAACACAAATCAGTCATTTACACATTAGACTGAAAACTCACAGCCAAGGAATTCTGTTTTATGTATGATCATTGCATTGACTTCTGACCCGGTACATGCAAGAAAAATAATACATTTATAAAATGATCTTGCTGAGTCATGCAGGAAAAGTCTGTTTTGCCAAAATTTTATAGGATCTAAGACTTATAATAACCTTCAAAACATCCTCCTTCACAACTGGTTTGAAGGAGGAGGTTTAAGTGGGATTTTACTGATCCGAGGCAAAGAATGCAGTATTAAATTCCGTATGTATCCTAACACTGATTCTCAGGTCAAGATGGGGCAATCTGCTAAACATTGAAATTCCAAGTGAGTTGAGAAAGAAATTGTTTTACTAAAGAGTGCACAAAATTTCATATTTCTACACCTTATCTTCAAGAGAGTCTGAAGTTTCATAGATAATCCATGGGGGCTTTGGAAAAGAAATTCAAGATAAAGATTTTTTTGTTCTAGGAACAAAGGAAAATAAGTCAAATACATATGATATTGCAGCAGCATCTAAATGTTGACTAATTTAAACTGAATCTTATCTGAATACATGTTTCACACTGGAACTGTCTCAACCTGATGCCTGAGATCCGTTATTCAGCTTTAAGTTAAAAGGCAGTTCAAGTGAAAAAAATTTGAAACAATCTGTTCAAGGGTATTATTAGCTGCTTCATTATCATTGTTTTTGTCTTGCATGGAGGAAAACACTAAATTGCTGCTATTTGTAGTATCAAATGGCTATGTTAAGCAAACACTTTTTCCAGACAAACAGATTAAAAGTCCTTTAGACTGCAGTTAACATTCTGCAATCATTACTAATATCCAGAAACACATATGCTACTCTGTCCTTCGACATTGTTGAGTTTGATCCGATTACCTGCTACCTACTATCTATCCTTTTGAAATGGGAATTTCACTTAATTTTAGGTGTTTAACCCAAGGTAATGCCTAGAAAATTACCTTAATTTATCTATATAACAATTAGAGAGGGAGAGAGATCTCCAGAGGTCATTCAGACTTTTTCAGGCCTGACCCATCTTTGAATCTTACTCTTTGCTGTACAAAGATCCCAGGTTTCATAATGGTCTAACATAGACACCTCAGTTATATTCCTAATTTCAGTGGAGTAAACAAAGGCTTTAGCATTTGCAGTCTATTTTTAAAATCAACAATATTATTGGAACTTTACTGACTTAGCACTTTTCCTGCCTATTTCCTCGATTTTAAAGTCCCCTCAACTCTACAATTATTACAACAACCTGTAAGCCTCACAAATACTGATCTTACTGCTCAGTTAAATGACTAACATTTGCAAAGTCAGGAGCTTAACACTAGGCTTCTGAGTCTGCATTTAGGGTTTTTTTCAATGATATTTAAAAAATCTTCGCCAAAGGAACAAGTAATGTAATGTAACTAAGATCCATCATTTAACTGTATTTGCATCTGAATTTTAGGTACCTATACATGAGGGATCTTGTATTCCTATTCTCTGTATCTAACTGTGATCACCAGCCTACGTAGGTACTTAACAGTTAACAATGTGGGTTTAGTTAAAAAAAACCAAACTCAAGAACAATTGGCAGCGGGCCCCATTAAGCCTTATACCTTCCTTTGATTAGCAGTCATAGGAGTAAGTTGTAGTTGCTTACAACTGATGCATGCATTTGAACTGAGTCTTACAAAATCTCTTCAGTTTGAGCAATAAGCATAGCTTAATATGGCATGTTCTGCATTATCTCAGCTTTTGAGTGACTGTTCCTTCGGAGCAGAGTTATCCTCATTATAGCAAATCTGTTCAGCAGTTACAAGGGGAAATCCCACTGTCCTATAGTTAAAGCATACTCAAACTGCTTAACAAACTGTGGCAGATTTTTTAGAAAAGTGAAAACCTCAGTGTTCTTTTGAAAAGGCACCATGTTCAGGTTATAATGGACAGTGTTATTACCATGTATTACAAGAAACTGCATGATGTAACATACCCTCTCTTCTCTTGGGAATGCTTTGCTCTTTGTAGTATATGGAACAAGAACAAGACTCAATTACCAGAAATTCACCTCTCAAACTGAAATTTCTAGGGGGTGATTTGTTTCACTTTGACATATTTAATTAATTGATGTGTGTTGCAGAAATGTGTTGTCTTCTGTTGCTGTGCTGCTTGAGAGCCAATGATGAGGAGGCCTGTTGCAGGGTTAGGTAAACTCTTGCTTGAATGGATTGGTCATGCCATGTTAAAGCAACTCGTGCTTCTTGATCAGCAGAGAATGGAAATTTCCCAATACCTCCCTCAGGCAGCTGTTTGCATGATATTCACAGTTTAGGTTAATCCCTTTCATACAGACCAGCGGTTATGGGCTGAGGAAACTAGAGATGGGATTACGTTGCACTACATTACACATACCAATAGTGAGTACAAAACTGTAGAATTTGGACAACTGAATTTCATACTCTGTCCTGAGAACTATCAGCCATCTTTCCATGCCAACGTTTTACATTCTAGTGATCACTACCTGTTGAAAAGAGGATTGCCTTTGCCACAGTAGCACTACACTAGTACTGGTTGTTTTGCAGTCATTTGAGGTGGGCAAATCCAACCTATCCATGCTGATGGGTGAGCTCTGCAGTACTTACCTGCAGAGCCTTGCTGATGTTACCCACATTAGCCAATTCCCAAAGTAATGGTGTCCTTAGGTCCAGCAGACATGTCTCGGAGGGTGCGTGAGAGCCTGGAGTTCACCAAGAGGCTCTACATGCTTTGACCATTTTGTAGTTACAAGATGGTTATTCTTCAGTATAATCCTTTTCTGCAGCCTTTCCTCCTGCCTCCCAAGATTTTGCTCTTTTTCTTTCTCTTTCTTCAGCTCTTTCTTACAATATGGCTGTTTTCAGAGGAGCCTGATCCAGGGTTACACAGCTGCACCATATCAGACTGACCTTGAACACAGGCAGCTGAGAGAGGGTAGTTGATGAGATTTATATCATCATGCATTACCTGTATAATATTTCCTAAGGTTATTTTGATGGTAGGGCTTTCACTTTGTCTTCTTGCAGGCTGTTACAGATCCCCTATAGGAAAAACATTCATGCTACACCTGTCCTGAGCTTAAAAGACGTCGGACTATTTGCATCCATAGTGCTAACAGTGCCAATGTGTCAGGAGCCACACCATATTCTGTCTGTCTGAGCATGAGAACTGCACAAACACATCAAGGCTAAGAACACATTTGACAGACATGTAGCCAGTTCCCCTCTGGTGCTGACACCACCCTGCACAGGGGAGAAAGTGTAGAGTGCCACCATCCCTTATGAAGGAGAGACAAGACTTTTAACATCAAAACATTTTTAAAAAATTATAAATAATCTCTTTAAAAGGCCACTCCAGCCTGAAAATAAAGAGCAAGCCAACCTGGCCATAAGTTAAAAGATGGGGCACTATGCCAGGAAAAAAAAAGACAGTCTGCCTTGATTATAACTTGAAGTCACTCAGTTCATGAAAAAAAATCTCACACTCAAAAAGAACCCAAACATTAAGTTTGCAAAAAGAAAAGCCAGAAACCCAATGTGTTAACCACCTCACTCAATGCTAGAGTGGAAGGAAAACAGTCTTGGCCCTTGTTTCCACTGATAAGTAGTTGTGGGGAACAGTCAGATGTGCTACAAAGGCTGGATGGAGGCTGCAAGTGCGAGAACTGAAAGCGTTTTCTGGTGGACTGCTACTGCACTGACGTGTGATGGGTGATTAGCTGCTGTTAGCTTCTGGCTTGCTTTTCTGTGACTCTCTCTTGTCTGCTAATGGTGGCCACTGTCTGACTACATATATAGCCTAAGCAAAGCCCGTGTTTTACACTGCCACTCCCCTTAAGCAATGTAACTAAGTAAATCAGGCTTCCGCAGCAGCTGGAGAGGTGGGGTACAGCAAGAATCCCTCCCAGTAGACTTTATCTTTGAAGTTTCCCCCTTTGGATTCTTGTCTCCAGAGGCCTTTTTTGGTACACAGGAAAACATGTCAGACTGCTTTTTTTTAGATGTTTGCAAATGAATTCCTTGTGCAGAGCATGGCTGTAGTCTGAGCTGCACAAGACTATTATATTATGCAACTTCAAAACCCTGGGAAATAGTGAGATCTCTACATACAAATACCACAGGGGACTATTTCATGGGGAGGAATCATTCACATCCATGTTGTCTGTAGAACACGGGGGTAAAAGGAAACTGTCCTGTGCTTTACACAGGAATTGTATGTCAAAGGAACTATTTCATATGCCCAAGAGTGAACTGACATCTATTGAATTTGGGCAGTTGAAGAATTGACTCCCTGGAGTAATTCCCTGAAGTCACTCCCTGCAGTGATAAAGGGATTGAACTGAATTGACAGGTCCATCTGTCCATTCAGAGTTTCACTGAATATTGCTCTGTTAGAGTATGCAGAGTTGGTGGTGTGGTCCTACATGAGGGATTCTGTAAACAAGATCCATGTTATTGTGATTGCATAGGATTTGCATTCCATCCGAATTTAGCACACATTTTACTATGGATCTGGAAAAAAGCATGAAGGCAGTTTACCACACTCAAACCTTCCTTCAAACTAGATGTGAGCACCTGCCATGTGCATGATAATATTGGGAGAACAAAGGTAGAAGGATGTGACAATGACATTCATTGCTACTCCCATAAATGGTGTTGACTGTAGAAATTGTTGTGCCTTACTCTAGCTTGCTTAGTAGATACATTTTTGGAACAGATCCTGGATTTGGATGATGTTAAAATTTCAGAATTATATATATATATCACGGGTCTGTTTTTCTTTTAGTAGGATTAATGCATATCTTGTTTTAGTGGGCATCTAGATATCTGTGAATTTGAAGTATTGAAAAGATCTCAAGCCTTTCCTGGTATTGCTTTTGTTAGGCTTGCTGAGACATAAATATTTTGTTTCTTACTTAGATTTCAGTTGATGGCTTCAGAAATATTGCCCGTGGCTGCAGTGGGATTCAAGATTTGCTAATCAACAAAATGCCAACTCTTACAGACAGATGTATTCAAGTAAGAAATTGAAAATAAATCTGTACTTTGAGAAACTTTCTGATATTGGAACTGGGAACTCTCAACTGACTTTAAAGAAAGTTATGCAGATACAATTTAAGAGAAAAATTTCTCCCTGAAAACATTTTTTTTAAACTATTACCTAATTATGTTTATAAATCTTGCTCACTTGCAGTCACTTTCAGAAAATTTCAGTTGTCTTGTCTTTTGCTACATGGGTAATGGCTAAATTATGGTCTTCCAGTTTATAAGAGTTTTAATTTTTTTTCAGTGTTAAGCAAATATAATATTTGGGCAAAGCATTCTGCTACCAATTTTGACCATCAAAAAAGAATTTTAAAGCTCCTGCAAAAGTGATTGTTAACTAGATCTCTGTCTCAGGTGTCTGCCATACTTCATGTCTCCGTTTACTTACTTTTCCTTGTGTTCCCAAACATAATAAACATATGGAGAATTTCAGTAGTTTGTATATCGCTCACTGGCTAGAAGTTACTGTTAAAATGGATTATAACTATTTGCTTGAAACTGTAATATTTGGTATTATGTGCAGAATATTTGCTGATCTTTTTTTATGTGACGGCATAAGTATATGAATATTTTATTCCACCTTTTTCCTTTTAAAGGCTCTGGTTGAAAAATGCCAACAGATAGTGTCTGTTGTCTTTCTTGACTCTCCACATCTTTCTGATACAACTTTTAAAGCCCTTGCTGAATGTAAACTTGTCAAGGTCAGAATTGAAGGTTAGTATAATAATTCACAAAACAATTAGGAATATGTATTTTTGAAATTAATCCAGATAATTTGAAATAAATCTTTCAGCTGACTTCAGCAGGTTTTGGATCAGGCCCTTAATGTATGTCAGATGTGTAACTTACATCTTTATATATTTCAACAGGGAATAGCCAGATTACTGATTTAAGTTTCAAATTGATGAGTAAATTCTGCCCATACATCAGGCACATTCATATGGCTGATTGCCAGAAGATTACAGATGCTGGTCTTGAGATGATTTCACCACTGAAGCATATTCTTGTACTGAATGTAGCAGACTGCATAAGGTACTATACCACTTCCAAATTTCTTCAAACCATTGCAAAGGAGTTTTATTAAAGTTAATTATACTTGTAATAAGTCCAGTTAGCATATCTTTCAGTTTTAAAAATAAATTCTTAGAATGTTAACACATGTATGTTAATATGGAAAAAAATACAGAAGTAGGTTTTTTTCCCATGTCATGTTTTCAAAAATCCATTCATTATTACTTCAGTTTAAGCAAAACAACTGTAGATGTAATATTACTTAATAACCATGACATATTTTAGTGCTGGAATGTGGCTACAAAGAAGATGAAAATGATAACCAAAGACAATTCCAATGCTACAACTCTATTAGGATTTGGATATTGTTTAATTTTTTGAATATTAAAATAATACTTTCTATACTATCTAGTACTAAGATAGAAACAAAACTACCAATTTTTTACAATTACTAAGACAACTTTGTAATTTATGTTGTAGAGGAAGCATATATTTTATGTGAAGACTGTTTGCTACTTCAGGTGTGTCATGTATCAGTAGAAACAAAGACAAATGGAAGGGCTTCCCAAACTGCGCTCTTGTTCCCTGTTTTGTGGTGTGGTGATGGAGTCAAGGGTGGGAGGGAACAGGGCAGGCAAAACCTCCAAACATTTAAAAATCAGCAGATCTATAAAATAATACAAAGAAGCTGAATTGCTACTTATCTTAAAATTTCTGATGTCATATGAAGTTTTAGCGATTCTGCTTTAATGTGTAACGAGAGCACTTTTTGTGCTTGTTAATGCTGTATAAAACTCTGATAACACTGCGTGTAGATGAGCTGAGAAGTGCTGGAGTAGTACCATGACATCATGTTGGTAGTTCAGTGGGGCAGATGGGACAGCTGCCTGCATTTTCTGTTTTAACATTTAGAAGGCTGGATTTTCCAGTCTGGTAGCCAAATCTTGGGCTGTGAGTGTGCTTGCACATGTGTCTACTGTCTCTACTGCTAAAGAATTGCTGAATTGCCTTAACAAAACTTTTCAAACAGTTGTGAAGCTATTGTAAAACTCGGTGCTTGTATTATTGATTTTGCAGACACTTGGCAAAGTTTCAGCATTAACAAAGTTATAGATTGTAACACATCTAAACTTGGTAAAGAGTTTCAAGAGTTATGAAACGACAAAAGGGGGATGCTAGTATTTGTGTCTCTCTTATTTGGACAGCGTGTTGCTTAAAAGTTCACGTTGTGAGTTAGAACATTTAGGAATTTCCCATAGAAATCATGGGAAGCACCATACTGGTGGTAGATTCTTAACAGATTTTGAAATGCTTAGCCATCTTAGTGCTCTTAATCAGTTTCCTTTTTTTCATTGGCATTTTATCTTAGTCTAAGATACTAATTTTTTCTAACTTAAGTGATAAGGAAATTTTTTTGTGAAATTAAGAGAACAGAAAGAGCAAATCTACCAATTCAGAATTCTTAAATTACAGGAAGTATATATTTGACTACCTGTGAAATATGAGGAAGGAAAATTAACTGATCATGATTATTAGAATGATGAAATAATAGAGATTTGAGTAAAAACATGTCTAAAAATGGATACAGACAATGTGGTGGCTCATACCTTTGGCACATTTTCCCAATTTAAGTATGTTATCTTCATGTGATATGATAAAGCAGTATGTGGTCTGTATTCTTATACAGTTAGTCAGCTGACTAGAGAAAATTAGCATGTGTATTCACAGCACAATTATTTCAGCCCTCAAGCCCAGTGTGATTAGAGAATATCTTTTTTTTTTCTTTTTTAGATTCAGTTGACTTTATTGTCAGGATCTGCATTCCTTACAGAGTCTATGCAAGTTAATTATACTGAAAGTATGCTTCTTAAATTTATCTTTCTTGAATGAAAAACAACTGCACTGTGAAATAACACCAAAACTACCACAGTTGTTTCAGAGTGATTAACACTTTATGAACTATGGCTTCATCTGTAGCTTGTGGTCACACAATGAGGCTCTGTTCAGGTTACCATTTTATTAGTAATGCTATTCTTACCCATATGTTTCTGGGACTTTGGGATTTGCAGTGATTCTTTGTGCTGCAACAAACCGTGCAAGCCAAAATATGATTCTGTCCTACAGAATTCTGGGATTAATTTTTTATTCATCAGGGAACACGGAAAAAATACTGGGAATGTGTTGAAAATCTAAGTGTACAGTAATGTTAAATACCAGAGATACGAACGGTATTGAAACATCCAAGTTGTAGTCAGCTGTCCAACCCTCTCAATTTGGCTGCAAGATTTTCTATCTACTTAATTTTTATAACCTTTGTGTATATTATAAATTAGCTGTGTTTGACATTATATGCAATTAAGTGAAACACTCCAAGGATAAACTCAGGTTAATTCTCCATGCATATGTACAGAACAGCTACTACATACATATAATGCCTATGACTTTTGCTTCTGTGCTAGAAGACCATTTTTCCTTTAAGTTATTTCAGTACCTTAAATTAACAAAGTTATTAATACAAATATTACTCTGAAATGTTTAAACAGGTTCTGATACTTTCTAGATATGTTTCCAAGCTCTGTCTTTTGAAGTGCTGTCATATTTGAGTGTTGGAACTAGTGGAAGTTCCTGTAATTGCCCATAAACTTTTTTTCAGAAAGTTCTGGTTTTCAGCAGTTCCAAAGAGCAGCATCTTTCTAATCTAGCCATTAACGATTCTGATCCTGTCTGGGTTTAAAAAAGCTATTTAAAAAATACCATTATTAATTTCTGCTTATTTACAATGTAGGCTGAATGCAAATTGTATATTGACTTGTATGGAGTAGGAAAAATACATATTATAAATATTGTCTACATTTCTCTTTTAGAATCAGTGATGGAGGTGTAAGGTCTTTTGTACAAGGTTCTTCAGGAACTAAGCTAAGAGAGCTGAATTTGACTAATTGTATTCGTGTCACTGATGTTTCTGTCACAGAAATAGCACAAAGGTACCATAGTCCAGTACAATATTTTTCTAGTCTCGTTAGACTTTCAACATACTTCTAATGTTAATGTTCTTAATATGTTAATAAATGGGTAAAATTATGCAGCCAATTATATACAGAAATTGTACTAGATAAATGACTAGTCCCTTTTGGCATTGTGAATCTCTTAAAAAATTATCTATTATATAAAGGGGAATTCATCGATATAAATATGGAAATCTGAGAAGTCTTCATTTTAGGGGGGAAAATGTATAAATGATGGTTGTCAGTGACATTAAAAGATTAGCATGTATAAGTTACATTTTTGTAAACTCAGTAAATACCGATGTCTGCACAAGCAAAAAGCACTCTATTGCTAAACTGCCTCAATTCCAGTTCCTCAGAAGCAGTATTGGGTAGCTGAACATCACTGAGCTTAAACGCACTGTTTGAGGAGTCACATTTCTCAGGTTGTCTTGTTTGGTTATGGGAACGTATAGTTTACAGTGCTCACTTATGCAGTAAAATTCAGTCTTCCATGTATGGTCAGTGCTGTATCTGCTCGTTTGCAGAACGTGGCAACGTGTTCATCTGCTGTGTACCGTTCTGTGTGTAGCTGGAGCTGGATGTGGGTACAGCCATGGGGTCCCAAATCCTATCACTGCAGTGAGCTTTAAAGTTCCTGTGCAAGATATGAAGGATTTGGAGATGGGGACAAGTATCAAATAAATTTTTAAAATACTTTTATTTGTTACACAGCTCCTTGATTTTCAGATTTTGATTTAATTGCTGTTCATGGTTTGAAGTATTTGCGATGTTTGTGCATTATGAGTATAATCCTTGAAAGTGCCTATGTAAACTAGGTATCAGAAGTCTGGTATAATTCCATGGGTCTAGAGTGCTTATTTTCATAAGTTCCCTGAAAAAAACTTAGCAAGGTTTATTACAAAAATGTACTTGCTATACTACATTTCTGTAACAAAAGTGGAAAGATGACATTTGTGTTTGGTTTTTTTGTTTTTAAATTTAATTTAGATGTCGTGAGTTGACCTACCTAAACCTGCGTTACTGTGAAAATGTGACCGATGCTGGAATTGAAGCTTTGGGAAATATGTCATCATTGATATCCATTGATCTCTCTGGAACCAGCATCTCAGATATGGTATATATATGTGATTGAAGAATGAAGAATGTGTTTAAATTTTATTTAGGCTTTCTGAAAAAATGCAATAAAAATCCATTCATTTAAAAACCTGCATCGATTTGAAGCACTGGAGTTGCAGTATCATGAAAACATATTTTAGAAATGTATATAATACAATATTAGCCTGTGTATAGGCAGTACCCAATAAAAGGTAATTCTTATGTTGAACAAGTCTCACATTTGAAAGAGAAACAGAAACCATCAAAAAGAGAAAGTTTGGCTGCTATGAAACTGATCTTGAAAAAATGTTTGCTAAACAGAATTTTTTTGCTTCAGGATAATTAGACCTAAGGAAAACAAGGAAAAAAAGTAATTTTTACAATTTAAATTTATAAAAATAGTCTTTTCCATTAACTAGATTTTATAGTGAAAAATCCTGTATGTTAGCTCTAGCAGTCACTGCTCTACACTGTGGTCTAGAAAATAATTACTTGTGAAAGAAATTCTAACAAGGTATCTTCAATGTGTCAATTTGCTAAGACTCTGCAAAGCAAAATAATGAATGTGGGAGCCAGGTTAAACACTGCAGGCCTCCACATTAAATGTTCTTGGCAGGTCCTGCTTTGTGCACAGGGTTCAGAGCCAGTTCTGCAGTTTCTTTTACTTTGGGGGCAAACTCTTCTCACTGAACACAGAAATCTAGGAGAAACTTCATGAAGAAAACTTGCCATAGAGACTAGTCACTGTTCCAACAGAATTCTGACCAAGAACTTTATTATTTGACTCTAACAAAGAGTTTGTGCAAAAGTAATTAAAATGTGAAAAAAGTAATTAAAATGCCTGTATCTTTTCTGGAGGCCTCAAAAAAAAAAAAGAAAAAAAAAAGCAGCTAAGTAAAGAGGGTTGGGAAATCCAAGCAGACTTGATTTAATGTGGCAATTTGAAATATAAAATTATATCTGAATGAGTTTTATAATGCCTTGAATTACAGTCCCACAGTGTTTCAACATAAATGTTTTCTGTCTCCTTGCCTGCCACAGCTAGTCTTTTAAAATGCTTTGTTACTTCTTACTCTAGTTTTCACATAGCACAACCCATGACCTTGGCAATAAACCAAGCTCTTTTGCTTACACTGCATTTCTAAGGCTTTCAGTTGCCTCCCTCCCACAAGACAGATAAATTAACCCGGAAATTAACCATTTATCATGTTTGTAATTTCTGATCTGATTGCTCATACTAGCTACAAAACTGTTATAGTTTTTTGCTGTTCACTGTGTTTTTAGGATGTAACATTCATGCACGTATAATAAATACATTTTCTAACCTTAAAACATGATTTGATAAAGGAAATCTAGCAATCTGCTTTGCAACAAGCTACTATTTGTATGTGTTTTTATATTATGCATTTTATTAGCATATAGGTGAGGTTGTATTAAGATACCTTTCAATTTAGACTTTGTAAGTACTGTTGCCAAATTGCTTTAAAAATGTAGCAGAGAGCGCAATGTTTTATGTGCTGTAATCAACAGCGTTACGCTCTGCTGATAAAGAGAAATTATAAGGCTCATATGCTTTCCTGCAGCCTGTGCAGTAGATCTCTCTTGCTTTTGCCTTGTTGCTATTTAGTGTGTAACGTGTAGAATACGCAACATAGATTTGCACTACACAGGAGAAATTTCCTTTCCAGCTTTTCAAGTGATGACAGAATCATTCTGCCCATCAAAGCAGAGCAGAATTTAGTGCAATAAGGATGACATATATGTAAGGAAAGGATAGAGGAGAGGCAGATTTTGTTGCAGATTTGTGCCTCAGTATGACTGACTTAAATGTTAATCAAAATGGAAGTTTTTTTCCACTGTTTGTGCCTCCCTCTGTAGTTTCTCTGTTGCCAAATAAGTGAAATGTTCCTGTTGCACTCTCTCTTTCATTCAGGGAATGTGTTGCATTTGGAAGAAATATAATGACAAAATTTTCTTGATGAGATCTTGTTAATGAAGTACCCTGTAGGCTCACAGTAATTGAAATATGCAATGTTAATAAGAAATACAGCACTCCTCTCTCTCTCATGTTTGGAGAAGTTTATTATCCTTGTTCCGAGTCTGCTCGTCAACAGAAAGACTAGGAATTGCATAATAATCATTGCGTGTTTTCAAATTTGGGTATTGTATAGAAAGTTATGCATTTTACATTGAGAGAAAATGCCTAGGTAAACTTCTAAACAGAACCTAGAATAAGGCAAGTAATCCATCACATGCTTAAGGTTGTGTGTACACTTATATGTCTTCCAAAATAAAAATCAAAGAGTATTCTTTAACAAAATCAAATATCATCCCATGAAAAGGATATCAGCTTTATGCATATGAGAGATTGGTGGCATACCACAGAAGTTTCTTCACTTTTCTCATTAGAGCTTTGACTAAATTGCTCTTACTCATATACAATACATAACAAAACATAAAACACAATTACATTTAAAATATTAATTTATTCACTCAGTTATTTTAGCATTCATCCTTTTACATTTCAGAAAATATTTCTTTATTCAAAATTGATTTTTTAAAACTAAATTAACACACGTTTTTAAGTCTCAATAACTTTTTTTAACAGTGGGAAGGACATTTTTTTTTGTCACTGCTGAAGTACTACAAATTGTTTTCTTAGGGTTATAAACAACTTAAAGGAGACATACAAATGAAAATATTTCAAATTTAGTGACAGCATTTTTTTTTTAAAGACACAATGACAGTGCAAAAAGTGTTGAGTTTTTGAAAAGACTATATTTAAATTCTTTGAGATAACCTTTTTTCTTGCTAGCCTTCTATCCCTCATTGTTTTTCCTCACCCTTTGCTCTCCTAAACTCCCTGGAATAGGGTCCATAGGTTTCTGGTTGTTAAATTGTGAGTATTGTGAATATTTTCATGAATGCACAGATAATATTGTAATCACAACTCATTTTAGATATCATTGTAAAGGCCTTTACAATACATGCAAAGTGTTTAAGCTTCTATTATGGGCTGGAAACAGTGGCATTTAGGGCTAAAACCTGTTTATCTTTCTTATAAAAGCAGACCCAGTGACTTAATGGAAAAGCTTCCATGAGTTAGAGAAGCGATTTTATTTATAAGCTTTATTCTAATGTTCTCCGTATTTTTGTTAAAATGTCTTGAACTTTTTCTGATGTCTATACTATACAGCTTTGGCAGTTTTGCTCCAAGTCTGAGAGTCTGAAAGCATTCAGCTGCCTAGCTTTACTCATTCTGACACAAGCTGCTAATGCATATGGCCTGGACCACCCATCTTCTTGGGACATAAAATAAACCATTAAGTATAGAAGTTCAGGACATTTGAAGAAAGTATCTTAAGTCAAGCAGGATTTAGACAGTCAGAAAAACCATAGCAAATAATAGTAAAAGGAACTGTTAAAGAAACTAAGTTGACTCCTGAGATACATAGAGCATCCAGCAACAAAAGCAGTATATGCCCTGACATAGACTCAAGGTATGCAGTGTAATAATGAGAGAGGGGGAAAAAAAAAAAGCCTAAAACGTAAAAAATATGTAAAATACTTTAAAAATGGGAAGAACCCTGATACACTTCTGAAATCAAACATAAAAAGGAAGTATGAAGTACACAGAGAAATATTCTTTCCTTCTGTGTTTTCTTCTGCAATAACTGTCATGCATGAAATTCTCATAATAGTCTAAGACCCCATTCTCTCTTTTGGCTGAAACACGTCCTCGGGAATTATCTGTGGCATCAAGTCAGTTGCTCAGGAACAGATTTTTTTGTGTGCTGTGTGTAGTTACTCTTTGCAGTTGAGGATCATTTGTAATCACTGGGAACTCTGGAGTAGTGGTTATATGGATGTATGCACAGTTAGCTCAACTTTCTTTTCTTATGTGTTTGTACTTAATAATCTTCAGATCTTGGCTGGTCCCGAAGGCCAGGCTGCAACATAAATATTTACTAATATTTCTGTAAGTTTCTAAATAGGGGGGAAAAATCAAAACAAAGTGGCATTTTGGCTTTCCACTGTTATCTAGAAGAATTTCTTTGCACTCTTAGTGGGATTCTGAATCTATGGTTACTTGAATCCATAGGCTAGCTCCATATTTTGGCCTGTTAGAAAATTAGGCCAATAGGACTGAATAAGAGCCTTGTGAAAGTTAAGAAAAAAAATATTATCAGGTCTAATAGATATAACCAGCGACAGACTGCAAATGAATTAGTTGCATTTGGTTTCCAAAGGAAAGGATGTAATAAATCACACACATTCCCAAGGCAGAGAAAAGGAAATGTTAAAATTTATTAAAGTGAGCTCCAAATTCAGATGTTAGCACTCCAGTTTGCTTGGGAGAATAGAGAAAGAGAGAATTTGACCTGAAGACTTAGCAACTTAATTCTGCATAGAAGTAGGAAATACTAACACAGAGAGTCATTACAATTGATGCCAGATGTGCTAACACCTTGACTCCCAACACAAATGTTGGCAACTGTATTTCGTAAGTCATGATCTGGCCTAACCACAAAGTATGTTAGGTACAGAAATTTAATTTTATGGCATGCATTATACACAAAGCCATACAGGGGGGTTCTGCGCTGCAATAGAAAAGTGTCTCTAGTTTCTCTAAATAGGTCTGACCCACCTTTATATCAGCTCAGGAACTGGAAACAGTGTATCTACATTTGCTTAAGAACTTACCTATTTTCCAGAAGGCTTTTGACATTTGAAACTGAACTTTGTTCTGCCACATATGTATTGTTATTAGCAAAATGATACCCCGTGATAGGAATTACATTCTTCTTGTGTTTGATCCATGAAATTGGTGCCTGACTGTGGCTAACCTGAGTAGAAATCTGAGCATTTTAGAGGATAAACTGAGTCATTTAATGTTAAATGGCTCAGAAATGGAAGGTGGGAGATGCCTCTTAAGAACTGTCTTCCAAGATTGGAGTCACTTTGAGGTCAATCTGTTTGGTTTGGGGTATGAATAGGAAGTAACATCTGTATATCTCTAGAACATAAAGATACATTACAGATGCTGACCTTTAAGGTTACAAAGAGATATGTGAACAGGAATCTCAGAAGAAGTTGAAAATAGCATAGCACATGGTTATGGTTAGCGAGAGACAGTACATTCATTGCAGTCTGCAGTTGAAAGGCAGAGACTTGCAGCTTGTGAATATAAATAATAAAGAGTTGTTCTTTGGTATGCCATAGCCTCAGATGACTTTTGTCTCCAGCAAGTGAAGACCCTCACCAACTGGTACAGTTGATACTCATGTTCTCATCTACAAAAACCATGATGAAATAATAATAAACAATGCTTTGCGAATGTTTGGGCCTCACATAATAAAGTTAATGAAACAGAACAAAAAACGTAAAAATTGCTTGGAAAAAATTGGTTGGAGAGGAAGTTTCTTTTAAAGTTCTTTTCTAAATGGAAATGGTAATATACATGCTATACAAGAGATGCAAGACAAAGTCTTCCTTTTCTCCATGGCAACAGAAGATTGACCCAAGATACATGGGATGATTTCTTTATGTTAAAAAGGAAATATATTTTTGGAGTCACAAGAGTGGGTGATCCTAGTCTGTATGCTGCACAGTATTTTTTTACTAGCATCTATTTCTAGGAGATCCAATGATATGAGAGCTCTGACAATATCTTTCAAAAATGTGGGGAGGCTTAGTATAGAAGATAATATTCTCTAGAAATAGGACAGTATCCTGGATGGGGATCTCTGACGTTACTTATCAGGGAATACTACTGAATAAATCAGGAAGTATAGTAAAAACTAGTGATAATTGGCTCCTTTATATATATGTTAGATACAAAAATAATAGTTAAAAATTTCACATAGACTAGACTTCCTGCATAGAGCTTGTTTGAAGAGGTTTATTTTTTGAAATGCAGAAGTTCTGTAGTTTTTCTATGTAATAAACAGTTCCTAATGACATTCCTTGTCTCCCAAGTCTTCACTCTTTCCCTTCTCAGATCTGGAATTATTAATGAAATGCCTCAAAGGAGACCTTGATTTTCACTGAAAAAAAATAGTTGTTCTGTGATTCAATGTCACTCTAGTCATATAAACCATTAGTATGATGTCATAGCAGCATTAGTTGTTATATAGCAAAAAAATATTTATAATATTATTTAGTATTTCATTACCAAGTACATTAAAGTGGTGCCACTTTTAAATAAACATGCAAGAAGAAATTATGTCCATAAGGTCACACCCATTACTATCAGTCTCTGATGTAAGGAATTCAAATTCTGGCATAAACCCATGTGGTGTTTAAGTACATAGCTGTTTTTTTGTCTTGAATAGGAGTGCTATGGTCAACAAAAATTTGAAATCTGTAGATTTTCATGAAGCTGTTGAAAGTAATGGTCACCACATAACTGTGTCTGCTGAGAAAAATGCAGATGTCTTTGTTTTCATAAGTAGCCAGGATTGGAAATCTCTTTCATTGTTCCATTTTTTGTTTTTATTCAGTGAGATTTCAGGAATTTACAAAATCTGAACTCCAGCCGCACTCTTCCAGCATTATCATTACAGTGTCCACATCTGGATTCCAGACACTATTTACATGCACTTATTTTTTCAAGATATTTCCTCTCTGTGCAGTGCTGTTTGCTTCCTAATTGTAGATAATTTATTAACCATACGGATTTAAGTGATAACTTTGTTTTTCAGTGGTTTACTCTATAGATATGAAGCACAGAGATATTCTGTAACTATCTAAATACCTTTTACAAAGGGAACATTTAATTCTCCTTCAGATTAGAGAGGTTAGGATCAGAACATGGTCCCGTTTGCTGGTGTACAAGCAGCAAAAATCATAAAGCATCTTTGGATACTTTTGCACTACTAAAACAGGAATTTACCAAGGTTTTCACCTCCCTATTGTCTAGAATATGGGGATTGTTCAAGCACCTAAGAGTGACTGCACCATTTCAAATGTTGCCTTGTACCATAGCTGTAACCATAAAGTCCTTACTGGTAAACAAGTCATAAAGGCATAAATTTTAAGATATTATTTGGTCATAGCAAATAGTATTTTGTTCTTCCAATTAAAAAAATGTGAAAAGTTCTTTCAAACCCAAATTTTAGAGGAGATCTATAAACATATTTTGTCTGAGAGTCCTAGTCTGTGTCCTGTGGAAGTATTTCACACCACTCTACTTCTGTTTCTTTCTTTCTGAACAGGTAGGAAAATCTATGTTTTTGCTTTCTCAGTTTAACTATTTCCGTAAAGAATTCTTAATCCTTGTACATAACTCAAGCAAAAATTGGAGGATGAACTATATGCATTCTGCTGAAGAAAATGTCTTAAAAGGTGCTGTAATTCTTAGATGCTTTATTATACAGGCATTGGATATTATTGCCCATCTTAAATATTAAACGTAATTACATATAATTTCATATATTGATTTTTAAAATTAATTTTTCTGGATTTTTTTTAGGGCTTGAAAGCCCTTGGCCGCCATGGAAAAATAAAAGAACTTTCTATATCAGAATGCAAAAACATCAGTGATACTGGGATTCAGGTAAAATTTCACCTCTTTTCTTGGTGTTTCCTGAAAACATCTCTATTTCTTCAAATTAACCATGCCCAAAACAGATCTTACTTTTCATTACACCATTCTACACTCTCACTCTTACAAATGATTCTCCCCTTTCATTCCTTTCCTTTTTTTTTTTTTTTTCTTCCGTGAGTTTTAATGCATCTTGAATTCTGCTTGTCTCTGAAATTCATTCCACAAGCGCCTTAATTTCTACTGAGTTGTACTGTGCAAATTTCAATCTAAATTGCTGGTACTATTATTTATTTCTTGCTCTACAAATCCTTCACTAATTTCTATCCAAAACATTTATATCTAAAACTTTTCCTATTGCTGGTGTGGGCTTTCAGGTCTTGCTTTCTACTTCTTTAGTCAGTCATTTGTTGAATGCTGTATTTAGAAGACTTAGCATGTCTATCTCAATGGAATAGTTGAAATTCTTTTAGTCTGTTACACTTGGTTTCTCATCTGCTGCTTATACATTGCTACACATCATCATCTTTTAGTGACACAAGAATGTGTCTCAGTATACCTGTAAAGGCATATTACTTACCAGCATAAATAATATGATTACTATGATTAAAAATAACAATAATTAAAAATAACAATAAGAAATACACGTGCATCTTCTCGAGATTGAATAGATGTTTTAGCTGTTTTATGGGAGAAAGAGCACAAATTGCATGCTGTCATTATTTGAATAAAACCTTAAAAAATGTCCTATGAAAACATCAAATGCATAATTTATTCCTATGTAACAATGAAACTAATATGCTAGAGAACGGACTACATGTATTGTAAGCTAGATGTTTGAAATACTGACTTCTTATTCTAAAGATCTCACACTCACAGCAAGACATCTGTTGAACCTCACTAAATTTTTCCCATTGTTTCATTATTTTTCTTTTTTAAATTGTTATTATATACAGTGGGTTTGAAATTTAAACATGGGATCTGGGCAATACAAAGCTAGACATTGTTCTTAAAATAAAAACATTAGGCTAAAATTTGTATTGTTTAGTGTTCTGATCTCATACTTAGCCTATGAACTCAGAAATTTCCCAGGGTCAATAATCTTTATAAAGTAGTCAAACAGGAAATGAATTAATTTGTAGAAAGGCAACCTACAAATTGAAGGTGACACAGAGGCGGTTATTTATACTGATGATAGGTTATGGAGTTACACAGTGAAGAAATAATTTATTTCTTTAATAATCAGCAATTATCTTAGAAATATTAATAATAATGCAGTATTTTAATTTCAGTTTACAATGCTTATAATTTTTTATATATTTCTGATTTACTGACTCTTGCTTTTTTTTAATGAATATCAAGAATGAGACTTGCCATCCAAATATTTATTAGACTAACAGTATCATCACAGCAGTAACCACAGAGTAAATTCTGATTTATTAGTACTCATTGTCTTGTTTTGGTAAAATCAGTTAATCATTGTTACTGTAATTCTTTTTATGGGTAAAGCATTGCACTGGAAACTGGAAGAGATTCAGAGAGAGTAATAGGGATGATCAGAGGTATGGTACAATCTCCATAAAAGGAACAGATAAGTAAGCAAGGAACCTGCAGTCTGGAAAGTGGATGGCTGAGACATTATGACTGAGATCTGTTCAGTCATTGCAAGTGGAATGAAAAGGTTGGATAGGGGCCAACGTTTTGCTGTTTACTTCCATACATAATCTAGCGGGCATGGAATGAACCTAGTTTGAAAATTCAGAATGAAGAAGAGGAGGTGACTGTTTCCAAAATGTATAGTTAATCTATGAAATTCCTTACCCTCGTCACAGGTTGCTTGAAGTTTACCTAAAACCTTATGGGGATTTGACAAATTCAGTATGATTGCATGGATTTACTGCTTTGTGTTTCAGAACAATATAACAAATAAACACTAGTTCGTAACTTTATAGTAGAAAAAAGAACCGTACATTTTGTTAGGAAGGAGGGAGGATTTACATCCAAATAAAAGCACTTTTTTTCAGTAACTGAGAATTGTTCCTAACCATATGTAACCGAAATGCTTAAATCATGTTTTTTAATGATGTCAACTTCATGCCCTTAAGCAGTTGCAGATCATAAGGCTGCAGGTACAGGCAATGCCCTCACGTAATCCCAGTCTTCAGCTTCTACATTTTTTCCATTATAAAGCTCCAACATCCATCATTTTATAGCCATATATTGTAAGAATGAGTCAGTTGTTGCTGTACCACAAGGGATGCATCTGGATTGAATCTTGCTACCCAAGATCCATGTCAGGCCATTAGCATTTGCTTCTTTTGGGAATAATTCTGACTTGCCTTTCATGAATGTTCTGTGTAAAGTTCCATGTTTTTAACCGAAACAATGACCAAGTATGTACATCTTGTGTACCTCACGGAAAGTTGTGTAACATCAGTGTTGCTGCTTTCAGAGGAGAATATTCACTTCTGCATTGTGCTATGCTTATGGCTAAGAAGCTGTTTCAGTTGTCTCACTACATAGGAGTAAGTTCAAAAAAAGACTGTGAAAAAAAAAAAAAGTGTTTATGGTTTCCTTGTCTGCCATATGAATTTGAACTTTTTGAGAAAGAAAGCATCAGCAGGGAGTACATGTGGGGGTTACAGAAGCCATGTTGTCATGGATCTAGGGAGGGCAGGAGAAAGAAGTAACTTGAAACAAAATAGCAAGTCCTTTTTTGTAAGTTGAATCTAAAGGATTTATGGAAAATTTGTAGAGAGTAACCCTTTGGATGCTGCATGACTTGGTTATCTTTTGATTATATAAAGAGTATTTAAAACATGTGAAAGAAAATGCAAATTAGGAGGGCTTTGCTAACACTGTTAAGGAAAATTGCTCTAAAGTTACAAAATAGCTAAATAATATATCCAAAAATAAACAGAAATAATGCTGACTGTACAGTGTTAATTATTTTACTTGTTCTCAGGCATTATAACAGTATGTAAATGCTTATGTGATCACATATTTTGTAAATACAATCTTTGTTTATTCATAACTCAGATGATGCTCACTTAATAAGCAGCACTTTAGTATTTCATATTTTCATTGATGCTTATGTGTGTCCTCAGGGCTTCTTTACACGGAATTAGAATTGTGCAAATAAGTTAGAAAATTATGTTATTTCATTCTTTGTCGTGTCTAAACGTTTTGCAAACATTTCTTATCTTCAAAACATCTTCTGTTATTTTCTTTATAGGCACAGAACCAGGGATACAGGCATGAAGAAAGCAAACAAAGCTCCATTCTCTTTGATTGCAAATGTTTTAGTGCTATTTGCAAAATAATGTAGGGGTAGACTTAAAGCTAAGAGCAAATTCAGAACCTAACTTTGAAGGATATTTTAAATATCTACGTAGACAAACTATGCCAGTAAAAACAAGATAAACATATCTCACAGGCATTGAAATCTTGGCTTCAGCTTGTGCTACATACCCTAGCTGGGAATGTAGTGACTAAGTAATCAAATCTGAGGCTTGATTCTGAAGGGAGTGCAATTTCTCTTACACGTGGATTAAAACCATTCAGACACTGGGTTTAGAATGTTTCTGTATTGGAGGTTACAAACAGTCTGTAGAGCTACAATTGAAATAGGAAAGGTACGAAAGCCAATTAATATGAATTCTGAATTGTCCACTCTAACCAGTCCTAAGTTAAAACATTGACATTCTAATATTTTTGTAAAATGAAACAAGAACCCAAAGCCCAATAAGCACTGCCTTGCTACAGCTATACTGACAGATAGAAAAAAAGGAGCTAGCATAAAGATACAGACAAAAATTTCCAGTCTGTGAAACAAATGTCAGACTTAATACATTTCTTTGCATCTGTTTAAGTAAGACTTATGAAAATCACACAGAATTGCATAATTTTTGGTCATAACAAAGCTAACATTTTCCAGTGATCAACATATGTTATTGTCCCAATTCCTGTTTTACATAAAGATAAAATAGCTATGTGTCAAAGGCAATAGTCTGATTACTACAGAATTTTTTTCCAAATTATAAATATATATAATATTTGTGCATGATAAATATGTGCATTTGTGTGTCTCTGTGTACATGCACATGTGATATTCATCCATGTTGGCCTTAGTCTGTTCACCTCAGGACTAATTTCTGAAAGTTTTGAAAAGCTCCATGCAACCAGTGTTTTTTATTCAATCTACTACATAAGCATTTCCTTCTTTCCCCTATCGAGGTAGAATTTCCATTCCAGTAAATGACAAATTACACTGGCCTTAGGCCAAGATTAGCAGGCCTGGAAGATCAGCTCAGTTACAAATTTAAGACATCTATCTCACCATGTTTTTAGGCTGGACATCACAGAATAGGAGAGATTCTCACTGAACATAAAGTGAGATCACAGGATGTTCTGCGATCCTCACATCATGGCACCATTAGGTGAAGAAATATGATTTTAGGTTGTTTAGTTCTTGGGTTAACAAATCTGCAGGGTCTCCAAGAGAAGGTTTCCACAAACACAGATTATGGTCTTCTCCTTTTCTTTGTAGGCCTAGAATTGAATATTTTCAGGTCTGAAAAAGATTCAGGCCAAAAGGTAAACAAAGTTTCAGAATGCAAAAGAGAAAAGTACCTTTTATGAATCTATGTGGCCTTTCATAGGAGTTTCATTGCAAACAAGAAGTGTGCATACTATGCCAAAGTTGTAACTACCCATGTTTCATGAGAAGCAAAATTTCATGTGGGATTCTCTGATATTATTTAAAATATATGCTTTAGCATACTTTTTGCCAAAAATTTTCATTCATATGGGTCACCTGTTAGAGGTGCAAATATCAAATGTAAGATGAAAAATACATGAACACATTGAGGTGGTCAGCTGTCCCTTTGGTCTTTTCAATTCAGCTTGTAGAAGAGAACATGAGAAGGGTATTCATGTAAAAAAGAAAAAAACCTCATGTAGAAGCTGAAATGTCTTGATAGTAGTAGTAGTAATAATAATAATAATAATAATAATAATAATAATAATAATAATAACAATAACACCTTACACCCATTTATCACCTGCCATCTGTAGGTCACTAAAATGTTTTGTAAACAGCTCTTACAGTTTCATAATGTGTGAAGTTATCTCCGCTGGGAAAGGTCACTGAACAGTTTGATCTGTTATTTTCCAAAATGATCTGTTTTACAGGGCATACAAAAAAGCTAATGCCTGAGTTACAAAGGTGCTGGAATTGAAGTCAGTAGGATTTTCAAGTGCTTATTTGCTCTAAAAATGAGGTTATAAATTGTAGTCAACAGGTATCACAGCAGGAATTACATGGCACTTCAGCCACAGTTAGCTGGCCTGAACTCCACAGAGGAAGTCAGAACCCCCAAGTGACAGTCCTGAGATTCTTACCCATTCTTTTCCAAGAAAAAAATGTAATTTATACCTATACACTTGTTCATTTTGGAAAAAAAAAAAAAAAACAAACCGCCAAAAAACTAAAAACCAGAAAAGTTAATATACAGACAAATGGGCATTTGCAGAGAGTGGAAGAATAAATGTATAAACAACAGAAAATAGCCTCTTAGTGCATCTTTTCTTTTTCTAGTGACATTCACAGCCAACGGCTGAATGACTTCACTAGTAATAAAGGGTACCTAGAAAACTGAAGTGCCTGAAGTGGATGAAAGGATTGATGTAAATGTATCGTAAATTGAGAAAAACAGAGTAGGCCTGTCACCTAAGAATGACTGGTTGGTTTGTCACTCTTTCAGGAGTTCTGCAAGGGCACAAGATACCTGGAACACTGCTCTGTCTCTTACTGCCCTCAGCTGACAGATGAAGCTGTGAACACAATGGCATTTCACTGCCACAGACTAACATCTGTCAGCATAGCGGGTTGCCCAAAGGTATGTAGAAGAAATGGGGCAATAGTTCTGGGATTGCTATTGCACAGAGAAGTACTTAGTATTTCATTCAGAAATTTGAGCCCCTGGCATCTGTGTCTTGTCACGATTCTACAGCGTACTCAACTGATTTAGAAATCAGCTGTATCAGAAATAAGTTCAGCTGACTGTCCATGAGGTTTAAGTTCTGAGACTTGGCTCTTGAGAGTGTTTGGCGTTTTTCTAATGGTTGCAGTTACAACATACAGGTGTGTCTGCTGTATCAGGTAAAAGTTTGTCTCTCCAGGGGTTGATGTCTAAGGAAGGGTGAAGAGAGAAGGGCTTTTAGTGATACATCCTGCAAATATTCTCTCAGCTTCTGGTGTTTTGGGTGCTTCCAAAGAGTGGTGTCTTTGTTTTAATAACTCTTGGAGTTTTCGTGCTTTATTTTTTCCAGTGCTCTGTCTGAACCCAGGTAAAGCATAAACTGGGGCATGAGAACTTCATACCTCTGGCTTTACATGTCAGGGCAGTGGCTACTTTGAATATAGCAGTAGTGCCTAAAAGCTCATGCACTCAGAGATGTAAATTCATGCTTAATTATTTTGAAGATTCTAAGCCTAAGCAACTAAGTTCTTTGCAAAATAAAATTTATGAGGTATTATTTGAGTAACTTATACCTATGGAAGGGAGTCGTCCTTAGGCTGCTTTTTATAGTCAGTGGAGCGAATTGTTCCCAGAAAGCATCTGTCAGGGAACCTTTCCTCAGTTCTTTGAGAAGCCATGTCTCTCTACTACTAGAAGAAGACTCAGAAAAATAGTCATCCCAGGGCTATATAAATATTCCCTTAATATCCAAGTTCATGTGACAGTTTTGCTAGTGGTTCCCACAGTGTGCTTTGGTGAGTCTGATGTAGTGTACTGTGTTTAGTAGGTATCTATTACCAATAAAACCATGTGCAGTTGCAGCCTTATTCAGTTAACTAACATCTCACCAGGAAAGGTACTCAACTATTTTACATTCAGGATGTCTGAAAAAAATATAATTATTTCCAGCTATTCATTTATTTAGATTAAGATTCACCTGTAATGAAATTTAGTTCCTCTTTACCATGAGCTTACACTACAGCATGTTTTCTTCCTATATTTTCTGTATCATTTCTTTTTGATTCAAGTCTTGCATCTCAATTATCTTTTTCCTGTGTCCAAATGTGTGTTCCTTTTTGAAATTATCACTGCTATGAAGGCCTAAATCTCCTTTCCTATACTTTCTGACTTAATACCTCTGGTTTTTGTGTGTTTAATTATTTCTGTGCTTTTAATGATTTTCTTTAACAGCAAAACCAAATACTTGCTGCATTTTGTCAATAAACATTCAAATGCAATTTTAAAAAAAGATTATTTAATTTTTTAAAAATTTCACTATAAAGTGGGAATAGACCAAGTTTATTACTATAGTTGGAAAAGTTCACCTTGAACTATGCTTTAAAATTTCACCATACTCATTAGGCCAGTTTCCCTGTTTTCCTACTGAAGTGCCCATGTCCTGTTTCCTTCTACAGTATGTCTGCAGCCATCGCTTGTCCCTGCATTCCTCCACTCCAGCACCCTTCTCCATAACCTTTGGCTGTCTTCCAGTCCTCCACACAGTCCTCATGTCCTCTTATTCACTGCAGTGGTGGAACAACCTCCTGGCCAACTAGTTTGAGATGACTTAGCTGACTAGCTAGCCAGCTCTGAATTATACATATTTTGGTCAATTTGCTTGCCTTCCAAAAGTTCATAAGTTTCTCAGTCTCTAGGCCAACCCCCTATGTTTCAGATCTGTCAGGCCAAGGAAGTTGCTAGGTGTCTTACAATCGCCCTTGGTTAAAAATCTTAGAGATACCTACAGTACACCATTAAATATTATATACATGAGTCTCAATCTCCTGTATCCTTTGCTTTTAGATAGATGTTAAGCTATTTTTCCATAATAACAGTGGCAATAGAAGTTGAGCATGGAGATCTTCCCAAAGTAGTTGAAGTTAGGTAGTGTTGCAATCAGTCTTCTCTGCCATGCTTTCCACTACACCTTGTATCCTAACACAGGAAACCAAACTAAACCAAACCAAACCTCTACAATAGCAGTAAATATATTTAGGCTGGAAATTGGGAGAGTTTCTGATTATCAGAGCAGTGAATTGTAAAACAGTATCTTGGGAAAGGAGATGGGGTAGAGTATTAAGGAATGTTACGGTGGCTCTTGGTGAGGGAATAAACTGGGTCATATTTTGTAGTTCCTGCAAATGGGAACAAGAAGAAGACTCAGTGACCTAGTAATCCCCTTCCAACACTTTGTTCCTAGATGGTATCTTTTCTTTAAATGGTTATAAAGCCAATCTGTTAACTGCTAATACCCTACTATTTTCAGAAAAGAACATCAAGACTCTTCCAAATAAATCTACACATAAGTTTACAAGTCGTTTTTTGACTTGAATCCAGCTTGCAACTCCGTAAAATGAGATGGGTACACCTGTGGATGTTAAAACTAATGGGTCTTTCAAATCCTTTGGCAGTCTCTAGTGTAAATTGAGGGGATCCAGCTGCTAAGTAAGGAAATATTTTCCACTCAGAGACTGTTTAAAAATGGTCAGGAGATTAAAGTAAGAATGAACCTGTTCCAAAGGATATATGTTAATATGTCTGACAGTCATGTCCTGCAACATCAGCTAAATTATATTTTTAAAAATAATTTTAAAAAGAAAGCATAGCAAGAGAACATGGAAAAAAAAATCAATAGAGAAATACATGTCTATTAAGAATTTTTTGGCATGTGCTGTGCAGGTTACTCTAAAATTAGAAGAGCTTATTACTTTAATCATATCTACTGGGGCAAATTTATTGTCTTTGAACAAACTCCACTGGCTTCAGTGAAAGTGTAGTGAGTGTCCCTGTCATGCTTCTGTATACCTAGGATAGGTGTAAGTCATTTGCTAATGCTGGTACTATAAAATATTCAGCAGGGCAGTTCTCAGTCTTATTCAAGGAATGAGCCTGATTCAAGAGTAATTCTTATTTCATAGCAAAAAACCAGAGTTGCTGTGGGAAACATATCCTACACATGAAAAAATACAGCAAGAATTGAAAATAAGTCTCTGGTTAAATGGATCAGCTATTTAAATAGCAAAGTTCTGGAGACACAGTTTGATGGACAATGAATTATGTAATTCATTACTCTGAAGAGAGGATGAGTGTATGATGAAGGTACCTTTCTCTTAAATGCATCCAATATTGATTACTGACTTCAGAGTCAGCAACTTTTTATTTCAGTAGGAATGTTAATCTAGTTATTAACCTTTTAATCTGTTTATTAATCTGTTGCAGATCTTAATATTGAACATACAGCTAAATCTGGAATAAGCAAAGCACAGAATTATCTCTGTATTCCAGGAGGACTGTATAATGAGATCGTGTGCTCATTTTCTGTTCCTCAGCCCAAGGTCTCAGCTTCAACTTGCCTCCTTGTCCCTTTTAGCTTTTCATGAGATTGTCTGTTTAATGCAAGTGAAACCCTCATCTCTCTTTCCACCATCACTCCACTGATTTTAATCAAGTATCTGTAAAAGGTCTTTAGTATTTCCCCTCTTCATTTTTGGTCCTGACAGAACAAGGTAATTAAAGTATGTGCATAGTGTATTCTTGACCGTTTGTATTCTTGACCGTTCCCAGTGAGGTCGGTGAAGCAATTAAGTAGCTCGCATGACTGCTTATATACCATGAAGACTCTATGTCTCATGTTTTTCTCAAATGCTACTTATAGCATTAATGGCAATGTCAGTATCAGTTTAGAAAAATGGAATCATGAAGTGAAACTAAGCAGCTCTGCTTCAGAGCTAATGAAAAACAACTATACATTAAAAAGGTCTTGGTGTGAGACATTCACTTGTAACAGAGAACTGAGATAGAAAACTGATATAATTAAACTATAAGTGCAGCCTAATAGTTCAGGGAGAACAATGCAATAGCAAGTCAGGCTAAAGGCTTATATGTGCTACATGCAAAATTATGAGGTTAGGAAAGTTAAAACATTCTGATTAGGTGAAAAAAAATCCCACAATATTTTACACTGTATTGGAATTACAGATAACTAATACCTAATATGCTTCTGATATTTGTGACAGTTCCTGTCGAGCCTCTTTCAGAGATTCAGAATTCTTCTGTGTCAGAAATTTTACTTCCATGAGGTATTTTAAAACATAGTTTTCCTACAAATCAGACACTAAAATTGTGGTCTGGGTTTTTTTCTTTTAACTATTCAATAATCATCTAACTTCTGCGTGTCTTGTTGCTTCACTTACAGATGACCGATACCTGTATCCAATACTTGGCTGCAGCCTGCCATTATCTCCAGTTCCTGGATGTCTCAGGTTGCATTCAACTTACTGACAAAGCACTGAAATATCTTTGGAAAGGCTGTAAGCAACTCCAGATTCTCAAGATGCTGTACTGTAGAAATATTACCAAGTAAGAGGATATTTCCTAATCTTATTTCAGAGCTGGTTGTAACCCCCAAAACATGAGGGTTTTTTTCTTCACTGGCAGCATGGTGTCATGCCAGGTACCTGGCTTGAGTCATCTTGCTCCTTTACTGTAGGGGGTGTCCACATTGCTGCCTTAGGATTCCTGTGGCCTGGTGTGGGTATCTATGTATTCTAGCGTCATCCAGGAGTGAAGAGGAATAGGGACCCCCATCTATCTTTATGGCAGACAGCGTCCTCTTAGGGATGTTTCTGCAGACACAGGGTATCACCTCAGGGGCACTTGGGAACATGAGGGAGAAAAACAAACTGGGCCAAATGCTCTCAGCCATTGCACTGCGTACTTGAGCTCCCTCTGAGGTTTGTTGGAGCCTGTTTTCCCATGACTGAATGTCACTATATGGCAGAAGTAGTTTTGGACCTGTGCTCAAACTGCGGCATGGTTACAACAAATGAATCAAGGTATTATAAGCATAGTTTCATGAAGTACAAGTGAAACATGTTTGTTATTTATCCACAACTGGAAAAAACAGGTCATCTACCACAATGTAATCTAACTTCCCCGCTGGTGTAAATGGACCTAGTGTCTTGATTCCCCACGAAATTTAGAAGCCAGTCAGTTCTGGTCAGGTTTAGAAACACAAAATCACAAAATATCTCATGTTGGAAGGGACCCGTAAAGATCATCAAGTCCAACTCCCAGCTCCTTGTGGGACTGCCTAAACACATGACTAAGAGCTTTGTTCAGATACTCCTTGAACTCTGACAGACTTGTTGCTGTGACCGCTTCCGTGGCAGCCTGTTCCAGTGACCGACCACCCTCTCGGTGAAGATACCTTTTCCTAATGTCCAATCTGAAGTTCCCCTGGCAGAGCGTTATTCCATTTCCTTGTGGTCTATCGCTGGTCACCAGAGAGAGGAGATCAGCACCTTCCCCTGCCCTGCCCCCTTGAGGAAGTTGTAGACTGCGATGAGGTGACCCCTCAGCCTTCTCTTCTCCAAGCTGAACAAGACAGGTCACCTCAGCTGCTCCTCATAAGTCTTGCCCTTGAGGCCTTTCACCATCCTGGTCACCCTCCTCTGAACACACTCTAAAAGTTCAATGTCCTTCTTATCTTGAGGCACCCAAAACTGCACTCGGTACTCGAGGTGGGGACACACCAGTGCAGTGTAGAGTGGGACATGGTTGGCTATTTTGGCTGCCAGGGAACACTGTTGACTCATATTCAGCTTGCCATCAACCCAAACCCCAAGATCTCTTTCCATGGGGCTGCTTTCCAGCCTCTCATCCCACAGTTTATATGTATAACCAGGATTACCCCATCCCAGGTGGAGAATCTGGCAGTAACTCTTGTTAAATTTCGTACAGCTGAGGATTGCCCAGCTCTGTAGTCTATCCAGATATCTATGTAAGGCCTCTTTACCCTTGAGGGAGTCCACAGCTACTCCTAGTTTAGTATCATCATCAAACTTAATTAATATGCTAATTTATAGAACATTGAAAAGCACTGGCCCTAAAATTGAGTCCTGGGGAACCCCACTGGTGACTGGCCACCAGCCTGATGTAACCCCACTTACTATAACTCTTTGAGCCCAACCTGCCAGCCAGTTGCTCACCCAACATATGGACTTGTCTAGCTGTGTGCTGGACAGTTTATCCAGAAGGATACTGTGAGAGACAGCATGAAGAGCTTTGCTAAAATCCAAAACTGCCACATCCACTGTCTTCCCTCGGCCAGCTAGTTGGGGATCTTGTCATAAAAGGGAACTGTTGGCTCAGCAGAACTTCCCCTCATGAACCTGTGCTGGCTATGACCAATGACAGTGTTGTCTCTCAAGTGTTTTTCAGTAAATCCCAGAATAAACTTCTCCATAATTTTACCAGACACTGAAGTGAGGCAGACAGGCCTGTAATTACCAGGGTCTTCCTTCTTACTCTTCTTGAAAACTGGGAGAGATGAGTTTTCTTCTGTGAGTCTCAATGATGGCTTCATCATCTGTCACCCCTCCATGGCTGTTAAGAGCATCACAGACCAGGCACTGTACACCTACAACTGCACAGTGGCCAGATATGCCAAAGGGACTGAAACTGGAAAAGAACTAAAGTTTATGCGTGGTTGATATATCTGGGTATATAAATCAGACTTTATGAGAGTAAGAAACATATAATACTATCTTATGTAGAGAGTACCCATACTAGGAGAGCTCTAACCCCACTCTAACAGTAGATAGCGCACTCCCTGCTAAACCATTCCAGGGTTTAACAGTCACTTTAGAGACCACAAGACTAATGCAGTTGCTTAATAACTTAAAAGATATTTCCAGTGTGCTTCATGCTTTCCAAACCCTCCTTGGTTTATTTCCCTCTGTCTCACCACAAACAATTCTGCTGTCATTACTTTTATTTTCTTTACTTCTCTCCGAATGTCATCTCAGAACTTCTTAAAACTTCTAATTAAATACTTGTTAGGTATAGAAAGTGTTTTTAAGGATTGGTATGCAAGGGTAGTAATTGAGAAAATTATTGTAATTGAACGACACTGTTCAAATATATTTACTCCTCTCATAACTTTCTGATTTACAATTTTTCTCATATTAAGCCTCAATGGATTTTCTTTTAGCTCCAGATTAGTTGTTGACTTGCTTTTTCTGTGACTTCACATCTCCATTTAGAGCACTAAACAGTGTGACATCCCTTTCAGACTGGATGCTTATACATCTTCCTGTAGAAGTGAGAAGTAGTAAGAACAGACATTTGTGTGAGTTCCAATTTATGTTGAGTGAGCCATGATCAAAAAGCTGACGTGACTTCTCAGAAAACCATTTGCATTATTGTAGCCTTTGCAGAATGACCCAGGATTATGCCTCTGCCTCAGAGTCCCATATGCTATGGGTTCTTCAGATGTCTTAATTAAACTCTTCTGACTCAGCCAAGGAATTTCCCAACCAGTTATTTTTACTGTAAAGAAGGCCCTGGAGAGTTTTAGATCTTTGCAAAACAAAAAAGCAACACATCTCCACCCAGTGTTATCTTTCCCCCTTTTGTGATTTTTAGAACCAGGCAAACTTTGCTGATTTTACTTTCTTGAGCCTGATTTTCTGGTATGTGCTGGTGGATGATTCTTTTCTTTGCCAGCCTTGGTCTCTAACCCTTTGCACCATACGCTCAATGGTAGGAAACTCCTACCCCGTGCCATTTGACTCTGGGACTTAAACTATCAGGTGGATTGATTGTGTAGAATAGTTCAGCACTGAAGATTTTTTGCTTGTTCCTTCCCACAGGTCTGAAGAACCTCTCTAGACCTAGGCAGGCTGCAGAATAGACTGACTGCATCAAGATCAGCTTGTCAATCAGACTCTAAGATTGTCATTAGATATACAGAGACTCAGAAAATAAAAGGGAGCTCACAGCTAGATTCAGATATATTCCACATCCTGTATGTGTCACACTTTAGAACAATCTTTTCTTATTGTCGTTAAAGGCCAATATTGCAAAGATGATAAAAAAATTATCTTCTGCCAATAACTACATCAAAAGCACATTAAAATACGGCAGTGAATCTATAGTCAGTTGTCCTGCAGTAGCTTTTCAATGACATCAAAAGCAGTGACAGTACTGTTACTATTATGTCACAATATGCTTTTATAAAACTGTATTTAGTGCACAATCTGCATGCTTTTAGTAAAGAATAATAAGCAACAGATTGTCAGAAAAATGAACAACAGGGCCTCATTCTCTGTTTTCAGACTAACTCTTAAAACCTTATTCAGGTTCTTGGATTTTCAAAGAATGTGGAGGAAGAGGCTGGTTTCAGGTGTACTTTACATTCTGCAGACGTGAAACCTTCATTTCAGAGATATTTCATTCCCTGTTTAAGGAGATGGAAGAGGACATCTATGTAAAAATCCCATGAAGCTGAAGAACTAAACATGCTAGTGGCTTAGGTTCTAAATAAGCAATAGAAGAAATATGTTTTTAGTTTAAAGTTGCCCTACAAAATCTATACGTCATTTATACTTCATTTTGCCAAAGGAATTCCCCATTATTTATGATTAAACACTAACCTTTCAAATATTGAGGCGTATCTCTTGTATTGTGTCACATTCTTTTTCAAAATTTTAGTTTTGCTTTTTTGTTAGATTAAAACAGAAAACATATGGAGCCACAAAGATCTTCAAGTTTCAGTCCAGTGCAGCTTTATAGGAAGCAGTTATGAGCATATAAATTGTCCCTTCTTTCCAGTATCAGGTAGCATTCAAGATTATATTTGCCAGCATACTAGTCTGGTTCCAGGTCTATTAAATGTTAGAAGAAAAAAAGGTCTATGACCTGATATCCTGCTGCATATTTCTTATCTAGAGGCTAATGACCTTTCAATTAATCCTGTTTCTAAATGCCATAAAGAATCATGGATAATCCACCTGTGAGAGTATATGTTACTGGTATGATTGATTTCTTCTATTAGAGGAAAAGAAGCTAACTAACCGCTTTTCAAAATATGGCTTCTGTAGGAAAAGGTTGTATTGGTTGTGATTCACTTGGGACTAAGCCTACAAGAAGTAACACACTGGCATCTTTCGAGAACCACTTCTCTTCCCTGTAAAACACCCTCCTTAAACTTCAAAGCAGAAATTCCATTAAAGTCAGCTGCAGTGGTGAGAAAGATGTGGTGCTCTATTAACATTTCTGGGTGCAAAATGAGAAAGGAAATCTGCCATTGCCTTGAGAAGCCCTTGCCAGCCAGCCTGGTGCTCTCACCAAACTGCATCTTGTCTGTAACCGATCGGTTCCACCAAAAGCTGTTTTTTGAGAGCTAAATTAAATGCTTCCTTCTTTCTTGTCTGCACTAATATGAAAACAGTTACCTTTCCTTTCAAGTCAGGAGTACACTGTTAACAAGTGACTCAAAAAGTACTATTACAGTTTTTGCCTTTTAAACAGAAATTACATTGGGTGTTAATAGCTGCAATACATTTGACATTTGGAGGACATTCTGATTTGGGGTTTTTTTTTGGTTGTTGGTTGCTGTTGGTTAGAAAGGAGATTGCAGGAACTCTCTTTACTTGTAAAAGAATTTCTTAGGCATTATCTAAATATTCAGGTCTCAAGGCAGGAAGGATTTGGGAGTCCAACACAGAAATGAAGACAGCCCACACATGATTTGGTAAAGGACTAAGAATAATTACTGTTTTATCTTGACAAAGCAACAAAAATATCATAGCACTGTCTTCTCACTGTAATTTGCTCTTCAGAGGAGACATGGAGGCTCCTGGAGTGACATGCATCAGCCATTGTGTGCACTTGAACTGGATGCCAGAATATGATACAACTACTGCAGCTGACAGACCTCAGAATACTTCAGATTTTGTGGAGTCTCATCACTTTCTGTGGCCTGGAGCATGCTTGCAGGATGCTTTCTGCTCTTCTCCTTAGTGGCCTGCCTCTTTGGCTTAATTTCTCCTGCATTTACACTATACAGTTCTGCCATGTTTAAGTTTTAATTTTCCATTACTTTTTCCTCTTGATGTAATCTCATCTCAAAAAGTCTTTTTCAAAAACTCTGCTTTTTAGTATGATGGACCCCATCAAACATTTCTGAATTTTGGAATGGCTCGGGATTCAGACTGATGTGTTTCCTACCTACTCCCTCTTAGTAAAAGGGATTAAAACTTTGGGTAAGGATTCAATATATATTCCAGTACTACTCAAGCCATGTGTTTAGGCCAGTACTTTTGTCTGACTTACACCAAGAGATATTTGCTTTGCCAAAGATAATTGCAATTATTTGCTGACATGTTTTTATTCATCAATGTGCTCAATTAAGACACTATATAAATAAATAAGTAGACACTATCACAGTACAGTATATCTTAAATAAATGATCTATTTTGCCATGTGTTGATGATTAATGAAAGGCTGTTTCTGGCAAACTAATCAACTGTAGCTCCAGGCATGGGACAGCGTAAGTTTCCAAAAAAATAGTAACAGATCCCCTTATACATGCTTCAGACAGCCACCATACATTGCAGTTTCCATGAAAAACAGGAATTTGGACTTGGATGAGTTGATTTTTATTTTATAGCTTAGCACATATAGCTCATATAAATTGTGCACACATTCCTCAATGGCACAGGCCTCCATAATATAAAAACAGATACCGCCTTGTGTTCATGTCGTTCATACAGTGTGTCAGTGTTAAATTTAAAGAAAAATATTCTGTAGCAGTTGAAAAGGAGCCCTCCTTGCTTCAGTAATTTTGTCCCTTTTGCACCCCTCCCTGTGTCCCCCTTCCTGCCGTGGTGGTGCAAGCATCACAGCTGTGTGTATCTGCCTCTTTTGTAACCATCTCCAATGTTTTCACTTTGGGAAAAAAAAAAGATACTGTAGTAGCATTACTGGCAGAGAACAGACTGCTTTAATTTAGATTTTTTTCTATTATTGTCTAGATGCCATATATTATTTTCTGTTACAGAGCTTAGGAAATCGGCCAGCAGGGAGCAAGGCTACCTTGCTGTGGCAGTGACACACAGATCAGGTTGAATCTCCTGAAAAGGACGGGAGATGTAGAGAGCTGGCTCTTCCCCAACAAGCACGAGTACACTCAGCCCGGGGGAGCTTTCTGGAGTGCAAGAGGCAGCGATGGGGGGAGGCCAGGGGAGGCGGGTGCTCTGCACAGCCAGGAGCGGGCTGGCAGCCAAGTTGCAGAAGTGGTGGAAAGAAAGAGACGTTCAGAAGACTGAAAGTGCTGGGTTGAGTTTCTTCAGCTCAGGAAGGCAATGAAAGTTCCTGGACTGATACTGCCTGGAAATGAGGGAGAGTTGCTCTTCAACTTGTTTTTAGGGTGTCTCACTCAGCAGGCCTGATTGTCTCCTATTTCTGTGTCATTTTGCTCTGGTTTGTTATTTTTGTGTTCTAATGCTGCAAAGGGGCAGTGGCCACAAACGTGCCAAGGGAGATCAGAGGGGTCATGGGTGTTTTTGGACATCAGAAGCAATTCTCTTCTGGTTCAGCTATCACAGAAGCTGCAAAGCACAGCCTTGGGGCGAGCTCAGGGCCGGTGCAGGTAACTAAGGCTCTGTAACACTGCCAAATGTGTATCCAATTCTCTTTCAGAAACAATACACTTCAGAAAGAAGTGGGTGACAGAAGAAAACTACAAGTAGAGAGGTTAGCCAAAAAGAAAGCAGAAGGTGCACCAGGAAAGGGTAAAAATACTTGGAGGTGCCACAGAGACTGTTGAAATTAAAAAACAGAGATAGGGACCTGCACAGTTACTATAGCTGTCCTATATAGCTATGAAAAACCGCTCTGGAGACCATATCTTTTGATGTAACTGGTTTATTTACCTTGTTTGGTGTTGTCTTCAAGACACAATGCTATTATTCCAGTGGCCTCACCTACTCAGTCCCAAAGACCTGTGTTTCAGGCTCCCCAGTCCAGACACCGACACACTAGATGAGCGCAGATGAGGGGCCACCAAGACCATGAAAGGGCTGGAGCATGTGGTGTGTAAGGAGGAGCTGAGAACTGCTTTACTCAGTCACAAGAAGAGAAAGGTTGGGCTAAAGGAGACCTTATTGCTGTCTGTAACTCTGATCAGAGGATACAGAAGACATGGCCGGGCTGTTCTCAAAGGTGCACTGATAGGACAAGTGTTGTATGTGAAGTTCTGATTACATACAAGGAAACTATTTTCATGAGGAGGCTGGTCAAACACTTGAATAGGATTCCAGAGAGGCTGTGCAACCCTCCAGCCCTAGAGATATTCAGAACTCAGCTGGAAAAGCCGTGGCCCACCTGGCCTGGTTGGATCCATTTAGAGCAAGACCAGGATTAAATGATCTCCAGAGGCCCCTTCCAAGCTCATTTATTCTGTGACTCTATGGCCTCACCCATTATCCTCTTTTTTGGTTTCCACACCACCTCTTCTAATATTGATGGTTTCAGTTAAAACAAGGAACTTCTGCTCATTAAACAGCTTTTAGTGCTCTTTGTAGAAACAGCCTCTTCAAAATTCTATTTTATTTTTTTTTTTTTAAACTCTTGTTGCAGACAAGCTGTCTCTAAATACACAGCCAAATTGGAGAAACAAGAACATAATGATGCTGACCCTCCTTCCTGGCTTGGATACGATCAGGATGGTAACATACTCACCTTCATCAAAAAACACCAATAAACAAATTCTTCAGAATGAAAAATGAAGAAACTGCACAACATCTACAGGTTAATGTTTTTTCACTAGAGCATGAAAAGAACACTGTATTATTTTACTTAAAACTAATCATACTTTAATAAAAGGCTGTTTGTTGAATCAGTAAGGAAGCATTGTGAATCCTTCTTGCAGGAGCGTGTGTGCCTTCAAGTAAGACAGCCGCACTGAAACAACACTGATAACTTTCAGATGTTGATTCAAGCTGTCTTCATCTTTCAGTAATGAAAGCTTTTGTAGTCCCGTGCAGAGCAAGCAATAAATAAATCTGTGTGTGTCTGGGGTTCTGGTTTGTCCTCTTTGAAGGTCCTCTCCAGGACATAAACACTCTGGCTTCCCACAGAACTTCACACTTGCCACGGCTGGTACTCATCAAGTACAGAGTTCTTGAGCAATGAAGAACAGGTAGTGACTACCCCTTCCTCAAGGCACAACTATACATGCATGTCTAAGAACAGTTTTCTACTTCTCAACAGACATTTGTGCACCCAGAGCCCTAATTCTCCTAAAAGTCTCTCAGACTGAGTTCAAGTCTCTGAGATGATGTTTATATCTGTAGATCTAGCTGGCAGCTGACAAGTCACACCACACAAAAAGGAGCACGAATGAAAAGAAGTGTTAAAGGCTAGGTTTTCTCCAGTTACAGGAATATGTCTTCTCATCAAATGGACAAAACACCCAAGCACACAGGGGATTTGCCATTCAAGCCCTAATTACTAATAACCCGGTAATCTTTCCTTGTCTAGAGAAAAATATAAAGTTTCACCTCATCATAGCAGAACAAGACATTACTCAAATGCCTTTGGGGAAACTCCCAAAGATTTATCTTTCTTCATCTCATTCTTGACCTTTATGTTAAAGTTCTAGCTGGTCTCAACATTTATTAGCTTGGAAAGACTATAATCAGAATAGCTTTAGCAGTAGCACAATTTTTCTGATGGCTTATTTAAACTTCTTTAAGCAAGTAACTAATAATCCTAATGTTTAATTCCAGCTAGTTTTAGAATATGAATGCCTTAACTTGCTTTCTTTTGAACATGGAAGAAATAACATATTTTCTTACTGTGTTCTCTCTTAAACTGCTGATGCAGCAGTCTCAAAAGGCACAAACTTAATCGCAGAGGCTGACAGGCTGTGAATTCCAGGTGAATAATAGAACCATGAAATGGACTCCATTTTGTGAAGTATCTACTACACTTTTATTTTTTCAATGCAGTGTGAATTTAGAGGTGCCTCTTTCAGTTTGTCTGCAGCAGTACAAAAAAATTATTAGTTTCAAAAATTTTTTGGGAAATCTAAAACCATTAAACATTTATTTATTTAGTATATGTTAAAAGTAGTATAATAGTTACTAACAACTAGTAATATCATATTACTTTTAGTAATAATATTAGTAATGTCTTATATATTAGTGTTTATATTAAAAATACATAAAACTTGCCACACATATCAGTGCCCACCTCATCCAAACAAACAGTACACAAAATGGCAAACAGAATGGTGGAGGTTTTAGCCACCCTGAACTACAGTAAAAATGTTGCCCTTGATTACTGAATTCCAGTAGCCAGGGGCAAATATACATCTTCAGGAATCCTGTGGCAAAGAAGTTCATTTCATAATGTACCATTACCATCTAAAGGACATACACACAACTTAAAATCTGAGCTGATGCTCTGAACTCTGCCACTCTCCATCCACGCAGCTGGCAGGAATTCTTACATTGCAGTTTTAAAACACAAATTTCAGCACTTCTTTTATAAGGTGCCATATGTGTATGGAAAGGCTTTTAAAAGCTCCATTTACTTTACTGTGTGTTTGTATTACAGTAACACAAAAACCTCCATAAAACTCACATATGCCCTTCTGCAGGGCGTACGTCCCTCACCTCCCTCCTCTGCCTTTCTGCCTCAGAGCTGACAGTCCTGTCATGCAAGGCTGACAGGAAGGCAAGTCACTGGAAATGTAACAAGTAGACAGATTACAGATCTCATGTATTGGGCCAATGCTTCCATTCTTTGGCAGATTTTACTTTATGGGAATGTTCATGTAGACTCTTATCTGAAGTGCAGCTGGTGGACTGTTCCTCCTTGAAATCAGCCAGATCCATTGCACTTTTGAGTATTTATTTTAAAACCTTCTCGTTGCAGCAGAACAGTGGTAGACAGAGCTAGAGTTCTTATTTCTATCCACAAACAAGTTGTTCAGGATGACATGGAGCAAGTTCTGTCATTTTGTATTAGTTTTACACCTACAGTACCCATTGACAAGGCAGAAACTGCTTAAGGGATCAAACACCAAAGGAAAAGACCAAATAAGAACTACAGTTCTGAAAGTGGTTTTATCCTATCCACGACACAAGTAATTTGGTTGAAGAAAATTCTCTGTCTTTTGCATAAACTAGAAGAATTCCCACGGTAGAGACATTTAAAAATATAAAATAGTTTGCAGAGCATGTCATCTTGGAAGTAAACTTTCATATTTTCAAATACGAGATGTTGAAAAAGCTTTTTCTTTTTTAAATGACAACTCCAAACTTCTGTTTGAAAGTTACCAGCTTTTAAACTGATGTGTTAAGTGGGTCAAGTTATACAAATTCGGAATATGTAAGATCTTGTCATTCCTAAAAGGCACTAAAAGTAAACCAGATCTGTTAAGCACCAGCCACTGTCACAGGCAAATCTTGGGTTAAAACGCCCTAATTTTTAATATTGTTTCTCTCATATTAAGAATATACATCAACAAAGTTCCATAATTTTACAGAAATGTTCCTTTACAGTTTCTTGATTTAATCTCTTTGGCTTATTTCATCTTTAAGAACTCTTGAGCTTGACAGACTGGATCCAGCTTTGGCTTTTAAGACACACTCTGCCATTTTGTGTGTCAGCCTTAATCCATTTGTCTGTTTCATTCCTTTGATTCATGTGACCTGGAAAAGAGAGCTCTGTTTAGTTTACTTTGACACACAGTAAACATATTGCCACATTGCCATTTTTTTCAAGCTCCCTTGAAATACTTGTAAGACTTTTATTTGGCAGAATTTATGCATTTTTAACACAGGCTTCTGACATTTCATTTTTGATACAGTTTTTTTGCATTAATCTAATTTCCTGTAATATGTTATTACAATAAAGTTGTGGGGTTTTATTATATAGTACTGTAGCTTCTATTATGGGCTAGGAAGTATGCTGTGGTGGGTTGACCCTGGCTGGATGCCAGGTGCCCACAAAAGCTGCTCTATCACTCCCATCCTCAGCTGAACAGGGGAGAGAAAATATAATAAAAGGCTCGTGGGTCAAGGTAATAACAGGGAAAGATCACTCACGAATTACCATCATGGGCACAACAGACTTGACTTGGGGAAATTAGTTTCATTTATTACCTATTAAATCAGAGTAGGATAATGAGAAATAAAACCAAATCTTAAAAACACATTCCCCACACCCCTCCCTTCTTCCAGGGCTTAACTTCACTCCCAATTTCTCTACCTTCTCCCCACTGAGCAGTGCAGGGGGGTGGGAAATGGGGGTTGCACCAGTTCATCACACATTGTCTCTCCCACTCCTCCCTCCCCAGGGGGAGGACTCCTCACACTCTTCCCCTGCTCCAGCATGGAGTCCCTTCCACCAGAAACAGTCCTCCACAAACTCCAATGTCAGTCCTTCCCACAGGCCGCAGCTCTTCACGAACTGCCCCAGCATGGGTCCCTGCCAGGGGGTGCAGCCCTTCAGGCACAGCTGCTCCAGCGTGGGTCCCCCACGGGGTCACAGGTGCTGCCAGAAACCTGCTCCAGCGTGGGCTCCTCTCCCCACAGGGCCACAGGTGCTGCCAGGAGCCTGCTCCAGCGTGGGCTTCCCACAGTCACGGCCTCCTTCGGGCACCCCCTGCTCCAGCGCGGGGCCCTCCCCGGGCTGCAGGTGGAGATCTGCTCCTCCGTTCCCGTCCCTGGGCGCAGGGCACAGCTGCCTCCCCACGGGCTGCCCACGGGCTGCGGGGGAACCTCTGCTCCGGGCCTGGAGCACCTCCTGCCCCTCCTGCTGCACTCACCTGGGGGCTGCAGGGTTGTTTCTCTCACATATTCTCACCCTCTCTGGCTGCAATTGAGTAAGTTTCTTGCCCCCTTTCTTAAATATGTTAGAAATATTAATTATGACAGAGGTGCTACCACTGTCGCTGATGGGCTCAGCCTTGGCCTGTGGTGGGTCTGACTTGGAGCCATCCGGCATTGGCTCTGTCAGGCACAGGGGAACCTTCCAGCAGCCCCTTATGAAAGCCACCCCTGTACCCACCCCACCTGCTACCGAAACCCTTGCCACAGAAACGCAGTACATACATCTACATTAGACATTAACCTGGCTAAGTAATTTGAAAAGTTTTCTTCTTTATTGTAAACACAGAAGAGACGTGGGTAAGACCTGATTTTCCAGACAACCAGACACATTGCTACTATTACTGTTTTCTTGCGATAGTGGTTTAAAAATACCCCAACCCCAAGATGTCTGTCTTTTTACATGTTTCACATAAACTTAGTATGCATGGTCATGCTCTGAAAATCTTACTGTATAACAGACAAAGGAGAAAGTTCAATTTATCCAATTTTTACAGTCAAGAAACTGAGACCAAGAGAGAATTAGTGACCTTCCAAATTTATAAAGAACATTTATGACCAAATTGGGAATTAAACTTAAGTCCCAAATCAGTGCCTTTATCACAAGATCAACTTTCTCTTTGGTTTAGCTTTATAAAAGACCTTTTACTACTACTTTAGTGTTTGTGTGACTGAGTGAATTCTAAGTTTAGAACTAATTTGAGCCTGGAATAGCATAAGGGATGGCAGGGAAGCAGATTCTGAAGCAAGTCTGCAAACATGCTCTGCTCTGACCTGTAACACAGCCGAAATTAAATTTTGGCCACATCAAAAACAGTGGCAAAACTCCAGCTGACATCACTACATCGATTTCGACAACTCAAGCTTATGCACCAGAACTTTTCAATAGCATTCCAGTGCTTTGGTACTTCTAAGTGGGATCAATTTACGGTTATGGGCCAAACCCACATCAATTCACTAGCTGGCTGAGGTACTGTCTAGAAGTACAGGATTTGCAGAGGAGTCCAATGCTGACAGAGTTCTCCCACTGAATAAAGAGGTGTATCAGTGTCCTTTGTTACCAGACTACAACATACCTTCAAGGATCTCCATGTAGATGTTCTAGTACAATTTCTGCACTCCTGACTGCTCCAGGCAGCAGCAATCTCAGTCACATTCAGCCTCAATATCATTCCTAAGACAGAATCTATAGTTCTGCTCCCCATCTAATTACAGACTGATATCTACCATCTTAGATTACCACTGAATTGGACAAACATGTTGTACATTAAATCTGTTAAGATCTGAACCCTCAGTTCCTCAGGAAGCTTTCCTGAATCACTGATCCCAATAGTACTGCATAAGAGAATACAGAACAGAAATTAAAATAGAATCTATCTTTTAAGTACAGGTAGCACTTACAACATTAGATCAGTCTGAATTTTAAACAGGAAATAGCCTCCAGGTGTCAAAAAAATAAACCCACAGAGAAGTGTAAAGGAAAACTTCAGCTGATCCCTGTTGTAGAGCACTAAAACTACGGCTTTTTCCCTAAGGAGAGAAGACACGATAAATATAGGGCAGATATATACTTCCAGAAAGTGCATATTGGAGTGCTTGGTCCCAGTTCCCCCCCCCCTCATGTTTTTGACACTGTGGCTTGTACTTCTGCACAAGGAACAAACACTGAAGCACAGAATCAGCCCTGTAAATGAACAGTTTCAGGCACCGCTTATGCCCTGCTACACTTCTGCTAAGAAGTTAAGAGTTTTGAAGAAACACAGAAACAAATTAACAAAAGCTGTTTTAAAGCTCAGTTGTTGTCTGAGTTCTGTTTCTCATTTTGTATTTGCTATGTGAACTTAGAAAAATGTTTTGTTCCTTATGCTTCTTTTGGAGATTTGCCTGTGAAGGGAATGCAGAAAATATCAAACTGCCTGCAGGAAAGTGAGTGTCAAGTTCCACTCCCTAGGCATGAAGATCTTCAAACTATTTTAAGGTTATTTAGCCTATCATCAGTAGCAGGTTCAAATCAAGCTTAAGATATTTAAATAGCTTTGCCTATGAGGTGCTTGCTCATCAAGCAACAACTTTAGTTCAAGACCTTCTGATGACAGTTTGGTCTTAACTGTACTCACTGCCTGTACTCCAAATACTGTGGGAACATAAGTGGATTTTGAGGATGACTTTGCTAGCATGATTAAATCACAAAAGCCAACATCCTGCTGGATTGAGAAAAGCAGAATTAAAAAAAAAAAGGATTATATTCAAAAACCCACCAGTCAAGACAACAGCATGAGCTCAGGAGAAAACAGATGCAAAGGTATGCTGTGTGGTCACCTTTTCAATCTAATGTTTCAGAAAAAGGATTCCAGCCCCCCCCCCATGTGGTGTCTAAGGGCAGCACACCTTTGTAGAACTTCACACAGTCAAGTACTGACTGTTCATTCACTTGCCTTCCTGGAGACTGGAGCAGTTAGAGTGCTCTATTTTCATATCATAAAACACACAAAGAGGACCGTATTTTAAATGTTGTTCACTGGTGTTGTTAGGACTGTGGTGCATCTCGAAAGGCTGCGAACAGCTTGAGTTAAATGCAAGCTGAAACCAATAAAAGTCTGTAGGATAGCATCTCATCAAATGTGTTTTATAAAAGTTGGATGAACTTTCTATTTGACTTGAAGGAATGTAATCTTTTCCAGATACAACCTGGGTCTTTGTTTGTTTTTTTCAGATACTGCTTAAGGATTAAGGCTTCACAGAGGGACAGTGTTTGGAGGGACACTGTAAAACAAAGCTCTTCCCACTCAATTCTAGTGGCAAAGAGTCAATAAAAATTGCTTCTAGGAAAGAAGGAAAGTTTTGAAGAAGTGTCTTGAGAACAGAGAAAACGGGGAGGGACACGGCAGCAGATAGTGTTACTCCTGGGATCAGAACCGTAACTGAATGCAAGACCCGAGTCAGCTGCACAGTGGGAGAATGATTGCTACACTTGGACAGCTGTTAGGTTTCAGAACAAACTTAAGTTTCATCAGACTGACATAATGCAAACTCTTTCAGTTATTTCCCTTTTAAAGGCAAGCTGCTTGCCTCACATTATTCACTACTCCTTCAGCTGTGTTTGTATTTAACCCTGGAACTCCATGCAGCTAAAGACACAGATACTACCTTAAAGTAAACAATATAGAACTTCTGATAACGAAAGCAGTTAAACACATCCATAAAGCTTGGTTCACAGTATATGAGATTCATTCAGTCATCTCCCTCCTTGCACACTTGCTTTGAAGCAGTCCTAAAGGGTAAGTCCACAGGACTTCATAGGCTGCTCTCCCATTACTACCATATGAGGAGCCACGGTGTCAGCAGTAAGTTATTCCCAAAGGTAGGAAACATGTCTAAATCATCTGTGTGAGATCTAACCTCAGGCAGATGTGAAACTCTTAGTATTTCAGTGCATGCCTGAGCAAATGATTGCTTTAAGTGGAAAGGTGCTTCTCACCACAATCTACCTGGAAAACCAGACAAGGTGAAAAGACATGAAGTATGTTCTTAAGAGAAACCCAAAAAGTCAGATAGAACAGTGGTATCAAAGCCCATCTTTTCAAGGGGATTTGGTAACTAGACAGGCTGACTCCAGAGGCACGTGAAGAGGAAGGCGACCAAGAGAATAATTGGATGCTGGATCAGCTCATAAGGTAGACGCAACATATACATGGAAACTGTCTCATGAGAAAAGGGGTTAGAGAAGACAACAGGGGATTCCTCTCCATACCCAGGACAGACATCTGAGTGAATGCATAAGTTAGCCTTATTATCTGTATGCAGAGTCTCCAGAAGCCATGGCTCAGAGGACACTGTTCAGATGTGGCTCAGCAAAGCACCAGGGCTGTAGATGGGGTTGGATTAGTACCAAAAGCTAAAAATCCTGTTAACTCCTGCAACTGTTGTCATGCTGGATGACATAGGGAACAAGTATGCCTCGACTTGGGAGAAGTCAGTAATAACTGAAGAGTATGTTCTTTGTGAGAGGACAGAAAAATACAAAGAGGTCGGTTTGCCAACTTGAGAAAGTAAGAATAGGGAGACACAATAACCTACAAAGACAAACGTTCATGGCCTCTGAGGAGCACCTGTGACACTGTGGGACTTTTACCAAGGAAACTCATGCAAGTGCTGAAAACCAGATGGAGTGACTGTGAAAGTTAAAAGGTCACTCGGCACCAAGCAGATGGATGGCGTCAAGTCAAAGGTTGCCGCTAGCTATGAACTTGACACTAGAACAGGGACCAGGGATGGAGAAAGATCTGGAATCTGATGAATCCCTGGCACCACTCAGAGATGGAAGATTTGCACATTTTAAAGAAAGGGCTCATAATCCAGACCATTAGATTTGGAAACTGACACTACCAGCTACAAGGAGCCAGTGAAAGTCTCTGAATGACTGCAAGATTTTTTCCAGCAAGCTTACAGTTGTCAACACACAAGCTGGCAATGGAAGTGGGCGGAAGCATGCCCACTGGCTGCATTCATTTAGTCCCCAAATTTATCTACCCACAGGCCTCAGAAACTTCCTCTGAGTTGCTGTGGAGCGGGTGGGAGCAGATGGTCACATCAACTTCAGACAAGAGCAAAGAGGGTTGAAAGCAGCCTCCTGAAGATGTACTGTATTTAACCCAACATGCTCGCCTAGCCTGTTCTTCACAATCTGCAGTACCGGCAGCCCTACGGCCTCACCAGACAAGTTCTTATTACCAGAAAGTTTATCTTACTATGCAGCTAAGTTATCTTTACCACAACCTCAAATCATAATTTCCAGTCCTATCACCTGTGGACAGAGAACAATTTATTTCTTTCATCTCTGCAGAAATTTCTTACATCGGAAAAATGCATCTTATTTTCCCTTAGTCGTCTTTTCTTTAGAAAAAACACACTTTTTTAGTCTTCCCTCATTGATCATGTTTTTAAGCCTCTGATCACGTGTTCTCCTTTGGAGTCTCTACAGTTGTCCACATCCTTTTTTTAAGTACAGTACTCAAAGCTGGACACATTCCAGCAAAGTATTACTAATGCTATGTAAAGCCAAGGGATTATTTTGAGTCTTACAGAACAGTCATGTCAATACACAATTTTTTTTTCAACAGTGTAACATTATTGTTTTCTGTTTACTGATGTTTTTATTGAAATACTTCTCTTGAGACTACAAAGGTAATTATTCCTACCTTCATACTTTGAACTTAAAATGACTTAGAAAAATGGCCTATAAAGCATATAAATCAAGATTTTCTGTATTTTAACCTTGTCCTTTTTACATGTTTGTAACCCCTTTCACATGACAGTCTAAGTTAATTTTCTGCTTAAATATTTGACACTTCCTAGCCTACCACCCTTCCTTTTACATATATAGTACCAGATATAGTTAATTATCTCTACAGGCTTCTTAAATCAGCTGATTGAAGAATACAGGCAGACCTGGAGACATGGGGAAGGTGCAGACATTGAGCAGCAAGGGCCTTCCTCTTTGCTAAGGAAAGGAAAAGAATGCCTTGACATGATTACCATCAGAAATTACTGGAGTTACCCAAGCATTCTCAAACTAGACAGTCAAACAAACTTTTACAGATGGAAGCTAGACCAGTGCTTAACACGAAAAAATCTGGTTTTATAACAGATTTCATTATACCATACATACTACTTCTAAGAGTACCTACGGGATGTCAATAGAAACAGATGCCTTATCCTTGCAAATTACACTGGAGAGTAAACTCCTCGGCACTGTTCCCTAGGCTCCTTCCCTTTCTCAGCAAGTGTCCCAATTCTGCAGGAAAGTCCCTTTCTTTTCTAAAGGAGCAAAACACCTTTCCACACTTGCATTACTCTGCCTCTAGAGCACACAGTCCAGGCTTCTTGCTTTGACTAAATCCTGCCCTATTCCTTGGCTATCCTGCAAAACCCTGGATGTGACTGCTTGTGGGATTGTAGTGTACTGACTTCTCCACTCGGCGTGCAAACGGGAGCCATGACGCAAGGTGATGGTGTTCATCATAACCACTGTAACGGCAGTAGGGAAGGCCTGCCTAGCGGTAGTGATAGACTAGGTGCATGTTTACCCGTCACAGAACCCTACTATGTCTTCTCACTGGAGAGCCTCCTCTCTAACATATTCCCAGGGGCAAGTACAGCTTCCTGAAAGCAGTCGGTTCCTGTGTTATCCACATGAGAACTAGCCAGTTTCTGAAAAAATAATCTATTTTTAAACTAACCTTTGAGCTCAAAAAAATCATAAAAATCTAAACTATCACACTCTTCTGATACAGTTTTTTTTCCACTTGGCAAAACCCCTCTTCTCTATTTTTTATTTCTTCAGTTGCAGCAGCAGGACAGTTACAGACTGTACCTAAAAGTTCAACAGTGGATAGTGTTTTCATGATATAGAAACAGTATGAAATGATTTTTAATTATTTCAGAAACTAATTGTACAAGAAAATTCTCAAATACCAACTTTGAGAATGAGGGTACAAGTGCTTGGCCTGCAGAAAGAATACACTGTCCCCACAGTGGGGACAAGTATAAGGTAACAAGAAGGAGAATCAGGAAGCATCTTCCTTGCCATGCCAAAGCAATGTTACTGACTTGGCAAAGAACAGGGAGGTACTGTTTTCAAAATGGTAAAAAAAGGAGCAAAGCACATGCTAAAATCAAATACTTCATCTCCCTTCAGGTTTGCTGCTTCTTACTGACCAGTGAAGAAAAGGGAGGACAGAGCTGCTGTAACTGGTTACATCATGTGAGAAAACACTTAAAGCTAAATGCCAGGTATAAAGACAGATGGAGATACATTACTTCAGGCCAGCACTTGTTTAGCTGAATTGTACCCTACAGCAAATCCACTCCAGGGTCTATTTTCATTCACTTGTATTACAATCAATTTAGATCAATATATTTTTTTTGTGCAATGCTGTAACCTCTTTAAAGAGCTGATAATCAGTGGCCTAATACTGCTGCCTCTGCATAACTGTTGTTGATTTTCATGCCTTTGGGATATGTATATTTATTTGAGGGTTAACTTATCAGAGCTGCTTTTGGCCTCAACTGCCAAGATCATTTCCATACAGAATGGTGGGTTGAAAAATTGCATCTGCTTCAGCGATGACTGTCCTACATAAACTGACTGGGTCATGAAACCAGAGAAGCCATTCAGCTGTGTATATGTGAAACACCACTCTAATCTTTAATGTTGCCAGAGTGACACCATGATTGACTGGCCAGTGCTCCTCTTCACTGGGAGAAGTGTTGTTTTACTGCTAAGGCAATCGTTCCATAGAGCCTTACTAGAACCTGGGGTCCTTCTACAGGTTTCTAGCTGGAGAAATTCTAACCAGGTTTTTAAAATAAATTGTATTTAATAGCCACCAGTAAATTTAAATGCTAGCTACTGTTCAAGGCAGGAAGAGATATGCCTATACATTTCAAGACTAATGTTTTACATAGGCAGGCTACATATTAAAATGCCATACATATATATTTCTAACATTTCCTGACTTTGAGATTATCATCTTACATGGGGGAGGAAAAGAAGTTATTTTCTTAGGTTTAAAACCAAAGAAAAACTCAAAGCCTCACCCAATCTGCTATCATATCAGGTCATACTGACATAACACGTTGAAAACCAAATCTGGAGCCTTCAGACACATTACATTAATGTTTCCTCTTGAGCAAACCAAGTAATTGGTAACAGCAATGGTCTTAACTTGTAAATAGACACATCCGGAGAGGAGGAGAGAAATACACACACTGACATTGAACTGTACAACTGTTTTCTAAAGCAGGAAACAGCAAGACTTGGGATTCACGAGTTCAATTGTAATTGCACTAGAAAAATCCTTCCAGTAATTGCAGGCACCTTTCCATGTACTCTATTTCACTGTGCTCCAGCTACTGCTCTTCTCCCAGCTATCTCCCACCCATCATTTCTCAGCCTAACCTGCACTGTTTAACATTGATACTCTACATTTATAAATATGTGATATACCCCTTCCCTCTCCCACCCAACAGAGACAAAGAAAGCTTTTCATTACGTTTTTAGTAGATATTCCCCAACAATTTATTATATGTGACTCCTAAACCAACAAAGCAATGGGTCAAACTCAGCCCTGGATTACCTCCCACAAGTTCACTGAAATAATGCTGAGGATGAATTTGACTCTAAGACTTTTGTTAGAGGGGCAGTTATTTGCATTCACAAGGCATTAACCAAAAATGAAAAAGTCATCTAGTAACACGGGGAGTACAATGGCACAAGCAAACATCTGAACCTGAAACACATGAAACAAGAAGCAGCCAAAAGCAATAAACTCATAACGAAACATAGATGCTTTTGACTAAGGCCAGACAGACATTTATTGGAAGCCAAGATTAGTAAGCCTTACCACTTATAGTTACGTGGTCATCTTTGGAGGCACTGTGTGTTTCTTTTAACTGGATCTCTGAGCTCACATCCACTTTTCTTCCAGACAACTGTAAATAGGCTTTGAGAGAGGCAGGTACCTTGACTGTAATTGAACCTGGTATAAATGTAAAAAGTTAGTGTAGCATTGAGATCAAAGCACAAATCAGGCAATTATTTAGCAAACTTGAATCAAATAATCGTTTGTTTGTTGTTGTGGGTTTTTTGGTGGGTTTTGTTTTTTTTTTTTTTTAAGAGCCTTCAGACACAGTAACCTCTTTTTTGTCTCTGAAAGGATAAATGAAGACATCTTCATTTCTCATAACCAGAATACTCTGACACATGTAGAAAATGGTGTCACCATATTTCCCTGGTGGACACAGACACTAATAATGACATACACTGCTAGCAACAGCTCTCAGTAGAGGATCTTATTACAGGAATGATCAAGGGAAGCAAATCTAACTGATCTCACAGGTGTTATGACCTTAGTTTCATCTAGTTGCATATTTACACTCCTGAGAAAGGACAAGGGATTAGATTTGATGATTAATCCAACCACTGTGTGGCACATTATGAAAGAACTGCTCCTCTGGAACGATGAGATGCCACTTACATACTGTTAACACTAGCAACTGTCTGCTTCACTGCAGAGGGCCAGCTGTTCACATCCTTGAACAGATGCAGTCTCAAAAGTGACTATGGCAGGGGCACACCTCACCCCCCCCCCCCCCCCCCCCGATGAAGATGGGACTTCCTGGTTGCTGAAATATAATGGCTTTTTTTTGTGCCCTGTTCTCAGTTTCATAGCAACTGGGGCCCTCAGCCAATAAGGGTTGATATTGACCACAGATCAGATGCAGCTCACGTATAAATGGAGTCCCCTGGGGCAGCCATTTTGAGCTAGTCCCCCCTGGAGCAGCACGCTGCAGTTAAGGACTCTCCCCCCTTGGGTTGTTATGCCACCCAGGGAAAGTCCTTGAGGTTGAGAACTCTCACATTTTAGGTGAGTGATCAAGAATTTTTGGATTGTCACTAAATCGTAGAGTTTTGTGCAATAATAGTTTTTGTTCCCTCTCACGGACATTTGGATCTGTCATTTGTGATGACTGTTAGAGTGCCAATTAATTGTATCAAAAGAAATTTATTGTAATTACTGTTTATTTTGAGAGCCTCCACAACAGTGACTAACCAGTTTAGACTATATAACTAAAATGTAAACTACTAGAAAAATTGCAGCTTTGGTGGCCTGAATAATTCTACCCTTGAGATTAAAACCAGAAATTCCTATTTCTGCTTCCCCTAAATATGTGCTTCTATGCATCAGGCTGATGGCAGATGCTGGGCCCCCAACCTGCTCACATTAGTCATATTTGGAATTACTCAGTCACAATATTTGGAAGCTGCGCCCTACACATTAAAACAAAAACCTACCAAAATTCAGAATACACTTTCTGCATACGTGCTCCTTAGTTTTTGCGCAATTCTAACATTCACTTTAGAAAAACATAAAAAAGTTTCTTTAAATACATGTTAAAAGCTGAAGCAGAACACAGTAAGAAAACTGATAAGAACTAAGTAGCAGTCAGAAAGCAACGCCAGTTATGCAGTTTAAGTTCAGCAGAATCATTTGCCTGTGATGGTCCCGATGAACAAATAACTGTCAGCATAATTTAGGCCCAAATTTTGCTGGATACACCAAAGTTTTAGAGTAAGAAAGGGAAAAGGTCTTAATCTTTGGGTCCTCCTTGGAGAGTTGCTCAGTGATGTGACTCATAAAACCCAACACACATGCAGCTAATTTATCACGAACAGGACATTTTCTACACTGCAGTTGTCAGCAGTTACTCTGAATTTACAGGGTAAATGAAAACAGAACTTCAACTTTGCCTTTACTAAACTGTGCTGCCAGAAGAAATGTCAGGCAATGTTTTGAAAATAACATTAATGAGCTTTTATGAACTACATTCCTCTCTGCTACTAATTCAGAGAGATGTTAACTTAGTAATAAGTGACTCAAAACGTAACCAAGAAATAATATAAAAATAAATTTATTTGCACCAACGGAACCCGAATAGACTGTACAGAAGAATGGCACACAAATGATTTCTATGCATTTCTTTCATTATTCCAATTCTAAGAAACTGCTAGATTTTAACAAGGCACAGGCATTGTCTCACAGATGACAGAAGGGTACCAAATACCATGTTCATTTAAACCACCTGAAGTGCCTAACATAATGTTAGAGTCAAATAAAAAATACTGTAGTGAGGTGGTTTTTTTTTTTTACAAAACTAGGTATAACAAGACATATTCAGGGGTTTGTCATTTACAGTATCATATCTTCTGAACAGCAAAACTATGAACCCAACTCTAGGAGTGAGCATTTAAGTAAGTGAAATTCTACCAAGTCATCAGGAAAAAGAAGGAAGAATCTTTGGTTTTCTGCCTCCGAATTTCAACGATGGAACATTTCACCCAGAAAGGCAGGAAAAAGAAATGTAAGTATGTGTCAGCTGCCACTCTGCACATACATGTATCAGCATCGTGGAGTAAACTGTGCTCAACGCAAAGTAAGACTGTAATCCAAGTCAACTCTACAGAATTCTGATGGGTACATTGGCAGGAAAATAAGAAAGCAGTGAAAAATACAAAAATTCTGTAATCCGTTTTAAGTATCATTGCCCCTTAAAAGAGTTTACTGTATATTAATATACATCAATATTTATATACATCTTCTCATAATGAGGTAAAAAATAATGTAGATAACCAACAATCACATATTTTTTTCCAGACAAACAAAAAACCCCTTTACCCCCTTTTCTTTTACATTAGTTGCCACAAAAAAGATTTTAGTTTGCTAACCTTTCTGGGATTTCAGATCTACTTTTCTTAATTGGCTGACATAAACATCTATTGTCCCATGATGTGTAGAAGCTTTTAGACTTCCATCTGATGAATCTAAAAAAGAAGAAGAGAACCTGTGTATTCACTATTTTAAATAAAAATTTACTAGAATCTTTCTTTGTACTTTGAACTGATTCTGTCAGTTCTTCTGTGTTTGAGAAGTACCTTTTATTCATTTACTGAACTGTCAGAATTTGCTTAGAAAAACAGGTTTCTGAACAAAACCTATCTCGTAGTCCAGAACTGCAGCATATACCGGTCCCAAGGCCATTACCCTGCAGTTGTTATTGAACTTGTGGCATCTACAAGGCCTTGACAACACTCCGCTCCAAGGATGAATTTATCTTCGTGAGAAAGTAAAGTACAAAATTTGAACACTAAGATCTATTTTAGTGTCCAAAAGAGTTCATTTGCTCAAATTCTGCACAGGGAGAACTTTAACCAAGAAAGCAAATAACAAGCAGTTATGCATTGTAACATCTTGTTACAGACAACTGTATATCAGGCTTTGAAAACTCTGATTCACTACATCTGAATTTTAAACAAATGTTTGAGATAACCATTGCACTTTAATACACATAGGAGAACAGCATTCGTTCTTTGCCCTGGAACAGAGGCCTACATTTTCTTCTATACCATATTAGCTGAAATTTGTGATAACAAAGCTTTCTAGAGAAACATTTTAACAAATAGGAAATCTTTATAATATACTTAAGAAATATTCTTTAATTACTTGCAATGTATTCCAGTTTTAAATACATGAATTTCCACAATATTCCAGTGAAGTCCTAAAGAGTCAACTTTTGAACTACTGAACAGACCCGTAGCCGATAAAAATTGAAAAGAAATTATAAAGCAACTCTACTGAAACATAAAACATTACATATGTACATGAGCAAAAGGCAGTCAGTGAAATACCTTTTTTAATACAATGCTAGAAATTAAAGTATTGGCAAGAAATCTTGAAATACTGATAGAGACTGTTTCTTAGTTTCTGGATGTGCATAGGAAAAGAAACACAGTCAAACTCTCAGAAGTAGATAAAATAACAATCAAACCTGAATGAAACTTCCCATTTTAAACACTAAAAACATTAATGAGAGAATGAACTTGATTAATCATAACAAGGATGTCTAGCATTAATGCCTTACACTTGCCATACAGTTTCATTTGGAACTTTTCTGATCCCAGCATGTTTAAGGACCTACACAGGAAAAAAACCCTCAAACTACAGAGTGATTTCTTAAGTTGGCGATGGTATTTTATCCCAACAGGAAAAGCACTTTGGGTTTTGCATTACAGATTTAATAAATAAATAGTATCCTACAACACTAAATATACCCCTGTATTTCAATATGCATGAGACATGCAATTCTTTGATATCATAGCCTCTTCTTTCCCAGAAGCATGAATACGCAAGTCTAGCTATGAGTACCTAAGCCTAGATTTAGACTTTCAGATTTGGTCCCTTGATTTAAATCCATAGAAATTAAATCTTCATTAGCCAAATTTCTGTAGATTAACCTTGGCCTAAGTGGGAAATGAAACATATAATGAAGAAACCTGATATTTATAGGATACTGCATTTCTTAGGATGTACCCAATATATATTAAATAATAGCAAGAGTACTTAAGGAGATATGAGTGATCTCATTTTGTATTCACTTATCAAGAGCTTTCAGTGCACCTAAACTAGTGAAGGAAGGAAACCATTTTTCAGAAAAGTCAAGGATTTTTCCATTTGTGGCATCCTATGAAAGGCTTTCAGACATCCTATCTGTAGGAAAATACTGCCTGTTAGAAGTTATTAGAATTGGATCATACTTGGATGTCTAGTTATATTTCTACTGTCTGGAATGTAGACTGGTGAGCTCTATATTAGAATAGAATTACCCATCTGTGGATGAAATGGATGGTGTGGTCCATTTTTATCCTACAAACAAATAGGTATTGACAACTGTAGTAAGATATAACATTCTACAAGTATGAAATATCAGGAGACAACAAAAGGAAAATATTGCTCCCAATACAATATAAACTCAAGTACTACAGTAACAACATCCAGAATCTTCAGTGCCATGATGCGAGATGCTATAAAACATACATGGTGAAACTTCAAAACTGTTTATTGGTAATAGAACACATACAGCAGCAAAAAAGTTTATTCTTTTAAGCTGCAAGGAAAACTCTGTGGTTCTCAGGTAGCAGCTATATTTTCTGTATGCTCCAGTTTTTGAAAGTAGTTTCTTCAGGACATAAGCTCTGTCCAGAATGCTATGTAATCTACACTCAAAAGGACAAAGAGAGGGAAGGGGAACATGGAAACAAGACTGAGGCTAAAATCAAGTAGTAACTCAGAAGATATTAAAAAGATTAGTCCACTATGAGTTAAAATTTTCCTTTTTCATAACCTGACATCTGAGGGATAGGAAAAAGCATCTGATTCCAACCTGCCTGTAGAGCAGCACCCTTAATACAGGATGGTGTGAAAGAAAGTAGGAACAATGTGAAAAAAAAATTACAGGTCTGTCATCAGCAGAACACAAAAGAAGGTCCAGTTCCAAGACACAAAGTTGGAAGATGAAGTACACTTAAAATGAGAGCCAGAAAATCAACATACTTCAAGCAGATGATAAAGACTAAATTAATAGAACTAATACCTATTGACAAGTGTGTGCATGGATAATTTTTTTTAAAAAGTACTTAAGAACCGTACCTTATGAAGTACAGTAAATGCCTTTAATGGAATTCAGAAATTAGGTTTTTATTTCAAAAATTTAAGAATTCCCTAGATCACATATTAAGAACTGAATCCTCAAGACAAAACTCACAGATTCACCCTTACTTCTAAATACACTAAATTGTTTATTGTTTTATTTTTCAGTTATCCAAAACTGTCTTAAATATCATAGTTGATTCCGTACTTAACTCTGGCCTTATGACAACACTCTCTCATCACATCGCAAGTCACTGAAGCTTTTAGGTCATCTAGTGTTGGTTACTGAAAAAAGAAATTAGCAGAATAAGGCAAATTGATGCTGACATTTACAAAAAGAGTTAAGAGTTTCTTAATATAGATCTCAATATAGTTTTCCTTGTCAGAATAAGTCCGTGCTGCCCACAAGCTGGTTAAGGTTGTTTTCTCCCTGCTGAAACAAAAACAGCCACCATGAGCTTTATCATTTCTGACTATACCAAAAGATTAATCTCTTGAATGCATAACTGGATTAAACCTAAGTAATACAGCAAGGAAAAAAATTTTTTTTTTTTTTTGAGCTGGTAGGGGAAAATTTGGCTTGGCAGCAGAGTAGAGAATACATAATCAGACCATACCAGAAACATTGAGAAATAAGCATAGCAGGACTGAACATGAGCCAGCAGTGTGCCCTGGCAGAAATGTCATCCAACACTATCCTTGGCAGTATTAACTGAAACATGACCAGCATATAAAGGAAGGGATTCTTTGTCTCTTCTCAGCACTTACTAGACTACACCTAGAATACAGAATCCAGTGGGGCTCCCAAGAGAACAGAGACATCAATAAACTGGAATGAATTGAGAAGAGAAGCACCAAGATAGTCAGTGTTCCTCATGAGGAAAGGCTGAGGGATGAGGGCTTGCTCAGCCTGGAGAACAGACTGCTTCAGGACCTGACAGCAACCCCCTAGTACCTGCAAGGAGGTGATCAAGACAACAAAGCCAGGCTCCTCAGAGCAACACATGATGAGAGCATGACAGACAACAGACATAAGCTGAAACAAGAGAGTTTCAGTCTGGAGAGAAGGGAAATCTTTTTCACCCTAATGACAGTCAAGCAGTGGAACATTTTGACCAGAGAGGCTGTAGAGTCTGCATCCTTGGAGGTTTTCAAGACCACAGAATAAAGTCCTGAGCAACCTCACAGTTGACATGGCTTTGAGCAGGAGGCTGGAGTCTAGACTGCTTGAGCTGGGGAGGCTGCACAAGATGGCCTCCAGAAGTTCCTTCCAGCCTCAACTGTTCTGTGGTTCTGCAACTTCCTGAGATCTCTTCCAACCTGAGTTTTCCTATGAATTTACCAAATAAAAATTTAAAATATTAAGCTAGTTCTAAAAACAAAGTACTCTGTTACTTTTTGTAAGATCATTCAGATTTCTAATGACTTTTAGTAGTAACTTAAACTAGAAGTAAAAAAAGGTCTGGTTGTTTTAAATTAGAACCCATGCAAAACACATAGAACATCTGTTAGAAGTAGGAAGCTTCTAATACAGGGTTGGAAAACAATTTGTCTGTGACTAACAAAGCTCACAGAAAAAAATAATCCCTACTCTCATATGTTCACAATGCCACTGTGAAACACTGCTGTATGCCAGACACTTAAAAATCAGACTGAATTTTGTAGAGTCTTCAAAAAATAAAAATAGATTTACACAAGCAAGTAATACCAAAATAAATAAAACTATTCCATCAATAACAAAAAACCAGAAAATTAAAGGGAGTGAGACAACAGCATTAGTTTCCTGTTTCAATGCAGAATTATACAAGAAAAAGAAACTGTTAATACAGTTGTTTATGTTCTCCCCAAAGTATTCTGAAAAAAAATCCAGCACTCTCAACTATGTTTTAGTTTGACTTGTAAATAAATCTCTTAAAAGCTAAGGATACATCCCCAAAAATCTAGAGATGAGTGCATTTTTTCAGTTAATTGATAAAATTTTGCCTCCAGTGAAAAGAATAACTACATCTCTATGAAAACGCAGCCAGGGAAGTTGGAAGATCTGATTTATTCTTATTTCTATCAACAAATTCTTGTCAAATCTCTGGCAATCTAACAAATTATCTTGTGGCATAGATTTCTCATACACAAAAATCTTTCACTTAAAACTTTACCTTTCCTTTCTCAAGCTTTTAGAGTTAAGTCACTGGATCTTTAGTTATTTGCCTTTGGAAAAATCCATAAAAGTCTTAAGAATGTTTAATACTTTTTAGGAAAAAGTATAAACTAGTGCTTTCAGAATTGAAATCTGAGAAATAAAGCTTATTCAAGTGTAAGATGTATCTTAATGTTTAAGCTGAACCTGGTTAATTAAGGAAAATAATCATCATCTGTTGATGGAAAAAGCTGCCTCCTGTGTTAAGAGATCTTTATTTAAACACTCTTCATATTCTATGAGTTTATTTAACAGAAGGAAAAACAGACTAGCAAGCTTAATTTAATTCTGTGGTTTAATGACTAACTCCTAAGAATGTGTATTGCATTCATTTTCCAGTGATGTTAATATAGATCGCCTAAAAACATAAGAGTTGTAACAGTACAGCTCGTCCCTGAACAATGCTTAGTGAGTGACTATGGTTACTACCATTAGCAGAAGTCTTTGAGATTTGGGCCTATAACCAAGTTTATTTACAGAAGGAGAAGTCCTTCTACGTACAGTCAAGACACTGAGCCTTGTCTATGATTTTGTTCCTTCAATTTTCTGCCATAGGAAGAACCAGAATTTGAGTTTCTCCCTTTTGTGTTGATGTACTATAAATATGGCCAAAGAGGCCCTAATATTTTCCTAGAATAATGCAACTGATATAACGTATACTATAATTGTTAACTCCAAGTTATACTGTTGCATAATACCTCAACTTCCTGATTTATGAGCTGTTAACGGAAAATAATGATTATTGTAGTTTGGGAATGGTGTTTAAATTGTCACAAGCCTCCCCCCCCATACGTAATACATCAAATGACTAATGCTTTTTGCTATAAAAATTAAACATAGCTAATCATTGATACAACAAATGTAAGACAGAGAACTAGGTTAAAAGCAAAATTATTGTATTTGATGCACGATTAGTCTTTTCTCATGTCCTTTTATACCATCTCAATCTAAAAGACAACACCTAGAGTCAGTCTAACCTGTACAAAGCTCAGCAGGTGCTGTGGTATCAAAAGCTAGACAGTGTGCCTTGCCCAACTGCAAAAGGCTGACAGTCAAGTTTGGAAAGGATCTATTTCAGCTACACAGCTATCAGTGCTACTCATGAAAAGAAACGAGGGCAGAAATATCTGTGAGGAATCACCTCCCTTTTACTTTCCCTGTGAATATTTAGCTTTTAGAAAAATTAAGAAAAAGAGGTATCTCAGAGAAGAGGTAGAACCTACCTACTGTGATACTCCCTGTTTTGGTCTGAAGGCTGGTGTTACCTAGTAGGAAAAGGGAAAAAAAATGTTAAAAGCATATTTAATTGGTTTCTGAAATTGTAACAAAGGCTCAAGTAATGAGATTTTATACAAGGGCATTACAGTTGTGTATCAGATTTGCATACAAAAGCAAAATAGATAAACCAGTTATATTGCTTGTGTATTATTGCTTTACAAACAACAAAAAAAATCTCAACACGTGGGTAACAATGAAGCGATTCCAGACAAGAAAAACACTGAGTAAAGCTTAAAGACACAGACTGGATGTGAGGGAGAGGCGTTACAAAGCTAAAGCATGAGATTTTTTTTAATTTTTTTTTTTAATTGCTCTGATGACTGCAACTGCACCGTGGATGATTTAGGCCATTTAATAGGATGACTAACAAAGTTTTTGTTTTCCTCTTTTATATACATACATGATCTGCCTCCCACCCCTGGATTTTTTTTTATCTTCAGAGACTACTTCCTGGACTCACTGAACATTATTTACTCCCTCCAGACTTATTCTTATGTACAGGACAACCCCTTGTCAATGCTCTTCATTTACTTCAGTGAGATCTGAGTGTATTGAGCAAATCGTAGAACAAACTAAAAGAATGTGTAAGGCATAGAAGTAGAATGGTCTCCTACTGAACTTGCATTACTTTGAACAGGCACTAGTGGTTTTAACCTTAAAATCTCAAGATACATAATCTGCCCCTTCATCTGTGGCATCAAGGAAATCTGAATGGACAGATGGACATCATAACTACACTAACAGTCCAAAGTTGGTAGAAACTTCCATAGTTCCATGTAGATTACGCATGTATAATTGTCTCACAAAACCACTTAAAACTAAACCACAACCCTCATCCTCCCAGGAGGACAATAGATTGAAAAATAAGATTCATCACAGTAATTCCAATTTAGTAATACGACAATTTTCAGATTTTTTGGAAGAGGCCTTTAGAATTTGCAAAAATCAAGCTCTGCACCAAACTTCTGTAATTCTACAGTAGTAAACAGCTATTACGGTAGAATGCATTCCACTGTCTATGACCTGTAATGTTGCTCTTAGTGGTCCGTGGGCTGAAAGCTAGAAAAGTACCCTATCATCAATAGTCTTAAATTCATCATTTCAAGAACATACTGTACAAAATACTTAGGGGTTCTAAAAATCAGAGTTGAAACAAAACCATATTTCAATGAACTTGAAAGATATTTGGCTTTACTGTTTGCTGTTTTTAAAAGGCACACTATAATTATACCACCCTTTTACCCATTTTATCATGACTAGTATTATTTTTGTACAAACTACAAAAAAGCCTAGGGTTTTGTTAGCTACCAACTCCCATGGTGCTGAAGTTAGATTATAGTCTGAATATAGACCCTGGGACTTGCAGACTTGCTGGTCTGTTCTTTGTTTCTTGTTTTCTGTTTTGATAAGCAGGTTCTTGAAAAATATTAAACATGTAGAAAGCAAACTCCTATTAACCACAAACTTATACGGCAAATATGACTAATGTTGCATAATGTAAACATATTAATGTGATAAGCTCACTTCAAACATTTACTTAGAACAAAAGTTGCTTTAAAGCAGGTAGGAATGTCCTGCCGTGTTGTGACCTGCACCATCTACAAGCAGTGCATAGAAGAGTACTTTTGGTCATGTAATTGTTCAGTGATGGCCAACACTTCACTTACAACTTTTAAGCTAGCCAAGTATTTTCTGGACACATTAAGGGCAAAGAGAAAGACCTGACTAGAGGTAATTACCAGTTTGATTATTACATCCAACTGACTTCGGCATTTTAGTGCAATACTAAAAAGGCTACAATAGAATAGTTTTAACAGAATATTGAAGACAGTAGCTTAGTGTTTCTCTTTTTGTTACTTCTGAAGAAATAAGGTTTTTTTCTATCATGTACAAGCTTTGCTTCTCCATAAACACTGTAAGACTTCAAACTACTGTATTGCAAGTCAGGATCAGTATAGGAGCAGGGGTAAAATACGGCTTTTGGGATATAAACAAAGGCATCACTTTACACTATTATTTCCATTCCTCCAATTTGTTCTGAAGGCACACAAGGTGACAGGGTTATTTTGATGCACAGGAAAAGTAAATAAACCACAATGCAGCTTTTTACCACTTTGTATTTTAAATGTGCATCAGACTAAAGTACAAGACATGCCTAAAAAGGAACAAAATAAAATTCATTTCTACAACTCCAATTTATATACAGTGAAATCCAGAAACATTAGCAGAAATTTATGGAATATACTTTAGTATATCAGATTCTTTTCAGAAGGGATTATAGAATGCTAAGCTCAAGTATTATACCATACTACCTTTGAAACATTGCAGATTTTTTACTTGTCTTATTCAGGCCACTGACAGGATAAAGCAGCTATATATATGTGCCTTTTCCTATATATTATTTAGTGTAAATACATAAAATAACTTCAATGACCATGTTTTCCAGTGTGATTCCATCACATAATGAAATAGTTACTAGACTATAACAGAAGAAAAGGTCAAAAGCAAATATAAAGCCCTGCATATGAGGCATCAACCCTGTAAAGCAGTAAAAATTGAGTGCTGACTGTTTGCAAAAAAGCTTTGCAGGTAAGGACCTGGGCATCTTGGTGTACACCAGCTTCAGTATAAATCACTAAAGAAGGTCAACGGCATACTGAGCTATATGACTGAGTATAACCAGCAGGTAAAGGCCTCTTGTGAGACTGCATTTGGACTGTTGTGTCCAATTTTGGCCTTCCCAGTCAAGAAACATGCTGATGTACTGAAGTGAGGCCAGAGAACACTATTGAGAAGATTAGGGGCCCAGAGCACACTACAGATGCTCATAAAGTTGGGTTTATTTTGCTTTAAAAGAAGGCTGAGGAAGAATCTGGATGTGGTCTTCAACTACCTAATGGGAGGGTATAGAAAACACACAGACTCTTCTCATGGTGATGCAGCAAGAAGGGATAACAGTGACAAGTTGCCATAATGGAAACTATGATTAAAAAACACAAAAGAGGAAAGCTTTTTATCCACCAGAAGGGTAATTCAGGACTGGAACAAGTCATCCAGAAAGGTTATGCAATCTCCATCCTTGAGAATATTGAAAGCTCAACCAGACAAGGCCATGAGCAAGTTCACTCTAATTGAGCCCACTTTACGCATTAGTTTGGACTAGATGTCAAATTCCTTTCCAACTTAAACTATTTTGTGAATAAAATAAATCAATAATTAATGCAACTCAACCCAAGACTTTGGCACAGTTGCAACGTGGGATTTCCTTTTTCTCCTACATGCCCCTCTGTAGAGAGGTTTCACGATAACATTGTTGCCCATTGGATAAAGTAGCACATTTCTCAGTCTCAGAGCTGTTGACCTTTTGTTTTTCAAGTGTCAACTTGAGAGCTCAGTAGCACCCAACTGACCCATCTGTCTAATGCCTGTTACAGAAGCTGGTAAAAAGACTCAAAACCAATTTATTCAAAATAATGCGTTATTCTTTTGCCATAAAAGTATGAAGCATGCAAAAGAGCAATTAAGAAAGCTTGGGCACTGACAGCATTGGAATCGTACAGTCCAAGATTCAACTACAAAATGAGTCTCAGGAAGGTTTGAAAAGTTTGTGTTGCCCTGACTTCAAAGTTCTCAGTGCAAAAGCTATGAAGTCTAGCTCAGCGTTGTGCACAGATGTGCTGATTTTATGCCAACTCTAGTATCAGCACACTATGAGCTATATGAAAATAGGGGCTTAACTGCCCAAGAAACAATCCATTCAAGAGTTTACAAACAAAACTACTAGTAAAATCGAGCTACCCCATGAGCAAAGACTAGAAGTGAAAGTTTTTTCTAACATAAAACTATAATAGTTTATCTTTTCCACTAATATCTATGTGGTTTTGTATGTATATATGTATATGCTATATAATATTTTAAAATACTTTAAAAGTATTTTCTCTTATTATTAAAACAGGATTGAGTAGCATGATGTTTTACAGAAAACATTTTTCTGAAGAAATAGACTAGAATTACCAAGCAAATGTTAATGCGCAATTGTTTTTAAAAGATACACCTAAAATAACATTAGATGTTCCTGACCTATTTAGTAGAGCTCAAAAATAATCCTGAAATAATGCAAGAAGTGTCTGTATAATTTGGATACAATTCTATTCGTTTTCACATTGTTTTTCAGCTAAACAACAGTGAGGCATCACTAAGGAAGTAAGTCACTAACTATAGCAGTTATTTCATTTTTGTACCAAGAAAAAAAGAAAACACAAACTTTTGGATGTGCACAGAGGCATGAACGTGCTCACAAACCGATAACTCCACAGTATCATTATGCTGGTTTGAAGTTAGAAAAAAAACCCTCAACCCTAAAGCAAAACAGCTTATCAGACAGAAGTACCAGTAACAACAAGAAAAAAAAAAAATCTTATTTCTGCCTATGCAGGCTGAAGTGAACTTTACCTAATAGGTTTAGAAAGCATTCTTAAAGTTACTATAAATCAACAAAGGAGTTGCTCTTTTAAGGAAGAAACAAGAGTAATTTCTCAAGAAAGATGACAACACAAAATTGCTAAGAAATTGCAGCAAGATTTTTAAAAGGCATATAGCTGGAAATCTGGAACTCTGATGACTAATTTTCACTCTTTGTACATCCTTCAGTTTGTTTTACTTAATGTTAAATCACCACAAATACATTACAGAACAGCCAGAATTCAGTGGGAATTTTGTTAAACTAGAAAACCACACCAGATTCCAACCTTGACTACTGTTTATGTAAAAGACAATTAATTTTAGTTCTAGGTGGAGGACATTAAAGGGTGGATTAGAGACTTTTTTCTCCCCTAAAGAACTGAAACTGTCCCCACTCTTAGTATAGCGTGCTAGCACACACACAGCCTATTTCTACTAAAGGCTTCTAAACATGACCGAGTTCTAACACAGCAGATGCTGTAAGTTACTTCTATGAAGAAAATAAGGATGGGGAGAGAGAAGCGAAGCCTCTTTACTACTATTAGTATCATTTTCATTGCTGAATTTTAAAATATTTTGACATCCTTAGTATGTGTGATGTTTCTTTCCTATAATACACACTTTTTGCTATTTCACAAGTGTGCTTATAAAATTGTTTTTAAAAATAAATACAGTATGCTGTATGGTAAGTTAATTCTCATCAATTCCATCTCTAAAATACAGAACTGTTTTGTTCATATACTGTGCACAGATGATTTAGTAATAACCTACATCATTAGCCCATTCATTAATGTGCACATTATTGATACCTTCAAAGCAGCTAAGTTTGTGACACTATTTTCCGAATGATGTGACAATATTTCCTTACCATGAATACTTCCCAGAAGAATATCACCACCTACTGAAGACAGAGAGGATGATTCTGCATAGAGATACTTAGTTTTCAGCAGCCCATCTTCAGTAGATATGTTGATGGATGTCCCCTGCAGCTTCTCTATATTCACACTCTAAGAGAAATAAACTTAAATAAACATAATGGAAAACTTGTCATCACAGTTTGAAAAAGCAGAGGGAAGCAACAGTTTCAAGAGGCAAAACAAATGGAAAGCAGTTGTTGGTGCAGAGCAAAGAGAATCAAGCTCTTGGTTAAAAGCTACACAAGACAGGGAGAAAAAAACCTTTTCATCCAAGAGTTCTGACCAACAAGTTAATCATTCTTTACAACATGCCTATAAATTATTACATTCATCATAAAGGTGAAGAACCCAAATAGTCATAAACAAATGAAAGAAAAACTTGATTTATTTTTAAAAAAACAAACTTAATTTTGAAAAGTAAAAAGGATTATTTTTAATTATGATGAATTAACATTCATCCAGCATTATGACATTAAAAACGTTGGTCATCGGTGCTCTGCCACCACATACTAAAACTATTACATAGAACTATTTATTTACATTTTTAACTGGCTCACTTTCTAGATACAGCTTTAGTAAAGGTTTGGAAAAAAGCCACAGCTTCTCTTTGTCTTAGTGTAATTGTTCATATTTCCTCAGTTAATCAGGCCCCTATTCTTGGACTGAAACCTCAAGCTACACAAAACCTTGAAAGAGGAGGGATAAGATCTCCATTTCTACTTCTTTTCAGTAGAAACTGAAAGAAAGAGTAAGATTTAACAAGTTGCACTGTGGATAGATTTGGGGAACAAAAGGTGATAGATGATATTTATGTACAAGTCACCAGTCACGTGAGAAAACCTACACCGACCTGAACAAAACAGATCACATGCTTGTGCAACTACCATATGCATTTAATTCTATATTCCTCAGTTAAACTTGATTTATGATGTAATCATGCAATAATTCATATTTAACCCCCACTCAGTTTGGGTTTATTTTACTTACACAGACTTTAAGGGAATGGTACAAAATCTCCATTCATTACATGGCATTATATATGGCCTTCTAGATCAAACTGTGCCTTATGTTGAATTATCTTTAAACTCACTTTGTCATTTAGCATTGTTGTCTCGTGGAGAAAAATTAACACAAAAAAAAGTCCGCTGACCCTTCTGGTGTTATATTATATATAAAAAAAGCTATGGATGAAGTAAGAGGTATTCTGACAAACAACAACCAGTTTTGCACAAACTCTATGCTGTATTGTGTCCCAAATAGTGATCTAAAGAGGCTGGCTTAGTATGGACTATACGACAGCCAAATTATACTGTGATCTTACAAACCCATACCTACTGAGCTTTATGCCGTCTTTACACCTTAAATCATAAGACTGCAGAACAGACTATATTGCCTTTAAGACTTTTGACATACAAAGTAGGTCTCCAAGAATGTAACAAGATACATTAACATTTAAGAAAATCTGGTGATCAAAGTGCTGTGCTAAAATTAGAGATACATGACAGTCAGTATCTACAATTCCTGAAGGTGATGCTGCTTAGAACTGTGCTACAGCACCTAAGCATCAATAGTAAACAAACCCAATGATATTAAGGCGTAATTTGTCACTACTGAAAGTGACAGCAATTCAGCCTTTCAATCTTTCAATACTTCTAACAAAACTCTAACAAGCAGAGACCTTAACAAACATAAGTTTACATTGCATCTGTCTTAAGAATGGAGTGCTCTGCTGTTTTTAAGCAGAGTACTCCACTACTCCTTCACTCAGGATGGCAAAGTGTAAATCTGCTGTGGTACCTGGCCAAATCAGTGAGTAAAAGAAAAGCCACTGTTATTTTAGGTTCTATGATCTAAACCTGTACTGAAGAGGAGTTAAATGATTGCAGGGAACATTTCAAGTTTTAGGAGGGCTGTGATTGCTATCAACCCAATGAAAATAGAGTGAGGCACACTTTAAGGGGAAGGGGAATAAAATAAAAAAGCCTGCAGAGTTTGGGTGCAAATTGGCTGCCTTCTGGCATTCCTGGATTGGAAAATGAAAGCTCCAAAAGGTACATCTGTTACTATGGTAGGTAAGTTTCAACTCTATTTAGATATTTATCTTATTTACATATTATGAAGTGCTTTATTATAAACAAGCTCACATCCCAACTTACCTTATTTACCAGCCTCAACTACCTTTCTTAAAAATGCACAGCAATAAAAAGAGTTGTCTCAGCACATAACAAAGAAGCACTGAGTCAGCTAGTTATTGTAAAAAAAACCCACCACAAAACCTTCCAACACAATGAACATTTGTTTCAGAGTAAACCAATGGGGGGGGGGGGGAAGTCAGACTGCTCAAGTATAAGGCTAAAAAAGTATTCTAGATAGGGAAAGCAAAAGAAAGGATTGCTTTCTACTGAGACTAAATATGTTTTCAATCCCAAATTCTTTAACTTTTATGAATTTTTGGCAGACCATAGATGTTTGGCTCTGCTACATAAGTGCTACGGGAAAGTCCCTGTGGCACAGATTAGCTAATGACTCCCCAGGCAAACATATTTGATTACTTTTGTCCATTGAACCATCAGGTTTTCTGGAAAAATTCCTTCCCTTGAGAGTACAGCCTTGGGAGTTGCAGTTACTAAGACTGACCACTGGCTCAAGTTCCATCAGTTTCTTACCCTTTAAATAAAATGTGTCACTATCTTCATAAATCAGACTAAGAATGTTTTTGCACCTGAACACATTTTCTATATGAAAACTAACATCGTGCTATGTTTAAGTATGACAAACAACTTCCCCAAGCATCCCTCTTTTTGGCCTTCCTTTTTGAGCTGCTCAACCATCTTACTAGTGTCTTCTCCATTTTCCCCCCTTAAAAATATTCTGTGTTTCTCAAGTGCTTAGTGTCTTTTACCACATCCTTTCCCTCCCCACCTCCAGGAGGGGGCTGGAAATGCTGACAGCCATAATTACATAATGATGACTACAACTGATGGAAGAAACATCTCATACAAACACACACTGGAGATGTGAGACTGATTATTAACAGAAGTGGCCAATTGAGAGAAGAAATCTCACACTGTCCTTGCTAAGTATGCAAAGTTTGTTAATGAGAAGTTCGATAACATAAGCCAAAAGTGTTCCATAGCTTTAAATTCCTGTTAAAACGACTCATTTCACTCAAGTTACTACAGCTTTACAACTGTGACTTCTAGCAATATTACAGACTACATAAATATTTATGATCACAAAATATGCACTTCAATGTCATCTCAATGGAGTTTGTTTTATTGCTTCACGGCAGTATGTCTGAAAAAAGTTATATTTTTAAACAGCACCTAAAGACTCAACACAATTACATTTCTCATTTTCATAACTGTATTTTCACATAGATACAGAGCTAATTATTTTTCCATCCACTTGTTTTTTTCAACATCAGCAAGATTCTATTTGAAGTTAACTCCATGGTCTGCACTGGTCTAACAAACTAGTTTGGGACAAACAAAATGACTAAGCAGTACAACTCTAAACACCACCACTACACTAGTATGTTGTGAACAGCATGAACCTACAGCAGTCAACGCACTGCTTAGACTGCAGTCCATCTTGCTCACTGGTAGAAAACAAGGAACCCAGTTTCCAAATGCTTCCAACAGAAGCCCTCTGCAGGAAGATGGATGACACATCAAGAAAGCTGTAAACTACCTCTGTGCTATTCCACCCCCTGTGGCTGCTCATGGCTTAGGATGGATCTCAACTCCACTAACTAGTAATAGTCCCAAGGGAACTGCCGATTAATTAGCACTGATGAGTCCAACTGTGGCATCAATGGAGCATGTCCCAGTCAGACCTTACCCACTCTGTTTTATGCTGGGAGGTCTTATTGGGATGAAATAACGTTCATGAGGAAATATCAATCATAGAAAAGACCTTTAAGATTAAGTCCAACCATAAACCTAGCACTGTGAAGTCCATCACTAAACCATGTCCCTAAGTGCCGTATCTACATGTCTTTTAAATACCTCCAGAGGTGGTGACTCAACCGCTTCCCTGTTCCCATGCTTGACAACCCTTTCAGTGAAAAAATTTGTCCTAATATGCAATCTAAACATCCCCTGGCACAATCTGAAGCCTTTTACTCTCGTCCTGTCACTTGGTACTTGGGAAAGACACTGACACCACCCACCTTGCTACAACCTCCTTTCAGGTAGTTGTAGAGACTGGTAAAGTCTCCCCTGAGTCTCCCTTTCTCCAGACTAAACAACCCTCAACAATAGTACAGATGCAGCGCCTCTGGGCACTTTTGTACATAAAAGGCAGGCTAGCATACACTACAAAAAATGCAGGTAATTTAATGTTGACGGTTTTGGAAAAATTCAGTGACAACTTGCTTAGTTTAGAGCAGGACTTTAAGAACAGCTCACAGCTGACTAGGTAAGAGAACACATGATCTCAGAAACCAATCTACAAGGTGTATAACAGTGATGAATGACACTTCACAAAAGTGATTTCTGACTCCTAGAACTTAATAACTTGGTCTCAATTCTATCCTTGGCTAGGGACAGCTACCTGCACTCTTTCCAGTTCTTCCCCATGCCACTAGTTTTAAGGATACCTATTGATTCTGACAGAGTACTGCATGTATTTAAGCTACTTCCAGACTTGGTTTGGCTCTGCAAGTTCAATATAGCAAAGCTTCAGGTGTAATGAATCCAGCTGCACAGAAACTATGATGCCTAAACATTCAAGTTGAACCTAAAACCAGACTGGGTGTGGGAACTGTAGTATTATGTAAGGGAACCTACCTCTACATTTTTTTAAATAATGGAGAGATGACTACTTACAGCAAGAAACAAAAACAGATTAGACTAGTATGAGGTTTGTCTCATACTGCCATCTGCTGAAAAAAACCCCAAGCTACTTCTCTATGAAACTTTTGCTGTTCATGATTCTTGTCACTGCACCTCATAACAAGATTACATGTGACTATTTCCTCTGCTGCAAAGAAATATACAAAACCTTCTACTCTTCCATTCTTACAACTATATCATGCCAGAAGTGTACAGCATGTATAGATATCAAGCCACTATTCATGAGACACTAAAATAAACTCACAGGCTTATTGCAGAATCCAGGTTCCTAGATATCAGCCAAGTAAAAAGTTTAAGAGCGTTGAGAGTCTGTATAATTAAAGCTGATGAGTTGTATCAGCTAGCACAGCCTCTGTGCTGATGGAATGATCACATGCTTATTACCGCTCTTTCTGTGGAGCCCATTTACTAATCCAAATCAAGCATAAGACAGTATAATTAAACCAACAAATGTAAGATAACAGTGAAATCAATCTACCAATGAGGGTCATTAAATATCCCTCAGCACACTCTTCAAAATTCAGTCATTTTGCAACAGACAAGCTGAAAAAAGCCATTGTAGAGAAAGTTTTACTTCTTACTTACACCCTTCTCTGTTGCACGAATATCTGTATTTCCATAAAGTGTTCCAAGACCAATTACTTTGCCACCATTTGTTCGTATATCAATTTTATGGCTCTGAAAAAAGTTTAAAAAACATGGTTAGGATAATTGTAATTAGAAAACAAGTTACCTTGTTTTTCAAGCTGTACCCCAATAACCATCTTGGATCAAAAACTTCCATTTTACTGTGAAGATTTCTTCAAGTGATTGCCACATGTGCTGTTTATTTCTAGTGGAGTCAAACTCAAAACAAGTTAGCTTTCTTTCTAATCAGAAACACAAGAGGAAAAGAAAGATGCTGAGGTACCCTTTACTCTCAATACAGGTGGGGTTTTTTTGTTTTTTTGCAACTAGAAAAACATTCATTCAGTATATATTACAATAAGCAGCAGGGGAAGAAAGACAGAATTTTGTATTTCATTTATACTCCTTCCAGAAACCAATGTATGCAAACACTCAGTGCTGCAGCAGGTAAGAAACAGGAGCTGGCAGTGAGAAACAAACTTGCAAACTGGAGCCTTCCAGTGACCTGAAACCTACGGTGTTATAGAACTCTGTAGGATAATTATTCATACAAACAGACCACAGAGCTACTTATGCTTGGTAGTAGTATGTACAGCTGTAAACTTCTATGTATGCATCCCAGTGCAAACCTTAGGTCTGCAAGTAGAACTAGATTCTACCATGTTTCACTCCAATCAGATTCTCATTCAAATTAGGTATTTTGCATACATCTGCATTAGTCTCAAGTTTTTCACAAAGAAACCAGGTTTCAAGAAATGCTATAGCCCTCATAGCGTTCAGCTGCTGCATACAACTGACAAGAAAAAATACAGAAATACACACAAGAAAGGACACGTAGCTAAATTATATTCAAACAAAAGATCTACCACAAATTACAAAACTAATTTCACAAAGACAACAAAAATGTAACAAAACCCCCACAAAAATCCCAACCAAGTCTTAAGAGTAAAACCCAAGTATTTGTAAGAAGGGGGAAGGAAAAAAAAGAAAAATTTAAAAGTCAGATTTAAATAATCTAACTGTATTCATAAACCATTAACTTCAACAAACCTGACTTTACAGTTCTCAGCAGTAAAGCTGTTTTGCTTAAGTTCAGTAGCATGAATGCTGGAATAACATATAATTAAAAAAATATTCAGTATTTTTTATACTTAATGATGGATAAACTTGCCTTTTTTTCATACCCGTATATTTTCTCTTCCCACACCATCACCTTAATTTTCAGATTTATCCATTTATCTTGAAAAAAATATTATTCCTGTAGATGATATTTAATTCAGGACACCATCCACTAAATTTCACCATCAAGAATATCAGAAATACTCAAGATATTTACATTATTAAACACCTGCCTGGATAAGCCATAATAAATTGCATTAACTAGGTCTCATCAGATCAAAAACTTTAAAAAATATGAAATCAGGTTTCCAACATGGAAAACCTGGACTTAGAGTGCTCCAACACATTTCCGATGAAACACCAAGAACCAGACATTTCATGGAGTTCCATAAGACATGAAGAACTTTAAGAACTCTAGAGCAGTGTTTCTTAATGTTTGTGTACCTGAGTCTTGCTTTCTCCTCTCCATTTAAGAAGCTTGCCCACAGTAAAGTAAAACACCCCTAACTTGAGACTACAGTAGTGCTTCAGATCTTTTAAAGGTTGTAAGAACTCGGCTGTTAAGCTTCTATTTCAATATAATAGATGATCGTCTCCACATACAGTAAACGGAATAAAATTAAATTGGATGCTTCAGCTTAATTATCTGATGATTCAGCCAGACATCACAGTTCTTTTGAGGCAGTTACATTAGGCACATTATCAGAATAATGGTTAAAGAGCAAATCCTCCAGACACATAACTTGAGGAAAATATGGGGACTTAAAAGATCAGAAGAACTAATGTATAGCAATGACTTACCAGTATGGCCACCAATACTCAAAATAAAACTACAACCTACACACTTTTTTTTCTAACAGAAAAATATGTTCAGTTCAAAGAAAGGAAGGACAGTGGTGCAGGACTTTAACAGATCAGGCTCAGATGTGATGTGTGGTGAGGAAGCACAGCAGGTCTTCCACGGATTGTGCATGAGACACCTGGAAATTCTTGTTATCACTGGCACAGTCAAGGAGTCAGTAGTAATCATTGAACATAAGAGAGAATTAAAGGGTCTCCTTGGTCCCACTGCCACTGATAAGCTGATGGATTGTAATAAACAGCAGAGAAAAAAATTAAAAAGAAACAACACTGCTTTCTCAATAAAGAATTTGGGATTAATTTATATTCCTAGAAGTCACAACTGTATTTTGGAATTCTGCTACTATCAGCTGACCTAGAGTTTTGGAAGGGATACAGTGAACTGGTCTTTAGCCAATTACAAAACAATACCAACAACAAAAAAAAATCTCAATAAACCAACCCTCCACAAATCTCACTGGCTGAATAATGCCTACCACACCAGAAGTACCAGTCAAAATCCATTAAAAACACCCATACAGAATACTCATCTTTTCTGCTCGATTACTAGCATGCATGCTTAAGGAAAGTAAATGCCAAATTTCTGTGTCTTCTGTAAAGACACCATACAGTCTACCAAAAATCAGCAAGTTTTTTGAATGAAAAATTATACAAACAACTTCTTGCAGTCTGTGGCAAGCTAAGAGAAGTAGCAGTTGTGAAGCTGTTTGCTAGTGGTCTTGAATAATCTCTGCATGACTAGCATTTGCTAGTCAATGAGGTTTGTGGACAGCATGACAGAGAAGCAACATTAACCAGCTCTTTAATCCATCCAGGGGAGGGCAGTATCACTACAGTTTCCTCAGTAAAGCACATTCCCTAAAGGAGAATTGGCTTTTGTGTTGCACTACAGAATCTGGTCTATCAGATTTTCAGTAGCTTTGAACCCAAAAGGTTAACAATTCTGCTCTTCTGCTAATACAGAGTATAAGTCCTGAACCTATATTAGCAAAATTGAGTTACAGTTGCCTTACTAGAACTACAGTACTTCTTAAAAACAACATTAGATTAAACACTGACTGTACAACTAAGTGATATGTAACTGGACAATTGTTGGCTCTTGCAACCACCTTGGTCAGTAATTTTAATTCAAAACCTTCGTCTCACTATGTCAGAATTAAAACCAAGAGTGGTCACACATCCTCTCTAGAGTACTGTATGTTGAAGCTGTCATAGTAACCAGCAAAGACAACCAATCTTCCCTCACAACCCAAAAGAATACTTCAGATCATTATTTTGGTTAGAAAAACCCCAAAGCCTTATAAGCTACCAAAAACTTTATTTTAACAAGTTTCAGTTGAAATCTGATGTCCTTTCTTGAGTCTTTAAATTTTAAATGCCTTCTGGGACTAGGCCCATTCCTCTCATCTCAGGCGTACGGGAGCAAAGCTTCTTGTGGCCACCACTGTAGAGGACGTGTTGAGGCTCATGCACAGGGGGCAGATCACCTTTCACATTTGTAGTTTTTACTGACATTTTTGTCAATCAAGCAAAAAACCACCATCAAGCTCCTCTGAACTATAAGGCTGTAGAAAATCTGGTCTTAGAAGCCCCAAACTGCTGACTTTTCAGCCTTCTTTTCAGTTCATTAGAGGGTATTGTTTCATTGCCACTTGAAGTCTCAAGGAAGGAAGAATTGACTTTTTAATTTTTAAAATTAAACATTTTTTGCATCTCAGACTGTATATAAGATGCCCACAAAATGTTAGTTATCTTTCCTCAAAATCCTCTTTTTCCACGAAGTCACAAAAAATTCTTGACAATTGTGATAGCATGCTGTGATTACTGTCACTGCTGCTGGTCAAAACTACCTTGCTATTTCATACTATGTAGTTTTGCATGTACTGCTGTTTGCTGTTATAATTATACAAGGTCATTTTTAGCCAAAACTTTAGACAGCAGTAACATATAGTACAATTAAATTTTTTTTAGATTTTAGTTAAATTTTTAAGAGTAATATGGTCAATTACACAGAATCTGGAAGATAAAAGCTGTCTGTAGTTCATCAAATACGGAGGAAACCTCTCTCTACCGCATATTAAATTTCCCCTTAAGCTCAGTTTCCCATATGTGTGCTATAAAATCACCTCTTACCATGGCAAAGAAAAATGTTGACAGATTTTTCATATCTCAAAAATACTTAAACTTGGGCTTTTCAAATAGGGTAATTCCTTTAAAAATTTATACCAATTCCTGCAGATACAATCTCAATTATTCAAGTGAAATAGATTCTAAACAGCACCTAATCAGATATACGTCGATTATTTCTACAAATGTCTATGTCAGCAAACTTGAAGTCTTAAGATTGAAAAACAAGGTCATGATCATGATACATACCGTATTTATCAGATACATTTCAGTTGGGTATTTTAGACATGTAATGTGTAACTTCTGACTGAAAATTAACCTAAAGAGTTTGTCAACAGCACTAATATATCAGAATTATGAAAAATGCAGGCAAAAAACCTAGAAGCAGCACACTGCAAAGTCCCAACGGAGCAAGCATAACTCTTAACCTACTAGATAGGAAATCCCAGTCTGTCTTTTTCTGAGGGCCAAGGAAGGCAGGTATCAGACTTATTACTGTCACCATTTCTGCTGGCTTTGGCTATCAAAGGTACGTGGACTTCTGACTCAGTGTTATTGACTGTGTTGTTATTGTGTGTAATAAAGGTGAGGTGCTACACACAGACTACACTTAGAAATATCAGAATACTTATCTCTAGAACTGGAATTTAAGTTTTTATACTATATTCCACCACACAATCCCTTTTAAAACACTGATCAAGTGGGGGAGGGGGGGGTTCTTTGTACCTTTATTGACTGCAAGACACTAGTTCCCTTCTCCGTTTCTATTTTGCAGTTATCACATTCTATTTTCTGAATCTTCACACAGCCAGTCCCTGATGTTTTGATATCCAAATCTAGAATTAAAAAATAGTTTTATTAGCAACAGAATAAGAAAAGTCAGATCTATTTAACATAGTACTTGATCACATTATGTAGTAACTACATATAATAGGGGAAAAAAGCAGCGTGTTACTGAAGAACCTTCTTGAAAAGTTTGGCCACACACTTTCAACTGCATGACTAGTCACTATCAATAACTGACACAATTGACACTGAAAATTCTGTAAGCCTGTATATAACCATCCAGCTTCAAGACAAAACATTAAGAGGCAGCACAGTGACTGTAACCTCTGGCAAGGAATCAGGGTGTGGTCCTTTAGTAAAGTTTTATCTTTTATATTTAACCCACTCCCAAACTCCACCTCCATCTCATAGCTACCCTGGTCACCAAGTCTATTAGCAATCCTGAGACATTTGGGTACCGTTGCATGGGTTTTGGGGTAGAAAACTTGGCAGGCTGAGACCACATGTAGAGTAGTAAGATTCAACAGCACAAATAAATAGATCTTGTTTAGTACTATGCTGCTTCAACTAGCAAGCAGTGTAGCACAAAAAAGAGGTGTGGAAGAGTCTTCATGCGTCATTCCTCCCTAGCTTCTGGAAGGCCTGACTACCCCCCTGGCGTGAAGAGGCATGTTTACCTCTAGTCTGAATCACCTCACAGTACTGTTCATAGGCTCCCACAAAACAAAAGTCTTGTAGACAACTCTGCTATCAAAGGAGTAATTTGTTTGTTTTGACAAACCAGGAAAATCCAAGAGACAAAGATAAAGCATGTTACACCTTTGCCACAAGAGTGCTACCTTATTGCCACAGTAAGCTAAGAGGTTAAATTTAGTGAAGTATGCAGACTGTGTTCCAGGGAACAATTCCTTATGAAAGGGGGCTAGAAGAGGTGGATTAGATAGGCAGGTTTTCCAGACAGCTGTTTGATTTGCAGGTATTTTCTTCATGGAAGACTTCCAAGAAAAAGATACTGTGACCAAGATTTTAAATTTAAGAAACATACAGTTTGATTAAATAAACTCTAAGAGAGGCTTTGAGGCATATAAAAGCACAAAACCTGGCAAACTGGACTGGCGACTATTAATCAGAGGCTCGAGGGCAAGCATCACAGGGTTTTGTATTAGTAAAGCCTAGACATTTTCTCCAAACTACAGAAATGTCTGAGTGGTATCTAAACTATTTCAAGTTTGATTGATGCTAATCTACAGGTCCTCAAGTTGTTGAGACAGGCCGACAAAACTTTTCCATAACATTTTAATTCTCAGGGAACTGTTGGGTTGTTTAAACACAGTTCCCAGGGAGACACAAATAGAGGCACTCTCCAAAGATCTAAGCTCAAAGCAGTATGCCCCAGCACAGCACAAATCTGGAGAGTTCAGAAGGAAAACTATTATTTTTTAAACAGAAGCTTTCTCGCTCAAAACCACTCAGTCCACCCACAGGAAAACTGCATGGGCCTTGGGAGGGTCTTGGATAAAGACTTCTGCTTTTTTGCTTTCAGAGAAGAGAGGTCCAAAAGCAAGTTTGCTTGTGCAAATCTTTGAATTCAATCCACCTGATAGACTCTTGCCCTTATTGCTTCTCTCAAAAGGGCAAGTGGGGAAGGCTTAAGAGCAGTCAGTTTAGCCATGATACCAACTTACTTTTATAGGAATAAGGTTAATAAAAACTTCTGATCCTGCAGGGCATATTATGGACACTACTTGAAAGACAAAGTAGTGATGTAATCCTAGATGTACTGAAGACGTGTGCCAAAAGCAGACACAGAAGTCTGGGGGTTCATTAGCATGCTCTTAAGAAACACCATGGATTCCTGGAAACAAGCTTGTGCCTTGATCATTTGCAGAGTCACAGCGCTTTGTGAGCCTTGACATAGCAAAAACTAGCATACAATGAACAGAATCCCTCTGTCTCAGAAATAGGCTTCCTGAAGCAATAAGTGACTCCACAAAGAGGCAGGCTAAGAGCTGGATAATAGTGCTACAAAAATTGAACAAGCAAGGAGGAACAGGATACACTCTGTTTCAGTGCCAAAGTTCCAAAAATAGCTAGTCTGAATCCTCCTTAGTGAAGCTGAGGGCTGAAGCCAACTTCAGTCATACAAACCTTGAAGAATTCGTGAAGATCTTTGAGATGCAAAGGGCCTATACTGGAAATAAAGGTACATAGGATAAAAAAGACCCTTGGTATCAGAATGTAGGCAAGGGTACCCCAGAAACAGCATCTTAAGCTACAGTATTTGAAATAGACTAGTAAAATACTTATTTTAAAGTGACTCTGCAGCCCTGGACCACTAGAAGTACTTCATGATGATCCACTTCTCTGCTCATACAGGAAGCTTATCAGTAACTTCAGAGCATACTTGCACAATAATTCAGTCTGGGAAAAACTACTTATTGAGGGCTACTCTGAGTCTGTATATCTGCCACCCTTAGAAGTAGACACTGATGATGTTTTTTCAAACTCAGTAATATGTTGAGAATTAAGAAACACACATGCTTGAAAACATTCACATCTGCTTTCTATTAACATTGACAAAAAAACTCCAACAAAACCCAAGAGGTCCCAGGATCTTAGGTTCTCCCCTCACATAAGCAGGCAAAAAAACTGTTTAAGGGATACAATAAAATGATGTTGGTGATTCACCAAAATGCTCAATTCAGTTTGCCTAGTTAAGTCCACAAGTATCTACAGCCAAAGAGGGAAGTGATCTCATGGGCTTAAATAAAACTGAAGTGAAAGAGTGAAGTTCTCCCATGGAGAGAACTGATTACTAAAAAATAAATAAAAAAAAAAAATTTTAAAAAACATAGTGGCTTATAATGAGCCTAGACTAGATATGCTTGACGCTGTGACAGAGGGGACAAAGTCTTGGTATTCTACTCAGTAAAGCTTGGCCACCACTTCAAAACTTACGGTTCTCCTACTTGATTTTGGCACAGAAACCTCTGCTCACTTCACCAGGGGATATAATGGAAAGCATTGGAACAGCTTGTCAAAGGAGGTTGCATAGTCATCATTCTTGGGTGTTTTCAAAACCAGACTGGATAAAGCCCTGAGCAGCTTCCTCTGACCTTGGAGTTGACCCTGCTTTGAGCTGGAGGTTGAACTAGAAACCTTCTGAGATCCCATCCAATCTGAATTATCCTATGATTGTAATATATTATGTACCTACAAAGGCAAAACATAAGAACCATGTGGGAAGACAGGACAGATGGTTCTCAAATTCTTGTTGTGCAAGACCTCAGTTGGGTGTACCTCTGAGTACTCAGTCCACATACACTAACCAGAAATCAAAGAACTGGTTTCAGGTTTAATTAGCACATGCAGTATGATATGCCAAGACACAGGGTTTTCTATGTGTGGAGCAGACTCCGAACGTACAGCCACATGCCTATGCTGTAACAAGCTCAGAAAACCCCCCGAGCTGACATCTAAGAGAACACTTAGATGAAATATTATTTATGTTTGTCCTGTTCTTACTCTTTGCTGAGTATGTTTATGACTAGTGCTGGAGACAGGACAGTGAGTGTGGCTGGACTCACAATACAAATCAGTACAGCCATTCTAACACAGACCAAATAAAGCACACAAAGGGCAGGGAGCAGGGGAAACCCCTGGTTTATTTACAGAATGTTTGTTTCTATGTTAGTTGTTAGGAAACAAAAGCGACCATAAGTTCTGGTAAACATATCTAAGAAATACCCCTTCAGTTATCAACAGTGTTCCAAATAAAGAAAAAGGCTATAGGGATGAGTAGGACTAGAAAATGAAGGAGAATATTGCTATGGTAAATCCATAGCACTTCTCCATTCTGAATGATATACAGTTCAAGTCCTTCTACATGACAAGAAAAAGCAAACAAACACAAAACCGAAAACCAACACAGAATTCAAGATACAGGGAAAAAAAGTAAGAGAAAATAAAAGGTGCAAATGTCTTTGCTGTAAGGGTTTGGAAAAGTGGTAACCAAGAGGATATGACACTATGCTGCACAAAAGCCATAGGTGATGTGCAGGAAGCGTAAATAGAATAAGATTATTCACTATTTCTCACACCACAACTACAGCAGAGCATCAAATGAAATAAAGCAGTGGTCTTGAACAACTACTTCAAGAAAATCAAAGGATCAGGTTTCTTGTACACCAAAAGGTTTTTCCAGCATGGTGAAACTTCCTTTGCACTGTACAGACAATTGCACAAATCCACAGGAAAAAACACATCAATGACTAAACACAAATCTCTCTGGCTCAAGTACTCTCTAACCTCTGCTCCATGAGGGGAATTTTACTAGCAAGCTTTCTATTCTCTTTCTCTAAACTTAGAGCCACTGTCAGTATTTCAGTCCTGCACAGATGTTCATTTGTTTCAGCCACTACAGCTGCTCTCCCAAGTTGTTTGTAGGTTCCATACCAGAGGCCCTGCACAGATTTTTCTCTTGCACTCAAAAAGATAACGCAAGACTTGTCCCAGGCACGGGAGCCCTTCTTGGCCTTTCATCTGTATTGTTACTGTCGAGACTTTTTGATCCCTGAGGATGGCTACTCAGCGTAACGACCACTAATGGGCTGGTAGGTCCCACAACCCTACCGGGAACTGCCCTTGAACTACAGATGTGCACAGCACATACCGAGGACTGTTGTCCCAGCTGAGCAGCAGTTACTGGTACATCGGCTGTCAGCGTGAGTTGCAACTTCCACTTAAGATCACCAGTTTCAGCATGAACTATGGCTGGCAAAAGCATCAACAACAAATCGTGTATCCAAACACCTAAGGAGTCGGGAAACACAGAAAAAAACCGGGACGCTCTGAACCTCCTTAATTAGAGGGGGCATGATGCCACCCACTTCCGAACACCCGCTGCCGACAGCGCTCCCAGCCGCAGCAGTGCCGGCACAGCCGCCGGTGAGCCCCGCCCGAGGCAGCGGCCCCCGCGCCCGCCGGGCTCCGAGCGCCAGCACGGCGGGAGGGGCGGGCAGCCGCCCCCCGCGCCGAGGACGCCGGGAGACCCGCACCTCCGCTTCACCCACCGAACTTCACGGGCGTCCTGACGTCCACGGCGGCCTTGCTGTCCACCCCGTCCGCGACGATCGCCATCTGCTCCAGCGCCTCGTCGTACTCCACCCGGACGCGGTCCTGCTGCTGGCCGCGGGGCCGGGGGCTGCCGCCGGCGCCGCTGACGGCGACCAGCACGCGGTCCGCGCCCGGGTAGCGCTCCGGGTCCAGCGGGCGGACGCTCACCTGACAGGGCAGCCGCACCCGCAGCCGCCCCCGCGGGCGGACCGCCAGCGCCCACTCCTGAAGGGGCTCACGGCCGCCGGCCTCGGCGGAGCCGCTGCAGCCACGGCGGGGGACGGGCGGCCCCCACCACCCGCCCGCCGCCCGCACCGCCAGAGGCCCCCAGCGCGGGGGCAGAGCCCTCATGCCGCCCGGCGGGGCCGCAGGCGCCGGGAGCCGCGGCTGAAGACCCCTGAGGCGAGGCGAGGCGAGGCGAGGCCGCGGCGGGCGGCCGTTACCCCGTGACGCGGCTGCCCGCGGGCGGAGGCACCGGGGCGGCGGGTAAACAGGCGGTGGCCGCTGGCGCGCGCCCCGGCGGCGACAGGCTCCAGCCCCGCCCACCCGCCGAAGAGGCTGCCGGGAGCCGTAGTTCGCCGGCGCGCGGAGGGCACTACGGCCGCTGGAAAAGGGACGGCCCCGACCGCACTCACCGGCCTATCAGCGAAGCGGGAAGGCGGAGCCTTTCCGCGCTCTGCTTCTATTGGGCAGCGGGGCGGAACGCTAGAGCCAATCAGAAGCGAGGGTGAGGGCCGAGGGCGAGGGAAGCCGAAGGCTGCGGGCCGGGTCGCCATGGGAACGCGGGACGCCGCGCGGCGGGGTGGGGCGGGGCCGGCCGCGGCCGCACAGGTAGGGCCCGGCGGCTGCTCGGCCTGCGGGGACTTGCGGCGGCCGGGGCCGGGGCCGGGGCCGGGGCAACCGCGGCTCCAGCGTAGAGGTGGAAGGCGCGTTCAGCGGCGCCGGGCTTCAGGGCCGCCTCAGTGCGGTTCGAGAAGTCCCGGGTGGGCCGGGGCCCGCCCTCTCCGCCCGCGCCCCTGGGTGCCGGGAGTCTCCCCGCCGCTCCGCGGGGCCCAGAAACGAGGTACCTCAGGGCGTGAGGGCCCTTTCTATGGTCGCCTTGGGCTGATCGTGGTGCGGCCGAGCGTTAGTTTCCAATGGAAGGGCCGTGCTGGCCGGGTCTCGGCCTGCGTAGCTGCGGATGCAGCAACCGCCGCAGGCACAGGGGGAGGCAGGGAAAAAGAGAGCAATGGGAAGGGGGAAATGGCAGGGCTTTGGGTGGCAGCCTTGGCTCTGTTACACTTAAGCCTACAGTGAGACTGCATGTAGTGAAATGTCCTCAGTCTGAGGATGAAGAAGCAGTTTGGCAGATGTGCTGGAAAAACAGGTTTTTTCAAAAGTGGTATTGTGGGGCTCCGGAATTGGGCTCTGTCGAGAGAGCTCGGTTAACACGTTATTTACTGTGACTTTCTTTTTAACAGTTAACATACAGCCTAGCAGTTCTAAAGCCAGTCAAATAAACGTTTTCCTGAGTCCTGTACAAAGACATCATGAGACAATTATCCTTATAGAGTTTACAAACAAGTGGGGAACTACTGAATTCAACTTAAAAGACTTTTATGGGCTTCATAGACAACATTATCATTGTATAATAATTTAAAAAAATGAGGTGGGGGATGTGGGAATAGACGATGTAAAGTCAGAGGCTGCATTCTTGTGAGAGATACAGATTACTGCCAGTAATGAGAGTGAAACGTGCATGGAAAGGTGCATTGTTTTAGCTACATTGCAACACAAGAAATAATGAAATCTGAGGCTGTTACATTACTGATTTACTGGCTTTTACACTCCATGTATTGTTTTTCTTCTTTTCCAAAAATAACTGTGCAACCCATGCAATATGCTATTTGGTTGTCAAGCTCTTTTCATCTCATTTCCATTTTTATCACTGTCTGGCATTGATTATTTTGGAATCCGAAATGAGAACTGAGTGTCCAAGAGGAAAGAAGGTGGTGCTAGCTTTTTGGTCCATCTGTAATTTTCACTATGGAAAGTTGATTAAAGATTCATATTCATCAGTAAAGTCCTTCAAGTTAAATTGTTTCATTGGTTTACATTATTCAATCTCAAAAATCATTAAATGAAACACAAAAAGGGCCAGCCTGCCATATGATTGTTTAGTATAGAAAAAAAGAATTCTAAGACAAAAATGTATCAAGAAATATCTTCAGACATGACGTGAGACAGAAGTGGGGTTTTTTCAAGTCTTCAGAAATAGTTGATTTTGGGAAAAAATACTATAAAAATCTTACTCTTGAGACCAAATACAAAATTTAAACATTTTATAATTTGTCAGGGAAACACAGACCTGAAAGAAGTGTGGTGCAATGTGCTATAATTCCGCTAGATGACAGCCAATTCAACAAATAGCTCTATTAACCGACTCATCAAAGGGAGTCCCGGGTCTTTGGTTGGGTAGGGTTTATGGCTGCCACCCCTTTCTCCCTGAAGTCCGTCTTGCTGTTCCTTATCATCGTCTCCTACCGCCTCGTAAACGTTAGTGCCGCTGTCCCACTGCCCCCCTTTCCTCCTAGTATCTTGGTATTTGATGCTCTTCATGTAGGCAGAGGTTTATCAGTTTGGGCTCCATACTATGCTATGAATCATCTTTAATATTGTCAAGTTTTGCATAATTGAGAACTTTATTCAAGAAACCATTGAAAGATCTTTTAGCCTCACCTATGTATATATTTCACTGTTTCATGTTGGGTTTTTTTATTCGATACAGTTTAAGCATACTCACATAGTTAAAAATACTGAAGAAAAGAGATAAAAAGTAATTGCTAGGAAGAAGTTCTTCTTTCTCCATGCATATGAAACTTCATGGTTTTAGTGCTTTATCTTGACTGAATTCCAGCTGATCCCATATCAGCTGGCATGGCATGTAGCAGAGTCCAACAGTAAAATCAGATTTATTTACATCTTTAATATTCTGACTCGTCACTTGCAGGAAAAGAAAACTATATCAAATTTATAAGTGAAGATTTAATTGGAGCTTCAATTTCAAGATGTCTGTGTGATTCCTTAATGGATTACAATACTTATTAACCATTTTGCCAGATACTTACTTACGGTGTTGAAAGCCAAAGAATATTCTGTATTTCATGCAAAAGATAACAAAACCTAGACATTATAAGTGTTCTAGAATAGATTTTAAAGCCAAAACATTGGCTTTAAGAGGCGCTTTTAGGCTAAAGTAAGTGAGAGAGAGATTTTAAGGGAAGAGGAATTAAATAAATAGGACATACAGGCGAGGCTATAGATGGAATGAATTTTTCTAACTTTTATATTTGGAATTAATCACAGAATAAGATCAGACTGCTTCAGATACCCACAGTGTATAAGCTTAGTCTGTCTGGGCAGGATTAAGTTCACCCATTTGCTATAATTGTAATGAAGAAATAACATTACCTCACTACTCAGGAAAACGGGGCCACCCTGCAGGAGTGTTCTTGCTGGTGTTACACTCGTGATGAGGCTCCTATCTGCAGGTGCAAGAACACTTCAAGTTAACATCCAGGATTTGGGCAAGGTTCACCACACACAGGGCTAGCTACTTGTCAATATTCCTCCCTATCATAAGGTTTGAGAATTTTGTAGTCAGGATATTTTTCCCAAGTTTATTAAAAATTCTTCTTGTTTCTATTATGAAATATTTGTATTACGCTGTTCTAATCCCTTTATTTGTATTTTATAATTTGTATTTTTTCAGTGATGTGTTTCTGAACTGCTTCCATGAACCTTCCTAGTTTTCAAGGCATGTCTAGGTTTCAGTGGGTAGGCAAAGCATGTTTTGTTTGTTTTCCCCTCAGTATTTTGGTGTGCGCGTAGTGATGGTAACCATTTCTTTTCATGGATGGCAGAGAGAGTGTCCAAAGCACACAATGGTTCAGATTTCAGAGCTTTTTTGTTTGTCACACTACCAGAAATTTTCTGAGGAAATTTAAGTTCTTCATGGAAACCACATGAAGAGGGAAGTGGCAAACCTTACAATTCAAATTTTCCCTATCTTAGCCATACCTAATTAGAACTCCAGCAGATAAAGTCTGTGTGTGGCTCAGGGTGATTCCATCCCAAATAGCAGGGACTTGAAAACAAGGGGAAACAATGAAACTTATAACAGAAATTGTTAAGCAATTTAGGTATGCAGTGTGCTCTCATTTCCCCAAATGTAGTTGTCTGTGAAGCTGTACAGTCAAACAATCCATTCTCAATTACATACATACTGTAATCCCCTATTTTACCTGATATAATTTTAATGATCATTTAGTGTTGTCATTTAAAGATACATCCCTTCATGCCAAAGCACAGGCTCTACCCAATTAAAACAGGTCTGCTGTTTACAAGACCGTAAGCTTTAACTTTAGGAAAGAAGCATTAGGAAATAAAATTTTAGAGGATGAAAAGAAGATCAGTGGGCAATTGAATAAATCCATGGTACTCCTATGTTATTATCTGTAGGTCTCATCTCTTCCCTTCTCCTTGAAGAGGATATGGTAGAACTGGAAAAGTTTGGAGAAGGGTGACAAGGACAGTGGAAGGCAGAGAAGGGCTTTCATGCCAGTGACAGTAGCTGGATTGACTTCTTCAACCTAGAAAAAGGATTATCAAATGGAGATACAGTGTTAGAAAAAACCTAGTGGCACAGAAAGGTGATTATTCAGTAACTCATCCAGTAAAAATCCTAGGTCACATCAAGGAGCCAGATTCAAAACAAAGAAAAAGCACTGGTTACTCAGGGTCATGCAGAGGTAAGATGAAGATCTCCATTCCCCTGGATTTTGCAGATACTGAAAGTTTGGTATGAGTTCAAGGGGAGAGGAGATGTGTTCAGCAAAGCATCACCACACTGTGACTGGTGGACCTGCTGGAGCGAGTCCAGAGGACAGGCTGGAGCGATGGGCTGAGGCCAGTCATATGAGGTTCAAGAAGGCTCAGTGCCAGGTCCTGCACTTGGGTCACAACAGCCCCCAGCAGCGCCACAGGCCTGGGGAAGAGTGGCTGGAGAGCTGCCTGGTGGGAAAGGACCTGGGGGTGCTGGTTGACAGTGGCTGAATATGAGCCAGCAGTGTGCCCAGGGGAGACCTTACTGCTCTCTGCAACTACCTGAAAGGAGTTTGTAGCGAGGTGGGTGTTGGTCTCTTCTCCCAAGTGACAAGCAATAGGACAAAAGGAATGGCCTCAAGTTGTGCCAGGGGAGATTTAGATTGGGTATTAGGAAAAATTTCTTCACCAAAAAGGTTGTCAAGCACTGGAACAGACTGCCCAGGGAAGTGGTTGAGTCACCATCCCTGGAGGTATTTAAAAGATGTGTAGATGTGGTGCTTAGGGACATGGTTTAGTGGTGGACTTGGCAGTGCTACATTAATGGTTGGACTTGATGATCTTAAAGGTCTTTTTCAACATAAATGATTCTATGATTCTGATTTTATAAATGCAAGGGATTAAGATAAAGTTTAAAGGGGCTCATGAGTATATGTTAACGAAGTCAACCACTTGAAGTGTAGTTCCCTCAACGGAGATTTTTATAAATTTTGTGTCTTCTTAATTAGTCTAGTTGATGTATCTTCATAAATGGAGCTACATCTCTCATGTTCAAAATGAAATTTTACTGCTTTTTTCATCTGTCACTCTGGAAGGTCAATGCAGCTAATCCTATCTGGATTCTGCACTGATTTGTGTATATGTATGAACACTGATGTTTGCTAGAGAGATACTGAAGTAAAGATGCTGGCATTAGTCTTGGGAATCCGTGTTCAAACTGTTACTATTATTGCTGTCCTAAAGCTGTTTCACAAGACAGATCTCAGCCTAATTTGATCCGGATTCCAAAAGAGGCTTGTAATTCCCTTTTTCTGCAATTCTGTGTGTTGGATTAAGGCTGTGATATTTGCAGTTCTACAGTTTGAAAACATCCATATTTGATGTTTTTGATTTCAATCAAAATCAATCAATCAATTTGATTTGAACTATTCTGTAAATTTAGAAATCATGCCACCTTTCATTTCTGTTTGAATTAGACTGTTAGTCTATTGAATTAGACTGTTGTAGTATCAGATACTGCAAAAATACATTTTTTCCACTTTGCTTGTTGAACTTTATACATCCAGTTTTATATAAACTGAATTTTAAATTTAGTTATGTAGTATGTAATTGAAGGATGCTGAACTTATTTTAATGTCCCGTAGTCATACTTATTTTGTGTTACAGTCTGTCCACATCCCTCTTAAAAAGAGTGGAGAGTAGTGCTTATCACACTAGCTAAGGCTGTGTCATTGTTGCCCTCTGTCTCAGCTGTCTGTAGTTGTGTCTTAACATAATGTTATAAACTTTTCAGATTCAGAAGATAGGTTTTTTTGCTCAGCAAATTGGAGTCTTGAAGAGGAATCTCTTGTATAACCATACTGTGAGGAAGTGTATTGTTTGACTGACATCAACTGTATGGTTCACATACAAGTATCAACAAAAATGCCTACACCCATAAACCTCTCAGGTTTTGGCATTGTTCTGCTTAGAATTTCTGCCACTGTGCTTTTCCCTCTGTCTAAACTCTTCCAGTATGTTTAGAGGAACTAATAAAGCAGCAGCCATAAACATGAAATGCATATGCTAAAATATTCAGCGGTTCTTTAGAGATGAAAAATTGCTGTCTATTTATAAATGTGTATGCTTGTTTATGTACAGTATTTCAGAGTTTATTTCTTGGCCTCTATGATGTTTACAGTTGTTTCACAATGTTTTGACTCCTCCAGGAGGGATCATGAAATTGCTTTTTTTTCCATAAGCAAATACAGCCGCTGAAATCTCTCTAAAAGTCAAAATGTTCCTGAAGGAATTCCAAGCAGCACTGAAGAAAGTCATAAACTTGCCAGTTTAAATTTCACTACCCTTATAGATAAGTGATTTTTCAAAAGGTGGATACACACAACACAACATTTTTATATCCTTTTTCCCACCACAATTATAAAAATAAATGTTTTTTTTTTTCTTAATTGTCAGCTTTCTGGCTTTGGAATGCAAAATTGTTCTGGTTGGTTCAGTGGAAAAATCTGGTATATAGTATTGAAATATTCTCAAAATTTCTTTTTTATTTTATTACAGTTTTAATTTTGATTGCCCTTAATTTATAATAAAAAGCTCTCTTTTAAAAGAGAAAGATCTCCAATATTTTATGTGAAAGGCTGAATGATGTCAAGGCTGACTCATTTGAGGTGTGTTCTGCATCTTTGGAAGCTCATAGGGGTTTTATGATTTTGTCCCATAGCAGGTTACAATAATAGTTATTTTGCATGATAATTAATCTAGAAAGACCTGCTGATGTGAGGTGAACACTTGCAGAAGTTGGCAGTCTTTCTCCCAAAATTTCAAACTAATATACTGTGGTACTGATTTGTCCATTCATTTCATCTACAGCCAGCTTCAGTGAACTTGTGAGGGAATTGTTGAATTCCTCCCTGTATCCTCCATCTCCACTTTCCACTGTGCTTCGCTCTGCAAATACTCCATGGCTCCCCTATCTCACTGTCATGGCAAGATTTCTGTGTGCTTCAAAAGTCCTTCTTCCCCTCTCTTCCCTGTGTCAGATGCTTATTGCCTCTCTTTAGTCATCCTATCTCTCTTATATCTTTCTCCTGAAATGTTTGTGTCTTGTTTCATGCTGCAAAAGATCAATATTTCAAAACTTGTTGAATGTACAAAACTCCCAAGATATTGTTGTGCCGGAAGATATTTTTGGCAGCTATTAATTGGCATTTGATATAATGACAAGTAGCAACCTGATGGACATTGCTGGCTTATCAGGGTATCAGGAGCATTGTACCCCCTTGTATTCAACCTCCTGTTTCCCTCTTCCATCTTGGCATTTTCAGACACCTCAGACAGTTCTGATGATTGATGCTTGGGAACATAATTCTTAAGTGCTGGACTGAGATGGTAAACACAAAGTGAAGTTACATGAAGTTATAGTAACTCGTTGACATTAGGTCTCATCTTGCTCAGAAATAATTAATAAATGTCCTTGATCTAGCTGTTCCTAATGCAAGAATCTTAGAGATTTCTGTTCCTAAATGAGAGCTATGAAAGTGGGATTTTCTACAATATAATTGTAGGAAGGTTATTTTTTCCAACAACCCTAGTTCTTCCATCTTTCTTTTATTTCTCTCTCTGTGTATTTATTAAAAAAACTCTGTTACCTAATGTGAAAAAGAGTTTTCTTCAGGATAAAGCTTAAACCAAGCTATGTTTATAAAATTTGGATTTTAGCTTCTTTTAAAGGTCCTTCTTTTGGGGAAGAAAAAAGGGATTCCCACACTCTACAGGAATCAAAATACTGCTTGTATTCTGTGAGTTTTATTATTACTCTTGAATTAGTTCACTTGGATATTTTTCAGGGTTGTATTATTTTAGCAGAGGTCACAGATACTAAAAATGTAACCTGGTACATAACTGAAATGTTAGTACTACATAGGAGCTCTGACGTGAGGAGATCTCAGGAGATCTACATATCTTGCACAGTCATATATATCCCTGGATCTAATTAACTGTATTTTGGTATTTTTGTTACTTCCTAGAACTTCAAACAATGAATCAAGCTGGTGAAGAAAGTTCTAGTTCCAGTGATACAGAATTGGAAACCAAGAAGGAGCAACCTATCTGTGCTCTAGCTCCAACAGTTTATCACCAAGATGAGGGATCCACTGATGTGACAGCAAGTCCTGCGTTTCAGTGTTTAGATGAGGTACCATGTGCCCCAGCTTTCTCTGACTATAACAGTGCATATTGTATCCAAATCAATTAATCTGAAATGTATATTTTGTTAGTAATTGAAGGTTGTTACCATAGGCTGTCTGTAGCTTCCTATTTCTTCTCTGATTTTTTGTCTAAGTGGGAAGAACATTCCGTGAAGCAGAAACATATATGGGGCATATTCTTGCTGGGGATAGTGTCCTTAAGAGAAAGAGAAACGTTATTTTTTTCAATTATCATGACTTTGAGGGTAGTAGAGAGGTCTTGTTTCTGTAGTATTCTAATTATGGAGATAGTTGCATCGTGATTTTTAGAAACGCTTAATTGTTGCAGGAAAAATCTAAGGTAAATGGCTCCTGAGGCACTAGTAACTGATGATGATAGAAGAAACCTTTTGGAACTCAGTTTCTTTTGCAGAATTTTTTTTGTGTTAAGGAAACTTTCTGAATACTTGAAGTATTTTAGAATTTAAGATATCTAATACGTATCAAATGGAATCCTTAAAAATGTAATGCCAGAAGAGACATAAAGAGATCATCTGATCCAAAATTTACACTGAAGTAGATTCTCTGCAGATATTTGTCTCATTTGTTCTTTAAAACTTTAAGTGATGGAGATAGCTCTTTCAGTGTCCTCTTCCAACACTTCATTGCTATAGTTTTTTTAAAAATAAGCTTTTCCTAAATCCCTGTTTAAATTTCCTTTGGAGTGAATAATGTAGCTTTCTTCTTGCCTTAACCACAGTGACAGTGGGGAGCAATTTCTTCCCTGTTTATAATAAAATGTACATCTTGTATTATAAGCAGGCTTTGTTCATACTTCATGTTTTTCTTAAAGTTCTTACTTTAAGTTGCTTTACCTTGGGCTCTTTCGAGCTTGGATCTGTCAGATTGGTGTGTCAGCCCAGCTCTCTGTCTCTGCCTTGGACCTAACGTCAGTAGAAAGGAAGGGGCAAGAATCTGTAGTGAACAGAAAAATAGGACTGCCCCTTTCTTTTCTTGCTATTAGATCATACTGAACATAGCATGAAGCTGCACAGCCAATCTCTCTCTAATCTCTTGTACATTCAAGTGAAGTATACAGGAGGGAGAGAGATTTTCCCTTTCAGTTCAGTGCCAGTATATGGTGAGCCCACAGCTTCCGATATTGTTGGAGCACAAAACCCCTTTCTTCTCAGTTCAAGGCAGCTGCAAAAGTCCAGGACAGCTCAACTCTCAAAGAGAGTTGACCTCTCGCCTTACAGAAATCCTTCTGTCTACTGAAACTATGGAAACTGCACTTTGGGGAGTACTTTATTTTCAGCTACTCCTGTCCTTTTTCTATAGGTTTTCAGTTGTGGTAGAATTTTTGGTATGTCAACAAGAGGCACATATCTAGTACAAGATATCTTTACCCCCCACCCTAACCCAATTAAAATAAAACTAAATGGTATAATGTTCTAAAACATATTTTACATTTCTGCTTTGTTTTTCTTATTTTTAATCACGGTGAAACTTGTTTTTCTGGACTTATTCTAGAAAATTATCAGATCATTTGGCTTTTTTTTTTTTTTTCCCTCAAAGAATCTTTCCAGTGAGGTTATTCTGCATGTCAAATTTAAGGCCAACTTGTTTAACTCTGATAACATTGTAAACCATTAATGGGAAATATAGGGTAACCTTAGTATTGGAAGTTGTTCCCAACTCAGGAAAAAAAAAGTGCAGTGGAAAACTGAAGTAAGCAATTTGCATAAGATTTCATAAATGAGGTCTTTCGGTCATTTTGTCAGTTTTTAAAAGGGAAATATGACTCATTTATTCTTACCATAATTTTTAACAGTTTGTACTTGTGCTTTATGGGCCGATTTCGCTTTTCATCACTTATTCACATTTCTTCTCTTCCACTGACGTGTTTGTTTTCCTTTGTTGAACTTTATACATAATTCAGAGATAAATAATATGACTTTGGTCACCACAGAGGTTGTTGCATTGACACTGGCTTCAGCTTCTTGGAATAGCTTTCAGAATTTTTCCACAGAAGCAGGACTGTATCATATTTTCTCTGGTTTACTGGCTAGTCATTTATGCCTGCATAGCAGCAAATACTTATTAGAAGGGACACCTTTTGATATTATTAGATTTATTTGAGAACAGATATATCCTTTCTAGCGGTAAACCTTCCAGTCAAGTCAGTCTCTTTTCTCATGTAAACAGCAGATAGGCAAAGATACAAATAATGAGAAGTCACACATGCACACTCTCTCTCTCTCATTATTAACAACACATAGGAACATTTTTTAGCTTTGTGTGTTAGGTAAAAATATTAAAAACTGGACAGAGGTTTGAAGAAAAGCCACTCAGTCCATCATGATTTGCTTCTTTTCACCATGTGATTTTATTTATTACCAAGTTGACATCAGGTCTAACTCGGTACTTACTTCTACTGCTGTTGGTTAGAGGACTGACATTCACAAAATGAACTTTCCACTTTTTTAGCCTTTGTTGTTATGTCCTTGAAATAAAGACCTTTAATACTTCTAGCTGAATTTCTTGACTTGTCAATCTTTCTTCATATCCTGTTTTCTTGTACTGCATACCATTAGAAATAAATCAGTCTGCATCATGTTAATAACTTCCATGGAAAACTACATGGTCTAGTACCTGTATGATGAAATAAATATATTACTTAGGTAAATGCTACATTAATATGCAATAAATTATGCTGTTTTCATTTTGAATGTAGTGCATTATAGACCATGTATATGTACTTTGATTCTTAAAAGGCAGCAAGAAATGTATTTAATGACACGTACATTTCTAAATTTCAAGAGTTATTAATTTTATAAAATAAATATTTGACTAGCAGCTAGCTTCAGCAAAATGGTCTGAATTTTACTCATCCTTTGCATGCAAATTTTTTTTTTTTTTTCAACAGGTGGTAATAGAATACATTTTACCTCTCCCTTTATCCTTATATTATCCTTGTTACAACACTGCTACTACTGCTAAAGCTGCGCAGGACATATTGAAATTTCCATTTGAATATAAAAACCAACAGAACATGACATGAAACTGGAATCAGTGCTCAAAATGACAAGATTAGACAGAATGAAAACAAAAAAGACTGATTAACAAATTGCCTTCTGCCCAGTTTCATAATTTTTGTCCCCATAATTCTTGCCCATCCCTGCTCCTCATAGTAACATTTTTTTCCTCTGGACACTGAAGTTGTTATTTCCTTTCCTCCACCTGATCCAGGCTTTCCTGTTTTAATGGGAACATATACAAATAAAACATCCATTGTCATAACGATGCTGTTGATGTTTAGTTGTAATCTACTATAGACTTCAAATCTTTTTCTGTTGCTTAGTTTTTGTTTTGTTACCCAAATCACAATTAATCCCAGACACAAAAAAGACCCCTACTCTATACGTCTTTCCAATTTGATAGTGAATCATTGACAGCTATGCTCCAGGAACAGTTTTCTATCCACTTTATCTTTGTAAAATTTTGACGATTTAATAAAGTTGATTAATTGCTCACAAAGCCTACTGGTTCGTGGTTTTGATTCAAGAGACTATCCAAAAACTAGTATTCTCAGGTTCTTTCAGGCAGGAGGAGAATCAGTCATGGAGCCTAGTATCTTTGAATTCTCTTCAGGTAATTCTGTTTATTTATAAATTAGGTACAAGCTCTTCTTTTTCTGGAAAAAAAAAAAAAAAAAGGAGAAATCAAATGGTGGGAGGGTAACTTCTCACAGTGTGAGGTCTTTTTCAGTTAGTATATATTAGAAGTTCTTATTAGGCTTTACTCAGGATTGATGTCTCTGAGCTTTTTGATGCTGTGTTTTTTCTTTTTCTTTCATTGGTATTAGTTCTTCAGTTAGAGAGATAGTTGTTAGTTCACTCAAATATATACATCTATTTTTAAAACATTACTAGAAGAAGGATTCTGCAGCATTTGTTTTTCATGTCTTTGTAGTGGACTCTGTGATGGAGCTATTCATTCCCTACACTAGTGTACTTGTGAATGAAAAGTGCTTCACTATTTACCAGATTCAGTCAGCAGATACCTTGTTTGGAAGGTACCCCAATAATCTCTTTCTGGTAATAAATGTCATCCATTTATGTACTAAATTGATACCTGCAGAAGAATAAACTCCTTTGTGAGATTTCTTTGATCGGTCTAATGTTGCACTCTGTATCCTATAAAGATAAAATGGACTTTGCTCCCTATCTGATATCAGCACCAAATCTTTCCTTTGCACTGCTTTTTCTTGATGGCAATCATCACTATCATGCTATGTTTCTTTTTGCTGGTGTCCAAGAATCCTGTTGCCACCATCCAGGTCAGGAAGCAGAAAGAACCTTTCATGAATATTTTTCATGAGTATTTTGAAACTTTGAGTCCTTCTGGGATTAATGAACATCTTACCCCGACTGTTGAAAGTGGTTGAAATGCTAATAAAGATGTTAACTGAAATCCTGGTTCTACTGGAAACACAGAGCAAATCTCCATGTTTACCAAAAAAATGAACAGTATAGTGACAGTGACTTCTCAACCAAATTTCGCTTCAGCTCATCTGATGCTGGCTCAGGTGGATTTGCTTGCTGTGAGAGCTTTAAAGTCATGGAATGATGTGTACATTCAGTGTTAGAATGTGGTTCAAGGAGGGGAAGGTACTTTTCATTTTTCTCTTTCTTCTCATCTGTGCTGCAGGAAAGAAGAGAAAGTCACATAAAGGTTGGGTACAGCTTTCAAATATAAATACTCAGAATCAGTATTTCATATATTTCTTCTGTGGCATTCTGAAGTCTAACAATGCCACTCTAGAAAATACAGCCTTTTCCAATTGCTTTTTCTAACAGGCTGGTTTTTAATTCTCTCCTAACTTAGGTTAAGTGGTAGGTGTAAACAACTCTTTTTTTAAAAAAATAAAGTTGATACATTTTTAAATGAAAACTTTTCCTAGAAAAGTTAGCTTGGTAGACTAAGGTAGAATTTTTTTTTTTTTGTAGCCAATATAGCCAATTTAATTTCTGTTCACCTACATATACTGTAGTGTGCTTTCTACTCCCATAAATTATGATCATCAGTATATTTTTGCATGGTAACCATAGCAGTGGATGAAATATAAAGCAGTGGGTAAGATGTAAAAATCTTAACACAGCTGTTGAATGCAAACAACATTTAAAACTTAAGCTGATCCTGGTGCACTCCACATTACATGCTTCAAAGGCTCCTGGCACAACAAAAAAGCTGTATAAATAGGTTGGCACAGGCAGCAAAGACAGATGTTGCCTCCACCTCCACCCATAGGAATCTGACTGCTAATTAAATAAACCTTTTTAACTTTGTTGATACGGTCACTTGGGAAGTCAGCTAGGGAAGATGGTGTGTCTGTAAACTAGAGTCTGGGGCTTTTTGCAACAGCTTTCAGCAAGCACGCAATAGCTTGCATAGTGAATGTTAAAATGATTGGTTGTTGCAAAAGGTAAGTTGATTGTTCCAATTGGTGGTAACTCCTATAAAAAGCTGTAGCAGAGTGGGCTGAATTTTCAGATGCTTTTAAAGAACAGACCCAGTGTAATATGCTCCAATTGAGAGATTCTTTTTACCGCTTGAAGTGACGTTGTGCGGCAACAAGGCCAGGAAAGCTGTTGCATGTGTTCATGTTATCACAAAGCAGGTGGTATTTCTGTTCATTTCTGAAAAGCACGTTTGAAAGCATTTGTGATGTGTTGTTTCTTCTATGCTGTTATAAAGTCAGGTGCAGATTTCATGCCACACAGAGGAAACCCAGCTCCCTAAAGCTGCAAGACTCGAGGGAATAACCTGTAGCTGCAGCGTCTTCTTGCGTTTTGGCCTTTTCTCAACAATTTTTGAGACTTGTGAGACTTAAAATGACAAGCATATTGCTGTTTTATGTTCCAAAGCTTTCTCCCTCTTCCCCTTTTCTCATCCAAAGTATGTATCTGAGATCTGATACTCCAAAACAGGGTGATCTTGCTAAAACTGAGTTTGGCTGGCCTTGGCTTACAACATGTCAGCACACTGCGTGGTGAGGAAGCCACAGTTCACCAAACATACATTCGGTAAAAATGTCCAGTGGTGGAGAATCATCTGTTACACAGATTAGGTTATTTTAAATGTTAAAAAGGTGATTTCTGGTTTCCTTATTCAAAAAAACTGTGTTCAAATGCCCCTTAATGAACAGAGCCTTAAAGATCTGCATGAGAAAGGATCCTTATCTTTGTGTTTAGCCTCTAGAGTTTGAGCTGCAAAGGTAAGGAGAGGGGCTTTTATATTCTGTCAGAGGAAAGAAGTGAGGATTTGTTTCTCAAAGTGGATCCTACTCCATAAAAATCATTGACTACATGTAATTGCTTAAAGTAAGTGTATAAAACATACTTTTAATTTTCTGTGTAATTCTAGATGTTGGCATACTATTTCAGGAGAAGTGTAATATTAATTAGACTTAGAGTTTGTCTTGATTATATGAACATAATTAGGTTATTCGGGGTACATTTTCCAGTTATTGATTATTTTCCAAATGGATTCTTCTTTTACTGAGATCAGAAAAATTGATGAACTTAAGGACTTAAAAATAATATTGATTCATATCCTGTTCTCATGATGTGTGTGAAGGTCAGTTTTGACGCATCATCTTAATACATTGTTTTCCGATTTTGGTTACCATTGAGGGTGATGGCCAAATTTGCTTCTGGCAGAAGTATTATAACTTCATAAAAGTTTCATTAAAGCTGTGAATGAAAGAGATCAGTTTAGTAAGTGGAATATTTGCATTTAGCAGGGCCTGTGGATGTCACTGCTCAGCCATTTTTCTTTGAAATTTATGTCAATGTCTTCAGGTCCATATATACCATATTATTTTTCTTTTATCTCCTGTAAAAAAGAACATAGAACACATTTATAAAAATTTATTTCAAAGCTCCTTCTTGGTAGGCCAATATTTAGCTCTTATCACAGCTTTTTTCTCTATGAAGCCTTGAAGTTGCATCCTTCCTGTTTCGATTTTTCTATGGTGTGTAAGTCATGGAAGCTAGTTAAATTTGGCACCTTTTTTAAAAAAAGTTATTTTGCTTTAAGTTATAAACATGGTGTTCTAGGTATGGATTGAGAAACATCTTAATTTCATCTGAAAATAATCACATAAATGCCTGTTTATTTTCCACTAAATTGTCAAACTACCTGTTGTTCACAATGCACTCTCTGAATTTGACCACAGTGTTTCCCAAAAAATACCATTAAGAAAATAGATATTTGCATTTAAAAAAGGAAGGAAAAAAAAAATCACTGCTGTTAGACCTTTTCATTTCTTCTCTGCTTTTTTTCTGTTTTTTTTTTTTTTTTGTGTGTGTGTTGTTTTTTTTTTTGTTTGTTTAAGCAATGCATAGAAAGCCAAGACATTACAGTCTGCTTGGCTGATCACATTGAACAGATGGGTTTGTGTCTTTATTTTTTGGAAACAACCCATAGGTATTTTGCTAGCAAACCCGCTGTTAGTAATCATCTTCACTAAAATTCACAATTTTCTGTAAACTGAAGACATTTTGAATTCTTAAGCCTTAAAGCAGAGACTGAATGCTTTTGTTTGTATAAAAAATTGTATGCTTTAATTTGGGGTATTCTTTCTATTCACATGCTTTGATAGAACTTGAATGTGATGTGAAAGGTTGTGTGTACTACAAAAAGCAGATGAGTTTAACATGAAAGAGGAGAAGCAAAGATATGGATTGTGTAAACTCTGGATTGGGCAGTTAGTTTTTTCTCTTCCAAAATATGAGTAGTTTCAAAAAGATGTCTGAGATTTCAGCCTTCGGTATTATCTGGCAGCTGAAGTGTGATAAAACTAATTTCTTAAGAACTGTCATTACTAGCAGTAACTCTCCTGACACATCACATAGTCATCTTTGTCAGCCATGTAAAGTTATCTGTGTTTTCTTACTGCTTCAATTTTTACAGAAAATCAATAAAACAATTTATGATAATTTTTTTGGTAGTCCCCATAAACATCTATGACAGTAGTACAGCTTTAACAGTGTGACTTAATTTTATTACCAAGGAAAAACAAAAATAACACTTGCAACAAGTAGATGAAGTTACACTTTGTAAAACTGGTACATATCAATGAAGATTCAGCTACAGCAGTTCCAAGCAGGTAATACTCAGATTTGTGTAACAACATTACACCTCCCCCCCCACCCCTTTCTTTTTAAAGACATCAGACAAGGCTTTTATAGGTGCTATTAGTCATATTTGCTTATTCTGATAGAACTTCTGTGTTTTACAAAGTTTCTTTTAAACAGGATAACAAAAGGAGTTTCTCTTCTAACAACTTAGCAGGAAAAAGACATTTTCAAGTAGAAGCTTGTAGATACTGTAAGTCATACTTAGCTAGTTACCATATAATGAATAAGAGCAAATTGTGCATTTCATGAAAAATGATTAAATATAATCATATGCAAGCAGATATTTACTTTTCTAACCAATACATCATAAGTTTTTTTTTGTTGTTTAGACAATCCTTTTTTATCCCAAAATAAATATTCTATAGCTTCAAAACACGTTCTCAAAGATTATACATCTTGCAATTAAAATTTTCCATTAGTCTTTAAAACTGGAATAAAATAAACCAAATTACACTTCACACTGAAATAGCCTTCAAAGTATTTACTTCCTTAAAATATATATTAATATTTTACAATTTAGCAATTGCCACTGTTGCTCATTTGCATAACTTGTAACCATAATAGTTCTTCATTATCATCTTAAAAAAACCCAGTAAAGGTCATATTTGTAAAGTATTAGGTCAGGTGTATACTTTTTTTTTTGGCATGTCTCTTTTAATCAAAAAGGTGATGCCAGCAAAGACCACACTTTAACTGGTGAAGAAATACAGTCTTAGTATAGTTTATGTGTGTCTCAAGATTGGCATAAGGAACATAGTAAACCAGCCTCTTGCTGAGGTAAGCTGCATCTCCACTCAGAATGTTAGTCACTGTGATTATAGAGCCATGTCCTTTCTAGGTGAGGCAATAGATATATGTAGTCAAATCTGTGCTTGCTATCTACAACATGAGCTTTAATAGTAATATCTCTAATTTGCACTTCTTGAAGTATTTGAAAATTTTATTGTTTCATTTGTTAACATCTTAGAAGAAAAAAGTATTTCACAGCCTCTTTTCTGTTCATACTTGCCAGTTCATGTTTCTGTGGCTACAAGAGGGGTACTTAGAAAATGGGGAGAACACAGTCTTTTTGTATCTTGCAAAATAAATATTTATAATCTTACAATTTTAAGGTCTAATGGTACCTAGAGTGAGATGTACTTAAATGAGAGCTCGAGTCTCTACAAGAATCATCTTGTAACATCTGGCTTACCTGAAAGATTGAGGAGAAAGCAAAATGGCACTGGAAACTCTTTTTGTATGTATTTAGAGGCATTAATACAAAGACAGGAATTCTTCTTGATGTGTGTCCTTCCTACCTGTCTACTTGGCTGCATAAATGTGCAATAAGCTACATAACAGGTCCTTTCTCCCATAAACAACAAATGGGACCTTCAGCTTGAACAGAACCACCAAAATGAGCAAGCAATACTGTCTTCCATTACATGCTGTCTACATTATTTCCACTTGCTTTTATTAAATTCCTTCACCAACTTCTTTGAATAATCTTTGACAAAGAGGATAAGATTTGAGGATTCATCTTCATTTTATAAGTTTTCTTCAAGGCTTTTTTTGTGTCTTTGGGCAAACTGTGTGGCCCTCTCTTTCCTAGACCTTTAAAAATAATAACTTGTAGTAATTTTCCTAATTTTGCTTGATATTGCCTTGGTATACCTTTGAAGTTGTGAGGGACAAATGATCTACAAAGTCAGGATGTTTTAGAGAGACTAATTTTCCTTCTAAGTGTTGACAGATTATCCGTTATACCTCTGCGTTATTTTCAGGTTAAAATGAAGGTGTTCATTCAGACACGATTTGTGGAAGACATTTAGAAGTTTTAAATTCTCTGGTATGTCACAGTCAGTAAAAGCACCAAAAGCAATGTTTAGAATATTTACATAACAATACCAAGACTCAACCTCTATTATGTTTTAGCTATAACTATTCAGAAATATTTATGCTGGCTTTAAAACATTATATGGGTCAAACCATCTCTAAAAATTTATGTGGAAGTATGTTTTGTCTAGAACTATTTTATGCCAAACATAACTGAATAATTGAGTTCTGAGTATAATACTGAGTAAGTAAGATTTTGAGTGCAATCCAATGCAGACTAGTTAAGAGAAAAGTGTATAATTACTGCACAAAACTTTTGGGTCTGATCATGATTTTTACTGACTTAAAGGCTTGCCTATATCCACTGGGAATATCATCAGAAATACCATGCCATGTACCCCAGAAAATGCCATTGCGAACACCTTTGTATTTCTTGTGGTAGTACTTGCCATTGAGGTTGGCAGACAAGCACGCATCAAACCACCAGCCAGAGCTGTAGTATGCCCCACAGTTTCCTGATGGATACCTATCATTGTCCTTGTCTGGAGTTGTAAAGAACTTTTGATCGTGGTTGTAATGCTTGCTGTAGTGAAGGGCATCTCCTGCTGTGCCGCTGTAGCCGTGAACGCTTAGACGGTACTTTAGATATTCGTTGGCCACATAGAAGTGTTCATATTTCGCGTACTCCCTGATACCATTAAAATCTTCAAGTTCAATTCTTAGCTGCATTTCCTGGCTCTTTGTCAAGAGGTGAATTTTGTCATTCCCCAGCCAAAACTCCCTGCTGAGGTTTCCAAAGCCATTTTTGTAGTCATTCCAGGTTCTGTTAAAGTTAGTGCTACCATCCTGACGCCGTTGCAGCACTGTCCAGCCGCCTCCATGTGTTCGCATGTCACAGTAAACTTCAAAGCTATCATTTCTGGGGTCAGGGCTAATCCTGTAGATTCCGTTACTCCTTCTGCCTGCTGTGTAATGATCAGCACAGTCTCTCTGCATTATTTGTATAACTGGGGGAAGAACAGATAGTGTTAGAATAAACATAATTTCAATTTCAAAATAAGCACACAGGCTGATGTGGCATACAGAACTTGGATTGGATAGGCTTCTACATAGGAAATAATTACAGCAATTTCAGTTCTAGAGAGAAACAGTTTTCTTCCATCAGGTTTATTCTATAGTTCACGCCATCTAGAATCTGCATCAGATAGTTGCCTGAAAAAAAACATTTAAAGACTTTGTGTATCAAAACTGCCTAATAGGGGGGCATTTTGATTGTTTCCTTTCCCCTTTCTCCTTATCTCTACCCGTCTCTTTATCCTTTCACTACCTCCTGTAAGTTCAGACCAATTTCTTCAGTCGAGATTTCTAATGCTTTGTTTTTTGACACTTGCTGCTTTTTGTATTTAAGGATATTCCATCACAACCCTTTCTATAATTTAACTTTTCATCTGGCAGTATGTCAGAGAAAAAGCTTTCTCCATATGGGAATGACATTAACCTGGCTGTTGTTCAGTTGACATCATTTGATACAGAACATAACATCATTAAGAATATTTCATGTCTTAATGTTGACTGTACTTTAGACAACAGGAAAAAAAAGTAATAAAATTGTCTCATTTATTGTAGTAATACTATTCCTAGAAAGATGAAGCTAGAAAAGTGATGGTGCTTTCCTGTTTATGTGGCATTGCTGGCTTTACAGTAAGAAAAAGTTTTATCATGTACCATTAACACAGCTTTTTTTTGCATCGATAGATGATGTATTCTTTTCAGAAGAAAAATACCCCCAGGTTTTTCCTGCAGAGTGGAAATCCATTTTTGATCCACAATGTCATAAAGTAATGACACTGTGTTCAACCAAATGGTATTATAATTCCAAGTTCTTAAGTAAGTGATACAGAGAACTGTCAGAATTTCTGAGTTAGTCAAAATCATAATGTTCATTCTTATTGCAGATTTCAATTTATGTGCCTGTGCCTGCTTAAATGACATATTTTTCCTAGAAAAAAATGAAACAATTAAACTGCTTCTTGAAAGAGAGGAGTGTTCTCAGGCTGCAGCAGAGGATAAGACTCAGGAGTCCTTTTTTGCCTGTACAAAAAACTGCCTGTACAAAAAACTAGGCATCTATGAAAGCTTCTTGAATCCACAACAGTCTCATTATTTCACTGAACTGTAAGATGTTTGGTGGAACAAGTTTCAGAGCAGATATTGACAGAGAATATACATTTCAGCTAAAATGCTTTTATAATCCAACTTCTATTTAAATAAAGTTTTGCTGTTAACTTTCAGTGGAAGCAGGAATAGCTTCTGTATGGGGAAAAGTTGTAGCTGTTATCCTTGCTAGTTTTCATAGTGTACATATTGCTGCTACAAACAATTTTAGCATCAGTTACTGTAAAATATAAGAAATATCCACATGATGATATACTATGATTAGTACTCAACATTTCAGTGTGAGAAATCTCTAAAATGGAATTAGTCTGTTATGAAGTACTGTACTTGAATTTGATTCATTCCCATTATCATTCTTTTTGTGAATGTTTTATATCTGAATTAAAGTAACTGATTTATACTGATATATATCTGATTTAAGCAGATTGTTGATATAGTAAATGCATTACCTTTATTATTATTCATTTGCTGTTTTCACACTGTCAAGAATTTCAGCTGTACATACACTGTACCATCTGCAGATCCTTCAATTTTTAATATGGGTAGACAGAAGAACAGTTTTATTTTAAACTTGAATGCTAAGCAACAGAGGCTTAAAAACTGTAATGCAGCCTGATTTTCCTTTGCTTTATCTCTAGAGAACCCTATCTTCATATGTATGATCTAAGTGGTAGAATATACAGACCATCTAGTGACTATTTCTTGATTTGAAAGATTCTTATATGTGCTATAAAAACTTTATGACTTTGAAAAAAACTTCAATCTTCTCTTAATGAGTCAACATTAGAAAGAAATTATTAGTTCTATTTCCTAATTTTAATTAGGACAATTAAAAAGTAATAGAAAAAAAGTGTTTGTCAGTGATAACACCTGTTTTCTATTTTATATTGCTTAGATATTAGATTCATGTTAAGGGTTTAGTATTAAAATGGTAGTACATACATTACCCTAGAGAAGTACTTAACCTTTTTTATCTAAGCCTTTCAGATATTCACTGTGATGGTAGAAATATTCTTTTATTATCCATCTGTTTAAAAGTTTACTAGATTATCTTGATGTTTAATAATGACTTGCAGACTATTTCAGAATAATTACAGTTTCACATTGAAAAAAAACCATAAAGGCACACCTAGAGAAAGTTTACCCCTTGTCATCCAAGGAGAAAACATACATAGTTCACTGATATTTAATATCCTTAATGAAGGGTAGTAGGGTGTAAAATAGTAAGTTAATTTGTCATGTTTACTAATTGAATTGGAAAAAAAAAAGGGTGGGGGGGGAATTTGAAAATTCATGTTTTAAATCCCATAGTAAAGTCCAGTTCTAGGAGGAACTGAACACCTGCAGTTCTCAGTAACCCTCTAGTGGCAGCTGAAATATTTTACAGCAGTATAAATAAACACTACAAGAGCAAATACTTTACTTGTGAAGTTAATAGCACAGCTATTTAGTTAAAATAAATTGTTTGCCTAATATTTGTAAAATGCACAGAAAACTTATACAGGCAGTAAGGATTAACAGGTTACGTACCGGGTCTTGGTTGCATTGCTGGACATTTAGAAGAACATTTGTTATCAAGGCTGTTCACAACAAATGTCAAATTAGCAACTTTGCTGTCCACATAATGTTCTACATTGTTCATATTTATGAGGCTCATCTTCTCTAAACGACCCTGCAGTGTCTGAATCTGGCTCTTTGCATTTTTCAAGCTGGTTGCCATTCTGTTAACTTTGCTTTGCAGGTCCTTTACTCTGTTATCTTGGATTTTGCTAGTTTCTGCTGGAGTTTCTGCATTAGGTAGCTGGAATTCATTACTACTGTCTCTCTCTTGGTTGTCATCTGCCTGCAGCTGGCAGCATTTCTTCAGCTTGTTTACTGCTTCTTTGAGGGTCTGTACTTCTTTGAGAGTCTTCTCAAGCAGTCTGAATTCTTTGGGTAACTGGATGGTCATAGGAGGCAGATTGATCTGATAAGGACAATCCTCTCCTCCATCACATTTCCGATTAGTTTTGAGCTTTACAGGACAAGTCTCAGTAAGTTTTCCTTCTTTAGCATCCTCTTCATCTTCTAAAATAACTGCAAACACATTTGTTAAAGTGAGGAGAGCTGTCTTCAGCAAGACTAAGTAAACGAGCAGCTTCATCTTCACAGAGAAACTAGCAGTATGAGGAAGTGTGCAGAAGTGGAACAACTTTATAAGGGCAGCTTGAAGCCTGTGAGTTATCAGACTGCCTACACTGTTCTCAGAAATGGGTGGGAGTGCTTGCATCACGTGTGATTAATAACAGAGCAAAGTAGGTAGTGCTTGCAAGAGTAGCATGTTTCAGTGAGTATTCCTGACTCAGAACTAGTGTATGTAAGCAAAATTATGAAATGCATCTGTGCTGATCACTTATGCAATTTAATTTCATTCCTTGTTGCACATGGATTTTCTTTTTTTGGAAAAAAAAAAAGATCAGTCCTCTAACATCTATTTCATAAGATCTGAATGTTCTAAAACTGCTTTTCAAAACCAGACTGCAGTTTTACCACAGCAGGTGGAAAAGGGCAAAACCAGCCCCTTTCTGAGTATGAGGTTTATCCCAGTAATAGCTTTGCTGTCACCCAGTCCCCTTATTCCTAAAACTGTATAGGTTCATGAACAGATGTATTCATGAAAATGATTTAAATCTCAAAGCATGTTGAAATGCACATATTGTTTTAGTTCCAAACATTTTTCAGGATAGTTTTCACAAACTAAAGAGGATGAACAGCAGTTTCTTCCTCCTATTTTGCTTAGCACTGCTTAGAATAGTTACCTGGAATATTCATGTATGACACATCACAGTTAAAATTCACTGTTACCTGATTCTGAGAAATTCTCACCTTTCTAAGTAAAGGTAAGGGAACTTACCCTCCCCTGCTTTGATGCCTGGGATCCTAGTTGTTGGATTGATTGTCCAGAAAACCCAAAGCAAGTCCTGGTCTTCTGAATAATGTCCTGAATTCTAAATCCAAAGCAAGGCAGAGAGCCAGGGAAGAAGCTCCCATGGGCCCATCAGTTTGGGGCATTCTTTTCTGTATTCCTGATTTTCAGTTCCTGCTTTTCTTTTTATTGTGCCTTGTATCAGCTTTAAGAGTTAATCATGTACTTCAGAGGACTAATCACACCAAATGGAATACTTCAGCTCTAGGTGACATTTGCCAGGTACTTCCTCATTTTTATTCTACAGCCACCTTTGCCATTCTCACGTGGTGCCTATGCAATTTTAATAATCTGTGTCATTTTCCTTGTGCCCCAAAGGAAGGCTACACGGGCACATACATATTCGTGCATTCATAGCTCACTCAAGAGCCAAATAAACTGCATGAGTAACGGGTTTTTACACCAGTTCTTGTTTAATTAGTCCAATCTGAACAATTTATGTCCCTAAACCCTATTTGAAATTACTCATAATACAGATTAAACATTAAACAAACATTAGTCACACACATACTCCATACTTTCATGATCTCTGGAATGTTACTAGCTTTTATAGAGACCACAAGCTTATATTGATAGTACAGGAGGGAGGCTTGATAAAAAAACCTACTTGTCTAACCTGCTGCAACAGTTCCTTCAGATTCCTGCGTAGCACAATGGTCTGGGCACTTTCTTGAGAAAAGGGGTTTGAATCTACCTTTCCCATATTCTAAATGAACATCCCAGAAACTGCCATGGCACTTCTAGTTATGTGGCAAAACTGTGTATCTCTCCCTTTCAGATCATGATGGTTCCTCAGCAGTGAGGTGAAAGATCCACCCCAGACTGCAACTTGGGTGTAAAATATTGACATCACTTTGGTTTTGTTAAAAATGCATCAAAGCTGAAATGTTTGTAAAGGTGAAATGTATGATTTAAATTTGTGACTAAAATTTTAAAATTTTTCATTTGATTGATAGGATCCTACATTTTTTTATCAGTCTAATATCAGGTGTTTACAGAGCCTTGTTCTCCTATTTGGCTGCTACTGTCAAATTGAGGAAAGCTATACCAGCCTATTTTGAGGGCCTTTAGAAATATAATCGAATTCCTAAATCCTAGTTATATGGGAACCATATTGCCCCCACACTGCTGTTTGTTCAATTTACAATGAACTCAGCTGTGGGACTTTGGACTGGAAAAACTATTCTGTATCTGTAAAATTAATAATAATTATCCTTGGTAGACCACATCTTATGAATTGCCTTGAAATGTTTAAATGTTCATCAAATATTGTTGTAATTTATGACTGTTGTGCTGCATTGAAAGCCTAAAATATCATTAGAACTTAGTAACTTCAAGAAGGGCAGAAATATCTAGTAATGCTGAATGTTAAAGAAAAGAAAGTTCAGATAGTAATGTGAGGTATCTGAGTTTTTTAATCATCTTTGTCCTGAGACATTCATTCCTTGGTCCCTTAAATACGTTCATTTTGGGATACTTACTTCGTCGTTTGGGTGAGATTTCTGTAACTTGAGATGCTCTGCTATCCTTCTGATTTTGTTACTCGTCTGATCAGCAGTCTGTTTGGAGCCTGAAATACCCATTTCTACATCAGATATCTGCACGCTTCTCCTACCTGGAGCAGTCTTCTAACTGAGGACTCGTCTTTCTTCTTGTTCTGTCAGGCAATGTCCATTCCCAACAATTTTTCAGCTCTCTCTTCTTCCTTCCGGAACTCAAAGTAATATGCCCCAGCCTAATTTGTGTTTTGCACCTCTTATCTTCCTCGGGATAAATGAAGCAAACTTTCAGTTTTTAACAAATCTTTGCCCTTAGAAGGGGCACTGAGCAATCTTAAACTGTAAGATGCTTATGCAGCTTATGGCAGAAATACTGGACCAGATAAAATTGAGAACTGCAGTTTGTTTATAAACAAAGTTTCTTCCCAGATGGGGCTTTTCTAGATCCCTAGAGTGTTCTGTTTAATACTTAAAACTTCAAAGTAGTTAAGCAATCACAAAACCCAAAAGCAAAGCCAGTCTTTTTCAACTGTTAAAGGATCTAGCTGAGTAACAGCCAATGACCACAAGGGAGAATTTTCTACCAAGGTCTTTTGTTTGGTTAAAGGTCATTTTCTCATAGCTTTTCATCTCTTTTAGTCTTCTTTTTAGGAATCTACTTTTCCTCCTGTGGACTGGAGATATCTTAATCTTACAGACATATCTTCCTAAAGATAAGAAGATAACTGAGAGCTTGTGATATTCTTAAATTCTGCTGAAGATTTTATATCTGTTCCCAGAACTACCCAGTGGTTGCAAGGTTAAAGAAGTAATATATTTTGGTTTAATAGACTTGTCTCAGGACTGTTTATTCAAAGTTTATCAAAAGCAGCGTGAACCATTTCCCATGATGTTTTAGAGCAAGGTTTCTTTTCTGGCAGATAATGGAAAATAGGTCAAATAGAAAACAAGAAGGTTAAGACTGTAGGCAGATGTTAATTTAACTCGTGACTACGGCAATTTAAAACACAAAAGTTTGCCATTTTGGATTTCTGTGTGTGCTGGGAGTTAACATCTCCTGCAGAAGAGTTGCTGCAAAACACCCAGGTTTGTGCAGGCTGTTTGAGTGATTGGTATGAACAAACCTAAAGCACATCTCGGTTCATTCATATAAACCATTTTGGTGGCAAAGGTGGAATGTGTTAAGATTCAACTGCTGCAGTAATATTCTTGATGTTTTCTATAGACTTCAGTGATTGTGTGATACGTTTTGGCTGAGAAAGAGGATGAAAAGCAATTAGATTCACTTTCAGTTTTTCCCACAATGTGGAATACATACCAGAAGTCCATATTAGAAACAAATTTTGATTTAGGATTCTTTTTGGTTAATTCAATTATTTTTTAATTTAGTAGTCATTTTTCAGGCAAACAGTATTTTTGTTGTCCACTGAATCGTAGGACTACCTGTTCAACTTCCTCATGTGTCTTATGAGAACACATAGGAGCATGAAAAGGAAGGCAGTCCTATTCCATTTAATTTAAATTGTTAATATTCTGGGACACAGATTACATTGAGCTTGTAGCCACACGGATTTCTTATCTGTTTAAAGTGGTCTTTGCTTTATAAATTCTGGTGACAGGCAGGAAGACAACACTTACATAGAGCATATAAGTAGTAGATAACTTATTTATATAAGCAATTGTAAATGTAAGACATATTAAAAAATTCATGTGATCAAAGAATATCACTCCTTCTGTCAAGGTGTTGGGACCATATTTTAAAGAAAGAGATCCATGAAACTAAGTTTCTATTCATTCTGTTTCTCCCATGGCATCTGAAGATCTGCCTGCCCAAAATCTAGAATTTACTGCTGAATACTTCAATTTTCTATAGCCACAGATGATGCTGTAGTTGGCCAATTATATGGAATACATAAACCAGAATGAACTCTAAGAATGATGATATACCAGATACAGAAGCCTCTCCCTGCTCTGTCTTTTTGGAAACATTTCTTTTTGATTCCTGCAAACCTGCTCCAGTAAAACCAGCCAGTGTAAGACTGTACTGGATACTCAGTATTGTCTCGAGATTCATGGCCAAACAGGTGATAGCAGGAAAGCTGTCTCCTTTCCTGAGACACCTACCTTACCAGTCTCTTATCCCCGCTTTTACTGAGCCACAGTTGGCCACCAGATGCAATATTTTCTCACTATCATCTTGATGGTGGCTAATTTTGATATTGGCCATGTAGGGATTACTGTTTCCCATGATCTAGAGGACAAAACTACTGTTATGACCTATGCCTTGGGAAAATATGCATGATATTATTTTTCCTAGTTGTTATTTGTTAGTTTTAGAAGGCTTTTCAGCAGTTTATTTTTCATTAAAGGATGCCTGTCTGATCCATCTGTAATTAAAAAAGTAAAATTGTAGAAATTCTGTGTAAGGCAATACAGTGCTTTATCTACCGTAAGTAGGTATAATGTTTTTCATGTATGCCTTTACCCCACTTTCAGTTTTGTCTTGTTTATGTATCATCATCTGCATATAGCTTTTTTTGTGCTAAATGCTCTGTAGTAGACTGTGAGCCTTTCGATGGTATATCGATATAAAAGACTCTATATCAAAATAAAGTGAGTAGATATTAATAATTTCTCAGACTCATTTTTTTAGTGTTTGACTTTTGTCTTCTGAGTTACTGGCTTGTTGTATGTGGAACCAATGCAGTCAAGTCACTTTCCTTTAGACAGCAGAGTTTAAGGAACCGTAAAACTTATGTCTTCACTTTGTAAAATAATGACATGCAATATTTAAAAAGTGCGTGCGATCTTCTTATTCATGACATGCTTTGCTTGGAATAGGAAAGAAGACAAAATAATTTGTGAAGCACTTTATGAAATACAAAAAGTAATTTTGTTAAATTTTAAAAATTGTTTTAGCTTCCAAGTAGAAATGGCTTAGAAAATAGTAAAAAATAACACTTTTAAGGGAAAACAGATTTACATATAAATGTGGTTTTATACAAATATATTGTTACTTTGTTATAATTTTGCTCATCACAAACATCAGGAGGGAGATGCCTGACTACATTTGTGCAACCAGTAATCTCATGGTTTCAGGTATCATTGTTTATCACCTAAATTAAATGTTGACAAAACTTAGTGACAAATATTTTTCTACTTGAATGACTAATAAATACGCTTTTCCTGGGGACTTCCCGTGCTTATCTTAAAAAATATACTGCCTGTCACTATAGGTATAGTTACAGATGAGAGGAATCCCACTATATTTTTTAACTCTAATGACAGCATTAGTTTAAAAATTGTATTGCAGTTTTCTTTACCTTCTACCATCGTAACCTTTCTCCGGAATAATGACTTAAGGCATATTGTTCCCTAAATATCTGGAGTATAGCTATTCCTGTCTGTACTTTAAATGTTTCCCAATGGAATTCCCAAATGGAATGCAGAATGTCATTGAAATACTGATAGCTACAATTTATGGTGTAACTAAATATTTACAGTCTTAAATTAGTGATTTTTATTTTCTCTTAAAATACTTAGAAATATGTGCTGAAACCTGGAATATTGTTGAGTAGAGAAGTTCTAGATAGTTTTAGAAGTGTTAGTCTTCTATAACTGTATAAATATTTGAGACATTGAAAAATGAGTGATGTAGATGACTGAATAAAAAGTGTAATGATGATAATTAGTGGGCATATCTAAATTGTGATGTAACACTTTACATTAAAAAGAGTTCAGGTAATCTAAATATCTGTTATCTTTGGCTTCCTCTATTGTCAAAGGCAAGTAAGAGCCTCATTGAGTATATTTCTTGTTTCTTATAAATGCTGGAAAGCACTCTGAAATAATTTAATGAGTTAAATTTTATTATTAAAAAGAATCAGAATCTTAAATACACTGGTTTAATTATTATTCTGTATTCTGGCATCTCTTTTTGCCTTTCTTATGCTTCCTGAAGTCTAAAGGCAATACATTTCAGTCTTCAGCTGCATGGTTTGGAAAAAATACGCAAATGAGTCAAAGTAAGGTGGTCAATATTTAGATTCAGTATACTTCAGGACAAGTCAGTATCTTCTTTGGGGTAAAAAGTAGAGAGAGCTGTTGGTACATCAGCAGAATACAGAGACTATCTTATAACAGGTGCAATATTTATTGAGCCACTGCATGCTTACTCAGTCACTGCATTTTAAAACTTTGACAGGACAGTGCCCTGAGGTAACCTGGTCTCATTTCAAAGCTATCCCTACTTGAAGCCAGAGGTTGGAATGAATGGCATCCAGAGGTCCCTTCCAGCCTTAATTTTTTTGACTCAGCTATGCTCCTGTATTACATGGAGTTTATTTTATTCTTTACTATATGCTCTAATAAAAGTTATGTAAACAAAGTATTCTGGAAAATGAAGTGCATACTTCAAGCCCTGTAGCAAAAGTGGTGAAGATGGTAAAAACTGTCCTATGTATTTTTCAGGTGAATCTGATTACATTGTCACAGAAGTCATTATGACCTTTAAATTCTCTGGCATTGGTACCTGTAGTTTGTAGAGCAGTTTTCTTGTGGTTTGGGTTTGGTTTTTGGTGTTTTTGTTTTGTTTTGTTTTGTTTTTTTCCCTAAGATAAATGTATTGCCAGAGGTTACAAATGCTACCCCTATAGACTTTTAATTCTTGTTCCTACATTTTTGGATGCCCCATCTTGAAGTAGCCAGGACATGATCTTCAGAAGTAATGAGAAATCATAGAGATTCTTAAAAATTGAGAACAATATAAACGATTATATTTGGCCATTTAGAAGCCAAGTTAGTATGCAGCGTTTTTCTTCATTTCATTTTATTGTTAGCATACCACTGTCAGTTCAAGTTGATGGCAATGGGGATGCTAAGGACCTAGAGCAGATGCTCCTTGTTTTCCATTTCTGTGTAGACAGTTCTGTGCTGTTCTGGTACAAGTGCAAACTCAGATATAAACTTGCTCTGAGAAATGGGCTGAACTTGAGGAAGCTTCAGTTCAACTAGTGCATTATCATGAGTCCAAGCTTTTGTTTAAATAATTTGGAGATATCAGGTACAAGCACGTCAAACACCAGCAGATACCCCTAGCTCACCTCTTCCAAAGGGTTAAATAGATTCTGTGGAGACTGATAGCCAGCAATATGGATAGAAAGAAATGCAAAAGTCATAGCATGGATTCAAGCATGCTTGTACACGTTGTCCCCCTAAAATCTAGAAATAACCCCTGAAAGTCAGTGGGAGACGTTGTTGCCTTCTCCCCAGACTAAGAAACACCTGAGCTGAGTGGTAGGCGTCCAAACAGTGTGGAGTCAATGAGGATTTTGACAAAGGATACAGAGCTTTCTGTTCAAAGAGGAGCGCTTATCCTTTTTCTTCCCTGAATGTTTAAACATTTAAGTATTACCCAAAAGAGGTAAGAAAAGCTCTTCAAATAAACAACACAGAGGGAAAATTCCAAACCTCACATAGCAGACTGGCCAGAAGAGCCATTTGCCAAGCAGCTAATACTGTATTGAAATCCTGGGTGTATACAGACTATAAAATATATTAACCCCCTGATATTTTTCTGTTGTCTCCTATTATGCGGTAAAAGAGTTGTTTGCTGAGACCTTTCAGATGTTTGAAGTAAACAAAATTAATGCAAATTATTGGATATTCTATGCATTAAAATCAAGTGTAGTCACAATGTCTTGTTATAATTACAAAACCTACAGCTTAGAGTGAAGAGGTGGAAAGTGTTATTATTCCATTCAAGCTTAGAATACATTTTAGTTATTTTGCAGTATCTGCAAACATAATTAGAAACATGTGTTAGGTTCATCATTTCTCTGAAATGAAGAGATTCTAGGGACTGTTGAAATTCTTTCCTAGGAAGCCTTCAAGTGTTTCACTTTCATAATGAGTGATGGTAATCAGTAATTTCTTGGTGGTGGCTATATTTATCTTCTGTACTTTTCTTGATGCTTTTTATCAAAAGAGTGTGAGAAGTTAGACCAACATTCAGATTGCATCATCTTTTTAAGTTTGAAATTTGGCTTAGTTTTATTCACTTCTGGAGAGTCCCAAAAGATGCTTAAAAAGCATTGTACTTCAAAATGGGAAATGTCAGAGTTCTTAGAGTTCTTATTTAAATCACATTTGTGTTACAGAAAACTTGGTTTGAAATTCCAGATGAGTTCCTTGGTGTATTGCTTTAAGCTGACTGTCAGAAAGGATTGAGTATAATCTGTTAACATGGAGAATGTAAAAGCCTACTACCCTTAATGCAGGAGTGAGGAGGTGTTGATGTAGTTAGGGCCAGGTTTCACTGGTTTTGCCCACATGGAAAAATACCTCACCAGGTGGGTTGTCTCCCTTCTGTGGTTTTAATTACCATTCATATTCTGACATCTTCTCTTTCTTATCAACATCTCATCTATATCCATCTTCTAGCCTTGGAGAAAATACTGTGGTCCTACATCCAGGGGCTAGTGGACTTAGAGCTAAGATGTAAGGATATACAAGAGCTCCCTCAGATTGTGTGTAACCTCAGATTGTGCTCACTTCTTCTTGGAATTTTCTTCAAGAGATTTTGAAGAGAGCTTTGATGGGGAGCTGTTGGTAGCAAGTGAATATGAACTTATTACTGGTATGGGTATAGAGACAAGTTATGCAAGGGTACAGAACAGCTATTTGAGCATAAGTGTTTTCTGGTTTTCTCACATATTCCTATATTGAAAAGGTTCCAGCCCAGAGCCAGAAAATCTGCCTTTTCCTGCTAGAAAAATATGATAGATATGCCCTTCCCTCTGCCCTTTTCAGAAAAATCTTCCTCCACAGTCTTTATAGGATAGGATTATCCAGTACTTTGTTTCATGGGACTTTTCTCTGATGGATGGAAACAAATTTGCTTTGGAATTTGGGTCTGGGTTTGGTTTTGTTTTGTTATGTTTTGTTTTTCTGGTAGAAAAGCCAAGCGTCAAAAAGCAAGGTAGCATGAAAAAATGTAAGAAAGTTAGAAAATTACACTCATATTAATCGGTTAAAGGTGAGTGTAAAGTAAAAGAAAGGGTAACTTAAGAAACGTAACAGAAATTTTAAATTAAAAGGGAAAGATACACATAAATCCAGTAATAAGATACATACTTCTATCCTTTTTATGTAATTACATTTATGGGAGTATGGGGAAAAGGAAGGCAGAAAGTCGCCAAGCAACCATCCATTAGCAGCCAAATCTTCATCCAACTTTTCAATAATTCTCTGTTTAGATAAGGAAAATCTATTTGAGTTTATCCAGATGATCTTTCAATTTCAACTGTGTTTAAAAATGTATGGGGTCCCAGTTCATTATATAAGGAGAAAGAAAAACTGAGAAAACCAAAATACAGTTAAGTACAACTGACATGGAAAGGGACTAAAAGACTCAACAGTTTAAGAATATTTACCGAACTATATTCCAAACTCCGGATTTGAGATCACCAGTATAACAAAATTATCTCAGTTCTTTCCAGGGAATTATGGTTAACACAGGACTGAAAAAAAGACAACCTTAGTTGCCATTCACAAGCTCTTCTTTTTTCCTTACTATGCTACCTTCTCACTTGTCCTTTTCCTTTTCAGTGTAGCAACATAATTAGTTGAATTAAGGAGAACTACCATTTTACTTGCCCCAGCAACGTGAGAGTTTCCAAGCAATAAAATGAACTATGAGTGTGTCTTGGGAGGAAGGCAGAGGAGTGAAATGTAACTTCTTTTTTAAACTTGGGATATTAGTCTTGGACACAGCTTTTTTTATAGAAACGTGGCTAATACAGATACAACAGACCAGGAGAAAAGGATTGTGAACCTTCATTTAGAAATATTATGTTTGAGTGTGTGTATGTATGTATATATATAAATACTATTGGCTATTTTATCATTACTTGTTTTTTTTGTGTGTTCTTTAATTATTATTTTTTTTAATTTGAACTTTTTTTAAACTAACTTGCAAGCTTACTTCCTTATGTTGAAATCTGGAAGCTCTAATACTAATTACAGTCACTGCTGCCAAAGTATAGTGTTATTTGAATTAACCCAGAGCTTATTCAAATATGAATTGTTTAAACTCAAGCATTTTTACAAATAATAAAAAATGCAGAAATATTTTCTATTTTTTACATTTCGATGATGCTATTATTAGGAATTAATCAAATTATTCAGTGTAGTCTTGTGTTACATGTGTAAGATGGGCCATTTTGAGAATCTTTTTTTTAGAGTAATCTTTGCAAGACTTTTAGCATCAGATTTCACAGAAATCTGGGGACTTTAATACTGACAATACAAGACATTAATGCTCTCTGGAAAGCATTTATTTTCTGAAAGTGTGAGGTGTTAGGTACCTTGTACAAGATATCTCCTTTCATACAGCCTTCTGTCATGCATATTTATAATTTGCCTGCAAAATCAAATTTATTCTGGATGAGGAGAAAAGCATCGGCAAAGCGAGTATTCACTTAATCCGTTTCAAGTAGATTCTTTAAAATAACGTGCTGCATTTTAAAATGTAGTTGTGCTAAATACTGTATATGTCTTTTATAATGATTATTATGAACTTAGTACAAAATTTATTTCGTAGCTGGTGGATAGATATAATAGGCATGAACATTTTTACAAAATTAAGATAATCCGATTATTTGCCCTTAGATTGCAGTTTTCCAAATGCTATTTTGCTGTCTAAAAGGAAACCTAGTAGCTGATATTATTCTCCACTGTAAGGTTTGAATCCTTGTAAATAAAAATATATAAAAGATTTGTGAGGAGATGATATGGAATGGAATGTCAGAGGCAGAAGCATATCTACTCAGATAGGGGATAGGCAAGGTTTGTCATTACAAACTGAGAAGGCCAGATGTTCTTGTTTCCATACCATGTAATAAAGTGTAATATATTCTGAGGAGAAACTATACAGGAAAAATTGTTATAATAGTTACTGTGATTTGCCACTGAGCTGGAGGATGTCCATAGCTACAAGAGGCAGTTTGCTTCAGGACTGTGAATAGCCTTTGCAGAAGATGGAAGGACAATGAATTTCTTGACTCTAATTCCATTCTAGATATTTCCAGATGACTTTTGTTCCTAGTCATCCCAGCTGGAAAACTGTTCACTTCTCAGCTCACCTGATGGCAAACAAGACTGACTCTATCCTTTATACTGTCCACTGAGTACTGGCTCTAAAAGAAGGTGACCCCTACCCACTTTCAGTATCTTTTGCAAAAAGCTGTTACTCATTTTCTGCTGACTGTGCACAACCACAGTTCCAGGTCCAGACAGTTACCTGTTGTCATTCCAGTCCTATCTCTAATTTTTGTTAGTAGTCAGGGACTGGAAATTTGCTGTTCAACAGTATGCTAGAAATGTGTAAGGAAAACAATTGCCAGCCTTATAGGCATTCAGTGAATTTCTGGGAGCATCTGTTGATTCAGCTAACATAGCTTCTGAGGTTCATTTCTTTTACGTATCACCCACTATCATATGTGGGAGAGGCAGCCTTGAAAGGGGCATCATCCCTTCTCTGGTTTTACCACTACAAATAAGACAATTTTTATACAGTAGGCTCATGCTTTTTCTCCCTTCTTCCACAACTATTTCTTCTCCTCAAGGAATTGCCTCTTTCCCTTCTGCTTTCCTGAGAATCTTGGGGAAAACAGTGTGCTGGACTATAATAAAAAATCCTGGGATCAGGTTAGCCCAGTCCTAACTCTGATAGCTTTCCAGATAAAGTTGTGGTAGTGGGAACTATCTGGTGATGATGCTTTTTACAAAAGTCTGACTCTCATCCTTTGACATGCTGGTATGCTATCCATACAGTCTGTCTCGTGTAGTCCTCAAAGCTACATGTCTTCACATTGTATAGAACTAGCCTTATTGGAATAGAGCTCTTCGCTCTGAACTGAACTGAGAAATTAAGTCTAAAAGGTGTAAAAAGCTTATGGATATGAAGGAGAAGACACAGCCTCAAGGACAAGTAAGTTTATTTCGGCAGAAACATTGTCAAACATGGCATAAGTCTGCAGTGAGAAGCTAAGTGGTAAGAAAAACTGGAATTCATAGGTATAGATCAGAGGAGTATGGAGAAAGGACGTTAGTGAGGTACCACTCAAATAAAATAACTATACCTACATATGAGCCTAGGAAATAAATGGGTTGATATAGTGAAATATTTTCATTCTCACAGAAGAGCTAGTTAGTATTGTAACCTTAAATGAACAATATCTTTGGATCATAGAGGATGCCAAAATAAATATTTGAGAGCTGCTTGTCTTTAATCTCATGAAAACAAATGAAAGACAGATCTACTTTCCTTTTCTCAGGGTCTCAGATGGCAAAGATTGTCTTTGCTACCGTGACATATTTTGCAGTGGATCTTAAAAAAAACACATAAATCAAGCAGTTATCAACAAAATGTATACTTCCTTTGGCATATTAACTTGCGTTCTGCTTCTTGACCATAGGACTGGTTCTGGATAGTGTCTCCTGGATATTCAAGAATGGGGCATCTACAGAATAGCCCACAAATGAATCTCTTAAATGGCCCTTAATTCAGCTTAGAAAAAGGTCTTTCCCTGGAAGCCTTGTCAAATATAAGGGTTGAAGTATGACTTCTGGGATTTTCCTGGTGCTGTAGTAACTTTGAGATCTGCACAACCATGTTTCTGGACAGGTTCCCATAGAAGCTGCAGATTTGACTTGCAGCCTCAAAAGACTAGCTATGGACTTTCACAGAGTTAGATCACCTTACGTTTTTTACCTGGATTTAACTTGGTTCTCCTTACCTGTATCCAAAGGAGGGAAATAAAAATTTTTCTGAGGAAATACCCCAGAAGGTACTATCGTATTGCTGCTGTGATACTTCCCAGTGGCAAAATTGGGCTCCTAGTCCTATTTCCTATTTATATTAAGAACTGGCTCATTGGCCCAAGTTTCTGTCCTCAAGGCACCTGAGGAATCACCTAAGAGATGGATATACTGCATCACACACATATGGGTTTTGTAGTACTAAGTATGTGGAGTGGTTTGATCTTTGGTGTTTGCTGAAGGCCTGCACAGACATGTAAGGCAATGCATTCCATGTCCTGGGGATGATCTAGCTCCTCTTTTTGATAATCATATTGCCTGTGGAGACACTTCAAGCCTCAGTTTCACCTGTGCAGGCCAGCTGGTATATACCAAAACTGAACCATTTAAGCGATGAGGTAAACAGGTGACTTTTAGCTTGAGTTCAAAGTCAAGAGCGAATTACCATGAAATATTAATATGGATAAAAAATCAGAGAAGAAAAGGTGGTGTGGGTAGCACTGTAGTTGTGACAGACATATTCTTTATATTCTTATATTTATGCTTTAAATTATTATGTAAATAAGCACTTTTTCATCTGTGTATTTTATTTGGTTGTATATTTGATTTGGTATGTTAAAAGACTGGTATGAACTAAAAGGTTGCAGCAGAATGAAAATATTAGTGCTTAGGAGATTTCATAACTGTCTGTTTCCCTTCCATAGCTATTTTCTACTGGAAAAATCACAGGCACCAGAGTGGCTGAGCTGAAGGGAAAGTACACTCTGCTGCATAAGACTGTCATAAGGTATAATCTTTTCTTAGACTTTCTTTAAGTAGCCAAAACATTACATATTTAAAGTAATTTTCTACTCATGCTGAGGTCTAATTATCATTTAAGGCTTTCTTATATTGATTGTTCATAAAGAGGAAGCAAGAACACAAGACTGAAAAACAGTATTATTTAATAGGAACTTTCAAGGTAATTTGGGATATTTAAATACTTGTTTGAACAACATCTTTGTTTTTAATATAAAGATAATAATAATGGCAATTGGAGGGAAGCACAAACTGCAACAGACAATATGCAAGTTTAAAATAAATACGTATTTGAAGATTGTGTAGCCAGAATTGTAACATATGAAAAGACTATGACCTGTGGAGCTAACATCACAGAGAGAAACTGAAGAGGCTAAAGGCTCGTTTCTAAGAAGGAAAATCTAAATAGGTGTCAATTTTATCTGTTGAAAATATTGACAGTCACATTAGACAGGAGTGCTAATAAATATAGGTTAGAACCTTAAGCTTCAAAGTATAAATAAAACTTGGAAGTTAGGTTTAGTAGTTGTGAGTCTACCCTGCTCCAGTACTTGCTGGAGGAAAGAGAAGAGATCATGCTCATAGCCTGATGCCAGGCTTGAGCAGGGCATGTGTGTGTGTAAGGAAAGAGGGAGGGACAAAGTGAGATGCAATACTACAGTTGTAGTAGGTGAACAGTGTGTCACAGAACAGAGCAGTGCTATCACAAATACCATTTCTTACTACTAATGAAAACATTAGTATTTGCGACTAACAATTTTGATATTACTTATGGCATACCCATAATTATCAGTAAAATCAGTGTCATGATACTTCTGTTGTATTTCTGTAATATCCACCATATTAACAGTATATTAGCCCAATTTCCCTGAGACTCCATATCAAAGCCTGTATGGCAATTCTACTTATAAGAGAACCATAGCTATTCTGTCACTGAAGCTAAAGACTAATTTAAGGAGTCTAAAACTAATTCAAGTTGTACCTGCTGAGTTGGGTTATGCTGGGATTTGGTGTGCCACCTGGCAATCTGAATAGCTACAATTGTTAAGCAATACAATGTAATTCAAAAAGAGGTTCCCAAAATCCTGAAAACAGAATTTTTCTGAAGGTTAGCTGAGTCTTCTAGTTTCATCTTAATAAAATGGGGAGTTAGAATATGGCTCTGACTCTGTAAAAACTCATAGAATCATAGAATGGATTGGAGTTGGAAGGGACCTTAAAGATCGTCTAGTTCAAACCCCCCTGCCATGGACCAGGTTGCTCAAAGCCTGGTCCAATGTGGTCTTGAACACTGCCAGGGAGGGGGCAGCCACAGCTTCTCTGGGCAACCTGTGCCAGGGCCTCACCACCCTCACAATGAAGAATTTCTTCCTGATATCTAATCTAAATCTGCCCTCTTTTAGTTTAAAACCATCCCCCCTCGTCCTATCCCTACACTCCCTGATAGAGTCCATCCCCATCTTTCCTGTAGCCCATTCAAGCCACTCTAAGTCCTCCCCAGAGCCTTCTCTTCTCCAGGCTGAACAACCCCAACTCTCTTGGCCTGTCCTCACAGGGGAGGTGCTCCGGCCCCCTGATTGTGTCCCTCCTTCAGACCTCCTCAAGCAGGTCCATGTCCTTCTTATACTGGAGACACCAGAGCTGGACACAGCACTGCAGGTGGGGTCTCATGAGAGTGGAGTAGAGGGGGAGATTCACCTCCCTTGACCTGCTGGCCACACTCCTCTTGACGCAGCTCAGGATACAGCTGGCTTTCTGGGCTGCAAGTGCACATTTGCTGGCTCATAGTGAGTTTTCCATCCATTACTACTCGTCCTTCTCCACAGGGCTGCTCTTAATCCACTCATTGCCCAGCCTGTATTTGTGCTTGGGATTGTCCTGACCCGTGTGCAGGACCTTGCACTTGGCCTTGTTGAACTTCAGGAGGTTTGCACAGGCCCACCTCTCCAGCCTATCCAAGTCCCTCTGGATGGCACATCCCCTCCCTCCAGTGTGTCGACTGCACCACACAGCTTGGTGTTGTTGGCAAACTTGCTGAGGGTACCCTCGATCCCACTGTCCATGTCACCAACAAAGTTGTTAAACAGCACTGGTCCCAATACCGACCTCTGAGGAATGTCACTTGTCACTGCTCTCCACCTGGACGTCAAGCCATTGGCCATGACTTTGAGTGTGACCATCAAGCCAGTTCCTTATCCACCAAGTGGTTCATCCATCAAATCCATGTCTCTCCAATTTAGAGACAAGAGTGTCATACAGAAGAGTGTCAAATGCTTTGCACAAGTCCAGGTAGATGACATCAGTTGCTCTTTCCTTATACACCAGTGCTGTAACCCCGTTGTAGAAGGCCACCAAATGTGTCAGGCATGATTTTCCCTCAGTGAAGCCATGTTGGCTGTCACCAATCACCTCCTTATTTTCCATGTGCTCTAGCATATCTTCCAGGAGGATCCGCTCCATGATCTTGCCGGGCACAGAGGTGAGACTGACTGGCCTGTAGTTCCCAGGGTCCTCTTTATTTCCCTTTTTATAAATGGGGGTTATATTACCCCTTTTCCAGTCAGAAGAAACTTCTCCAGACTAGCACAACTTCTCAAATATGATAGATAGTGACTTCCATCTGCCAGTTCCCTCAGGACCCGTGGATGCATCTCATCAGTTCCCATGGACTTCTGCATCTCCAGGTTCTTTAGATGGTCTCAAACTTGATCTTCTCCTACAATGGGCAGTTACTTCTTCTCCCAGTCCCCACCTTTACCTTCTGCATATTAGATAGCGTGGCTGCAGCCCTTGCCAGTGAAGACTGAGGCAAAATAGTCATTGAGTACCTCAGCCTTCTCCATATCTCGAGAAGATGACATATAAAGCCATCTGAATTTATTCATATTTCTGCACAGGAATATTTTTGGGAAGTAAAATTAAAAACAACACTCCTAAACCAGTTCAACTCCCTAGAAAATGCAAGAAATATTTTCTTAATGCTCAGAACTAAACATATTATGTGGGTTTTGGATTAGCTGATTGAGGTTTCTGCCACACCGCTGTTCACTGAGCTGAAGTAGAAATCCAGTAGCTGCTGAATTTGATTGACTTTTAGCCAGTGTTAATTTGAGACCAGTCTTTGGTTGGAAAAAATATGAGCACATTACTACATATTTTGTTTTATATATTTGTATAGCTTTTTTTTTAATAGAACATTCTTTTATGTAAAGAAAATTCCTTTGTTTGTATAAGTGGAATATGGCCTGGGTGAAAACAGGACTCAGCTGTCTTTTCTGTCACACATAAAACTACTGTAAACACCATGCACCAGAAGCATGAAAATGTTAGTTGGTAGATTGCATGTCTCGTTCCTTCCATGGTTCTCACATGAGTACAAAATTGCCATACTTCTGTAAGAAAGTTCATCAGAGAGAATCATGTCACATTCTTTACTTAGATATAGTCATGTGTCAAAGCAAAATGCCTACGTGTGAGTGAGCACTAATTTCCACAGATAAATTTATCTTACTGATAAAAGAAAGCAAAGGAAATCAATTATCAAAAATTGATCATGATCTCAAATATATTTTAAGGACTTTTCAGGCATCAAAAGTGGGATTCACTTGTCAATATTTTAACATCAGTAGACACGCACATCTGAACTAGGGATATAGAGTCCCTTAACAATCAATAGAAAGAAACAGGGACCACACGCTTCCTCCTTCCAGGAACATCAGCAAGTGTCTGGTTTTCTCCTTTAGCTATAAAGAGAGTCCAGATGATAGGTTCAGTATGTATATATACTATTTTTCCTGCAAGGAACCATTCACAGAATCAGTAGCACTTTATAATTTTTTAGTTCTTCACCCTTACATGCACAGTACAGTTCTGTGGATCAATAACTCATTCTTTCACTTACTGCAGTTGAATTTCCATTCCTAATTAATCCCCATCTGTACCAGTGCTGTTACAATGCCATGTGGAAACATATGACACTGGATGAGGTCTTCAAGCTGTGTGTTTTTCTTTCCTTTAGTTGCATACAAAAATCTCAAGGAGAAAGTTTTATGCATTTTAAGCAGTGTAGATCCCTGTGACAGCTTGATTGCAACTGATCTCTCTGATACACAGTACAAATTTGTATAATATGAGTGCAGCTTGTCTGTTTGCGTATAATTTCCCATACTGTTGCTAGAGTACATGGAGTTATAAGTGTATAGTGTGGTCCTTTGTTTAGTGGAAAATAGTCCTTCATTTCTTGGTTTCAGTTTTGCACAATTTGAAATGCTGAAAAGCTGAGAGATGTCACCTGACAGATAACATCTTTGATACATTTCTTCAAAGTGTTATGTGCTTTTGAATTTATGTTTGCTGCACAGCTGAAGTTCTGGGAACAGGCCGTCATCCCATTCTGGTGCTGTCTCACACATCCGCCTTGCAGCGAGGCTGCACCTAAAGCTGATGTACCTGAGCATATTTGGCCCCTGAAAACTCATTTAGTCACACAATCATGTGGCCCAATTGTAAATTTTAATTTTAATTATCTCAGTTTAGGAATCTAATATGAATATTTTGATACAGCAATCTGTAAGGAAGTCAGGTAATCATGATAGTTCATTGACAGTTTGGGAATCTTATCTTAAGCCTCTGTTAAATTATTAATTACTTCACAAATTCAAAAGCTGCCACATCAGACTTGGCAAGCCTACTTTTGCACTGATGTGATTCTAGATGTGTACATTATTTTAGGCCCATCAGTCTTACTTCAATCCCTGGTAAAGTTACAGAACAAATCCTTTGGGGGGGCTATCACAAGTCAAATGAAGCACATGACTGATAAACCTTTGTCACCTTCCGTGACAAATTAACCTGCTTGGTTGGTGTGGGGTGAGCAGTGCACATTGTCTACCTCTATTTCTCCAAGGTTTTCAAGGGGGTTTCCCACAGCCTTCTCTTAGGGAAACTGATGTGTTACAGTTCTAGACAAGTGGTCTGTGTGGTGGGTGGTGAGCTGGCTGACAGGCCACACTCAGAGGGTGGTGGTAAATGGCTCCTTTTCAAACTGGCAACCTGTCACAAGTGGGGTCCCCCAGGGATCGATATTGGCCCCAACACTGTTTAATATCTTCATAAGTGATCTGGATGATGGGATCAAGTGTGCCCTGGTGAAGTTTGCTGAGGATACCAACCTCAGTGGGGAAGTGGACACTTTGGAAGGGAGAGCCACCCTGCAGGAAGACCTGAATAGGCTGGAAGAGTGGGCTAACAACAACTTTATGAAGTTCAACATAGGTCTTGCACCTGGGAAAACATAAACCAGGAGTGCAGCACAGGCTGGGATCTACCTGGCTGGGGAGCAGCTCTGTGGAAAGGGACCTGGGGGTCCTGGTGGACAACAAGCTCAATGTGAGTGAACAGTGTGTTGCTGCGGCAATGCAAGCCAACAGGATGATGGGGTGTGTCAACAAGGGCATCGCCAGCAGAGATAAAGAAATAATTATCCCACTCTACTCAGTACCTGTCAGGTCACACCTGGAATCTTGTGTTCAGCTTTGGTCCCCACTATACAAAAAAGATGTGGACAGGCTGGAGAGGGTCCAGAGAAGGGCCAGAAAGATGATCAAGGGACTGTGAAACCTGACATGTGAAGAAAAGCTGAGAGAGCTGGGTTTGTTCAGCCTTGAGAAAAGAACACTTAGGAGAGACCTTATCACCATGTTCCAGCATTTAAAGGGTGACTACAAGGAAGATGGAGAGTTCTTTTTTACAAGGAAACACATGGAAAAGACAAGGGGTAATGGGTACATGTTACTCCTGGGGAGATACTGATTGGACACAGGAGGAAAATTTTTCACAATGAGAGCAGTCAGCCACTGGAATAGCCTCCCCAGAGAAGTGGTGGACACTTAAGATTCAGCTGGACAGGGTGCTGAGTCATCTTGTCTAGGCCATGCTTTTGACAAGGAAGGTTGGACCAGATGATTCTTGAGGACACTTTCAACCTGGTGTTCTGTGATGCTGTGATTTATTCGACAATGGTGTAGATGTCCAGTTATTTTTTCATTATCTTCAACTAAATTTAAAGCTTCATGTGAAAAAATGCTGTTGGCAACTGTAGTGAGCAAGATCTGGTCTAGATTCAATACTCAATATTTTTGTTTGTTTATTATCTTGAAAAAATAATACTAGAATTTTGATTTTATGGAAGTACTTACATGTTTCTGTAATTTTACATGAAGTTTATGTTTTATGTAAGAATTATGTTTGAAATGAATGTGTATTACTGCAACCAACTATATTGCCTCCTAAACCAGCATACGCTGTGTTGGATTTAAAGAAGATCTAAATATTGTATAGGATCTTGTGTCAATAAGTCAATTTATTTTCCTCTTAAAAGGCTACCATGTAAATACATCACATACGAAGTTTTTTGTTCGTGATAAAGGCACACTCCTGTTTCCTCTTGAAGTCTGTATTTTTCTTATTCTCTGGTTTAAAAAAGGAAGTGGTTATCTAAGTAGAAACGTTACACAAAACAAAACTTTTTCTGCTATATTAGTTCAGCTATGTTTGTGCAGTATAGTCTGTTGTATATTTTATGTTTTTATAGTTACCATCTCAACTCTATTCTTCAGCGTGATACATAATTTTCGTTTTGTTGCTAAGCGATAAATGTCACCTTTGAAATAAAATTTTTATATAAAGTTCCTCAATATGGGAGTTTCTAAATTAATTTTTTTAAAAAATATGAAATTGCATTGTATTTTTAATTAATAAAAGGCAAGTAATAGAGTTCTTTATTCTTCCACATAATTTGTGACTAATTTTAGTATACTATTATACAAAAGTTATAATGTAGTAATATTGAGCAGGCATACTCAATGATTTCTACAGTATAAATAATAGGTTTATGAACTGTATATGAATTTTCATACTGTTCCCTTTAAGAATTTTCCATAATAAGCAATGTATTTTGCTAGCAGCCTTTAAGATCTGTTATTCAGCTATCACTACATAGGTTCCTAAGTATATTATAAATACCTGTCTCCTAACATCAACAGAATATTACAGTTGTTTCTGTGAGTCTAGACTTCAGTGATAGAAGTCAGATCAGATAACTGATCGTGTCTACAAGACTTATAAGCTTCCACAGAAGTCCACAAATGTATTTGTAGCTTGTGTATCATTCAGTGACTTCAGATGCTGGTAACAATACAGCAATAGCAACATGCAGTTCATCAGCGGGTAGGTGTTCTGGTGTTTACTTAGAACTGAAAGGTGTCATATAGCCTAGACCGGGCCTTGTTCTCGTGAATACTCCCTGTTATTGATTCCCACACTGATTCAGATCTAGCTTTCAGCACTTAGGATAAAACAGACTCCCTGTCTCTTCACTGGTTCTAGGAGAACAAATAAATTAGACATATAAATTAGACTAACTAACCATCTTTTGTCTGGTTAAAATTAGATGAGACAAATCCCACTTCAACTCTAGGTATGTAGAAAACAAAGACACATTACATTCCACTGCTGTCATGGCATCACAGGATAATTCAGGTCTGAACAGACCTCAGGAGGTCTCTGATCCAACCTCCTGTTCCAGGCAGGGTCAACTAGGAGGTCAGATTATTCAGGACTTAATCCCATCTCATCTTGACAACCTTAAATTAAATATTATAAGTAACTAAACAGGTATAAATACAAAGCTTATGCTTCTCATTACCTCGTTCTAAATTTTTCTATTTAATGCAGTTTACAGGAATCTGAGATCCAGCTGTTGCAGGAAGCCAAACGTCTTAGTGTAGAACTGGAACAACAACAACATGAACTGGAAAAAGCAGAACAGTTCCCTGAAGAATCCTCCAGTGAAGTTTCACGGATAAGGCAACAACTTCTTAGTTGCCAAAATGAATACAGTGCTATTAAAGAAAGAGAGTATGAAATTCAGTTCAAGATGCAATGGTAGGTGATAGTGGTCAAATGCTGCTAAATTTATCATAGTTTATCTAGAAAGATAATATAGAATATAATTTAATCTCCTCTCCATTTTACATGGGCACATTTCTTGATGTCTGTTTTTAAATAAATTGCCACAAGCTTTCCCTAGTAATGGCAACATTTCAGTGATGAGTAAAATTGTCCCCAGTGTGAGATTTGTAGGTAATTTTAATTTTAGAACATGCTATGGTGTCCTCTGAAATGCTGTTTAAAATTTACTACATTGCATGATTAATGTTTAAGTAGGCAAAATTAACAGGAACACTTTAGTCTAAGACACCTTTAATAAAAATGATGAAGTGTCTCAGAGACCTGATGACTGGGATTTTATGGAAATAATGTAATAAATAGACCCAATGCTATTTTTTACTGTCAGTAGCACAGTGTATTCAAGTTTTTCTGTTCAATTATTTAAAGGAGAAGTACTTGTATATTCTTTTGTCAGAAAAATGAGAAATTTGCTGTGGAGGAAGTGAATATCTGACATTTCTATAAAAGGAAAAAAGTCCAGAATAAGCTCGTTGTTGTATATATTTTAATTTTCTGCATTTATGAGTGTGTCGGACTTGAAGCTTTTGTAGTAAAATAGTACAAAAGTACTATTGCATTTTTAAAAATACATACCTATGAAGATGAACTCATTCATTTTGTGGGGTGTTTGCTTTTTTTACCCCACCTTCAATCCAGCTGTAGTATAGTCGGTGTATATAAATACAAATAAATAATGCAACAGCTCGGCAGTTAAAACTATTTTTCTGCAAGGAGAGCAGGGGTAATGTACAAACTGCATAGAGCAGATTTTTCTGGCAGTTCTTTCTTGATTTTTTTTTTTTTTAGAGCCAAGTGTTTGCTCTAAAAGAGAAAGAAACTTGAGCAAGAAGCAAATTGGGAGTGGGAGAAATAAAGAAACATGGAAAGCATCTGGAAAAAATTATTTGCTATGAGATAACTAAGCAACATGAAGTTTCCTGAAATAATTATTAAATACAGAATTTATTGCAGTTTCCAGCAGTCTAGAAATGAGGTCTTCAAAATATCATGCTTTTTACCCATTTTTGCTCATATCTTGCAAACACTTTTCACTTATTTTGCATCACTTTTCAAAAAAATGATGGGGTTTTATCTGTTTAGGGGATATTTACTCATACTCTATTTTCTACCTCTAGTGAAAAAGAGATTTCTGTCCTACACAAAATGCAGTTTAAGTTTTGTTTCAATTACCCTTGCACATTTACTGCATTAATTTTTATATACTAATTTATATGTGAATTCTATATTTCAGATCCAAAATATACCTTTTGGGTCAGTCATACTGTGAAAAATGTTCTTTCACTTTAATAAGAAACTTCCTCTGGTCTTGTGTATTGCATGAGATCAAAACCAGCTGTATGGTCTGATCAGAGGTCCATATGGCGCAGTATCTAATGGCAACCAAAAGTGCAGCTCCCAGCCATTTCTGATGCAGGGTTTTCATGAGCCAAATAGAGTCCTCTGTAGTTAGGAGTCCCCAGCTGACCCCTCTTCCTTGAACTCCTCCTGTCTCCTCCTCAACTGTATAAACTTCTGGCATTGCAACACCCTGGGCAACAAGTTCCACAGATTAACTATGCGAGAACTGCCACCTCCTTTCTTTTTTGAACCTGTCTCTTACCAGCTTCATTTCACGCCCTGTAGTTCTTGTATTGGATGAAACAGTGAACATCTGAGCCTGTCTTCATTTTCACTGCTGCAGGATGTTTTGATAGATCTCTTTTGCATCCCCACCCCTTAATTTGTCAACTTTGTAAACTGAATTGCAGTTATAGATTATTTAGTTGTTCCTTGTTTGGAATCTGTTTCATGCCTGGTGGTAGCACTGGGTTTTATGTATGTTGTGGGTGTGGAGTGAGGAGAATATGCCTTGGTTTATGTGTGGATTTGTTTATTGGGAGAGAAGATACTGCTTTCCAGAAATGACAGGGATTTTAATGTTGGAGTAGTGTAGAATGAACAGAACTGGCAGAATGAATATCTGTGTAGGAAACAGATGAGTGAATGTAGCAGGGAAATGACAAATGACCTATGAAGAAAAACAGATAATGGATGTGAATACGTTTGTAAAAAAGGGATGTGTTCGGTACCTGTGAAAGACAGTGAAAATGAATGTCCAGAACAGAGTTGTGAGTAGCAGGTGATCTAATAGTAACACTGATGTAAAATTAAGATCAATATGCCTGATGTTTTTTTAAAATAACAAAGTGATGTCTTCTGAAATATCTTCATGCATGGGCAGTGTCACAGACAGAGGGGAAGCTGCATCGAAGATATTACAAGTTTGCTGTTAGGTGACTGCTTGGTTTCCTTCCTTTTTCAGAAGGATAGAAACTCACGGTCCAACATCTCTTGACCCTTGATCTCTCTGGAGGACAGTTTCCTTTGTTGTCCAACTGTGTTAATACAGTCCCAGCAGTGCTTGGCACCTGCAAGTAAACATCTTTTTGAGAATTATGACTAATGGCTGTTTAGTCTGAAAACAAACATATTGCTTATTTACCTTCTTAGGTGTAGCAGGTGGGGTAACATGGAGGGGAAAAGCTTTTGAAGGAATTATCTATGTCTCTTATCTATTGCTTTAGCCTTTTCTTAGAAATCTCAGATCTCGTCTACTGAGAAATACTGCTGAGCTAGAGGTGAGAGAGAGCCTCTGCAGATCTGCTTCCCTGTTTCTGTAAACCTTTCTTTTTCTGAAGCATCTCTCTAATCTCTGCTGCCTTTACTTCCTGCCTCAATTCACTTTCTCTGATAGCTAAGGGCACTTAGTACCCTTTTTGCACTCAGATTCAAATCTGCCAACAGTGAACCTTTTCTCTCCAAGAGACATATAAATATACCACACCATTAGCAAAGTTATTTTTTGTCTCCAGGTCCCTTAGAAGTCTATGTTCTCTTTTCCGTATTTAATTTTCTATTTGTTTGCCTCTGTAAACAGGTTTTCTCCCAGGTAAGGTACCTTTTTCAACAGCTGAAGATGATATTTCATCTTCTGTTTTAATTCATTATTGTTCCAACAAGTAGTCAACATTCCAAGAGTAAATTCAAATTGCTTTCCACACTGTAGTATCAGCAGGTTTGGGGGAATTTTTTGACTTTTCATAGCTTGAATAGGTAGATGAGGTGTTCAGAAGCAGATCTGATGCACTTCAGCTGTCGGGGAAGTCACCCCAAGAGTGACTGCATGGGTGTGGTGTACTCCCACCCTTGGTCTGTGCCTCCTCTTCCGTTTTGTGTTCCTGTTCTGCTGTGTGGTTGTACTGGGTTCATTGCTAGTGTGTCTGCCCGAGTGCTCAGCACAGGAGGGGAACAACAGTTTGAAGAATTTTACTGACATTATAAACTTTGGGCCACTACCCAAAAGTCAGAGCTGACTCCAGGAATATTCTTCCTCTCAAAAACTATTAGGCAAGTGCAATAAAGTAAAAGGAAAAATTGTGATCCCAATTCAGTTCTGGTACAATTGCACTGAGATCCATGAAGTTTTTTCATATGATTGAAACTGAATAAGCCTCAGTAAACAAGACTATAGACTGAAAAATCAGATAGCATGAGAATGAAGAAAGGATCAATGTGGTCACATTGATTTGTTCTAGCTTGAGGAAAGTTTTTATTTTTCATGTCCATGCAAGGCTTGAAGTCCTGGTTTGTGAGACCAAATAAAGAAGACATGCTTTTCTTTATCAGGTGATAGTATCAACAGTAGTTTATTATTGAGAAATAATAAATACATAATCTAAATTAATTTATAATCTAAACCATATATTTAAAAGTAAGCAATTAATTTGCAATTAAATTATCTATAACAAGAGTTTGTGAGATTAAAGATGCCTGATTCTTGAAAACAATTTTATTTTAAAGCCTAGGTCCGATCTACAGCCCTCAGACTCATTTGTGCAGGTAGCAAAATGGCTATTCACCAAAGCACTACATGCTATTGCATTCAAGTCAGTATTGCAACACTGAGTTTGTCCTCGCAGAAGCATTGCAAATATGGAAAATTATTTCAATGCTTGTAATTATTTCAGGATTAGTCACTCGTAATTAAAAAGTAAAAAGTTAAGCTTTTGACCATAGTTTTTTCTAGTAAAGAATTACAGGCCATAAGTAAAATAAATTGAGTTACAGTTGAAGTTGTTATCGAGGAGTCTTGTGACTGCATTCTCTGGTACACACAAACTAATTACAGCTAAGAGCCTTGCAGGAATCTCCTGCTGGCAACTTGTCAGCTGTGGTATCTTCTACCTGTGGTCACTAGGTTTTAGTTGTGAGGTGGTGCACCTTTCTATGGATTCCTCAGCAATCCCAGCTATGTGTCAGAGTAGCTGAAGGAATTTTCTTTCTTGCATGATAGGATTCATAATGATAACAACATTCTAGCTGTTTTGTGAGCTGAGGAACTGAAATGAAACTCTGTTGCCAACTACCACTACATTTCTTAATCTCTCTGACTTATTTTTTTTTTCTTTCTGTGTCAGTTTGCAGCTGTAGACATCTCTCAGGGAAAAGTCTGGAATGTATTTTCATTAATGGTCCAATTCTCTGAGTGTTTTAACTCATTACATCTGCATCCATGATAGCTTTACATATACAGTACTGCTGTTAAGCTTTATGAAAATAAGTAAAGCAATGTGAGAAGCATTTGCAAACATTAATGCTTAAACTTAAAGAGTTTAATCTTCTTTTAATTATTTATGTTGTTATATGTATAATAATGATTATAATAAAACTCACATGATGTTGAGAAATACACTCATCAAAGAAGGGCTATAAAACAATGGGAATTATAAATGCCTAATGCCAGTTGCAGCTACTTTTTTTGTTGTTGTGATTGATGTCTAAGTATTTTACAGGCAGTCATGAGGCTGATGTCCGTATATCACAGATTATGAGATTCAAATGCTAAATGGAAAGACCAGATATTCTCTGCTTATCTTACATTAAGCTTCTGTGTCCGTATAACTATTAAATCAGAGACTGAACTTAAAATCCTTGATTTCTTAATCTGAGTTAATCATCCTGATCTCCCTTTAGAGTTAACAGAGCGAAATACGTTATCTTCAACCAGTACTTTATCTCATCCTAAAATAGGCACCTGGGATATCAAATGACCTGCTCTTTGGAAATTCCTGGTTTTATCCCTGACAATAAGGAAACCTGGAGATGTTAGCACAGGGGTTACTGTCTGACTTTGGGATGTGGGCAGCTGGACCAAACTCATTGCTCAAAAGGGAGACATTTAACTTCTTTCTTTTACCCCATTTTTCTTTTGACACTTTCCCTATTTTTTGTGTGGAAGTAGTTGGTCTGCCAGCTCTTAAGGTAACTTGATGCTTGCTGTTCAGTGGTGCCTTTGTTTATGTCACAGAAAATGAGGTGTTCAAATCATTTTTCTTTTGCTGGATGGAAAGGTCTTTATTGTGAAACTGGAATGGCTCCACAGGAATCTGTCCTCATGAGTGAAGAATGTGACAAAAGAAAAATAGTGTCAACTTTGCTCTCCCTCCTGATTTTTCGGATTGCTCTTTTGATCGTCTGGCATGATATTAAAGAGGGCACAGCATGGAATGATGATGAGCAATGCAGTACAACTTTAATCAGTTTGCACAGGACTTAGTAATCAGTGTTTGTGGCAGTCAAAGAGTTACATGTATTTGGGCAAAGTGCACATTCATTATGTTTGATTATGCCAGTCCCAAGGAGTTCAACCAAGAATCCTGCCAAAGTGTGTTGGGAATATTAATTGTCCTTATTAACATATTAATTGTCCTTATTAACATATTTATATATTTAGACAACCTGTTGGTAAGTGCAAACATCGTGTTTGGCCCACGTGTCATTCCAACACAATATACTCAGTTGTAACTTATGGCAAGAGTACGCAGGAGCAGACCAAAGCTGCTATCACAGAATCGAAGTAGCTCAGTTGTTAATGCAGTTTGATCCTTGTGCTCTCCCTCACTGACTTTAAACTGTAGAACATACAAGGAGTAGTCCCTGAGCCCCACTGCAGCAGAGAAGAAATCACCATATGGTGTTTCCTTCTAGTCACATGTACTTGTACTGTACACCTGCAAAATTCTCCTGTGTCTTTCTTCACTGTTCTGTGCAATTCCTTAAATTATCATAGATTTTGCAATAGCACTTTTTTTGGTAATTAATTTTATCAGTTTTTGGGGAAACTCATCTAAATTCAACTTTTTTCTCTAAAGATTTTTTTTGCAAACTCATTCACTCTGTGTGTTCAAACACTGGCATTCAAATTGGTTTTCAGATTTAGCAGTCCCTGTAGAGGCATACTTGTACTGTGCCCATACAAATATACATACATGCTGGAAATCAACAACATCTACACTGCGCCTTTGTACTCTCTCTGCTCTTTATCTGAGCCAGAGCTTGTCCTTCATGTTGGGTTTTTTTTTTGAGAGGGATTGCAACACCACCAGACCAGTTCTCTTTTTGACTATTTTCTTTCATTGACTGGAAAGATGTCATCTGAGTCATCCAGGTATAAGTGTTGCTCCTTCTGTTGGAGGGCCAAAATATAAGAATATTTATTGGAGATGGGGAGGGAACCTTAAATCAACATGATAAAGAATTGAGCACAAGATCTTAAGGATGATACTCACAAGGCTGGCTGCTAGGAGACTGATCTCTCTCCCTTTGACCACCAACTTCTGAATCCTGAACCACCACCATGCAAAATCTTAGGTTGCCACCGAAAGGTTTTGGAGAAGAAAAAAAAAAAAGAAATACCAATCAGCTGCCTCTCTTCTGTATCAGCCACATTCAGAGGCAACTGTAATATCTGCTTTGGGTAGGTGAGGCTGCCCTAGGACTCCCTTTGCCATAGTTTATAGCTCCTGAAAGGCTGTCCCTTTCTCTTAATACTCCCCTTATTTAAAGACTTATTTCAAGAGACTGCCCTGAGTCTCAAGGAGCCCTGACCAGCACATCCTCCAGCTGGAGTTACAAACGCGGATTTAAATGACGATGTTGTTTCTTTGCTATATCTGAGACAGATGATTTGGTTGTTCCACCTATTCCTCAGCTGCACTCTTTACTCCTCTATAGCCTGAGACTCAGAAATGTCATCATAGGTACTAATTACATTGCAAGAATCTGCCTCCTTGTTCCCAATAAGTAGCACAAGGACTTAATTAAATTGGTTGTGACAACACGCAGACTGATGTAGTCCATTTACCTCCTATAGGTGCAGAATTGTTCTGTGCATGCACTGGGCATGTATTGACGTATTTCTTCACTGGGGATAATTTTTTATATTTGGCAGTGTTTAGCTGCCTGCCCCCAAGCAGCTTCCTATTAAGTCCAACAAGCTTGTTGGTTTGGCTCCAATTTTGTAGTCACTTCTTCATATTTCTCAGGGTAGCATTACTAAGAATTCACCCAGAAGATCTAAGAGCTTTCCTCTTTTTGCATGCTTTCTTCTTTCCCCTTTCAGCATCTGTCTCTGTTGTTGCCTAAAAATAAATTGCAACATAGTTTTGGATATAGGTTAAGATCACCATGGCTATATTCAATTTAGTTTTCTACTATACCCCATTGACTTAGTCTACAACCCCTGTCCCTTTCAGGATTTTTTTTCACAGAACCCTGTTCAGAGTTGAGGAGGTTCAATTACAGTTGCTTAAAGTGTGAGTGTGTGTGTGAGCAGTCACTCAAAGAAGGTTTCTCACTAGCAACTGCAATTTCTTTGATGTGTGATGTCTTTGTGGATATTTATAAGCCACCTCCTCTTTCCTTTTGCCTCAGTTCCATATTAAAATTTTATTTTATGAGGTTGGGAGGAACTGTGGGTGAAGGGTGCCATCCGCCCTGTTACGCTGTGCTACTATAAAGACAAAGGTGAATGAGGCCTAAATGCATCCCTGCAGGAGGTGGTAAGACTAAGAATCAAGTTCAAATGTTTAGACATATGCACTGTAGGAAAAGCCTGCATGTGTGTAACATGCCTTTAAGGACTTACAGTTACCAGTCAGCAATCTTCCTTTAAATCTGGACACCTTTCAGTTGTCCCTGATGATAATTCACGATTTTAGTCTAACAAAAGATAGGCTTCCATACTTTTTTACCCTTTACTATATTATAGCAGTATTATAGCAATATTACTAATATATTTAATTCTGTTTTTATTTTCCTGTAGTTTGCAAGAAGAAAAAAGGCTTCTGGAAAATGAATATGAAAGAATTCCAAAACAAAAGGTAAGAACAAAACATGAGAAAAACCATGTTTTATGTTCTGTCAGCCAACATATAAAAACAGCAATGAAAATATTTTCACAGTGTCTAACTCTAGAGTCTGTTTAAAATCTGGAATACATAGAAAAATCAAGAGGTAGATTTTCTAGGAGAGACTATCATATAATTTAGGTTTGATAACTCTAGGGCAAGTAATGAATAGCTGATTCAGAAAAGATCTGTGTATTCTTAAGTTCACTCAACAGAATTTTTTACTGTAATTAACAAATGGATACTGCATATGGAGATAGCTGCGGGTTTTTGGTTCTAAGATGAGAGTGTGGAAAACACATTTGCAGTCATAAATCCTGATGAATAAATGTGGTTTTGTTGGAAATAAAATTCTCATGGTTATTGATAGAAGAAACACACATTAGTAAAAAATAATATTTCACACCTTGTTTTAAAAATGTTATTCTGTAGTATCACAAGACCGCAAAATGTAAAAAGGAAAAGAAAATTAATCTCTTTTACTTGACTTTTAAAGGAAGCAAATAAGAAAATTAAACAGTTGAAAGAAAATTGTGATGACCTCTGCAAAGAAGTAATCCAAAGGAAAGCTGAAATTAATGCAATAAAGGAAGATATTTCGTCCAAGCAGAAGCTGGTGTTAACAGATGTGAAAGAAACGGAAAAGCTTCTGGAGAAGCAGGCTAATTTAAAAGTAACACAAAATTAATTGTGTGTATGTATATCTCTGGGTGTGTGCATGGTACATGCTTTGTGCAAGGAAACAGTGAATCTTCTGGATGTGTGTGTCATTCCAGATGCATTAGATGGCATTACATTATATATTACATCGTTTTTCAATAGGTATGAAACGTGCTGCTGTGCCATGTCCTTTATTACTCCTTTAGGAAAAAATAACAGTCATGGTTTTGATTTAAAAATTGATTCTATAATGACATTTTCTATGTTGTGTTATTGTAGGCTCTCTAACATATGCTCAGATCCAAGTTAATACAGATTTATGCTGAGAATTAAGAATCATACCCAGGTCTTTGCTGCTTTCTTCCCCATGGCATAGATAACAATCAGATGTATTAATAATATCCAAGCATAATTTTTATCTTGCAGACATAATTAAATCATAAATATCAATGTTTAGTTTCAAAAGTAGCAGCTACAATTCCCTGGGACAAGCTCAAGTAATTTGAAAATATGTTCTATGCCCTTTTTCACAGCAGTTCTAGATGAATATTACTTCTATGAAATCTCATCAGATTTTGAGGCTATTGGTCTAACCTTTCTGTTTTGTCACTAGGATGAGCTAGTTAAGATCCTTGGTGTTCCGTCACAACTTGGAAGAGAAACTGAGAAGATGAATCAGAAAAAAATGTATGCTCTTAATAAATAATTAAATATATGTGAATATGTATGTATGATTATTTTGTCCATTTGTTACAGAGATGATTGAGTATAGCTGTTGGTTGATATTAGGATCAACATTTTAAAAAGCATCTATAATCCACTTAAAATCCATGAACTGTACTGAAATATATAGTATATGCAGTGAAACATTGTAAATTTAAGTACAACAAAGAAAAGTTTAGAAGAAAGCTTGGTCAAAAATTGCTTAACCATCTTACTGTGCTGTGTTACTGTATATCAGATCTACTCAATAGATTTTTAATGGAAAATAATGTTACCGTGTAATCTAGCAATTAGGCTTTTTTACAGTTTCTAGTCCTTAGTGACTGTATTAGTTTTAGTTTGTCTCTATTGGCCTCAGTGAAACCAGCACTTTTCACAGCTACATCTGGCCTGAGCTAAATAATCATTCGCCCTTGATACTTCCGTACCAGCTTTTTAGTCAGAGGTGCTTTGCTGTAAGCTCCTGATGTGACTTCTGGTCTCTAGTATTTCAACAGGGAAAATGTAAGCCAGTAGCTAGCCTTTTCTTTCTATCTCCTGTGTAGTTGTTTTTTGTTTTGTTTTGTTTTGTTTTTTTCCCCTAAAGCATGACATGTACTGCTTTCTCTATGTGTAAAATCGAATGATGTCTGTGCAGTTTCAGCCAGGTCACTTGGAAATCCCAGCAGTCCAACTGTCATCCAGATGAATGATGTTTTTGTACCATGTTCAGGCACAGGGTTACACTGAAGTTTGTGTGTCTCCTGCTTGCAGTCCTTATTTGTAATATAAGAAATTGTTTGACTATGTTAAATTTCTCAGTTTTAAAACTTGTATAATGGTTTTCCTCTACATTTTCCTCACTACTCCGCTTAATGCAACTCTGCCATCATAAATATAAGAAGTTTTTCCTATAGTGTTACGGAGAAGCAATTTGTATAAAATAGTACATTGTCTAGATTGCTATTAGTGAAGTATTTAACTGAGTCTTTATACTTGTGTCACATCACAGAATGAACTAACCAGAGTTCCCAGTCTTGGGAATAATATTTAGAAATGTAACACCCATGTACCTGTGATGTTGACAGAAATCAGTTTACTAGAACTCTTTTAAATACTGTTATGGGGATAAAGTCCCTGTTAGTCCCATGGCTATCTGCAGTTTTATTGTTGAACTGTATTGGCATTTAAAGACTTCCACTGTACATAGTCTGCTTTCAAACATGTGATGTAAATAGTTGTGGTGTTGAAATTATTTTGTGTGTCCATAAAAACTGGCAGCTTACATTTTGTCACTTAAATATACATCTGGAAATGTTAACTCCTACTGTTTTTTAAAATATATCTACAGCAATGCAGAGAAGAAGAAAGAAGCTCTTAATGATCAAATCCAAGAGTTGAATGGTACCCTGAAAGCCATTGGAAAAAGGACTGAAGAGATTTTGCAAGAAAGAGAAGATGTAATGAAGGAAATGGATGGGAAACAAATTTTACTAGAAAGCAAAGGACAAGAATGCATTACTTTGACAAAATTACTAGAAGTTAGCAGAGAGGAGGAATCAGCAGTCCTATCAGACAGGTTAGAGTAGTAGACATAAGCCATGTAGTATGGGTGAACAATTCTCTGTTCTCAAAGATCTATTCATTTCTCTGCTGTATTGTTTATGTTTTCAAGTTTTATGCTGCAACCAGTGTGGACTAGAAATTATCAGGCTTGGCTTTGACTTCAGAAATGTTTATATAAACTACTGGAATCTAGGATCTGGCTTGAAGAATGTCAAAAAGCATAAGCATTTGATAAAATCCTGGGAGAATGAACCTGGATTTTGCTCTGAAAGGGAAATCTTTTAGCAGGTTTCTCTTTCTGGTGAAAATATTTCTTTTTCTGTGTTCAATATTCCTTCCACAGAAAGGAAATTGAATGAGAAAAAAAATATGTCAGCATTTTAATTTTCAAATGAGGATCATAGATTTCTGCACCCAGTACTACGGAATTTCAGTGGGTACTTGGTTACTCATCTCTTTAATATTCCCTTGAATTATGAGTTTTACTTGGTAAAGTAAAATAAACTGTTAGGTTGTCTGCAAGCTTCAAATGATTCCTTTTTTCAGAGGAAGACTTACAGTTGTAACCATGGCCATCCACTTAGCAAGACTGATTTTGCCTTTAAAGTTTTGTGTTAAAGGATAGTGGCACTTTAAATTGAAATGTTTGAGTGAAGCAAACACGTAAATATTCCCTCTTACTGAAAAATGTGGTTTATTCTTTTAATAAGTAATAGTTTCTCTGGAATTTTTAGCATATTTAGAACAGGCTGTGAGACCTCATTGACATCGTTAGGAAAAATATCATCGATTAAAGTTATAAGAATACTATCTTTTTAGGTAATTTATGACAGTAGTTTATGAGTTTATCTTGCTGCTCAGCCATAATGATGCAGTACTCAAACCCCATTAAAATGTTAACGCCTGTTTGCATACATGTCTTGATCAAGTTACCTGTTTCTAAAATTCTGTGTCTATATAGAGCAGCTCTGGAAGAAAATGTAAATAAATGTGTTTTGGAGAAAAAAAAGCAACACGATATTCTCATTCAGAAGCAAACACAGAAAGACAGAGAACTGAGAAATTTAAAAAAGATGGAGTTACAACTGAATATGATTTATGATTCCTTGGAACAAGATAAGTCACAGCATAAAAGACTCATATTAGAGGTCTGTATGAATGCATTGATCGTAAGGATGCTACTATCTGTGAAATCTTTTGACTGGTCCTAAAAGGGTGAAGGGATGAAGACTTTTAATTCTTATGCAGATAGAAGTGACAAGAGTCTTGCTACAACTAACAAAGAAATCTCTAGGTGCTCTAACTGTAATAAAAATACTGCACCAAGCTATATTTGGACTATTCTTAAGAAATGGATTTAGGTGGGAGCATCCTATCAAAGAGAACTGGGAGATTATATTGGTACTGTGGTGTCATGTCTACCTCTAAAGCACTGTAGAGCTGTGGTCATTTATGAGTGAAATAATATAGTGACTTGCTCACTGGCATAAAAAAAATTTGTATCAGAAAAACAGACCCAAGTACTTTCTGGCTCCCAAATGATTAAAAGATATATCTCTTAAAACTTGAGCTTTGTACATTACTGTAAATATAATTTATTATTTAACATTACTTCAGGGGACAGGAAACTAGCAGTATATAAAGTTTAGTACTAAATAAGATGAAATAATTCCCTCTGTTCTAATTGTTTCCACTCAAATTTCACCTTCCTCATTTCCTCCCTGCATTAATATTTCACTTATTCCTCTTCCCATACTGATTTACTCTTTTTTGTTTAATTTGTGCCTTCTACTATGCAGTAGAGATAAAAGGGAAATTCTAAGCAATATTTTACTCCAGAAGTGCAGGATGCTACCCTAGCGCAAACTGGCCTTGGCAATATAGTTGTTTTAGCTCATCCTCCCATGCTCTGTGGTTTCTCTGATTCCTTTCTTGTCTCTTTTAGAAGATCAGATGTGAAATCACCACTCCTCTGCAGCATGGTCCATTCAAATGCAGTACTGGAGTATGAAAGACTAGAGTGGCAAGCGTGATTATGCTTGGCTTTTGCTATCTTGAGACTATTTTAATTTGTAAGACTTGGGAAGACACTGAGGAAATGTTAAAATATTTTAAGTAGTTAAAGGAACTTTACTTAAAAAATCAGATTTACATTTATTCATTGTGATTCCAAGTGAAAAATCCACAAGAATTAATTGCTAGTATAAAAATGTGATTGCAGAAGCAGCAGTACGTCAGTGTGCTTCCCTAAATTTCTCTTATTTTAAATCACGTGCTAAATGCAGAATGACTGGTTTGTAGAATAAGGAAATTACAGGAACACTTCCTTCGAATGTGTTTTTCTTCTTAGTAAGTTGTGAAAGGTCAGCTATTGCTAAACGTCAACATTCTGTGTGAAAGAGAACTGGCTGCCACCAGCCCCAAGCAGAACTGCTGTTCCTCTCCATGCACGCCTTCCCTTCGGTCAGGCCAACACAGAGACAGCCAAAAGTGCCTAAGTTTAGTCATGTCTTATGTGAACAAAAGTCCTTAATGGATTAAAGATGTTTATCTGAGCTTTCTACTTTTAGACTCAAGAACTTGATGGCATCTTTAGAATCCCATCCTGAAAATGTAGAAATACCTACCTACAGACACTACAGACTTCTACACAGGAGAACTTGCTTAGAATAGTTTTTACTGACCTTTTAGCAAACCTAAGTCAAATAAAATCTCAGAGTTGGCAGCTGAAACCGAAGTAACTCCACAGTTTGATCTTTACTGTGCCTCTTGTTTCCCTTTCTCTTAATGCAAGTGAATAACTTCTAATTTTGTCGCAGAGGTGAAAACCATCTGTGCAAAACATCTCCTTATCTGTATTGAGGTATAGTATTTTGAACTCTAGCATCTGGCTGAGATCCGAGAAAGATAACACAGGGCTGCATGTATTATCTTTGAATAGCTTCCAGATGCGTCATTTAGTGTCATTTTTCCCCCACCTGTATGAATTACAGATTTGCAATTACAGACAGGCAACGTATGCCTGCATAGTTAACCTGCTGTATTTATTTCTTACTTGCAACCGTAAAGAATTTTTAAGTGAAGTTAGTCACTGTAAGGCCAATACAACCTTTTGCCTTACAAGTTGTATCGTGCAAGTAGTTGTGGTGGGATTGTTCAGGTATATTTTAGTCAGAAGGTAGTTTCTAATGTGTTTTCCTTCACACACTTCATTTTATAATCTGATTGAATAAACAGATTTTTCCATAATGTACAAGAAAAAATAGTACATAACTGTGGTTTTAGTTTTGACTTCTAGAGACTAAGAAGAAAACAAGAAAATCCTACTTTAATAATGAGAAGCAAAAAATATGATATCGAATCTACACAGATGTGAAATACTGACTGTATTAAAATCAGTGGTAGATCTAAGTTTTTCCCTCAGTACGGTCAGAATTTCACTCAGAAAATCCTATGTGAATTTAGAAGGTGACATATTTACATAGACTGTTTTTTGCCTTTTTAATGACAGTTTAGTTGCTGAAAAACCCAACCCTTATAAATTCAGTGCTTAAAGTGGTCTTTATGAAGTTTAGTGTTTATAGTTAAATTCTTAAAAGATAAATGTGAAAAACTTGGGTATGTCATTGAGGAACTCTACTCAACAAAGAGCTCTTGGACTAGGTATTGTAAAAAACCAGAAAATTCATTTCTTGATTTCTGTAACTACTTCAAGTAGATTATCTGCAGTTTACATTTTTCACATCTTCTGTTTGCATCACTTGATGTGCTTGCTTTATTTTTGTAGGCAGAAGCTATTCCTAAAAGAAATGGAGCATTATTAGAAAGACGACGAGAACTGCAGAAGGAAATTGAAATGACCAAGAGGAGTTTAGCTGAACAGGTGCTGGGTTCTGCTTTCTCATACTTTTTCACTGTAACAGTTGGGTTTCGGTCATGAGAATAAAGGGACTGTTTGAAAAAAAAAATGGTGGGAGTTTCTAGCTGCAGCTTTCTGGTGAGAAAACATGCAATAGCATTTATTCAATTTTAAAGACCACTTGTTTGTCATATTCAAAAAAACCATTTATCAGTGTTACTGGTCACATATTGCAAGGCAGAAAGCAAATTACTTTCTAGGTTAAGTCTTTCTGAATATCCTTAACAACATTACAACTAGTATATGGGTCTAAATATGGGTATAAATTTCTAGTATATGGGTATAAATTTCCTTTAGATATGGCACAGTGTCTTGTTGAAACAAAGGCAATTCAGCATTTGTACATTATCATTTTTCATCTTCAGAGTTTTGTCATTTGTGGATGTCTGTCTCAGCACAACCATATATAGTGTGGAAATGCAGATGTCTTGATTATGAGAGTATTAGTACTTAACACTATATAAATGACACTATAAGAAGCAGTATATTTCAGACATACTTCTTAAGATCATACCTCCTTATCTTCTTTCCCTTATATCCATTTTATTTTTGTGCTGTCTTTGAATTCATTAGCATTAGCAGGTGGGATTCAGCTTGTTTTTGAATACATATTTGTTTCATACCTACATGTCACTATTTGTGAGGGGATATGTATCAAACATGCCACAGCAGTCAATAACAACTAGTCATGTAGTCAGTGGAGCCTTGGAAACCATCCGTTCACCTCCTCCTACAGAGGTCAGCCTACACTGGGTAGAACAAACAGCTCTTCAGAGTTCACTGGCTCTACTGAGTGAATCAACAACTCTAGGCATCTACTCTACTCTGTTTTAAACTTGTTCTCTTAATGTGAAGGCTCAGTGTCATCCATGTGTAGTATGGACATGTCAAGACCTGGCAGTAAGCTTATCTGAAGATTACATGGCTATAAGGAACCATTCTGCCCAATGGACAATAGCTGAAAGACATACTAGTCTGAGGAACAGAAATTCTTCTAGATGATAAAATATTTTGACATGTTATTATAAGAATCATGCTTGGTGTTTCAGATGTTATTTTAAAGATTTCTCTTTTTTTTTAAATTCACGTAGCATATATATATGTGTACTTTGCAGATAGACCCAAAGGATTTCCGACTTTGGGTTTGCCAACACAGATGCATTGATGCATAAGGAACTGATTTCAGTTTTCTTTAGGAAATGATATCAGATATGGATGCCCACATGTTAGAAGCATGTATTGCTGAAGAAGGCCGGCTTTTCAAAGAGCAGGAAAAATGCCGAGATGAGTTATCCAGACTTGCACATCTGACTTGTCTCAAGGTTGAAGAGAGGGAAGAGAAATCTAGGGATGTTCAGAAAGCCCAGGTAAAAAATTATCTCATATAATTGAAAGACTCCTCTAATGTGAATAGGATATGGAGAAACTAAATTACTAGTGAAGAGAGCCTTATGGACTCACTTTATTATTATTTCACTTTATTTATTATTTCCCACTTTATTATGAAGTCCCATCACAACACAGGAAGCTCACAATACTGTGTTGTTTTATTGGCAATTTATGGTGCAGTGCAATAGTATATTGAAATACCATGCCACAATTGAAATAAGGTATTTGAAAGGACTTTTCCTTTCAAGCCTATGGAATAAAGAGACAGAAAAACAGATATCCTCAACTGAGATTCCCAGAAGTACAGCTCTGTGTTTTATTTTACAAATATGTGGACATTAAAACATAAACAGAGCTGCTACTCATTCCAAGGAGAGACAGCAACTTTTATTTGCCTGACACGTTTCCAGGTATAAATTGTTATATTAATGTGAAGAAAGATGGAAACTTTTCCTACTGTCACAAAAACTAGGACTAGCATTGGATTTGCTGCCTGCGGTTTGCTGGCATTATAATATCATATATGTGCTGTGATGTTGCACAGTTTGTACTAACTCTCAGGTTTATATATGGGAACAAAGTATTTATGCTTCCACAACGTATGTCTGTATTCAAATAGATTAGATAAGATACTCTTCTAGCACTTGAGGAATCTTTGACTGTCTGTAAACATGGAGTAAACAAACACATCAGGATTTGCACCTTCAATAAAAATCAGTCCAAAAACAGATTTTAGAAAAACAACATAAAAGTAATTAACACACGCACACGTACTCAGAGTTGCAACCCAACACGCACCAGCTTTTTTAATAGCAGTCTCCTCCTCCTGATACCAGTGGGAGGTGAGAAAAGGCCTGGTCCACCAAAGGTTAATGATGTGGGGTATTAAAGACTGAACAAAACTGAAAACAAAAAGTCCAGAGCTGTAACAAAATGCAGATGTACTGTTCTACTCAATCATCGGTGACTGCTTAAAAGACAGAAAAAAGTAAAAAAACTCCAACATTTGAAAAAGTACAATTTCAGTGGTGCATATGCCAAATAAATATATAGAGGTGGAACCTAGAGCTTGATTAATAGAAACAGTAGAACTCCAGATACAAGGGATCAAGCATTTTGAGATGCAGCATCAAATTATTTACATTAATAACAGTTGTTGTAAGCTTAATATACATAAAAAAACTGTGTTCTTTAATGTTGTTACAATAGAAGTATTTCATTATAATTTGAATAAGTTCTTAGAATAATCTTACCTCACTGTCTTTTCCTTGTAAGAGGAATAGCTGTTCTGAGTCATTTCTTTGAAGGTATTTCTTTAATATATCTAAAGTGCTCACTGAATTCTATTTAAATTTCAGATACAACTTCAAAATATTATTAAAGAAATAAAGAGAAAGGATCTTGAAATAAGAGAGTATAAAAAGAGGAAAAGAGAAATCCAAAACCAGTAAGAAAATTATAACAACAATACATTAGCTAAAAGTCTTTTAAAGCTATTATTATCCAAGTAATGTATGCATAAAATTATAATAATTATTTCGTTCCACTTGTCATTTCTTCAGACTCCAAAAATTTGCTAAAATATATGATGTTATTCAAAATGAAAGGAATAAATGTATAAATCTGGTGCATGTTGCTCAGCAGAAAGCAAGTGAAATTAAAAACCAGGTAAAATTGCTAGAAAACGAAAAAGAAAATTTAAGGAATGCTGTTATAAACAAGGAAAGGTGAGTTTTACGTAGGCTGTAGATCACAATTATAGAAATGTACGACTAGAAAGGCTCAAGAGAGAATCTAGCCCAACTTCAGCTATGCCCATATCATCCTTGATAGTTATTATCCTGATTTTAAAAATCTGATTCAAAGACATTTAGCAACACCCTTACACAATCTGTTCCAATTTCTTGTCACTTTAACACTTCACAATTAGCTTGGGCATCACTGCATGGCACAAAGCATTTTTGAAGTTTGTCTGGCTTCTCTCTCACTTTCCTGTCCTTTGAAGGGATAAAGTATCATTGCAATTCCTTTGTATCACAGTTCTTCAGCCTCTAGTATCAGAATTATCATGCTATTTTATTCAGTATGAACAGTACTATTGCACTCATACTTGCTTATCCTTAGACAAAAAAAAGGTCCAATACATATGTGATTCCACAAGAGACTGGTCTTTGGTACTATTAAATGAGTCACTAGCTAGTAATGCGGCTAATTATTAAATTAGAACAAACTGGATTTCTTGGTTCAAACTCAAACTGAACTTTATTGGATAACATTTATTTCAGATCAAACAAAACATGGTTTCAATTTCCAGGCAATCCTAGTCAAAATGAAAGGTTACATTCACAACAAAGGGGATGAGGTGGAACAGGTGGTGCATGTGATTCTGTTTTTTCATAGACCATTATTTAGTAGATATGTCTTTTCGTCATCCTAGTGATGATATTCTGCAATATAATGACAATGTCTCTGAAATTGGTATTTGGGCAAGTAGGAAACTAGTGAATAGTTAACTGCGTATGCAAAACAACACCACCAAAATTGAGTAGTTTAAAAATATTTTTTTTTCCCCAAATGTTGTTTTTCAGTGACAAAAAAATGCAGAACCAGACCAAGGAATGCATTCAGGATAAATTCACTCAAAGTATATTGTGAATCTCCAAGTAGCTTGATTTCAGAGTCATGCTGGAGGTAGCTAGAAAAGAACTGTAACTTTAGTGATTTAAGTGATTTTGTTAAGAGGCACAAGCTGACACTTTGTGCTAAAATTTTTGAGGCTTTCCCAATCAATCACTGTTGAAAGGAGGGGGAAAACAAGGCTAAGGCAGCATATATATAGTCCAGATTTCATAAACATCTAATTACTATAGAGGACCCAACTCCAGTATAGATCCCACAGACATTTTGATCTCTGCAAACCTAGTTTTAAAACTAGCAAGAGTTACTGAATTATCACTAATTCTCTTGCCTATGGAAAATATTTTTAAACCCAGTAACAGACTTTAGTACCATAATATCACTGACTTAACTGCAACCTACACAATTTGGAGGACAGAGTATCAGGACAAATAAGAGAAAGGTTTTTTCAGAAAAAAATTAATAACGCATAGTATTTCTGCAATATTGTCATACTTTCATCTGAAATTTGCTTTACGGAAGTTTAATTCAATTCAGTAATACCCTGTGGAACTGGAAAATGTTATACACATGGGGAAAATAAATCAGAAAGAAGCTCATTGCTTTGCACAGAGTAGTTCAGCAATATAATGATGGAGCCTGTGAAGGGAGGCAGATATTTCATCTGCAGTTCTGTATTTTAACAGGACACTATGGTTCTCCCTTCACTACCTCTTTTGTGTGTTGACACGTCCATCTCCCCAGTGTAGATGAAGTAGTGACACTTGATCAAGAAGTGATACTTACCACAATCCAATGAAGTAACTCTGAGTTCCATGTTGTGAGCAAAGGAATGATCCATGTGGCCACAAGAATCTGTATTTTAAGTGAGGGACCATCATTTAGTGGCCAGCAAGGTTGCTGGAAAGAAATAGTTCTGTTCTTCATTTTTGTGGGTCTAAAATATGATCTTGTCACTAACCTTTCATTTTGATTTTTTTTTCTCATCTGTCAAACAGAGAAACTGACAATTTTCTTTCTTGTGTTCATGTTGTGCTACATTGTTTTATAAAAAAAAAAAAAAAAAAAAGCTTGGAGACCTTTGAATCTCAACCACAAAATTATTTAAATATCGCTCTTTAAATAGAAGGGCAAGATTTCTACACATTAAGACTTTGCCTCACATTTTATGCTCTGCTCTTGAACTTTATTTCTTACATCCCCTTGGATTAGCCAGTGGAGAAGAAAAGAGCTATAGTGCAGTACTCCATTTATAGCGTTTTGTGGGGCCGTAATCCAGTTCTCTTCAAGCTGGCAAGAGCTTGCAGAGAGAAGCTGTTCTCAGAGAGTCTTTCTACTTGTAATGCTTCTGTGAAGCAGAGTGACTTAGAAGATCCGTTGTGTATTTGAGGAATTAGTTTAAGCTCTCTCTGCTTTTAGTTGCTGAAATTGCTTTCAGATTGCAGGGACTAAAAACTTTCCTCCTTTCTGTTATGTTAAAGAAAACTGCAGAAGCAACATCTGAAGAATACAAATAATGTAGCAATTACAGACAGTCTCAAAAGTGATTATTGCAAAATTGCACAACTCATACATGAGATGAAAGAAAAGATAAAGCAACAGCGTCTGGATCTTGAGAGACTTACCAATATGGTCACCACTATTGAAGAGGAAATTGTGCAGCTACGCAAAAAATATGAAAGGGCTATTCAGCAACGAAATGAGAGGTATATGTGTAAATTTGATGTAATATAGTATTTAATTTTGACATTCATAAACCAGCAATATTTTTCAACTTTGGAGCACTCCAAATTAGGAATACTAAAAGACTGCCTCACAACAAGGTTTCACTAAACGGTGCCTCACTGCAGTGCCAGTGCTGCTTTGCATTACACAGCTGCTGTTTCTCCATTGGTGACATTGTTCACTCTTCAGAAATATTATTAAAAAGATACGGTGGATTGGCTACTGAATGCCTTGAGAACTTGTAGCCTCCTGCTCTGTGCTTTGTGCACAGATAAGGTATAAAAATGCAAAAGATGTAAAGCTCCCTGATTATGATAATCCATTTTTAAATGAATGCTGTGGAAGGCCTGAAGAGCTTTTAAAATTATATGAGAGACTCAAGTAAACTTTGCAACTATTTTTACTCTGATTTTCACATTGCAATTATTTTTGTTACCTATTTAAAATGTTGTCTTGATATTAAAATAATATTTGTGAAAGCTTTGTACATTTTCCCAGATTATTACTATATTTCAAGGTTGCCAGTTATGTTCTTGAATGGAATACACTGAATATGAATAATTTTTTATTTTATTTTACCTTTTCATTTTGGGTTTATTACAGTGGTCTTCTGCTCAGAGATCGAGAAGAAGAACTATGCATTTTATACGAAAAAATAAACATTCAAGAGACGTTGTGTAGAAATGGAGATACTGAGATACAAGTTATGGATGAAAAGATCAGGTTTCTGAAGCTGAAGGTAGCTGAGAAAAAGAGACAGATTAAATTGTGGTTCAAAGCACTCCCAGTGAGGAATGCCCTGGATGCACATCTGGTGGTACTTCAGATACAGGTTGGTGGGAAAAAAAGCCTTTTTTTTTTGTTCTTTGTATTATCTTGTATTTTAAAACTTAAGGTAATTTAATAGAAAAAAATGTGCGGAGGTACAATGTTTATTAAAACAGAAACGTCAGTAATACACCTGTCTAGCAATACACTGATGCTTGTTTTTAACTTCAGATATGTGAGTTTCTACACTTATGTGTAACTGCTTGATGCGCTTTGTTATGCACATGCCAGATGTTTCCTGGGTATGGAATCTCAGCTAACCCTCCCCATAGCCTGAAGTGTCAGTATGACTAAGCTGGAGAATGGGAGTCATGGGGAAAAAATGGGAATGTAGACAAAATTTGTTAAAACTGTATTGAGGGGGGTAGGTGGAGGGGTGGGAGATACACTTAGCTCTTCGAATTTCTAAAATAATAACTCAATTCACACTTGACCCTGAGCCTACTCTGTAAACTGCTGCCTACAATGGTATAATCCACATATATTTTCTTCTACAGAAAAACAGTGTAAGTTTTAGTTCTAGTTACAAAATGACATTAAACAACGAACAAACTGCAGTGTTTGGGACATTCTTTCCTTGGTTTCTGAAATGGCTCATTTACTTTTGACCTTATCTCCAGATGGTAATTTTTTCCATACATATTCTGTTAGTGCCTGCACAAAATCATAAATTTGGGTGTACCATTGCCTTTTATAATTGCATCGATGGGAGCTGTGACTCACTGTTAAATAGTTCTTGCACTATGCTGTTAATTCTGGCCTTTTAAAGAAATTGTATGCTCTGCTAAAAGAATAAATTGTTGTACAATACCTTATGTAAATCGTACCCCAAATAACTTTACAGTGCCATTACAGATTTAAATGATGAACAGAGGCAGTATGGAAAAAAAAAAAAAAAAAAGGATAGACTAAAGAAAAATAAAAGATATTTTTTCAGGTAAGATTTAGACTGAGAGTCACTGAGTCAAATACAGGAACAAAATGTAGATTATTTTTGTGAACTAAGAGTCAATCATAAAACTTTGCTTTTTCTGTTCTGCATTCCTAAAACTTTCTCCTTTGTGATGATGGTTCATGTGAAGCCTAAAATCACCTTTAAAGGGAGGCTATTGTTACAGGTACTTTAAATCTTTTTACAATATTAACATAAATCTAAAATAGGAAAATACAGATTGGTGTGATGTTACACATGGAGTAGTCTTAATACATGTTCCCAAGTCAGAGATTTTCCAGTGAACAATGTCAAATAACCAGTTATCAGCCTTTAAAATGTAACTAGATACTGTGGTCAATGAATATTATGTGGTTCAAACTGGCCATTAAACTAGCCATGTCCTTATGCTCAACCATTCTGGCATTAATACTCTTCCTCCCACTGCCAATAGCCTTTTTTACTAGTGAGAAACAGTTTCAAATTGTTTGGCTTTATCTCCATGATTTAAATAAAAGCCGTAAGCCTGAATCTGAATTCTGGTGGTGTTTGCCAAATTCAGATTGCTAATTCCTGTCCTGATTACAGATTTGATCCCATGTTGAAATCCAACTCAGCGTCTGTTCAGTTACAATGTGCAAAGGATCTTGTGACAATGATCAAGACTTTGACTTGATGTGGTGAATGCAGATCTAAATCCTTTGTCTTGCCTATGAAACCAACCTCTGAAACCAAGCTGAAATCTGAAGAGGTGGTATCAGGAGCTCCTTTTGGACTACTATTGTCTGTCTTTCAATTTAGATAATTATAAATGTTCAGAGAGAGCATCAGTGCACCACAAAGTCTATGAAACCCTGATTTTTATCAGAGGCCCTTAGACCTCCTCTAACGCAGACTGCAAGTCTCATTTCTGAGTTCTCTTTGTTTTTATTTCTCCATTCTGTTGTGACCTTGTGTAGGAGCCAGTGTGCCTAATCTTAACTTTGTGTTAGTAGCTCAGGAACAAATTACATAGATAAGTGAACAAGGTCTCTATTAATGGAAGAACTGGGTGTCTGCCTCCAGGGAGAGATTCTGATAGCCTTGCTTAGGGAGCACAATATTCCTCTTGGAGATCTTTATTCTCAAGGCAACTGCCTCTCCCTGTTGATGGTAGGGGAAGCTTTGAATTATGTAAGAAGGATGCTTCAAAAGGCATCTGCAATTGAAATACAGCTTAGATCGTCTGAATTAGGCAGGCTGAAACCTGTACCTGTACCTCTTAAATTTCCTTCTTCCCTTTTCCTACCCTTCCTGCCTCCTTAAGCCTTGGGTATTTTTCAGACTTTCTCATCTTAGTCTTATCTGTCCTATTTTTCTCCTCTCTTTCATTTCCCAATCTTCCCATTACCTCAGAACCTTTTTCCTTTTTCTTGTTCCACAGGTGAATTAAACTTTCTAGTACCGAATGCTGAATGATTTTCCAACAACAGATTACATCATTGATAATACTTCAAATATATACAGAGAGATCTAAAAGGAAAACAAGTCTTACAAAACAGAAGATATTTCAATATTTGTTTGCATTTGACTGAGATATTTTGACACATTTAGAAACAGTTTGAATCTATGTCCCATATATTCTCATCAGGTGCTTTAACCAGCACTAAATTAGCTGTTCTGAGATAGGGTATCTGGTCCTGTTGGGGATGCATCTCTTGGAATAGACGGATGAAAGAGTACTTTGTATTCAATAGGCTGCAGAAGGTGACCCCTGTCCCGGTGGCTGTGGTACCCATTGGGAAAGGGAAAAGCACAGGTCAGGGCTGTGTGCCAAGTCAGCAAGAACAAAGGTTTCACCTGGGTCTCCTGTATTCCACATGAGCTGTTTAATCATCAAACTGATGCATGTTCCACTTGTACAGTTTTCATCAGAAGCTGAATGTTTCCACAAAAGAGCGAAACATTGGTGAATAGGTTTTAGCTAATGAAATATTGTTGTCTTAAGCAGTACCAGGCCTCTTCTAAGCAAGTGCTAGTAATGTAGACTAGATATGTTTGTTACTATCAATGCAAAGCACTAAACCCCAAAATATTTACAGGTACTTCCTTTATCTGACACAAAAAATACCTGGTGAGATTCTAAGGTGGTTTTAAGGCATAAAACTATCTAACATCTAATTTGGACTGCACATCAAGACACTGTTCCTGCTGACCGAAATGACCTGTGAAATCTAATCTGCCTTCTTGTATTAATGACAAATACTTAGCATTAATCATTAATTAGTCCAACACGTAGACCTGCTGAGCTGTCAAGATGCTGTAAATGGGACTTTAATGCCTCAGAGTTCGGCTAACGTACAGGGACTGTCAGTTTATTTGAGACATTTGGCATCAATGTTTGTCCAGTTTTCAACACAATCCCATGAAAATCTTCAGACTACATCACAGTCATAGAAAAACAGGGCTCATAGAATGGTATAAAGAGTTTATATAGGCAATCCTGCTCCTGCTCTAGCATCAGACTGCCTGTCATTTCTGAGAGGGCTAAACTGTGCTTTCCAGCCACCACCGGGAAACCCCAGTTTCACTGTCAAGCTATCCCAATCCTTTTTTAACAGTGGAAAGATTTTCTTAACCTTTAGCCTGGATCTTTCTCACTGCAGTGTCAGAACAGTGATTTGTATTCTGTCCACTGGGGACATGACAAATAGAGTATTCTCTTCCTCCCTGCAACATTTCATGTTACTGGAAGAAAGTTAATCATGTTCCTCTCCCATTGTTTTGCTGCGCAACCCTGTTACTTTCAATTAGCCCCTACGGATTTTTCTTAGGTATTTTTAAAAATTATTATTTATTTTATTTTTGGAAACTTGGTCTTATTTTTCTTGAAGTTCAGTGCCTAGAGTCAAAGGATTCATTCAGGCATCTTGCAAGTTACATTTCTACTTACGTGTCGAGGTACAATGATAGCCTCTCTTGCAGCATGAAATATTGATTCGTCTTCATGTAAATGTATGCAACAACCAGAACCTTTTTTAAAAAAAGGGTATCTAATCAGTTGACTTTGATGCTGTATTTGTACAGGTAATTCTTCCTACCTACGTGTAGCACCTTGCACTTGTTATTTAGTATTATCTCTTGTTCAGACCTTTTTTCAGACCAAGGGAATTTTGAATTTGAATCTTCTCCCCCTAGAAGTATTTGTAGTTTCTCTGAACTTAACCTCAATCTACTGATGTAGTACTTATGTTTTCATCAAGAACCTATTTCCTTAGCTCATTTATGAGAATGTCATATGAAATAAGATTGAAGTTGTGTAAAAGTCAAGATGTATGATACCTGCTACTTGTTGTCCACACACCTGTTAATTTATCATAGTAGGAAATTGGTCTGGTTTGGCATGACTCCACACACCTATGTTGGCTGTTATTCCTACCCTTTTTCTTTTTTAGCTCTCTACAAAGAAAGCTTAATGATTTGTTTAGGGTTTATTCTTCAGAAAGTGATCTGTGGTTCCATAGCTCGTTTTCCCCATTTTTAAAAATAGGTATGATATTTGCCCTTTTCTAGTGCTCTATGTACCTTACCTACCTCTGAGATTTCTAAAATAGGCACCAGATCTCCACTTTTTCAGATCAGTCCCTTTATCTGGGTATGAGTTCCCTCTTGTCTGTTCATCCTTCAACAACTGATCCTGACTGATTACAATCAAACATAGTGAAGCTGCTCCTCTAAAGTTTTTTCCTATCCCCTGTATCAAATCCACTCCAAGAAATAAGGGATTTTTTTTGTTTGTTTTAAGACTTAGAATCTCTTAGAACTCAGATAAAGTCTTGTCCAAGGAAAAAACTACAATTAGGAGAAAATAAAGATACCTATAGTCACATTACTTAAGCAGACACAGAATAGCATGATTATCTCTAAATGTGCTTTGTTTTCTGTACTGTTGGACTAGCCTGCATCTAATCACTCTCAATTCATATTACATTTAAAACTAAGCCTAGTATTTAAGTTTAACATTAAGATTTTATGGTGGTTTTTTTTTCTAGTTTGGACAGTGCTTTTGCTGCAAAATAACTATTCAATCTTGCAAAATTTTACTTGGTGAGCTGTCCCTAATCTCATTAATGTCTCCAACAAGGCATTTTCACATGAGTTAGTGGTTGAGAAATTTGGCCCCAGATAGGAAACATCACTGGAAGCATAGCTGCATCCTGTTGTTTATGCTGGTCCAGATTTTACATTCTTCCACTCTGTATTTTTTTGGACTTGAGTTTTAGTTGTCTATAATTAAAATAAATCTTTCAGTACCTAGTTAGGCACTGACTGAATCACGGTTTGCCAAAGAAATTGTTCATTATGGTCATTTAAGGTCTATACTTTGCCTGCCCTTAGATGAAATGTAAAAGAAAGAGTTGTGTGATGCTTTTTTATGAGAAGTATTTAATTCAAGTGTTCTGGTAATGTTTCATTACCACCCAAGAAGATCTGTCAGTTTTCTCTTTTCTAGTTAAACATGACTTGTTAACTTCCAGTGAACAAAGCCCTTTCCCGGTAGCAACATCTAAACATTTACTTTTTATTTTTGGTGACTGTTCATAACTTTCAGAGCGAGTGACCACTTATTTCCTTAACAATATCATCACCTGCAGTTGATAGTTAGCATTTATAGCAACTTACTTGCGTTATGTCAGTGCTAATAGATCAAGGTCGGAGTGACAATGCACTGACAGATGGCCAGGTACATATCAAAGCACAAAACCTCTGCACTGTCAGTCTTGCAAGTCCAAACATGAAGAAATGGTCCCAGTCGCTCCTTCAGTGAGTATTTATGCGAAGCATGGATATCCATCTAGTATATTCTGGCAAGTGTTCTTGCATGGGAAGGGCTCATGTTGGAGAGGTCAGGGAACACCTGCCTCTCTGGGTCCTGGGAGTACCACATTGCTCAGTGTCACCACTGAGTCACTTCAGGATATGTTCCTGGCATCTTTAGTGTAGAAAACTTGGATGCCTGTAGGGATGAGACCTTTAGCACTAACCAGCAGGGAAGTGGGACTTTCAGATTTAACTTGCAACCAAACTGTCAGGCACTTGCATCCTTCCTACAGCCCTAGATGGGTCCTGGGGGTCAAACAGAAAAGTATAGGGGATAAAGGAAGACACCCCACCCAAATATGTGATGTATTCCTGAGGATACAAGAAGTAGTCTGAGGATAAACAAACAGGTGGAACTCAATTTCTGTCAGACAGCAGGGCTTGCTTCCATCCTGCTCCTGTCATACAGTTGTCTCTCTTATAAAAAAAAAGTTAAATGGCTGGTAATTCTTTGTATTAACCCCTCTCCCCCATCCCTGCACAAGGAAATCTTGTCTGTTAGTGCTGAGAAGGGCTGCAGGGATGTGCTCAAGCTGTGAGTCCCACAGCAGCCCCAGGCACCCACCACTGCCCCCACACAGCCACCTCCACCGAGGAGGCACCAGCTCGGCCAGGCTGCAGAGACCTGGGGTGCAGGGAAGGATGTGGACACCCGTGGGGGCTCCCCGTTCCCCTCTCCCTCCTCAGAACGGAGCCCTAGCTGTGGCAGGTCTCAGCTCGCTGCCCAGCCCCAGCAGCTCTGCTCCGTCCCCTGCCTGCTAACAGGGGCTGCGGGGGGTGGCCCTGAGCCCGCCCTGCTACGGCCCAAAGGACATGAACAACCTGTGGCTTTTCGTCCAGGCCACCCAGCAGAAGCTGAAGAAAGTATCAGTCCCTGGGACACCCCTTACCAAACCAAAAACATCTTCCAGTCCACGGCTCTTGTGATACCTGGGGGCTCAGAGAAGCCTCTTCTGTGTGGCTGAATTACTGGTACACAATTTCAGGTGGTTGTGTTGCACGTGGAGAATGAGACAGGGGAACAAGCATTCAAGACATTTAAACCATTCACAAGATGAAGCCGATTTATATTTGTGCATTATAGGGATGACCTTCTGGACACGATCCATTGCTTTTCGTATTTGTCTTCATTAGCAATAGGAGAGGAGGAGGATGTACATCCACCTCTGGTTTCGTAGGGAAATGTTTCCCAGTGTTTGACCAGTATCGTTTTGCTTAGCCCTACACCACCCAAGCATCCCCAACATCTCCCAGCAAGGCTGGAGTCTTGCTTCCAAGCCCAGGTGTTGGCAGTGCAGCCACCCCAGCTGCATTAGTGCAGCTCTCCTGGTGTAAATCACACTGAGACCTTCCATCTCTGGTCACACAGTAATAGTGGGGCTTTTCGCTTCTTGTCTGAAAAAATAACTGTTGTGGCTTTTTGTTTGCTAGTATTCCCAGTGCAAGGACAGGATTAAACAGATGGAGGAGATCTTTGCTAACCCCAAAAATGAGAGTAGAAGGCGAGACTTGGGAGGGCAAGACCCATCTCCACCTGAGCTGCTAAAAAAGATTGAGCAGGTAACATCACTTCTCGCATTACAAGTTCTCCTGATGTGATTGACCGCTTTTGGAAAAAGCAAATGGTATCTTTTATTTTTAAATTAAACTTACTGTAAGCAGAATTAAAATAATTATGATTGTCTAACGGGAACTCCAGCCCAGCATCTGCTTTCCAGGACAAATGGACGTGGGACATTTTGGCTTCTTCCAGCAGAAGCTGGCGAGGAGGAGCTCTGTGTGGCACACCTGGCTCCGCAGCATCCTCTGCTAGCTGGTCCATTTGCATCATTGGCACTTCAGTGCAGACCCTCCCGCTTCACTACAGGAAGGCACAGAGAAGGCAGCAGAAGGAAATAAATGCAGAAGAACAAACTGCTAACAAACAAAGTTGTCATTCTTCTGCAACTGGCTATTAGCTATTCCACCACTATGCACAGGCTGTGAGCAGGAGGCAGTTCCCACTGCCCTCTTAACAAAGGCGGCATGTGTGACCTAGGACCAGACACACACCCTCCTCAGGCTTTGGCTTTACAGCTTTGTTTCCATGCCGAACAGGGGGCCACAGAACAGACCCTCATGGAAGCGTCGGCCAGGCCGCTGCGTGCCTGACTGCAGCATTGCCAGCGACTGCCACGGGAGGCTTCAGAATGAAGCATTAGGTCCCACATGAGAGCCAGTTTCAGGGCACCTCCTGTATGGCAGCGTATGGGGGGAAGGTAAAGGAATGAAATGAGCAACTGTGATATTTTCTTAGATAATTCTGTCTGTCCCATTTATAGGGGCACAAAACTCCCTCCACTGCATTTAGTATTCAGTGGTGATTCACATGGAGCTGGGACGGTATTAGGGTAACAGCAAGCTCAGAGCAGCACACACCTATGTCCTCCTTTTGAAGTCTGTAAGGATTTACCACAAACACCTCTACTTGAATTGCTTGAGCTTTTTGCTTTACTGTCCCATATTCCTTGACAGGAGGGAGCTCTGCATAGCCAAGCAGGTTACAACACACACAGCCTGCTATTACCAACCCACACATTAAAAAGACAGGTTTCTTAGAGTTGTGAGATAAGTTTAAACATTCTTTCAAGCTCCTTGTGTTTTTAAAGTCCTTTCAGTTGCACAGTACTTTCTTTTTTAGTCTTTAGAGCCCATACTTACTTTTTTTTTAGCAGAAGTAAAAAGGTATTATTTAAAGCAAGAGCTGAAACCTTCTCATTATCACGTGACTCAAGAAACCAGAAGTTTAAATAACAAAAAACTCACTAGAAAAAAATAATTGTTTTCAAGAAAAATTACACCAAGGTAGTAATAATGCTGGTGTAAGCCCCTGTCCCTGAAAAAGGGCCTACTCTGATACGGAAGAATTGTACAGCTGACAGTAACCAACTAAACCAACTTTGGCCTGATGCTCGGCAGAGAAAGTGAAAATTTTGAGAAAACTGATGGTGATTATTTATGGCTGTTCACTGGTATTACTTCAGCAGCCCTCAAAGCAATCACAGGAACACCTGCTGCACCTTCCCCCATTGTTCACCTACACCCTGTATGCTCCTTCTCGCTGCAGCTAGAGGTAGAGCTGGTGCAGAAGGAGAAGAAGTTGCTGGAAACAGATTTTCTCTCCAAGCACGTTTCCCGGCTAACTGACAGAATGCGGCAGAAATTCGGGAAGCAGGACACGCTACTGTTAGCTAAAAGGGTAAGAAGGGCATTGCAGGCTCTGCTCGCTGGCCGATATGAGATGAAATAGCATTTGGGCCAGAGGTAAGATGACTCACTTGCAAATTACAAAAGTGGCTGGAAATAGTGATAGGCAAATCATATGTTAGTCTTCAGAAATTATAGAAGTTTAGTAGCAACAATAATACAGACATACCAAAAGCATTAGGTGAGTGTACTTTTCTTTTTGAAAGAAAGTTAGACTATAAATAGTAACTTTCACCAAAATATAGGATTAGTTCTTTCTCAGGTAAGAGAGAAGATTAGAAATTTGGTAGAATCCTCCTTTTGCACATGTACTTAACAGCCTTTCCACAACAAACATGTCAAAGAAATAAAAAAGAAATAAGGAAAAGCCAGGGAAATTCTACTTCAGCATACAAAAAGATAAACTTGGTATCTGGCTCGAAGTTTCTTTGTTATTTAGGTAGGGAGAAGCATACAGGAAAGAGGTACCATTTTCAATACAGTTACTTTTATACAGCTATTTCCTTTTAACTACCAGTAATAGTGTTTGGGGAAGAGCAAAAATCTTCGCGCCTCCACCTTCTTAATGAAAAAGCTCCAAATAGAGCAGAGCTGAGTGAAAGACAGAAAAAAAAAAAAAGCTAATTAATTTAAAACAAGGCCAGGGTTGATTTTTCTGTGTTAGGTTTGACACTCTGGAAGGCTTAGAACACAACATATCTTTATAGTAAACCTATAATTTTTCACAGAGAAATAACATGGCTGTTTGTGAAGTAATGGCCATGGGCTAACAAACAACTGTAAAAATGGCAGCATGCCAGATGTTACATTTGCAAGTGCTCTGACTCTCCCAATTCCCTATTATTTACTTAAAAGAGAGTATTTAAGTTTTGTTGTTTTTTTTTGTTTAAAGTGTCCAGTCAGACTCAAGGATTCTTGTCCCATTCCTTTTCTATTCCTCCCCCTGCCAAGGATAACTTCACAACCCACAGCCCCACTGTGTTCACTTTATCACTCAATTATCTTGTAAGGATTCGGCTTATTACACCTTTATTACAAAGTTAATTGTGCATAAACTCAATGCAGACTGGGGTACAAGGCCTTTGAGGGCAGGGGAAGTTTTGCTATTCAGCTGAAAAGAGCAGGAGGTAGTTACAAACTTGCTTTTCTTGTATTGGAGTAAATGTGACTTCTTATGCTGCCAGTTTCTGTGGTTCCGAGTGTACACAGAAACACAGATCCTGTTTAAGTCATTTTCAAGCATGGAACTATTTTTTAAAACCTTATGAAGTTGGACTTGTTTTCACATGTCTAATACATACCTAAGTGTCATGTCCAGTAAGTGTCTAAAGGGAAGCTGTAACTAAAATGCAATTGTTACTTACTCCAGACAAACGCACTGCAGAAGAAGGTAAAGAACAGAACCCAGAAGACTATGGCTCTTCTTGCAGAGTTATCCATGAAGAAAGCACTTGCCAATAAACTCCAGCAGGAAATGAGAGACAAAGAACAATTTTTGATGATTGTTTCATCAAGGATAGATCAAGGCCTTCCCCCGCCTAAAGAAATAGAGAATGAATGGTTGAAGGTATTACGCAATGAGAAGATGCAAAAAGAAGCAGCTGAAGCCAGAGTTAAAGTAAGTTTTTGCCATACATGGCAATTAGATCTTCAGCCCCAGCTTTTCACTGCTCTACCTTGTCCTCCCAGAAGAGTTGTGCTAGCTCATGCTGTGGCTGTTCGCTGCTAAACATGGAGCTCCAGGAGTCAGAGGAGATGAGGGCACAGACAGAGACAACCACACATTGGGGATTTGTGGAGATTTAAGTGCAGTCTGACAACACCACTTGCAACTGGTCATTGAATCTTAAGGAGGGAATACACTAAAAGGAGAACTTACCTTCAATTATTAAGCTGTGTGACCATGCTTTGGGATGATGGGTGGGATAACCACTGGTGAAGTACTGCTTTCCCTTTGATTTCAAAGTAAAGCTGCAAAAGGTGGGGTGTGGTGTTCGGGAAAATAAGTTTAGTTCTTCCACACACCAGATGCAGTGAGCATCAGATCAGAAGTAGCAAGAAATCAGATTGCTGGGCAAGACACTGAGGGCCAGCAGGGCAGCATATTAAATAGTGCTTCAAACTCTTACCCTGCAGGATAAGAGCTGAGACTGTCAGTCATCTCTGAGCAGATTGCTCCCAGAGAAGGAAAAGTAATACAGAATTGAGATGTGCATGCTGAGGGAACTCTTGCTGAGGGGAAGTAAGATCTGCTATAGGAATCCTCTAGCTGACCACTACCAAGGGAATCTGAAAGGTGCACAAAGCTGGGAGAGGAATACCCTGTGCACACACTTAAAGAACTTAATGTCATGCAGAAGTGCTGCAGCAAAACTGGTTTAGGATAAGAAACTTCTGTCATTAACACTCCTCCTCATGCTGTGACTCAGTTTCCTTTCAGTGCCAGGGATACAAACTCACTGCAGTAACAGTATTTGGGAACAGCTGCTCTCCGCATAAATACAGCCACCTTTTGGAGCATCAGAACTACTGTCTTGTTCCTGAGATGTTATGTGCACACTTATTACAACCTTTAAAAGTTCATTTAATCTGTTTTCTTCACAAGCAACAAGCGCATTACAGGCTCAAAGTGTATACTGTTTAAAAGGACAAACTCACATGGTCATTAACTCACACTTTCCTTTTAATCCCCCTCTGGGTTTCATGGTTTGCTAAGGCCTAGACTGATGGAGTTTCCTTTGTTAGGCAGCCTGACACTGGCTCAGGAGAGTACTGGTATTTTAAAGCATGTAATCACTTGGTGATCAAAATGTGTTCTTCACAGCATGCTGCAGAAGAGGAACAAGCTGCAGCACTCAACTGTGTCCACACGACAGCTGAACAGCGCCCAACCGCCTATATCCCAGATGATGAACACAGCCTCCCGCTGCCGCGGCCCTACGGTGCTCTGGCTCCTTTCAAACCGACTGAACCTGGCTCAAATATGAGACATTTCAGAAAACCTACTGTAAAGCCAATTGAAATCTGAACAGACAGCGCCTAAAGCAGGAGAGGCCATACTAGCTACTGAATCTCAAGGGCCAACAGCATTTACACTGCACTGAAGAAACGTTCAGTAGTGCTTAGTCAAATTCCATACTGAAAACAAAGTAATTGTTAGTGCCACAAGCATTAGCTAAATAGTCAGGGATCCAAGTTCCCTTCCCTGACGAGGAGGAGCGTGGTATCCCCAATGTGCAGCATTTTAACACGTTAAGAAAAACAAATGATTGTCATATTATGCTTATTTTCTTCCAGGTGAGGTTTTATTGCATCTGATTATATAATACGTTCCATTAAAAAGAAAAGGCTAGAAAAATCTTCTGTTGTTATTCATACAGTATGAACAAAGTCCCCATCGCTTACACAAACACACCAAACAGCTTTCTGCAGCCTGGGACTGGAGTTTACACTTGCCAGACAAATTTTAGTTATATTGAGAAAAATATTCCTTCCCTCTATGCAGTTATTGAGAAAGCTAAAACTCTTGCTCCACTGATGGCAATGACAAGGGAATCACCGTGAACTTGCTGAGTCGCTCCTGAGAGCTGTATCTTTTTATTTCTCTGGTAAGGAACAGGAAGCATCGGTGGAAACTGCTGAGTGAATGTCACAGGTTACTATTGAAAACCTGCCAAATCTATCAAACTGTCAATGAGTTTCACAAGTTTAATAGTCTGAAACTTTGAGAGAGTTGTTTTTAAATCCAATAGAGACTGCAGAAATCCTATATGTCAGAACTTCAGGTTTTCTCTGCATAGCAAACCACTATTACTATCTTAATGTCACAGTTCAGAACAATAAAAAAAACCAAAACAAAAACAAGAAGGCAAACAACACTGGTTCAGTTATATATAAATAAAAGTTGAAAATGAAGAAAAATCAATCTCCATCATGTCTTTTTGAAGCTGAGATTTGAGCTGTAACATGAAAGAATGTAAAACTGTCCAAGCCACCGCTAAGGTAAATTTCTAGAGAACTTTTTTCTTGTCCTGTATTGCTTACAATTTTTTATACATATCTTAAAAAAACAAACCCAAACTCTGTCATGTGCACTTTAAGAAGTTTATATTTTGCGCTAATTACAAAACTGAATATATTAGAATCCAACTCCAAAGGCAGAAGTACCGTACACAAGTACAACCACAAGGAATACATAGTTACTGATGCATTATATACAAGACTGATTCATCATTTGTTAGTCTTACCTGCTTTACAAAAACACAGCAAGAAATAATTTTATAACCAGTTTCTTGTTACTGTACAACTGGACTACCTTCTTCAGGACTGTCTATCTTGTTAAAATAATTGACATTAATACCAGTTTTCACAGCGTGCTTTGATACCTGCTGTAGTTCCCCTTATTTGACCACTTCAGCACAGAACCACAGGTATCTCTCACTGGAAACCTGGGTTTGTGTCAGACAAATTTCTCTAGGGTTTATCTAGTTGTCAGTGATTTCAGCATTAATTCGTTACACCAAACAATATTATGAGTAGCTTATGTCAGTAACGGTGGCTACACAAAACTTAGGAAACATGACATTTAAGTTTTAAACAAACAGGAAATGTAGTTGGTTGCACACTTCTGTGTGAATACTTTTTATACAAGAGTACCACAGTCATCCTTCTTCACCAGCATGCTATTTCAGGAATATTTGAGGCCCAAAAGGTTCATAGTGTGTTTGAGTGCTGTTTCCTCTACAAATCTTACATTAACGTGATCTTGCTTTTCATACGGATGCACATCTAGAAAAACATTGTGAGAAAGTTAGTATTTACAAAGTCCTAAGTGCTCTCGTACACTTAGTCTTGCAGTCTATTCAGCATCTCAATCTGCAATACCAAAAGATAAGGTAATAGATGGACCTGTGTTTCCATTGACACAAGACACCTACAGCTTTCAGTGGATTCGTCTGGAGGCTCACCCATGACAGAAACTTTCCTGTGTGGGATGTAAATGACAGACCATCTCTGGAGGCCGCTGGGGATTCCCATACTAATTCTACACTGGAGATCCAAACCATGATTTAAGCACAGTAGCTATGTTTATGCTAGTGCATAAAATGGATCAGGGCATATTCTCATATGCTTCAATGTGGTTTAACTCTTCTTCCTCCCCAAATGGGATAATATCCATACATGGACAATCCTGTTTTAGCCTTCAGGTCCTTATCCTGACTTTATTTTGTTTATTAGTATAGGCACAGCCAGTAATACTAAAATGTAATGCTTCCCTTAATGCACCTTGCTTTTTCAGTGGAATTCACAATCTTCAGATGCTTAGGTTTACTCTATGAAGCAAGTGCCCTAACTAATTTGAACTTAATTTGAAAAAAAGGAACATCACTGAAATAAAAAAATGCCTGTTACTTCAGAGCAACTCCTGACCTAGTGATCTGTGTGCTCTTTTCTGAGGTGGAAGATCTGATTTCAGGTGCCTCTTAGCCACCACACCATCTAAATAAGGAACAAGCCCTTCCCCCCATTTGAACACAGAGTAAGAGCTACCCCCACGCTGTACATGAACATTTCACTACATATGTTCTGAAAAATGAAGTTTGCCAACCGGATTCAACACAGAGAGGATGTGGATGAAAGGATATGTGGTGAAGCAGCCCCCTGGCACTTCCCATCAGCAGAAAAACAACCAAACCTACATGTTCAGACATCACTGGAATTTTAGCACTCAGTTATGGTCAACACAGTCAGAATACAGCTGAGTGAGAGTATCACAGAGTAACAATTACTGTTTTCCAAAGTACAGAATTAACATTACCTTGATTCTCTATGTCTGCCAGCATATTACTCAGGTAGTTAAGTGGCAAAAACTCTACAGGGACTGAAAGTCTCTCAGGGATAGGCCTGCTACACTGTAAGGGAGAATATTTCAGGTTAGTTCACAAAGTTGCACAGTACCAAGTTTCAGTGTTAGTCTAGAGAAAGGTCAGGAATCTCAACACTGTCAAAGGAAAAGACTTAGAAAAATGGCCTATGTGCTCTTACCTGCCTGTTCCCCAACTTCTCAAGCAAAAGTTTCACGTATTTCCGTGCAATGAGATTAGCATTTGTTGGATGATTCCAGAACTGGCGGGCCTTTTGACCAAGAGCCTAGTAAGTAAAAATACAAAACCCCAAAACCAGAGAACATAAACACAGGACAGTGGAAACTTAGGAGGGGGAAAAGAAGGGGAAGAAAAGGGAAACAAAATCCAGGCTGTAATACAGACTGCTTGGCTTTCAGACACTGATGACAGAAGCTAAGACATCATTTTTAGCCACGGACCCTGCCTTTCACAGCCAGTAACTGAGAGAGTACAATATGCTCCCAAAACACGGGAAACAATCAAATCTTGCTACTCACTGAGCTACTCAGTAAGTTTCCTTCAATCAGTCTGTCCCATTGCCTCTGTCCTTCTTTGCATGTGTACTTAAATATTAATTGAGGCTGAAAATGACCATTTATCCTTTACTGTGACTTTGGTTTAGATCCATTCTTGTTCCAAAGAGTAACACAGACACCCCGTTCCTCAAAGCTCCATTCAGGATAGGGCTTCTCTCAGGCTTAGTCTAAGGAATCTTACAAAAGCAGACTGGTGACAAGGAGAGATACTGGGAACATAATTTGTATCCTATTATTTAGGACATGGAATGGAATGGAATTGGCAGCACTGATTCACATTCCAAAAGGCAAAAGAGATTCAAACCCAGATCTTAAACCAAAATCTTAACCAATAAGCAAACAAGTATGAACATACTGTGAAATTAGCTCCACCTTTTTTTTTTTTCCCTATCTAGATCTCCCCGCCCCCCCCCCACCTTTTGGTTGTATTGCCATACAGACTACTGAAAGAGTTCATTTAGGAAACACCGGACAGTTTCACTGGTGCTTAAACACTTGCTTTTGATGTAACTGAAGTCATCTAGTGAATGTAACCTGCTGAAAATAGTCTGAGTGACCCTAAAGTGTCCTTTTTGGCAAACAAACTATTCTCTGCAATTTTTCCCAAAGCTCTAAATAGATACAATAAGTCACTGAGCCTACTGTGTGTAACCAGCAGTACACATCCCCTAAAGCCCTCACGGCTCAGCCCTTCACATCAAATCGTGGCTGGAATGGTGTTCCCCACCCACCATGCCTGGGGCTGACAGCCCAGTGAGGCCCCGCACTGACCCCAGCTCACCAACCCATGGCCAAAACAAGACACACAGGACAAAGAACCTCCTGTGGAGTTCTCCTTCCCTAACCCTTCTCAAAACTGCTGCCAAACAAAGAAATCCTTGTTAGAGGAAAACCAAAGCAGCACTTCTGGCCACTTGAACTATACGTTAACAGCCCATAATGAGCAAACAATAAGCAACTTATGTTGAGAAAAGTCTGTTTTACAGCAAGGCAGTCCCCGAGGGGGGATCCCTGGTTTTCTCTGCTCACTGAGATGCTGTTTCCTCTGCAATACTGTGGTGTGCACTAAGAACCAAGGGGAAAATGGTAAGTCAGTCTCCCATTCTGCTGGAACTTTTAATGGAGCATCAGTAATTAGTTCCAGCATTGAGGCTGAGTCACCTTACCAACGGGTGAGGCTGGGAGATTTTACAGAGGGGGAGATCTTGTAATTCAATCTCTGCTACAGAGTTGTGATATGGTCAGATTTTACAGCTTTTACTGTACCAGCTTTCAAACATGTTTGATAAAATTAATAAAATGAAGAGGTCACAAGTGAGAAGGGTATTTCTGGATGCTAAAAACCACACACAAACCCCCCACAAATCCTCTTTAAAACATGTTGCACCCTTATTGCTTTATGCAGATGAGTACATGGCACAACAGTGTCAGTCTTGTCTATTTGATTCCTGCACCCTGGAGACCCTGTAAAACACCATGGACAAATCTATAACTTATCAGGGTACGCTGCAGGTCATGAGCAGCAGATGGAGAAACTGTGGAGGTTCAGGTTCTATCTGTGCCCTATTTGAATCACAGCTAAATCTTCCATTGGCTTCACCCTGTGCGCAGGGAGGAATTTCCTATCGATTCCAAAAGACAAGAAGTAACATTTAAAGTGATTAGTTACCTCAGGAAGCCTCATGACAATACTGAACTTCAGCTTTTCATTCTTCTCAGTGTTGTCTAGATCTATAAGAGAAAGGAAGAAAAACCCAACAACTAGTAACCACATAACTAAAATTTTCAGCTTTCACTGAAGGCATTCGGAATAAGTATCATATCCATAATGAATTTAAAAATTTAATTTTAAATAAGGGCTATTAGGAGCGTTGTTTATGTTTATAGCATTTGCAGAAATATTTTTCTGTACATTCATACACAATGTCACCATTTCATATAACAATTTAAACAGTAATTCAAACATGTTTTCACTAAGAAGAACTCCTCATATTTATAATATTTCATTTATCATGACCAGGCACAGATTAATACAGCATACTGTGTTGTCCATTTTCTTGAACACCAGAGAAATAGCACATTACAAGGGAACATGGTTGCAGCTGTGAGGATATGCACTACAGTTGGAGAGTTTTATCATGGTGCTGCTGCATCCCAGGAAACTCATGCTACACAGCTGTCTCTTCCTCCCTTCTGATCTAGAAAAGGCAATTAACATGGCTGCAATGCCAACTGTGCCAGCAGCTGCCAATTTATCCCACTCCCCATTTTGCTCTGAAGCCTTAGGCCCCAGTCATTCCCACCGTACATCTGCTAGTTTGCTCCTAAGCCACCTTTGTGGGAAACAAGCTACTTGGGTCCTGCTGAGAAGAAAGCCACATACAGAACATGATCTGCTCTTGACAAATACACTGGTTCATAAAGAACTTACTTTAATTCCTCCTTTCAGTTAATATTACATTAAAGACATCCACAAGCTTAATATTTACTAATAATATTGGTATATTGGGTCAGGTTGGCTTTTCTTTGCTTATTTTGAAGTTCTACCTCCTAGCACAGAGCTTCTAGCCATTTGCCAATCCCAGCACTAGGATTATCTTAGAATCATGGAAGTGTTTAGGTTTGAAAAAGCCCTTTAAGATCATCTGTCCAACCATTAACCTAACACTGCCAAATCCACCACTAAACCATGTCCTTAAGTACCACATCTACACATCTTTTAAATATCTCCACAGACGGTGACTCAACCATTTCCCTGGGCAGCCTGTTCCAGTGCTTGACAACCCTTTCGGCAAAGAAATTTTTCTTACTATCCAGTCTAAACCTTCCTTGGCGCAACTTGAGGCCATTCCTCTTGTTCTATCACTTGTTACTTGGGAGAAGAGACCACCACACACCTCGCTACAACCTCCTTTCAGGTAGTTGTAGCGAGCAATGAGGTCTCCCCCAAGCCTCCTTTCTCCAGGCTAAACAACCCCAGTTCCCTTGGCTGCTCGCCATAAGACTTCTGCTCTAGACCCTTCACCAGTTTTGTTGCCCTTCTCTGGACACACTCCAGCACCTCAATGTCTTTCTTGTAGTGAGGGGCCCAAAACTGAACACAGGAATCAAGGTGCGGCCTCACCAGTGCTGAGCACAGGGGTAAGATCCCTTCTCTGTCCCTGCTGGTCACACTATTTCTGATACAAGCCAGGATGCTACTGTCCACCTGGGCACACTGCTGGTTCCTCTTCAGCTGGCTGGTGACCAGCACTCCCAGGTCCTTTCCCACCAGGCAGCTCTCCAGCCACTCTTCCCCAGGCCTGTAGTGCTGCTGGGAGTTGTTGTGACCCAAGTGCAGGACCTGGCACTGAGCCTTGTTGAACCTCGTACTGTTGGCCTCAGCCCATGGCTCCAGCCTGTCCAGGTCTCTTTGCAGAGCCTCCCTACCCTTGAGCCAGCCAACACTGGCCCAACTTGGTGTCATCTGCAAACTTTTTAAGAGTGCACTCAATCCTCTCATCCAGATTACTAATAAAGTTACTAAACAGAACTGGCCCCAATACTGAGCCACTTGTGACCAGCCATCAACTGGATTTATTTCCATTCACCACCACTCTTTGAGCCCAACCATCCAGCGAAGAGTACATCTGTCCCAAGACATGAGCAGCCAGTTTCTCCAGGAAAATGCTGTGGGAAATAGTGTCAAAAGCTTAAATTCCAGGCAGACAATAGCCACTAAGAGGCTCACCTTGTCATAGAAGGAAATCAGGTTAGTCATGCATGACCTGCCTTTCATAAATTGATGCTGACTGGGCCTGACCACCTGGTTGTCCTGTACATGTCACGTGATAGCACTCAGGATGATCTGCTCATAACCTTCTCTGGCACCAAGATAAGACTGACAGGCATGCTCCTCTTATTTCAAACATAATTAAAGCAAAACCTGAGGACTGGATAGTAGACTACTTCCTTAGGCATAGGTGTGCACTTTCATACAGTCATAGAAATCCTCCCAACAAATTCTATGATGATCTTTAGTATTCACTTTTCTAAGAAGTCCCAAGTGGAAAAACTATAAACTCAAATTCTCCCCAAACAGGTATTTCTTTGTCTACTACAGTAAGGCTTGATTGTATAGTCTGAGCCCTAATTTACTTCCTTTCAGCTGGGCAACACCATCAGCTAAAGACTTCACTGAAACAATACTCTGTGAGAAGAGCTGAGTCTCCTGGGTGGTAAATCCTATGTCTAAGTTTGAACGAAAGGACATCACTCCCAATTAGCTGGCTGGTAACAAGTGAAACACATGAAACTCACTGTACCTTTCAGCAATTTCCTGACACATGTTTCTGTCAAATGCAAGACTCCATGATCAATATAGTGCAGGAGGGTGTGCAGAGGGAGACATCGAACACCAAGCCCCAAGTGCAAACTGTGAAAACCTACAGAAGAGAGACAAACTTGTCTGGCACAACAATTTATTTTTTTTTTCTTAGTCTGTATTAGAGACTGGCATTAATCTAGCTAAAGCCAACACTCTCCTTAACTTCTCACTGTTTCGTGTTGGTGAGGAAATCAGTTTGTCAAAAGGCATGTAGTCTTACTTAGGCATCCTTTAACTCCTACCAAGTACAATCCTGCCAGAAAGAGGAAAGCCAAGGGGAGTGAAGACAGTTATAGTCATATACAATCACTAAACATTTCCAAGCTGTTGCCTTATATCCAAATTGTTCTATTGATTTGCCTTTAATCTCCTTCTTTTCTCTTAATTAATCAAAACGTGAGGTCTCACTGCCCTCAGTATGTGGCTGCCACCCACACATTCCCTCAGGCAGTATTAAGACTTCAGTTTTCTTAACATCACCCAGACGATGGTCTTGTCATCACATGACACCATTATGTGGCAGCATTTCTGCCTACACGTTGTAAGTCTGAGGGATAACCCCGTACCAAAACCAGTTTCAAATACTGAAGACAGATCAGGAAACACAAACTGGAAAGACTCAAACAAAATAAAAAAGAATTATGTTAAGAAGTCTTTGTTACAAAAATAAGCAAGTGCTTTGAAAAGATGACACAATTATGAGGAACCTCTAGGAAATTAAAGCCTGCTATCAGTCATCTATCAAAGCTGGAGGTAATCCTTTCAGAATAAAACTGAAAAATATTAGCAGAGCAACAGCATGAGAAAAAACTCTCTTTTTCCTCCAAGATAGAATTTTCCCTAGTAGCCCTTGACACTAAAATTCAGTTGTCTAAAAAAAATACGTAAATGAAAAAAGTCTAAATCTTAGTTCTAAGCTAAGACTGCAACTGAGCATTTCACTGGAAGCTGAAAACGGAACTAAATCTGTGATTTATTGTCTCTATTTGTAGTAACTATTTGGTTTTGTTTCATTTCACTTGCACGTGTTTATGGAGGTCTTCTCCTCTGTAACTGTCTTGAACAGACATCAATACAACCAAAGCTAACTTGACACATGTGCTAAAACTAGTGCTCTTCTGGGAGGAATTCATAGCATTGTTCTCCTCACTTATGATTACAACAGCAAAACACAGGACTTACCAGGAGGTAAAGGCATGCACATGCCATTTGCAGCTTCTAGAATCCGACTCATGATGTGGAACACTGCAAACTCTCCCACACTTCCTCTCTCATCACTGTATTTAACAAAGTAGCAACATATTAGGAACCCAAGACGCCCACACTCTCCTGGAGATATGGTCAATCTGTTGTACTACATGTGCATTAAGTGCATGTGTTTTGGGTGAATTGCCATGGGATGCTATCTTCTTTACTTAGGTACCTGTCATCTAACAGCACTAGCTGTTCAGTGTTGACACAAAGTCTCTGTGGTGTCCCCTTTCTCCTTTCCCCTCTATGGCTTATTTCGAAGTCTCTCAGCAGCACTTGGTATCAACAGAAATAGGTGGGTTTGAGTGCTGGTATAAGTGACCTGGCTTTCATAGATGTTTAACACCCACTACCCAGCTTAAGACCACTATGAACTCAGCAACTTTGAACTTCAGCTGTAAAACTGCCTATATGATTAAGATTCATGTCAGCTTAGAGAGGACCAGCAGGATCATGAAAAAGAGTACATGACAGTCATACTGATATTTACAGTAGAGTGAGCACTGACTGTTCAAGTGAGTAGTACTGTTGAAGACCAAAATTATTATGCCCATATTTTAAAAGGTAGGCTGAAAACTTTAACAAAGGACTTGCTCACAAGCAGAAGATGCAGGAATGAAGCTGGTATCTCCTCCAAACTTCTTTCAATATTCGATGTACCAGATTCAGCTAAAACAAAAAAGAAAACATTGAGTGTTTCTAGGAGGCTGTGTACAGCAGCCCCTTGGCCTTCTTTCATTTCACACACCAGTTTATGTTAAAAACTTCTCATGAGACTCCTACTAAGACTTCAGTATTTGTGGTTTTTTTTTTTCTAGGGGCTTCAAATGTAAAATTGGTTAAAATTTGAATTGTAACGGAATTTCCTTATTCCATAAGTTTATAGTAAGTGCTTCCAGCTCATCAAAGCCTTGTGCAAGACACATAGCACCTTAACTTATCATGTTCCTTGTGGATCAGCTGATCTCACATTCTTGCATCAAAGTCTCAAAAGATGTTTGCCATGAAAGCAAAAACTGCATGTCCAAGTGGCTGAGCATTTGGCAACGAAAGGTCCTGAGGGTCCCCACAAAACTGGATGATGCTGAAGACAACGGAATACTCAGTTTGCTGAGAAAACACTGCAGGAGAAATTGAAAACCTAGTTCCAGCAAGAAGGAAAGATGAGACAAGCAAATGCCTCTCCTCCCCTCCTGAGTTTCCTTTTTGTCCAGTGAAGTAAAACAGTCCCTTTGCCCATACTGCTGCTTCTTTGTGCTCCCAAACTGACCTCCAGTATAGACTGTCAGCATACAAAAGGCACAAGCCCTGTTCTCACTTGGGCCTCCTAAGCCTCTGCAGCTGAAAGAGAGAAATCACACATGAAAGAGTTGAAATAAATTTGCCTAGCCGGTCCCTCACAGTTGTCATGTGTAACCACTTCCATATCTCAGTAACAGAATTGAGACACTTCCTCTATGCCTTTCATCTCTGGGCCTCAAAGTGCACTACTCAATCCACCCCAGGAAACTCAGGAAGCATGTCTTTGCAGGGAGGTATCAGAAGAAGTTACAAACCCTTTTCCCCCCAAAATGGCCAGAATCCAGGAATCATTTTTCCCCGCTCTTTTCTTCTCATAGACTATGCTCTCTCCAACCTCTATATTGTCACAGGCTCTGAGCAAGAGAGAAACAGGACATACAGGAGAGGTTCATATGCAAAGGCCAAAACAGAAGTATTGGTCTTCAGTAATGCTCCTGAGTGCTCTCCTCTGTACTTTGGCCAGAGAGCTCTGCGAGGTAGCACCTCTTCCCTCCACAACCACCTAATACTTTCCATCTTCGTACTTTCTGGATGCAGTGGAAAGCTTCAGTTTAATCTCTCTGGAGCATGGCAAGTTTTCTCCACTCATTCTCCAGGAAATGAGTGATTTCCAGTTTTCAGAGAAGGGTCACAAGAACTGCACCTGCTGCCGGAATGACTTTCATCTCTGGCCAGCACACAGGGTGCAGCTAAGGCCTCTGCATCAGGAGCTACAGCTGGATCTGAAGATCAGTGTTGAGATGAAGGGAAGGTTCTTACAAACTCCAAAATCACGTCTTATGATTTGTGCAACAAAAATGGTTTTCATAGGTATGATACTCCAGAATCAATATTCTTTGCTTAACAATACAGCAAACCATATGGCTTTCGCATGGTGTAGAAAGATCACTTCTTGAGTCACAGTCAACCTAGCTATCACAACATAATTAAATACATGCATGCATGTGACATGACACCCTCACCAACAGCACTACTCACTTCGAAGATCAGCACCTACTATCTACAATGGACATCACAGAAAATACATACAGAAAGAGAAGCCATGTCTCCACTCTTTTCAGTATATAACACACAGAATAATGTGCATGAGAGAAAACAAACATGATCTGTTTTATAGAGGGAGTACAGGCAGCTTTATCTCCAAGGCTAGCAGCAGGCCTCTGGGGGAGCTAAGAGCTAAACCCATACATTCAGTGCAAAGCCGTTTTTCATTTAGTAACAAAGATGTACAATATGAAGTTTTTCTGGGCAAGTGTCAGAAGCCATTTCCCTTGAAGTGCTCTAAACTAATGAGAGAATACATGATCAATAGCCAGACAGCGCATGCAGCAGTGCCTAGGCTGACCCTTGCAAAGCACCTTGCTATCTTGAAACATCTATATTTTCAGGCAACAGTGCCGAGTAGACTCAAGTTCCACTAGTGACATTTGGAAAAGTGCTCAGCTCCTGTGGCTGCTTCTACAGGAAAGACATGGATGCAGCCAAGGAAAAGAATCAAGAGCAAAGGACAAAAGGGAGTGAGACAAGGTCTTGCTGTCTTCCAGATCCCCTCCTGCACAAGGGATACAAGGCACTCCTCCTCCCAAGAAAACTCTCAAATCCAAACGGTGTCTGCCTTCTGTTCCTCTGCAGTTCACATGCCATCAGATGACAGCTGGCCACAGACATCAGTGAAAAAGGTACAGCTATTGCTATTGCAGCTACTTCCAGAGACATTTCAAACACTTATTCTGGTCTGCCTCTTTCCTGTGCCACAGGCTGCCTGTTCACTCTGCCTCCCCTTCCGCTTGCTGTCAGGGCAGCAAATGTCATACCACTTCTGTAAGTTATTTCCCCCCTTTCCTGCCCACTGAAATGAAAAGAGTGAGAGAAACAGATACAGAGTAAAGCTAAGACAAAGTGATTGCAGGGGGAAAGAGAATATGGACATACAAACAACTACTGCAGGCTAGGTGGCATGTGGACCGTTAACCAGGCATACTTGGGCTCTGCAGAGCTCCTCAGCAAACAAGGGAATTCCCACTGAAACATTTCATTCACACTTCTCCACGTTACTTCTCTGTATACAAATACACCCAGTCCTCCGACAGCAACCAGCCGCTAGCCTGTTGTTTTCTGAGAAACTGTCAATACTCCCATGTCTTGGCTACTTCGACTTCAGCTGTAATTGATTTATAGAGTGGCTACACACCACAGAGCCCTATTCTCAGCCACCCCTTTGCTCCTGAATGTAATAAAATAAATATTTTATGAAAGCAAACAGACAAGCAAATAACTTCAAGTCTCTTCTTGTTTCAATAGTTTCAGTAGCTCAGCTACATGCTACAGAAAACTGTCAGAAGCAATTTACTCCCCTGAAGAACTTCCAAACACTTAGGATATAGAAAGATTTAAGATGTGAGAGTTTCTGACTAAGATTCTTTCTTTTAGTGACATTAAAAAAAAAAAAACCAAACATCCTGAGTTTGCTGATGGGGAGGGCTGAGATTAGTTTTGACTGTTAACATTTAGTCTACAATAATTTAGTTTTGAAGATCAAGGCTGCATAGGTGTTTTCATATTTTGTCTTAGTTTATATTAAGAATGAACAAATGATAACTGGAAACCGAATGAAAGGAAAATATTCCCCTTGTGCCTTTTTTAAGCACTGTTTTCAGGTAGAAAGCTTTGGTTCATGCTGTACTGTTCCTATTTTAATCAGCCACTAGTTTAAATTTCTTTCCTGTAAAGATATAGAAAACAGACTGACAATTACCAGTGAAATGACTTGTCAAGCTATAAAGCAAGGCCTGAATAGTAAAGTCAGTAACCTCAGTGGAAGCCGCAGCAGTTCAGAGAACATTGTAACATTGACAGCACAAATGATTTTCACAAGACATCTGAAACGATGCAGGCACCAGTGGACTCAAGAAAAGTTTCCAGAGATTTTCATCCTTAGGAGACAGCACTGTGGGGAGTTTTTCCTGAACAGTGTGGCAGGGCTAGCACAACGGCAGAGAACATGCTTTACTAGTTGCCATGTGAGCTTTCGGGGACTCTGCATTCTGCACTTCAAGGACTTGAGACAAAAACAAGTACAATAATTTCTATCCACAACAGCTGCTGTTTTTACTTTTTTTTTTTAAGGTTTCCCTTAAGAGGATGAAAGATAGAAAAATAAGAATTTGGAAAGCAAATTTTCACTGTAGTTTACATGGATTTCTTCAGGCAAAACTGTCTCCTGTTACACTCACAAAAAGCCCACTGAAGTTAATATGTAGCAGTGATGTTATACTCTCATGTAATGTTGGAGTGAAAGATTTTTTTCCTAGTCTGTATTTCCCTGATGGCACTTTCATTATTCAAGACATGCAGCAATGTATTCTACAGGAAACAAAATGGATCTAAAGACCATTCTTTTGACTTTCAGGATGAGGTCACATTTTCACTTCTGAGTGTAGACCATATTTATATCAGCTGTAAAAGCAACTGTTTCTTCTGTATTCTGAGTGACCAATACAACTATTTTAAATATTATTAATATTTCCTTTATGAATATATAATATTAAGCAGAAAAATGTGATTAAACATCTTTAAAACAATGTCCTCCCATCAAATATATGCTACATACACACAGTACATACACAAGACCTTGCCCTCCAACAAATACATGCTTGCCCACAATAGTGACTATAAAATCAAACTAACCAGGTTTGCAACGTAATCCAGAACTATTTGGTCAATCTTCTTTTTTCCTACATACTGTAGATGTCTCATAAGGTGATCCTTTAGCTGAGCAACCATCTAGGAAAAAAAAGCCAACAACTTAGTGTCCTTGGGCATCTTCAAAAAGATTCAAAAGCTCCAGCAGGTGCAGAGCCTGTTCAATAGGCATTAGCACAACAAAACATTTCCTTGTTACAAAACTCCAGTTCAGAGTGAGATCCAAAGCTACCATACAATCTTGCTGAATTCAACAGCAGATGTGAATATTTGAAATGGTTACTTGGTGCAAATTCAGGAAAATGAGTGCAAAGCTGAACTTTCAATGACATTGAAGAGAAAAAGCTTACAGTTCTTGCATGTCTCTGGGTCAAGCCAAGAGAACAAGGAAAGAGAAGGATTTTAATATGAACATTGAATCATGAGAATATAAGTATTTATTACATACAAATAAGCTTGACGGATTTTATGATAGGGAAAACTAGCACAAGTACAGTTTGTGGTAGTAGCCAAGAACCTGAGAACCTGAGTGATTAACGGCAACTTCAGCTTAAACATTAATTGTAAAAAGTCTTTAAAATCAGATATTTGTTATCATACAGTACATGCCAGTCCCTACCTTCTCCTCTTTGAAATACTCTCTGACCTCATGTAGCTCTGGATTGCAAGTCAAGTCCATGCTGGTTCTTTGCTGAGAATTACTATAAGGATTATTTGCCTCAAATCTCAGAGTAAAACGGAGGCAAATAAAAATCTCTGTCTCAAAGAATTTACAAATAGATTAATTTCAATGTGTCAGGACAGCAATTCAGGTATTAGGAAAGCACAGACAAAGGACAGCAGTGACCTGCTTTTTGGATCTGTCTGAACAAACTGCAGGGAAGGAATGTAGGGAAGCTTCAGACAAAGAGAGGCACAACTTGGAAACAAGGGGACAAGACTGCAAAGAATGAAAATTTCCCTCAGATTTGGACAGACAGGACAGTGTTGATATGTTCTTCACAGATGCAGTGCTGAGACCTTCCAGTGCACGCTGAAGGGTTTTATTTGGTTTTAACAGTAAGACAACAAAAGATAACCAAAGATGTGTATTTGGACAGAGGGAGGACAGGCAGGGATTTGAGACAGGTTTTGTTACTCAGAAGCATAAGGATGGTAGGTCCTTTAGGGAGATCATCAGTGAAAACAGTGCAAAAGATGAAAGGACCTCAGAATAGCCATAGCAGTCCCAGAAGTGAGGTAGAAGGAAAAGGAGACAGTAAAAAAGGTGTTAAACTGAGGAGCAAGAAGATCTGTGATCCTCTCTTTGAGGGAAGTAGTTGGTGAGGAATTCACTTATACATGTTTTAAGGACGTTAAGTAGTCCAAAATTAACTGACAGATTAAGACAAATTCCAGGGTAACAGTTTCTAGCCAAAGGAAAGTTGTATTGGGAAAAAGCATTTTGATAAATCAACTTTCCCACGCTGTTTTCCCCCTAAGCCTTATGATATCACGACCTGTTAAGATGGTATCACAATATCATGAATATGAACGCTAAACCTGGAAATATCAGGTTTGTCCCATAGCTACTATGAGTAAGCTTCCACTCTGCACTGAGCTCATAGCCTTACTCTACATTTGTTGAGGCTGTGCGTCCTCTAGTGCACACTGTGACAAAAGCACATACCAGTCCCATCAGTAATTGCTGCTGATAATCTTCCTCTTGAAAGAGAGGTATTAGCCTTTCCTCTGAAATACACAAAGCAAGAATCATTCAAGGACATGACACTATAGAAAAACCACCAGACTTCAACCAGCTTCAAAAGTACTTAGAAACATGCACAAACATACAGAAGTTGCGGTTTGATCTACTCACAGAACTAAGATATTGAAGAATCAAGGACTGCATAAGAGAGAACTGAAGAATAGAAAATAACCCTGTATCTGCCATCTTCTCTCTCAAGTGCTTAACACAGAGGGACACAAGCCTGTTGCACCACTTTACACTTCATTTGCATTACTCTTTTCTTTGGTATTTAAGTAAGACTTATTACAGAGTGGTGATTCAGTAGAGCAAAGAGGCACACCTGGTAACTCCAGTGCACATGCATGTGCTAGTTAGATCTTGTCATTTACAAACAAGCTGCATGGGTTTTCCAGGGAAATGGCTGGACAGAAAGTAAATACTCCACATAATCACCTCCCACTTTCCCAGTTCTCCCCCGTGGTCTGGCTGCTTCTGTTTTCAGATTTGCACACTGCCATGTAAGAGAATGCAACTTTTCTAACTAAATGGAAGGAGCTTATAGTACTACTGAAATCAAATATCCTGTATTTCCTAATCAGTGCTTCCTGTCTACTAACAGCAAAGGAATAAAAATCTCCTATTTCATCATGTAGCATAAAATCAAGTCAAAGTTCTTTTTTACAAAGTTCTTTCCAGCCATCTTTGTTCACCTTGAAATATATTTACTCCACCACTCAGCAGCACAGAGGCCTGTGTTGCTTGATTTTAAAGAACCTGAAGAAAAATCTACAGGGAAGATCCACTACATTGATGCTTGTTACCAGCTGGCAGCTATCTAGAAATTCTCTAGTAACAGTTAAACATCTGCCTTCTTTATCAGTAAGCACTTCTGGAAAACATGAATCTGAGGCTCACAGAGTTGATACCAAGGTCCCTAAAAGTCAGAGTCCATAGCTACAACCAGCAGTGGTGAATAACTGATGTTAGGGAATGGAAATGAATGCACTGAAAATTCTTCATAATAAAAGGAGTGAGCAGCACTTAGATCAGCCTAATTTCACAGGACACAGTGGCAGAGCACATAGAAAGCACTGATGTGTGATCAGAAAGAACATAATTTACTACTAAAGCCATTTTCACTTATTTTGGTGGAGGAACATCACAAAAACTGAAGTATTCCAGGCCTAGAAAAATTCATTACGTGTGTTTCCTCTACACCATGGTTTTTCACCGGCCATAATCTCCTACTGTACACAAGTTCTAGAGCTGCAAAGGCAGCTATACATGGATAAGACTCAACAGTAACATGGCATCATCGATACTCTGCTTCAGGAGAAAAACCCTGAAAAAATCCTTAGGCAGACAAAGGTTTATTGCTTATGCTGTTAGGTCCAATATGAAGCAGTTACTTTATTCTCAAGGGTCTCCTAGTCAGTATATGATCCTACCACTACTATCAGAGAGAAAGTTTTCCTCTGATTTAATAACCAATCATCTTAATGACTCAGACTCTGGTGCTGAAAACACACACAGCAATTTATTTTTAGCCAACAGCTAATGAAAATATTGTAATAAACCTTACAGCTAAGATCTATATCAAGACGAGTTTTACTTACCAGAGTCCCAAGTGTCCAGATGAGAAAGCACCCTGGAGTTTGAAACAAAAATCAGCTTGTTTCATATGCATGATTTTAAAGGATTTCATTAAGGACATTAAAAAGCTTAAATGACCCTTTGATCTTTCAAAGGCAGCTAAAGAAATTTAAGAACTGTACATGTCACTACATTTAGTAAAGATACTAAATAGCATTTAAAAAGTTTTATCTGTCTAGGTTGCATAAGGTTAACTCTTCACATCTACCATAAATACACTAGCACTAGAGGCCTGGATATTTCAGATCATACTGTAGTGATTTCAAGGATTCCAATAAATGATTTTCAGCTGGATAATCTTCTTTAAATTAAGATATCTCATCAGATACCTAATCAACTATTTAATGGCAAGTTAAGTCCTTCAACAGGTTCAATAAAATAACAAAGGGTAAATGTAATAGACAATAGTACCTACTTTTTGGCATTTTCAAAAATATTCCTCAAATACACTGTAGTTGTTCTCTCCTCTCTCTGGTTTATAAACAAACAAAAATCACCAAATGAACAAAGTAGGACAATTAAAATATTCCCCGATAAAATGAAGGTGAAAAATGAAGCTAGTTTTCGTTCTGAATAATGTACAGTGGGGCTTCAACTCACCTTCCAACTACCCACACTCATAGGCACTCACACACCTACATGACAATACAGGTACGTGTCCGCATTATTTTAATAGAGTAAGACTTACAGGCAATCACCTTATAAGTAAAAGGGCTCTAAGTCTTTTCACTTCTCATAATCAGATTTCCATTTCTTTATGCTCAAAATAGAAAGAACAACTCTTCCGTGTTTGGCTTTAAAAGATCCACTTCAGAGGCAGCTCTGGAGACTGTTTTGGGGCACGCATATTTACCTCTTCTGAAAGTTTACGCCATTCCCTCCTGAGCACATTATTGTGGTAATGCAAGTGTGGCTCTGCATACTTCACACTCTCCAAGTTTGAGTTGAGTTTCTCCCAGAAGCCTTTGGAGTTTTGGAACTGCAAAGTATTGCAGGGAAAGCATGAGTACAGGCTGCACTATTAAAGAAATACCAAATCACCCTCCCAACTAAGTGACTGGAAGGAACTGTGATTAATGTACTGTCATAATAATCTAAGTGAAAAAAGTTAAACAAAAGCAGTTACACTATTTTTCCCCAGTACTTCTCCTTGATTTGATGGCAGAGGTAGCACTTACTTAAACATGAGGTCAAGACTTGGTACGTGTAAGGCAGATGCTTTGCCACCTTAGGATCCTTTTAAGTCACCAGGAAGAAGTACATACCTCTAGATCATACTTCATCTGACCTATTTCACCTGTTTGGGACGTAATGAGAACTGCACCACAGACTACACTGTCCATGTTGCCTAGACTTCCACTGACTGTAAAATGAGCCTTAGGCAACTGACTTAGATATAAATGTTTACATTTGGTCAAATAAATCCCATTCTGTTTTTCTAGCAGTTCCAAACAGAGGAACACCACTGTAACCCTGGCAGCTGCAAGCCACCACTATTTTCAAGCTGCATTAATACTTACACTGCAAACATCCATTTGCCAACCTCAAGGAGTGCCTCATCCCAGAAAAGAAAAATCCAAACATTTCCATAGTAATTCTAAAGCCTTTAATTCTAATGCTGAAATTAATTTAAACTCAGCTGTGAACAGACAGGAGGAAAAAACCCAAACAAACACACGGTGGTTTCCTGAAATAGTTCTTGGACTGGGTATAAAGATTTAAAGCTGCTGTTTATAAAGGGGGAGTAATGTCATCGTTGTTGAGGAAGAGATGAGATTAAGGCAAAAAACAGAGACATTACGAGCTGGTTTTGCTGCTATTCATATACATTTATTGCTCAATACAGACACTACAGTAGTGACATTTGCTGGGAGGTAAGTTTGAGTTTACAATACTCCTCCATCTAGCATCAACATGCTGGATTTTGCTCTTTCCCCCCTACTTTTCTACAACAACAATACCTTTAGAAGACTCATAAGCCTTTAAAACCACTTCCTACTATAAACTACAATTTGCCAAGGAAAATAAATTGCAGAGACTCAATCCTGCCAGGCATTTCCCTCTTGCTGCCAGTGCTGATTGTTGCTTTATTGTTGTATCTGCAGCAGAGAAAAACAAATCTCATTTCTGCTTCATGTTAAGTTATATTTAGCATCTGGGAACTAGGAGTGCATATGGCACCATATGTTCACCCTGCTGGAGCTAACTAACAAGATCTACAACCTACTACTGCAGTATGTTACTGCCTAAATGTTACCAATATAAAATCAGAGAAATATCAAGAATATAGCGTAAGGGTATCATCTAGTGACCAATTTATGCAACTGCAACAGCACCACCACTACAAAACTGCATTCAGGCCACACTGGATTTTGTTTGATGCGTGGCAGGGGGGAAGCAAGACAGCAAGTTTCTTTCATACAGTGCATCTGTAACAGGAAGTGGTAGACTTCAGAATTAAAAGCAGACACCACTGAAAACCTGCACTATATTACATCTAATTAAAAAGTCAAAAGTTTAAAATAAAGGATTATTTTAATTAAATCTGTTACTTCTTGAGAGTCATCAGGGCAAGGACTAGAAAGAGAAGGCTGTGTCTTAGGTGGCTTATATTTTGCAGGCATTTCTAGAGAGACAGGAATTAATACGTAAGCATGAATAGCTATAAAAGCTAATGTATTACCATAAGTCGATGCAAGGCCCTAGCAGGTTGCAATCCATGAAAAGCTCCCATGAAGCCTTGCCAAAGTAGTGTTTTCTTAACTGAAGATGGAGAGAGCTCTCTGCTATACCCCTCTGAAAGGATGCAGGGTGGCAATGACCTTTACGAGGCACATGTCCTATCCAGGGGAACCGTACTCTGCAGCAGTGAAGGTATTCCGAGAGCCACGTAACTAACTAAAACATCACTATTCACAGTAGTGCCTCACAGCACAGCACGAGGGAGAAGCTGCCTTTTCTTGTGCTGATATCTGACAACTGCTTGCACTACACATTTTCCCTCTTCTCCTGGACCTCATCCTATTCTCTTTCCTTCTTCCTCCTGCCCCTTCCTTCTCCCTTTCCGATCAAGCCTGTTTGCACCCCTTCAAGTTTGGTTTCTGTGTTGAAAAAGGTAAAAAAAAAAAAAAAAAAAAAAAAAAAAATCACTCTTATTAATTGCAATCCCTATGTAAAGCTTTTTGACAGTTGCACTGATTGTTCCTTTCTCTCAGACTCTCTCAATATCTCTTTGCTGAACAGGAGTTTAGTGATAAAAATACACCTGTTGCCCAAATAGCACATTTTTTTTTTTGTGATTATGGACACAGCCCTCCCAAAGGCTCTCAACAATTCACGGGTTTGAGAACTCTAAAAAGCTTCTCAAAGCAACAATTCACCATTGTTTCTGTGAAATGCCATAAAGTATCTGCAAAAAAAATACTACTTGTAGGACCAGATCTGTGACCAGGGTCTGACTTGTGATGCCAACAACATACATCAACTGAGACACCAACAACTGACCACCTGAACTCGAGCCATGGTGGGTTTGTGTCACTGGAGTGGTACAAAGCAGGCAAAGCACTAACCCTCACCCTGTGTACTTTCATCTTTGTCCTCACTCAAGAATCAGAGCAATTTCTAGTCAAAAGTAGGAGGAAATATTTGTCTTTAGTTCAACTCTGACCTTTTCAATCTGTTTAGGTTTCAGACAGAAATAGGAAATGAGTTCCACAATCAGGAAGTATAGCTGCTAAAGGCATTTGCCCCGAGGGGCTTGAGGTTCAATCTCAGACAAATTAAAGGCCTGCTAACTTTGACCTCAGTGAATTACAGGGATTATCTAGCAACAAATTTTCTCAAGATCTGATTTTCCCAGGTGTCCCAGCTCTCAGGGCAGCCTTCCCAAGCCAAGCATGCAAAGCCCGATTCCCTGACAGAAGTCATGTGAATCTGTAGCAGCACAGCTGTGATGCACTGTTGTGGAGCGAGTGAGCAGTGGGTATTTCACCGATTTTAAAAGATTTTGTGAATGGTGAAGCTTTATGAGCTAATTATAAGCACTGGGGAGGAAACAGACTCTCACCTCTTTAAAGTGCTACATGAAACAATATTCTCATGTATCCAGAGTCTACTCCCATGTGTTGCTGGTACTGTTGTGTTCAAGCTCTGACTCTCCCCATTAGCCCTCCACAAGAAGCTGCTTATTAAAAGCCTCTTTCAGATTTTGTAGGGGAACACTTAGGAAAATTTCAAGTATTTCTCTAAACTGGATCTGAGGGAATGGAATGGAAGACGGGAAGAATCATTCATGTTGTTTTCAACGGAAAGTACAATTTCCTACCCAAACAGCATGTGCTCTCCCCATCCAGCTCAGAGCCTTTTACAGGCTGTGCAGGAATCTATCTAGATTTAGCTAGCCAAAGTCCTGACATCAGTGCAACCACAGGATGCTCTGGACAAAACAAAGTGAGAGGGTCATGAACCACTGGTACCAATGGCAGGACAATGAATTATCCCTCAAATTGGGGATACATAGAGATAATGTAGAAATCCTACACGTCTATTGTGCCAAGTTTACTTCCAGATAACAAAGTTACAAAATTAAGAGTTATCAATCAAATATAACAAGAATTAATTTTTGGAGGATCCTCCCTGTTGAATGGAAGAAGTCTTTTCAGAAAGGGGGAAAAAAAAAAAAATCTTTGAGCTAGAAAACATCAGTCTGAATAAACGACATTTTAGTAAATGCATAAGTCATTTCAAACAGGGTAGTTTTCTGTTCACCACTACTTTTGGATAGGGCTGTGGGGTCCCTGCTTCCTTACACTTTAGCACAACCACACCCCACAAAAAAAGCAGCTCCTAATCTGCAAATACAAATGGGTTTACGGTGGAACTTACCTCTAACACAGGTAGAGAAATAATGTCTGTTGCACATGTTACTCTGGGGATAATCTATAAATAAGGACAAATTATAAGGATATGAATCATTTAGCATAAAACATGGGCCTGTTTGGGTATCTAAGTGAATACCCATTACCCATTTCCTTTGTGAAACGAGCTAGCTAACCAAAACTGTACATTCAGCTTTGCCAAGAACAAATATGGAAGATGTTTCTCTCATTCATCTGATTTAAAAAAAGACAGCATATTAGAACAGTGTCAGATCAGGGAAATTAAACTATTTGCTCTAACTGTAGAGTCTTGCCTAAAGTTATTTTACTTCTGATACTGTTTGTCTTGGCAATAACTGCATGATTTTGCTGGTGAAATATATTCTGCATTAATTATAAACTTCATATGATAGTAATAAATTAATATCTCATTATGAAAACTAAGAGATTTAATAATCCATACAATTATGTTCTTGTTTTATAAATGCTTTTATTTGTTGACAAAAATTTTGACTTACGAAAAAAACACCACTAAGGTTAAGACTCAGCAAAATAAAATAGGCATACAGCAGAGATATGGATTTAGAGCATCTCTATGAAAAGGTACGGCATCAAGTTAAAGGCTTTATTAAAGGAGAAATACCAGACTCCCTCTAGCTATTAATTAAAGTACCAGCTGTTATCTTACCCCTATCCAGTCAAGCAGTGATGTGTAGGGCAAAAGTTTATCCAAGTCATGAGTTTCTGGACACATTCTGCAGTACAGGGAGGCTGAATGCAATGTAAAAAGAATTATAAGGGCAAGATTGTATAAACTATCAGTTAACAAGAGTAGGCTTCACAGTCAGTTCCTTATCTAACACTTCTTTAGGGACAAATCCTGCTGCTTTTCTGAAACAGCTTCCTCCATGGTGGAATTGGTCCCATTTTGTGCACAAAAGGAGGAAGAGAAGTCCAGATGGCTGCAGGGCTGTGTCAGCTGCTTGGCTACAGCTCAGCGCTGCAGGGGTCCTTTGTACAAAGGCTTAGGGCACAGGACAGGCACTGGCTAAGGCTGAGGAATCAGCTATTAGAGGAGAACATCATGATATGCCAAACCCTTATGAAAAAATGGTTTGGCTAGGCTAGAGGAGATTTGTTCCTCTGCTCCAATCTCAATTATTTACATCCCAGATATCCAAGACAGGAGCCAGATGGAGAATTTGCTCTCCAGCGACCTAAATAACAAGAAATCTTTTAGTCCCACTAGACATGTGTAATTCAAAGAATGAATTTGAAGTTTTACTGCCAATCTCATTTTGAAAGATCTAGGTATCTCATAAACTACTGATATTGTCTCTAACACTGCTCGATGCAGGTCAGTTAACACAAACCATAACAAAAAAATTTGGAAAGAAGAGAGTCAGTTTGTGACATTGTGGCTTCTCAAGTCACAACTAGGGTATGCAGGAAAATCCAATATGCAGGAAAAGAAATACCTACCGATGATAAATTCTTGAATGGGGTCAAAAGAATGACACGTTGACAGGTTGTCAGAAATCCACCAAATAATCTGTCAGAATGAGAACAGGGGAGTTTGTCACACCTCTCTGTTTAAGCATGTGTAGTAAGAGACTATAGAAACTTTGGTTTTGGTAGTAACGCTTTGCATGAAGCAGTGATATACAGATAAATGTTTCAGGACAGCCTTGACCAATAGAGCTGTTTGGGCAGCCCAGCTGATGAGCCTCTTGGCACTGCCAAAAGGTACATGCGAATAAGGACTTTTCTTCTTTGCCTGGTATCATTCATGCCCTGACCCTGCTTTGTATAAGAAATCAGTCACTGAAAAAAACAACTTAGAGAAGGTTCTTTTCCCACCTGCATTTCCAAGTCTTCTGTGTGTCGGAAGTACAACAGGGCACAATGCAGAGCTGCCAATCTCTCGCTGTCGTGTTTGCTGTTCTGTAGGAACTGCAGTAAGGCGCTGTCACTGATGCTCACAGCATACATACTTCCTACGCGGCAATCCAAGACTGTTGACATGAGTGGGGATTGGATGGAGCAGTTTTGCAACATGTCAATTCTTGCATCCTCACCTGTAGAATATTGGTTTGAGAATAAAAAAGTCTAAGAATATGAAATCTGGCTGCTACCAGTATTTCTCTTAATACTCCTAGGTCCCCAGCAGTAGGAAACAGTCTGCCTCTTGTACTAGCTGCCCTGGTATCATGCTGAAGGAGGAGAGCAATGGTGCTGGCTGAGTAAAAGTAGTAAATGAGGAACAGAGCCCATACTCAGTTCTCTCCTTCCCTACTGCTGAAGCAGAGAAGGTGTACAGATTTGAGGATCACAGTGCTGTCATAACACAAATTAGAGTACACAGGATGGAACAGAGAAGGGCACAAGGTTAGTAACAGAGATTCAACGCTAGAATTAACACCTAAGCAGATTGGTACAGTTCAGAACTGCCCATATGCAGAAACAGAAAACAATCTTGTATTGGTGGATCGGTTACTGACTGAAGCATCAAAATCAAAATAACTTTTTTTATGCTAGTACTAAGGGTCACCACTACAGTCCTATACAGCAGGATTCCAGACCCTTTGCATGAGAAAAATCAGGGCCACCATACAAGTGATGCTTTCCACTCATTTCTAGCAGAATGGTATTTCATTATGTATATACAACTGGTATTAGCTTCTCATGATGCTGCCCCTGCACCAGTTCCCCCTACTTACCTCTCCTTCACCCAATCAGAAGAACAGATTTCTGTTTTCAAACAAAGGCCCCCCCACTTCCAAAAATAACCCACTTCCCATAAAGACATGTTTGTTGGAAATGAAATAACATGCCTCTCAGATGAAACTCTAAATCAAATTGCATCAGCCTGATCAGGTGAAGGAAACACAGATTTCCTTTCCCCACACCCTCCAAACACACACATTTAGAGAAACTCAATTGGAGGAAGGAAATGTAAAATCAAATTTACATCTCCACATGAAATTTGAGAACAGTGGAGGACCAGAAGCATGTGCAAAGATGGGGGAGGGGAAACTATGAAACCAAGGCAAAGAATTTCAAATTCAGTGAAAGGTCTTCTTCCATTTCATAACAAGCTAGAAGTATGTAATAGACAAAGTATGAAATGTCACTTCAGATTCTCTCTTTAAAATGGAAAGTGCAAAAAAGCCATTCTTATTTTTTCAGTCTCTCTCCTTCTTCAGCAAAGAAAATGTTGAGAAATACAACTTTCGTGTAAAGACATCTGAACAAGTTTCCACTACAACAATAAAATTACTTCAAGTAGCAGCCTTACTATACCTGTCAGAAATAAACTATAGCACGGCAGGTCAGGATGCTGAATATTCAGGAGGTGCAGGAACTGGCCAGGCAAATAAGCAGCCACATAATATTCTATTTAAAGAAATAACAGTGGTCAATTTAGCACTTGTTCACTTATTTGCTTTAAGAGGTTGTTTCACATGATTCTCATCTTGGCCCACCTCTCTGATGGAATTGATTATATCTAGGAAATATAAAAGGAGTTAATTAAAAGCTGCTGTTGTATTAACACAGGAAACACTAGCAATACATTTGGGTTTCCAGGGGAGGATTCAAGAGGCTTGAGACACTCAAGAACTCGGCAGCTGATGTCCAGAGCAGATTGAGGCAATTTCAGAGGAAGTTGCTTAGTAATAGTGAGGTATTGCAGTATTGAATGCCAAATATAAAAGTTAAGCCAAAAAAAGCAGCAAAATAACACAACTACTTAAAGAAAAATGGTCCTTTCCTTCTAGGGAAGGGGTAGCCGTTTGTCTCCCTACTGGGGAAGAGAATGGCAGTCACACAGGGAAGTAACACAAGTAACCTACCAAGATTCATAAAAGCCACTTCCTTCAATTGATGAGATTCTGTTCTTTCTAGAGAAACTGTAAAAGTTTTGTTGTAACCTGGGGAAAAATAATAATACTTTTAAAAAACCCAAACAGTAAACACCATCTGTTACAAGCCAAGTATGACTTTACAGCTAGAAACTTCAGCAGTGCTGATACACCCAAACAGGGATATTTTAGACTGCTTTATGGGTTTGTCTGCACAGATATACTTTATCCTAAACAGAGCTGCTGCATACTTAGTAGACCTGCACCCACACAATGCAGTTCTTTAGTATGCGGAAGGTGGCCATGCACTGCACAGCCTATGCTCGTGTTTGAAAAACCATTGCTGTAATTTAGTTCAGCTCTGTTTAAATACAGGCTAATTTCAGACATGCTGTGTTTGCACGGGCTTTGCATCAGCACAGCTGTTATTTTATTCTACACTTGCACCACACTTCTTCTGACATCCAGTAAAAATTACATAGAGCCCTTAAACTTCCTCAATCTCTGAGAGAAGCTGAAGATTAAAATAACTGATGAGACAATGACAGGCGTCCAAATCTCCCTGCTGTAATAATCTAAATGTTGAATGGTATCATGATCAGGATGCTACTTAATAGGGCATGAAAATTGAAGATGATAGACCCACAGTTTACAGGACCACCAAGGAAAAAAAGCAGATCATGAGCCATGCTTCAGCCACTCACCTAGGACTTTGATTCTTGACCCTAGCATTGAGATATGCTTTATCTAATGCTGCAGAAAACCAAAAATGAGACCTCCGAGACCAAGAGCAACACGATCAATGAAGGCGTGTCTAAAAGAAATAGTTTTTCACACAAGAAACTGACTCTTGCAATGAATCAGTATACCCATGATCACCACCCTGTTAAATACCAATGCAAATACATGCAAGCTAACGCCATCACTGCAGAATATGCCTGCAACATCACAACTTTAGTGTTTATGCTGCATCAAGTGACTGCTCTGACATGGGACGGGAAGCTTTCTTCCAAGTTTACAGATGCTGCAGCACAGACCGAACTCCCTATATGTCTCCAAAATGTGCCTTATGGACCTGATACACCACTGCTTCTGTGGGTCACCTCAGGACCAGTCTTAAAATTCTCTCATACGACTCATGAATCTTACATGAATCCACAAACAGCTCTGCACCAAAGAACTCCTTTCCTTGGAGGTCATTTTAGATGCAGCTGGTCAATGTCACCATATTTACCCTCAGTTTCTTCCTGGTACAGATGGGGATGTACAAGGGCCATGGCTGGCTCCAAGCAGTGCAACCACCCTTCAGCTACATATCAAGTACATCTGGGGAAATCAGCCCTTTGTAGCAGTACAATGCAGAGTGCTGCCACACCCTGAATAGACTTTTCCAAATTGCTAATGCCTTCAAGAACACAAAAATGCAGTTCATTCAATCGCACAATGTTCCAGCAGCAAAGCAACATTAGTGCAATTCCAACATATGAAAAGTTTCCTGACGCAAGGAAGCAAACACTTAAAACAGAGGTATGTTGTTCACTTGAACATGGTTACTCTACACTATGCAGCTTCTCAACTGAAAAATAATTTGCCTCTCTCTTCCATGTATCAAATGAGAAAAACCCTGCTAATGACAACTTTTGACCAGAGTAAACAACATTCTTTATGCCTTTCAAGAAAAAAAAAAAATCTTAAAATTAAGAGCTAGAGCACCACTTAGATAGCAACTATTCTTACAGTCAGTGGGTGTTGTACCTCTTGCTGTGAAAATGACATGTTGAACTGAAACTCTAAACAGACACTCAAGCTAAGAGCTGTTGGCTCTATTTCCTATATAAATGCCTTATGGCATAGAGACAACACACCTGCAAGCTCCCACAGATTTCATTGATGTTTGTGCTCAGCATGCCGGAAAGTCTGGCTAGAAATAAGGGACCAAATTAATAGCCACTCATGAGGTCACTGGTTTGAAGCTACTCATTCAGCATCAGGCAGGAAGTCTACAGCAGGAAAGTCAACTTTGCAGCTGAAGGCAGCTGCTGCCTTTAAACACCAGTCACAGTAGTTTGTCTACAGCCTGTGGTAGTTATTTGTTTTCCAAGGCATTCTGTGACTCTTTCAGCAAAGTGACATTCTCCAAAATAAAGCATAACTTAATGGGTTAATCTTACCTTTATGCAAAAAATATATGGAGTACATTACTTCATCAGGAATATCAGAGGCTAGACTACAACATACACACAAGCCTCCTAAAAAGACAAAAAAGGAAAAGACAATTTACTTGTCCACCTGAATACCTAAATATCTTTACACTGCACAAAACTGAAGCAAGACTGTTTCTAGTTAGAAACTAAAAATAATCTCTCAAAAAAGGTAAACATTACAGAAACATATATTACGTATCTCTAATCAGCATTTACCTAGCAAAACACAAAATAGGCGAGAACAGAGGAGGCAATATGGCATAATGGAAACCTGGGTTCTGACGTGGCCAGTGCTTTTTAGAAATACATTTTTAGCCCTTCCCAGTAGAAATCATGCTTGCAGCCAGAAAACTAATCAAGCCTTTCTTTCCATAGACTGCCTCAATCTCTAGATATTTTCTGTTCAGGGAGTGTCAAATACACACAGAATAACATAGTAAAATACAGTTTGCTTTCTAAGTGATTTCATATTGGCAGCAGCATGATACCAGAGCTTTTGGACACTAGAAATGATAATTGCTTCTCCCCTTTCCAGCCCAAAGAGTCACTACTTCCTTTTTTAGGAGAGGTCATCCTTGGCACAAACTTATTTCAGCCAAGGTACTCCGTGCAGGAATGCTCCCCCCTCCCAGCCTTATTCTAAATCAGACTGATACTGTTTTGACTCCACTGGATGGTAGCCCTTCCTCTATCTCTTACAAAAAACTTTTAATCCACTTACTCCGATGCTTTGGCAAGCTGCTTTGGCATTCATGTTAAAAACAGCTTTCAAACCTCATTATCCCAATACAGCTGGGAAAGCTGGGCCACAATTATGACCATTTACCTTTTATCTTCATATTTAAAGTTTATCACTTAAAAGAAAATAAAGAAGGGTAATACTAATATGGATACTATTCTGTAAAAACATAAAGGTTTAGGTATGCAAGTTATACAGAAGAAGGCACAGTATGGAAAAAAAACAAGCACAAAAAAGAATAGCTACCAAGATATTTTACTTGATTAAATGCCTCATACTTCAGAGGACAAGGCTGTATCAAAGCTGTGATACAGATATGGCTGAGGCACTTCACACTTCTGGGGAAGGTAAATACTTTCTTCTGAGATATAATTTTTTTTCCTGCTTATCCTTAACTGATTGAATATTGTTTGGTACAGTTTTGCTTAGATATTTGAGAAATTTAGACAACAGGGCATTTTGCCAGAGTACTTGGCATCTTTCAGAGTATGCATAATTTTTCAAGTAGCAGCATCAGGACTCATGAGGAAGACTGGAAAAGCTCCAGCAACCCACAATGCTGTTTTATTATCAACAGCTCCCTTTCAACACTGCAAATTTCTTTTTTGTATGCTGGAGGGTAGCGTATACACTGTTCCATAAATTGCGAAACATGCAAGTGAGTCTGTTCAGATTGAACTGTCAGTGAGTAATATATGCAAGCTGATCACAAAATCAGTGGCTATGGGAGATTAGTAATAGCACATGCATCTTTCAACTCTAGCATACTGGTCCAAATATCAACAAACTGAACTACAAACAACAGAAAATGTCAAACAGGGCTTCATTAATACAGATCGAAACAGGACAGTCTCAAATCAGCAAGTGTCGAAGCAATGTTACAACCTGACACCATCTTGGGAATCCCATTAGAACAGCCAGAGACTGAGAATATAAGACAAATTCCTTTCCTACCCTTACCACTGCTCTCTGCAAATTAGACCCGGGTTGTGCTGATGCAGGGAAAGCTTGTTATCCTATTGCACCTATATGGTGTTTTATGTGGAGGCAGAACCAGGTCTTCTACACTATTAACTTTAAGATTATCTGTAAACAGTGAGAGCTGTAGCTAAATGCCATAAGGTGCAAAGATTCACATCACGTTATATTTGGATAGACTCTCACCTTTTAAAAAATAAAAGGGAAAAGAGAACTTAACCACAAAAAAGTAAAAAAAAAAAAAAAAAAAAGGAAGCATTTAAAAATTAAGTTCTACTCATAACAGCAGAATTAGGGAAACAACAATTACAACTCTGACACTTGATAAATAAGCACCATACCAATGAAATTCTAAGAGTCACCTGTAAAGACATGAAGTTTTCCCTAGGAAATTTTAACTTCAAATTCCTCATTTCTGTTCATACAGAAGCATAAGATGTAAGGCTTACCAACATCTCAACATGGCATTCAAGTGTCACAATTCAAATACAACATTGCACCAGGGCATTTTGTCTACTTGTACTAGCTTAGGAGTGACTTGCCTCACCTAACTCCAGTCATCCAAACATCTCTCATTTAAACTCCTATACAGCTAATGAAGAAATGTGGATAGAAGCAATCATCCTCTGGAGATGCCTATTTCTCTCTATACATACAGTCCACATGCTTAACCTCTAGGCAGGTAAAGTTAAGTGACGGTAAGCCAGGGTTTATGTCATATTAGTGCCTGCATTTTTTTAATACCGAGCAAATTTAACTCTAAAGTACTTCTAAAGCACTAAAAGAAAACCTAACAGCCCAGTGTTGTTTAAATAACCACTGAATTCTAAATATACAAAGTTAATTCTGAGACTAGAGCTGCTTGATCTCAGCTAATCTAGAAGTACATAGGGGGTTTTATGTGGAGACATTTTGTTTGTGCTGTGTATAAGGAACAGGGCTACTTTTCTTCTGCTGCGGAAGTTTGAGAAAGGAAGAGAGATTTCATTCAGAGTTCAGATTGACAGTAGCCAATAACAGTTTTATTAAATGGGAAATGGCATGGAATATTCCATTTTGAACTTATGCCAATTATTTTTTGCCAGAATGGTACAAATATGGATATCAGCATTAATATCTGAAACATACTAGTAGTTCCACAGAAGACATAGTCTGTGCCCCCAAAGAGCCTTCAGTCCAGTTTTGTAAATCACAACAAACAAGAATCACAAAAGGGAACTTTAGTGTGATTACCCAGTGTCGCTTGACAATGAGATATGGTCTCAGAGCCAAAACCATTTCTTTCAAACTGTTAGTTACTCAAAATGGGTTGTGCAAATTTCAAACAACATTCACTGAAAAGCCACATACAATAATCTAATTTAGCAAGCGTAATTGTCAAATTATGTGTTTTACATTAAGCGCAATGAATAGTGCTTGTGAAAGGTTCCATACAGAATTTAAATACTGTGTTGCCAGATGGAAAAGAACATTTTACTTCAGGGCAACCAAACAACAGTTTTGTTGGAGGAAGAGTGAATTTGATCCTAAACTAAAAAGAGGTGCTTCAAACTGAACAAACCATAGAGAAGTATAGGTTTAAAAGGAAACATACATATGTTTTAATATATCTCTACGAATCAATAACATTTTCCATTATTGGGCACTGTTTATATAAGAAATAGTCTGTCTTGCTAACAGAGAAAAAGTAGCCTAATTTACATTTGGTAGATAGAAATTTGGCTTTCTCTTATTTCTAATTCCTCCCTCTAATCTTTGTAAGTGTGCTGTCTGCCTTGGTAAGCAAAAAATCTATGTAAGGAAACCATATTTCACTTGATTCACATTAATGGTCATTTCAACATTAACTGACAACCTCAGCAATTTGCCTATGTGTATACAGCATACCTTAAGAAGTGAGATGTAAAGCCAACATGCCATAACCCTATTCAACTCTGTAGACTATTGAAAGGTTAACCAGACACTGTCTCTGCTTGGTGGAATGGTCTAATTCAGAAGCTGAAAATGCAAACATCTGTGATGAACAGATGCCTCGAGAACAGTTTTTAATCAGAAAAAAGCTCATGGCATTAGGGTGCAGGGAGACTCCTAAATCCTAAAGGTTTGGAGAACACTTTAGGCTTAAGTTTAAAGAATCATATATATACACTAAGTATATATATATATATACTAAGTATATATATATATATATATACACCTTAAGTATCACATACTAAGTTTAGTATCATGTACTTGGACCTTCTAAGTATTAACAATAATATGAAGCTCTCAGAATCTGTACGGCACACACTCCGTTTACACATGTCCACTCTGTAACCCAGTTATAGACTATGTTAGATACCCATACAACAGATGTAGCCAAAACATCCCATGAATTGACTTTCTAACACATTTTTGGTCATTTTTAACATTTATTTACTCTAATGTAATACATAACCATGCTGTGGTACCACCTGTGTTCTGAAACTAGCAGAAAATGCTACAGTGTGCTTAGACTGAGATATTTCATCATACGAGTGCATGATACCAGTTCTCTGAAGTTAGGATACCAGAAAATTTCTGGGTGACTGTTTTAGTGTTGTTGTTGATATATAAAACTCTAGGTACTCTTCAGCTCAACTTGGAATGCAGCTTTCAGAGGGTAAAAACTTAAGAAAAAGAGGGCATAGTTGCCTTCTCCCTCTCCTCAGTTACCTGTCAAGTATATTCTGAAGGAATAAAAATTTCGCACTCATACAAAAACACACCAAAAAATACAAAAATATGTAATGTCTTATGAAGAAATTTAGTAATCAATTGCAATTACACTGCATGATAATTACTAGTGGAGATCATTTCAATAATATTATATTTATTCATTACCTGCTTTACTTGTAAAAACCTGAAGATTCAAAGATTTAGATGAAACATCTTGATCTTGACAGTAATCATATCCAAAATTCACAAGCCTATGAGCAAATAAAAATCACTAAATAAATCACTTCATCAACATTGAATCAACACAACAGAAAGGTCATGAGAACAGTCTCTAATGCAAGTTAAATTAGGCTTTAACAAACCCACTCAATATTGTTAAAAATCAGCATCCCAAGACTGCATGGTTATCAAAATCCAACAATTTTGATTACACCTGCAAACTTCATATTCACTTACTGCAGCATTGTCCAACCACTCCTATACTCTGAAGTGAAAGCAAGTTCTGATGAAGTACTGAAAATCCAAACATCCATCATACCTGAGAACTCAAAGGCTTTGCAGCTTAACTCTGCCATTCTTACGTCTGTAAAGCTACATCTTAATCTGCAGTTAGGCACATTAATTTCAGCAGAAATATTTGAAAAGGAAAGCACAAAATCACACTCACATGGAATTTGTTACACCATGATATTCTTTGTCAGTCTTGTGCTGCCTGTGCTTTAATGGTTTTAGGTATCTTTAAAATCTACAAGTCCTATTTTTGCCATGCAGAACATGCAACAGAAGACCGCAGTCAGTCTGCTTTGGCTTTTGTTTTGTTGGGTTTTTTTCCAGAAAGGATTTTGATCCTGTAAGGGATTTTTTCAGTACTAACTGCGAGAGAACATACTGCCCTTTTAGGGCATCCTGCATGTGCAGTAGCACCACACTGAGCCTTCTGCACAGCACTGAGACATTCTGAGAGTCACTGTTTGGGCAGGGTGGAACTCGACTATCTTCAGTTATTGATACCTGATCTAGTAGCTTTGGCTTCCCTTTTGGTCACAAAGGGAAACAGGCCCTTTTGGAATGTAAATTCAACAGATTGAAGACAGATGAGAATGAGATGAATTATGACAGAGTCAGACCATCCTGACTAGTTTTTCTTCAATTAAAAGAGAGCCTTTAAGAAGACAAGCTCAGACGCAGTCATGTGCACGGTAGACATACACAGAATCAGATAAATCTTAGCCTTTGAATGTGTAGGCTGCCTGGAAATAGCACGCTGGAGGAGAAAAGAGTACAGGCAGTGTCTCATAGGCTATAAAAAGTAGCTACTGGTCTGGTTAACTGCCCAGTAAAGCATGTAACAGCAATTAAAAATGGAGAGCTTCCCTTGACAGGAATTTTGACATCACCACTACAACATGCCCAATATTAAAACAAATTAATTTAAAATAGGTACCGAATACTCAGAGGAAGGATGATTTAAGCTATGGCTAGCTCTTCAGACAATTTTTTTAAATGTCACCAAAAAGCAGTCAACTATAAAGTTACATTTTACAGCTGACCCTGATGAAAATGAGATAAAATGAATGTTTGGACACACTGTTCATATTATTCTTATATTATAGTACCATGTGGGCAACTGCAAACAGACACTGTGGTTCAGATACAAATTTACTTAGGTTTGTAAAACACTACCCTATATATTGCAAGGAAAGTGAACTAAAACATAAAAAACCCTTACTTGAATTGTGTGTCATTTACAGAAATATCCAGGTGTGATTCCAGCTGTTAACCAAAAATGAAAACAGTTTAGTGAGATTACTACACTATGATTAGTATTTCAGCCCAGTAAAATGTGTTGAACTCACATTTCACCAGAATCAACATTTTAGTGGAGTTTATTTATCCTCCTCTAATCATCCCCCAAAACAAGAAATAGACTCTTTAAAACAAAAAAAGAAAAAGAGAATAAATTGCAAGCTATTTAACTCCCTGCATCAGAGCAGATTTCATCCACTGGGACAAAAGCCTAGTAACAATTACATGTTCAACACTTGTAATTTTTATGTTCTCTGTATTTTGGCCACAACAGCTTAAAACACAGCTTAAAACTGACACAAAATTAGTACATGGCTTCTTTGTCTAGTGCCTTTGATAACCCTGCTTTTCAATACTTGAGTATAAGGTCAGTATAATGTCATTAATGTCACTTACTTCTAGGTCAAAATTTGTGCATTTCCACTTAAGTTACCTTACTGTGGCAACACCTGAAATTCACTGAATATATTATTGGAAAGAATGTAATAAGAAAAAAAGAAACAGAAAAACAAAACCCAGTTTTCCTCTGCAAAAGTTCCAATAATAAAATACACTGAAACAGACCTCCCTATCAGTGTCTGGAACACATAATTAATCCAACTCAAAACTATTGTATAATAAAACATGACTTACTATTGAGTTAAAATTTTCATCAGGATAAAACTGGACACATTTTAACGTACTCCTTGATTCCTGGAATTAAGAAGACATGTTTTCTAACTGATAAAATAAAAAGCATGTCATATAGACTGAAAAGAGACTGGATACTCCACAGCACTCTACATACTCATCCTGCTTTGCTAACAGATATGCAGAAGTTAGGGGACAAAAGATGACTTTAAAAACCACATATAACCCCCCACAATAGCACTATGACATGCTTCCTTCCTGTCCCAGATCATTATCTGCCAATCATCTATAATTGCGTGGGCTCCCACTTGAAGCACAACATTACATGTCACACACACACACACACATATTCTAGAAACTTTAAAAAATGTTTTCCATAACTACCTATATGGCAAAGGGAACTGTACCTTATTTTGGTCAGTTCAGAAAAGGTATCTTAGAAACAAAAACAGCAATACATTTCTCCATCGCAGTTCACTTCCTGTTATTTCCTAACATTCGTATATTTTTGGTGGCTAAGAAGAGTTAAGAAAAATCAATTTTCACTTATGTAGAATACATCAAGTACAAATAGTCCCTCAGTCAAAACAGAAAAACCCAGAGTTTCAGCATTTCTAGCCAAGAACCTGCCCCCATTTAGTCACTCAGCAAGTCTGTGTACAACATCTAGATGTGAATTTTCTAGAAGAGGCATTATACTCACAACATTTTTGAGTATATTTAGATCCTTTCAAATAAAAGACCTTTTTAAAGTCTAACAAACCCACCCTTTTTTATAGAAAGCACTGAGACCACCAGTCTTCTTGCAATTTACTATGCACAAATACCATCCAAGGCAAGTCTGGCCTTTGCTTTAGTTTTATTTGAGGCAGGAACAAGACAGGCTACTATAATGAAAAACAAATTCAAACTATTATTACCCCACACACTCAAAATTTTACTGTGATGCAGGAACAAAACTACTAGAATGACTTTCATCTTACCTTTGGAACAATGTAGAAAAGCCTTTGTTCCATCATATCCCATTGTGCCCAAATGAGATCATCTGCAACTCTGGCTCTTGGAAGCTGACCTGAGTTTTGAATCATCTAAAAGGAAACAAAAAACATTAGAAGTCATCAAATAAAGATCTGTAACAATTGCACACAGCCTGTGCTTCAAAGAGAAAAGTAATGACAGAAAAGGTGCAAATACTGAAGTGCTTGGAGGGAATATGCCACTTCTTAGCTGTATTTAGTCCGCTTCGGTTATGTGCAAGGTGCTCAGTTTAAAGAGATCAAGAAGCAGAGTTTTCAGGGTACACCTACTACCAAATATTTTGAGACTTCCTTGCTTGCAAGAAATTCACCACTTAAGCTGCTCAAAGTGAACAAAAAAAAACAGACTGCACTCTTCATCACAGAGAAGGATAGGAGAACCAGCTAAGTTAACTACTGAAGGAAGATGCGTTAGCTACAAAAGGGATTTCTGTCCAAACTCACAGCTACATGATGTAGAGTACTGGCAGTAGGGAAAGGGCTAGAATTGTGGAAAACTGTTGGCTTGTATAAATGCACTCTTGAAAGATGTAGGGAGGTTTCATGTCAACCAAAACAAATCTGTTTGTTAGAAGGACATCAGATAGATCTGTTTTTTTCTGATGACACTCAGTCTTGACTCCAGTGTTGTAAACTAGTATACAAACCCCATCTGCTTTAAAAGCAATGATAAACTTTGAGAAAACCATTAAAGACTTCAAAGTGACTGAAAATCAGTACTAACTTTTTCCTTCCAAGCATGCATTTGTCTCAAAGTGAAACATCGGCTTTTGTGACACAATTCCTTACTGTATTAGATGTATGTTTGTTAATAATAATTAGTTTAAGCAAAACATTCACAATTTCTTGAAGATTAATTCATTTTAAAAACAGGAAAAAGAGATGAGGGGAAAAAGGGATTGAAATATTCACAGTACTTGGAGTGTATCTAAGTTTTATGTCTTTCATTTGTTTACTTGTTTTTTAAATGCATGCTTTACTAGGACACACAGACTCCCAAAAGGCAAAGTTAGGAAGGTGATTCTGCAAATACTTTTAATGTTTTTTATATATATACACACTATGTTTACTCCCAACTTCAATGGAAGCATTCAGCAACAAACAAAAAAAAAAAGTAACTTTCCTCATAAACTACATGGTATACAGGTTTTTCAGCTTTGCGGTTAGCTGCAGAAGTTGCCATATTATCATTACTTTCTTTAACATACTCTGTGTTACTCATGTATAAAACTACAAAAACAGCTATAATTACAGATATTTAAATTTTCAGTTAAAGCAGAATGCCTCAAAACCCAAGATTTTTCAAGTCTTACCACTTTGTGTTCCTCTGCAACAACACGAATGTCAAATTGTTCAATATCTTTAAAACATATTAAAAAAAATCATTAGAAACATACATTTTTATATGCTTCTATGCAGCTTATTAAACAATCTCACCTCTTAGAATGCTATAAAAACACATTAGGGCCAGGAAAGTTTAACTCGGTGTAAGAGGAAATCTGAACACAGGTGCCTCTGCAGAGACCTGTACTCTCTTCCCTTCCTGAGCCAAGGGCGGCCTCAGCCAAACCACCTCATGGAAACAGTTCTCTGCCCACATCAGCGCAGCACCGTCACACGAAGCACCCACTGAAATGTGCCAAACCAAGCCAAGGAGCAGACTTACAAAGAACGAGCATGCAGAGCTGCCTGCCTGTGCCTAAGACTACACCCTAGCCCTGTTTCACTTCACAGAGTGAATACCGCCTCACAGTCCTTTCCCACACAAAACTCCTAAAAGTTATTGGTATCTTGCCGGTTGGAAGGGTGCAGGATTCACCCATCAGATGTTAGAAATGTTTCTGATATGGTTCAGAGTATTATGTGGAAGTCCAGCTACCTGAAGGTTGGTGTCTAGCTTAGCAGAGAAGATGGGCCTCTCCAAAAAGATGGGAAAAGTAATCTCAGTCTATAATAAGACTGAAAGACAAGAAGGATAAACAGCTTTTTCCAAGTGTCCGCCTCAGTCCATTCCCTCACATTAGGTTAGGCTGAACATGCAAAGTTAGTCGAATCCAAGGAATTACTGTCCTATTATTTTCTGACTTGTCACGCATTAAACCACAATCCATCTCTCATAGTCAACTGATCTGCCCTGAATTTATACAGGCAGCTATAAAAGTCTATTTTAGCTTTTTCAGAGATAAAGATAACTGATTAATGCATGAACTAAGCAAATAATTGCAGTCAAAGGTGGCCCTTCTGCTAACATTGAAAAATTCCTACTAAATTACAGTTTTTGAAAGACACACCTTTTTTTCTGCTTTTCAATAAAAGTCTACCGAAAATATAATCTATATTGATCATTTTAAAGTAAAAGAATTACAATGTATCTTCAAAATATGAACTCACATTTATCTTCTGAAACTAGCAAGAGGCGACTTTCTGTAGAAGTATTTCTGTCTTCAACTGGATAAAGAAACTATACAGAAAGTTTCACAAAAGTAAATAAATAACCAAAGCAGTTTAGAACACTTATCTAAAATGTTTTTTTAGCTGGATATTTAGATATTTTTAAATTAAGACAGGCAGTCTAATGATATTTAATTAATAAAAATAGCTATTATTAAAGACTAATAGTCACCAATCACTATAATTGCAAGCTCCAGGGGATTGAAGAGAAAAAAGTAGCCTGCATGTCAGAAAAATATTCTACATCAAACATTTTATGAAGTTTCTTATTTTTTTGGTCCTATGAAGAAACATAGGCACACTGTAACAGTTGCAAGATAACACCAGATATTTCTGCAGTCAACCACTTCTCTAGCACAGTGGATTAAAAAGGTTTATATATAGATTAGTTGAATAATTTACCTGTACTCGAACACAGCTGTCCACAGCCTTTAGGACTCTCACATTATTAATGGGTTGAATTTCAATTAGCAGCGTTAAATACTTGGATACTGCAAAAAGAACACATTTTAGATAAATTTGGTTTTATACACAATTTTGTTTTCTAAACAGAAATGACATGGGGAAAAAAGCAAAAGGGTACAGTATTTCTAACTGTATAAAAACAAACCACTTGTAGTACCTGACTGTAATAGCTGACTTACTCTTTCTTCCTCTGTATATTGACGAAAGCTGACAGCTAAAGAAACAAAAAACAACACAACCACAGTGAGCATGCATATTTGATATTAATCTCATTAAACATTCTTGAACAGCAAGCATCAAAAAGGTTTTTAACAAAAACATTTACGTTAAGGAACAACAGAAGCTCTTCTAGATGTAGGAGGCATGTATAAATGCAGGAGGGGGAAGTGAACAAAGCGTCAGCATTGTCTCAGCTTTTTCTTTTAATAAAACAACAATATTGTTAGATATGTATCTTTATGTTGTTGCCTAGATTATTTGGTGATGGATCCACTGAAATAGACAGACTGCTGTGGTCAATATACGGGTCAAAATAGATTTAAGTAATTACAGACACAAATGTATCATCGTACTAAACTAAATCATCTTTACCATGACACAAAAAAATTTAATGATAAAACACGTATTTACCCAATAGTGTCCTTTCATTGTTGACCGAACAACTGATTATGTGTAGATCCCTCTCAAACATATAGAGGTGCTATGGAGAAACACATTAATGCTAATGAATTATTTTTTTAACTATATAAAGAAAACCATATAATTACTCCTCCTTAGGAAAACACTGCTGACCAGTACACCATTTTTATTTTTAAAGCAAATCATTTCACAGCCAGAACCGTATTTCAAGCCTGAATTGTATCACTTCTCCTTTTTCTCATTTGTTTGTTTCTTACTGGTTCTTTTGAGCAGCATATTCCCACTAGAGCAGCACAGCAGACCTTTATGTAAATATGAAATTTCACCCCATTTCATACTGTTATGGACACACCTGCAAAGGCGTTATCATGATTCCAGCCACTGAATTGCACTACATTCAGTTTTAGAATAATTTCTTACAAATGGTAGCACCAAAGAGACTGAGGATGCACACATAACAACTAAACCTCAAAACTCACTTCTTCGCACACTTATTCAGTGTGAAGAGGAGCAGAAAGGGCATGAATTGACTGTTCAGAAAGAAAGATTGCAGACATGATGCTTTAGTACTCCCAAATCAATGTTCTGAAATGTTCTGCATCTTATACTACACAGCATCATTCTAATACCTTCTCTGGTCTCTCATTTATATGCTATATAAGCATATACTCCTTAAGGACGTAACATACCATGTTGCAAGGCATCAAAATCTGAAACACTACAGCACTGTCTTCACCAGGGAAAAGCCTGGTATTACTCTCACCTCATTTTGTTTAGTCTGAAGATCGTATGATCCAATGTGAGTATTTCTCTGATTTCCCTGTGGATGAAAACAAATTAGCACCAGCAGTGTAAATATATACAAAGATAAACAGTGTTGGGTTTTTTTTTTCCTAACTCCCTGTCCTCTCCCCCATCCCTTGACATACATCCCCACACACTTGCCTGTCCTATAAACAAGCAGTTAATTATCTAATTCCAAGAAAGCTAGGCAAGAAGGAGATATTTTTTTTTTCCTTTTAAAACCAACATATGGGATAAGGCTGAGATGTGGCCAATCCACAGTCCACAAGCCATTGCATAAGCCAAGAGCCTCTCTCACTTCAGTTCTAAAGTCATTTTAGTTACAGGCAGTAGGGGCAGGAAGAGAGATGTCTGTACAAGAATGAAAGGGGATGCTACGGCCCCTGGAAGATTTAAGGCTGGTATTTCAAACTTCACCAACTCTGTAGGTCATTGCTCCAAAAGGGAGCATAGAAGCATCAAACATCACCAAACACATCTTTCAGTGACCTGGCTGCAGGCTGGAGAAAGGATTTCAGCTCTGCCTTAGGAAATGATTGTTTGAAAGCTAAATATATTTCACAAGCTCAAATGACACCATTAGCCTGCTGCCTTTGAAAAGAAACACAATACACATCCTTTCTAGCTTATTGATAACATACAATGATTTTGTTTGGGGCACTTCTAAGACTATACAAATAAAAATTTTTCTTCTCAGTAATTTTTACCATGCTTTAAATTTTCAAAATATTTTTTAAAAAAGTAAAATAAATTCTGCTTGGCAGCATAGATTGTATATCAAATCAAGCTGAAGTCCATTAATGTACTCTAAGGTATAGGCACTGAATTGCTGAACTGTTGAAATGAAATCCAGCCACACAGGCTTGTACTCAAACAGTGAGCATCATTGTTTTAACTACAGCTTGGGGGGAGAGGGGAGAAATCTGTGGTTATTTACAAAGTTACAGCATCTTGCTTTGTGAAGTTAAAACAAAAGCCTGAGTATTCTCTTCCTAAGGGGTCTGTTTCTGAGTGTCTCTTTATTGTTGTGGCAATGACAAAAGTCTTTGACTTCTGACTTAAACAAGGAAAACAAAATGTCTTTATATTAAGATACAGGCTTCAGGCCTCCTAATTTAAGGTTAAGCAAGTGCTTTCACAAATGACTGTTCTTTCCAAGTGTGTCTGAAATGTTAACATCTTCTGTACTTAGCTACAGAAAAATATACAAGACTGGTAACAGAACTAACATCAGTGTCCCTATCTGCATATAAGCCAAGACACTTGTTTTCATGTTTACTCTAAAGATTCTTGTATTGCAAATACAAGCACTGACACTAGAATTCACTTGTTAAAAACATCTTCCTTTACACCATCAATGTCATAAAAGACAGACACTGTCAACACTACAGTACAATGCAATACTCTAAGCTCATTCTCCACCTTCTCCTGATTTCATGCAGAATGCACTTGATTTTCTTACACTTGGCAAGATGAAGGTTGTTTTCTATTTGTATCTATTAGGAAACAAGCCAGTTTAGTTTACATCCTTGCCTGTGCACTATCATCACTGGCAATGTCACAAATAAAGTTTGCTGCTCTAAAACCAACAGGAAAGGCTCACAGACATATAGCTGTGTCTTGCAAAAGTGGCAGCTCATTAGTTATAAATAGTTTACCATGAAGGTGGGAGAGAAAAAGAAAGAAAAACAGATGTTAAACTGCCTGAACAATTCAGTAAAATCTGTAGTTTGTTAGAAGCTGTAATTTCATTGTGTTTTCCCCCATGTAAGTTTAAGGAAACAGGACTAACTGCAGACATTAAAAGGATTCTGTTTTCCTCAGGTAAGCTTTCCAGTGTGATGATGTAATTAGTTGAACAGAATAGCAAAGCACACAGAATACTTATATTTCAGAACAAGTTTGTAAACATTTAAAAAAAGTGTCAAATTGGGGCCTAAAACCACTTGCCATTTGCTAAGATGCATATACCAAGACTCTTTTTTCTTCTATGTAAATATGAATGGATACTCCTCTTAAAAGGTTTGCAGAAAACTCCAGAACCACAAAACTACACCCATACATGGTCAACGGACTGTTTCAGAAAGGGAAACATTTGGAATGAACCCTTGCTAAATCAGTAGTGTAAAAAGACAGACACAGACAACACAATATGCCCAACACTTGCTGTTTCTTAGCTTTCTACTCTTGAGAGGGGGAAAAATAAAATTCAGTCCTGCTTTAAAGTATCACAGGCCCAAAGTGTGACTGCAGCCGACACAGACATAACTAATTTAACAAAAGCACAGACATCAGGGAAGGTGGAGCATTAACAGCTCAAGATCCAGCCTGTTCAGAACACCAGGTGAGGGCTATGCAGCTACAGCCTGGGACGCCACATGTGCTCCCACCAACATACAAGCCACCTAGAGAAACGTGAGCTTTGAGGCAGACATACCCACATGTTCTTATCATGCACACAGACAAGTGTGGATGTACTGACTCCCACTGACATCAACAGCAGCTAAGCGGGTACCAACACTTTCAGCTGGTTTCATTGATTCAAGGAATAAAGGTGTACCATACACTATGAACAACTTCTCTCCAGAAGAAGCATCATATATTTAATGCAATATCACCTTAAGACACATTTGTCCTTTGTGAGAAAACTCCAGGAAGTATCTTTCAGTTTGCCCACTAACAAGTGTAAAATCACTTACAGTAGAAGCAAACAAAATATGTCAGCATCCTTCCCAATAGAGGAATAAATAGATGCTTTTTCTTCAGCAGGCTGACTCAGGAGAAAACGCTTGAACTACTTTATCATGGTAAGAGAACAGGAAAAGAAGCAGCATCAGCATCTCCTTTGGGATGGCATTTGAGAGGTGAAAACTGCAGCACTGCCATGCAGTTTCCTAGTTGCAGTTCTCAGGCTTTGTCATCCAGCCATTCCTACCACACAGGTTGCAGAGGTCACTTTATTCCCAAAATTAGGAAAGTGAAACTACTAGTGAATGTTTTCAGTGACTTCCTATTTACCCCTAGGTTTGGGGAACTAAGCCTAGGTGTTTAAATCCTCCTGAGAGCCACTGGCCTATTCAGTCAGTGGAGTCTAGTGGGTATTTGTCCACCTCCTCCACCCCACACACCTCTTTCTAAAGTACAGGCTATAAGTGGCCAGTTCTCTAAACTCCACCAACTCTTTTGACCAGATCCCTACTGACTACAAAGGGAGCTGAGTCACCTAGCACACAGGCAGACACCTATGTTTAGATGTGTGAACCTTGAGCTACAATTTATCCCTGGGGCCAGTTGCGAGAGCCTGAACGGCATACAAGGCACTTGGAGCCCACTGCCAGAAGCCTAAAAAAGCTTACTGTGAGATTCCACAGATGCTAGAAAGCAGCATCATCACATATATACAGTACCAGATCTGCAGTTGGGAGCTAGATGAGTTACTTTCATTAAGTCTTTCTAGAGTTTTGAGCAATGAAAAAAACCCAAACTTGACATTCTTTAGTGTTGTTTTTATGGTTACTGTTGTCTTGTACAGATTCCCCTCCCTATGCTCATACTAAAGGAAACATCCACCCACAGTTGAAGTGTATTATACCTTGATGAAGGCCTCACTCACCTCTTCCCTTAACCCTAGGGAAGCTGGAGAGTTTTAACACTGTTGAGCCAGAGGGGAATGAAAGGCAGCCCTAGTCTACCTGAGTCTGCTACCTCCAATCTGTAGGCTTCAAGAACCACGATCTTCCAGAATCCAGCTGGGTCTAAAAATTTCTCCAAGATGCATAGACAAGAAGCACAGCTTCTCTCATCAAGGGGAAACCTTCCCAAACTATTTAAAAATCTCTTGGAACTACAGGTGTTTCAACCTAAAAGCTATACATATGCCATGGAGAGCAGAATCCTACGTTAAAAAAGATAGCTCTAGATACTTGAAGACATCAAATAAACAATGGTAACTTCAGACTACTTGCAATAAAATACTATAAATGAATCTTAAAGGAACAAATAATAAAGGCAGGAGCACAATTAATGTTAGATGAATGGCATCTTAACATATATATTGGTAGGAGATAACCTATTTAACTAAAGCAGTGCACATGAATCTAACAGTCAGACTTCCCTGAGAAATTCTGAGGGTGAAAGAATGTGCTGCTTACAAAGAGTTTATCTTTTAAAGAAATTGCATTTCATTCAGTGTGAGATTCTGGCCCTTCAAAAAAGCCAACAGCAAAAACCCTATGGACTTAATTAGGTCAGTACTTCACTCTCCATTTCAACATTCTTAATCTTCATCTGGAGACAAGTATTTCCCTATTGCCCAACCCCTAAATTGTAATCAGTCAAGTTTTCATTCTAACCCTCACCGCAATGGGTTACTCACTACAAGGACTCAATTAGGCATAGACACACATACAGTGTTGTTTTCGTCTAGATTTTTATTAAGTTCCAAGACAGACTTACCTTCCAGGTATAAATAATTTTTCCATTTCTTTCAACGTTTACAACGTAGAGTGCTGATGAATTCTCAGAAGTATCTGAAATGACAAGTATCAAAAGGCACAGGATTTTCATTTGAGCTGGTTCACTATACAACTTCTGCATGCTTTAAGCAAAGATACTAAATATATTTTTACATATGAATACTTCTTTGTATATGCTGAAATTACTCCCTTTGGGAGAGAATATTTCTTACATCATGATTTAAACCTGATAAACTTCAGCATAAAACAGTTAAGGGGTTTCAAAACACACAGTAAATAAGTATTTACATAACACCCTGACCTTTTGTTATAATTTTGATTCTAATGGCCACTACCTTTCGAGATGAAAACATAATGTGCCTTTTCACTATCTTCCATTCACAGAAAAAAAAAGCGCATTTATTTGTTATACACAACATAGGGTTCAAACAGTTAAGTTGCACTCCAATCCTCAGAAGCTACAGGGAGACATAACTAGCCTGAGGAAAGTGTCACTTGCTCCCACCTGCCCTTTCAGCATCCCAAACAAATGCCTGGAAATAAAGTACATCTTTAGAGATCAGTTCTGCAACACCACCACCACCACCACTCACCCACTCCCCTCACTCCCAGAAAAGCAATTCCACCCAAACCCCAAGAACCACAAGATTAAACGCGACACACATATATATATACACAACATACCTACAATACAAGGGAATTAAGCAATGCAGGACAAGAGAGATGATGTAGGGTATGAATAAAACGGAAACAGATGAGCAGGAAGCTAAGATGGACACAGACGAGTGCATCTGGACAAAGCAGCACAAAATAAAAAGGAAAATACCACAAAAAAAGATAAAGTATCATACTCAAGGTGACAAAAATGCATGCTTTCCTGATGCTGCTTTTCAGTTTTCTAATCACTGCTGACACCAAAAATGTGTTTATCTCAGACGGAACATTCACTAAAAGTAGAAATTTTGCCCTTAAAAGGTTGACAGCTGCATGACTGGTACTAGTTTTAAGATAAAGGTAGCCTGTGGTTCAGTAAACATCAATGAAAAGAATACTCCACAACTCCCGGCACTTAGTCTAGTTCAACACTAGTTACTTTGCAGTTATCATGAAGCGTTGACAGAAGGAAGACATGTAAAACTTAGTTTCACAAGGCTGATATTATAAACTGGCTTGTACAGTTTGCAGTGGTAAGAAAAAACCTTTTCACAAGTATTATCAGAAGGAAATAACGTCTGTATTTTGTTGTGGAAGGACAATGAAGAATCTCTAGTGTACATTTAATAACACATCACTTTCTACTGGTTTCAGATCACTCAAAGTACACTACAATACCACCACATAGGGCTAGCTGGTGATGACTAAGAAAGTCTCAAATAACCATATATTCTGCTCTTTTTTTAGTGGAAACTTCCCGTAATTTAACCACCACCTCCATCTTTCAAGATGAGTACTACAGTCTCCACACTTCTCTCTCATACACTACTTCCTCAGAACCAAATTTAAGCTAGAGAAGGTCCACAAGAAGTCTCCATGTCAATGAATTTATCAAACACAACTTAAAGGTGTTGAAAAAGTTCCGCGTCAAAAGTGAGTTTCATGTCACTGAACATTGTCAGGGGGAGTATGGGGCCAAAGAAGTGGCAATCATCTCTGCCCTTGAAAAGTCCTGCAGTAAAACTACATGTAAAACTACTTCTTCCTCATCCCACAGCTTAGAACAGCTGATGAAGGACTGCAAAATAACCAACCCAACCTGCCTGCCCAGCAAATAACTCTTATCAACATACTCAGAATGCAGTGTTTGATTTCCTGAAGGCCATTATATGCAGCTCATACAAAAATAAGTGGAATAGAGAACAAGGCTGGTTCTCTTTACATGCCTCTCCTCTGTCACCATCATAGCTACTCCCAGCTCTCATGCAATTACAAATTCTCACATGGTATCAAAGGTTTTCAGGTCCTCAGAAAAGAAAATAATAAATATGAGTAACATCTGAAACCACTGACACAAAAGTACCATGACTCCTAAAAAATCACTTGCTTTCTGTGAACAGGTATTTCTCTGATGTTTAAATGAATATTTTCAAATTCCTGTCTCTCACCTTCACAGTCCTAACACAACAGCACTACACCAGGTGAAAAGTCGGTATACACAAACAGAAGTTGAAATGCAATGCAGCTATGCTGGTATCTGATCAGATGCACCTTCCAACCTAGATTCTTCTGATTCTGTATTACCAGGGGCATTTACTGAACGAACAGTCTGTATAATATTTTAGAAAGCTGAATAAGGTTGCCCCTTTCCCAAACACAAGTCAGCACCATCTTGAGATTGTTATGACATAAATGCATAGGTTAACTGACTCCCTGAATTTATCACAGACAAACTGATGAATTCATAGCCAAACTGATTACGCATGGAGAATTTCAGAATTTTACCTCAAAACCCTTAGTACGCCCTTCAACAGTTGTTCAGTAAACTATCTAGTACATGTGAAATAATTTTTAACAGATTTTTTTAACTGATGGCTTGGTAAGTCATTTTCTTCTATAAAACCAAAAAATCTGACACTTCCTTGTTTTACCTCCAAACAAGTTCTTATGTTTGATAACAGGCCCTCAATATGGGAAGCAAATTAAGTATTCTCAACTAATTGAAAGCCACCAAAGGACCTGAGGTTTCAAGTTCATCACACGGTGCATTAGTGATCACCTATTTGTACAGAAGTAATAATATTTTTTTTTTCAGACCAAGATTTCCATCAGAAAAGCAGAACGGAGCCAACTGCCCTGTCAATGAATGAGTACAAACACAAGCAAAAAACCACAGGGCCAAGAATACAGGGGGGTCATTCTTTTTTCCAACCACAACATCAGGCACTCACGGTGTTGGCTATCGCACACTGCTGTGACAGCTCGCACGTTGCCTAATTTTAACTAGCACTCATTTACCACATACACAGGAGTGTTTGGGTTGGTTGTTTTTTTCCTCCGAGAAAGGGGAGTAGTGTGGGGGAGGAAGTCATGCTAAAAACCTTTTTGGGGAGGGAAGACAAAAAACAACAACCAAAACCACCCAAACGAGTTTGGGTTTTTTTGGCAGAAGAAAGAAACAAGCTGTGGAGTGCAGACTTGCAGAACTGCTTCCCGCACGTGAGAAGCTCCTTGAAGACACCAAACTTCCCTGCCTCAAGCACCCCGGCACCGGAGGGACGACCCCCCCGCGACGGGCGCAGCTCGCTGCTCTGGGCCCGGCCGAGGAGGGCAGCGGCCGCCCCCCCCCCGCGCCGCTCCCGAGGGGGGACCCTCCGCGACCGGAGGCGGCGCGGCCCAAGGGCGCAGGCCCCGGGGCTCTCGCCTCAGGTCCGGCCCCTCGGCCCGCGGGAAAGCGCAGCGCGCGGAGGCGGCCGGGAGCGGGCGGCCGGAGGGAGGGGGCTCTCCTCGGCCCTCCCCGGGAAGCGCGGGAGCGGGCGGCCCCGCCGCAGCGGAGCTCGCCGGTGCAGCGCCACCCGCCGCGGCGTTACCTAGAGCCGCGGCCCAACCCCGCGCCGCCAGCCAGGGGACCACATCCCTCTGCAGGTCAAACTCGGCTACCAGGTGAAGCAGCATAGCGCCCGCCGGGGACGCGGGACGGCCGCCGGCCTGGCCTGGCCCGGCCCAACCCGCGCAGCCCCACTCCGCTCCGGCCGCCGGAGCGCCCCGCCCCGCCCCGCAGCACCGGCTCCGGCGAGGCGGCGGCAGCCGCCATGGGCCCGCCCGCCCGGGCCGCCTCCGCGCCCATTGGGTACGGCGGATGTCACTCAGCAGGCGAAGGCGCGGAGTGGCTGGGCGCGCTCCCGCCCCCTGCGCCCCCCTCAGCCGGCGGCGGGGCGGGGCGGGGCGGGGCGGGGCGGGCTCGCTGAGGGGTTCGGGCGGGGCCGCCGCCCGCAGGGGCCTGGCTGTGTTCCGCTTCCTACCGGGGGACGGGACCAGCGGGGTCAGTGCCCCGGAGCGGCGCCACAGGGTGCAGCCTGCGTGCAGGTGACCAGGGGGCTTCAGGTGTCCCCGAAGGCCGTCGTTTGCCTCTCGGAGCTGGCGCCCAGGCTGCGCCCGAGGCGAGCCGGCCGAAGGGGTGATCCTTCTCGAAGCGCACGCACGGCGCGACTCAGAGCGTGTTAAACAGTTGCCCGTGGGTGAGGTCTGGCGTTCACTGATCAGAAGGCCACAGTCATCTGTTACTCTCCTCACATCCCCTCTGGAAGTGTTAGGTGTTTTCCAGGATGTCAAAAGGTGTCCGTGTTTTCTGAGGTGATGTACTCTGAAATTGCTTGGCAAATAGATCGAGTCTCCCTGTGCAAGCCACCTTGGCAGAGCTCAGGATGGCCTTTCAGACTAGGCCTGGCCTGATGCTGCTTTTCATCTGTCTACTAGCAAAGGAGGTAAAGCTTAGTGCAGCCTTAGCGTTTTTTGTGGTTTGTTTGCTTGGGGTTTTTTTAGCTTTTGAAAGTGTTTGTGGCACCGATAAGATACTACTCCATGGCTATCTATAGCCTGCCTGTAATTACCATTTCCCTTCTGACATGCGCTGCCTGATGTCAGCCAGCTAAAAGTAGCATAAAAGTGGATAGGCGTAAGGGCAGACACCAAGCTAGACATATGCCGAGTACAGAACAGCTTGAGCCTGTTCTATGATGTAATCCAGTACCAAGTTTTTTCCCCTCATTGCTAAGCTTTGGAGCTATATAAAGACCAGATGAGAATCAGGTATGTCTGCAAAGTGAAGATGAAAGGCAAGTTGATAATCCAAATGCAAAGCAGGCATATGCTTTCTCTCAAACTCCATATTGCCAACTTTTACAATTTTACCACAAGTTTCATAATCAGCATTCTTCTTAAAGCTCCTTGGATCAAGTGATTGTGCAAGAATTTCAGCTTATATTTTCACTATTGTGAAATAAAGCTTGAAAAGGTGACTGGAATATTTATTTCAAAGACAAAAGTAGAAACAGACCAAAGGTCCAGAATGGATGGATTTTTTAAGAGATTAGGTGGGACTAATACATGATTACGAGTATTTGGGAATGACACAACTGGAGAAGCAAGCAAAGGAGAGAAATGAAGCCAATGAAATGACTGATTCTGTAAGTATTTGCAAAAAAGGAAATTTCACGTGGAGAAAATCTGCCATGCCCAGGGCTCTAGAGTGCGTTTAAGGCCAGGATGGCGCCAACTGGCACAGTTTTTGCTTCTGCTGTAAAGCAAACCAAAAAGAAATGTGGAGATGGGTAACAAGGAGCCTGCCTGTAACAGTGGGCACTCCAAATGTGAAAGGAAAAGAAAGAAAACAAAATATAGCTGCCTAGTTTGATGGCTCAGCATTAAAAAAAAAAAAAAAAAACAACAAAAAACCAACCAAAACAACTGTCATTGTTCTTTTGTTTCAAAATCAACCATGTCACTTAAAGTTCTTGAAAGAGAGCCTGCATAACTGATGGATGAGTTATTCTGTAATATTTACAGACTGAGAATCATATGACAATGCTGTTCCTCTAGAGTATCTTACACAATATGTGAAAGGCCTTTTGGACAGTAGGAGCTGCATGGAGTTAACCAGAGCAACTCCTGGTTCTGCCATAGAACTTAAGCTGGTTAACATGATTAAAGGAAGTTGGAAACGTTCTTAGATGGTGTGAGCTGGTGAGTAGGTATGCAGACAGGTGGGTGTGAAGGAGATCCGTTCACTCATGGCCTGTGCATAGGATCCATTCTCCAGTCCATATTCAGGAAAGGACTGGAAGAGTTTGTACAAGTAAAAGACTTCATCGTCAGGTGTGCAGTAGGAAAAAGCATTCTTGTTCAGGAAATAGTTAACAACAAAATTTCCCCTTGGATTGTGTTTTCACTGTAAATTACTCTTCATTATTTTTGTCTGCCAAATATCTGCATTATCTCACTGAAGTTTATAAATATGCTTTCTCAAGACTCCTGGCATAGAGTGGGACCTGACCTCCAATGCACCATCCCAGGAATTTGGAAGCTTCTCTGACGTTTGTCCCTGAAACTGAGGCAAGAGAAATTCTCTCAGAAGTTTCTCTATCTTTCCAGTGAGAAGAAGGAAGTGGAGCTTGACAGATGAAGAGATCTGAGAAACAGGAAGGGATGAGGTGATCCATGATGACTATCAGGGTTTAGAGGTACAGAAACATAAGAGCAACCACATAGAGCTGGGGAAGATGGTACCAGCAGGAGCTGAGGGAATTGGTAGCAGCAAAGAGCCAGATCAGAAGGGAATGAGGAAGAGGGAATCCGGAAAGGTTTATAAGCTGTGTAGAACGAAGTCAGTCTTCCCAGAATTGAAGTCAGGATTCCTAAGTTTCTCTGTTGTCCAGCAAATGATTTGAAATCCACTATTTTCCAGTGGCCTATCTGTATAAAAAGACAAGATATTACTTCTGCTAGTTTCTTTGGCTGAAGTGGTAAAGGTTTCCTTGTCACTCTTAAAGGTCCAACACTGCTGATGACCTTTGGGAATGTAGTTATGATTCAATGGTGTAATATGTTCTTTCTCAAAAAATCACACACAATATATGTAAAAATGACAGTAAAACCACTTGTGGTTTAGATAAGTCTCATTTGTTGTATCTTCTTTAATTTCCAAAATGTAATCCATGCTATGAACAAAATGAAAGGGGAATCTTTAGGACGATGGACTGTATACTACAAGATGAATGATATTTCAAAGAGAAATAATTAAGCTTGTATAAACCATGCTTTTCTGGCTTTTTTTGTTTGTTTGTTTTGAGACCCTAGTTTACAGTCATGATATACATTAGGATTATATATCTGCATTCAGTTGCCAAAAATATATTTAAGAGAAAGCAGATGGTTTGCCTGCCTGTTTGTGTGTTTATATAGTACAGGGGAAATACTCCCAATCAAATAAAGGAGGTTCACAGTAAATGGAGAAAGTGATGCAGTTTCTGAATTAATTAACTTTAGCAGTCAGACTTTTTGAATCATCAAAGGAAACATCATAAAATACTGACAATTGATGTCAGCATTAACCTTAAAATGAAACTCAAGAGTGCCTACTTACTAACATGTACAAGATACTCATCTTTCAAGAAACAGACAATTGCATATTTGGGGCTGTACAGTCCTACATTTAAGGAACAAGAAAGGTCTCTCACATAAGAATTTGCAATGCCACAACGAAAACTGAATCCACTGCTGCTTTTTCTCCGCAAGATACCACTAAGTGTTTGGTACAGCCGCTGTCATCCGAATAGCACCTAATACTTTGAAGTAGGATGGGGTTTCTTCTTTCTCTTCCTCTGTTCCCATTGTTATCTGCTGTTTTTATATTCTACCTTTAATACCTATTTCCTTCACAACTGTAAAAAATAATTCACAGATTTAGAGTTCGTTATGTAAAACTCATTATTCCCTGAGCTATCAGCCTGTCTGTGCACATTAGAGGCCATAGAGATCCAGGTTGAATTCCTAGAAGCACAACACATTCCTCTGAAACCACAGAGCTGACTCATTCAGAGTACATCACGTAATAACTCAGCACAGTGTATCATGCCACCTCAATCCTGATGCATAAAATTAAAAGCTTGATGCAAAAGACATAAGCATCTAAAAAACCCCTCATACTTTCTTCAGCAGGCTTTGAATTAAGACAGAGGACCTGATGTATTCTTGATAACATCTGCCAGCTTTGCTAGATGGAGAAAGAAGGTCTTGGTTTAAAAAAAACTCAACCCAAATTCTTATCTCTGCCAAGTGAAATGAATGTTACAACCCATTTCTGACTTTTGCTTCCTTTTTGCTTGCACCATGAAACCAAACTGTGAATTTCACTTTCTATTTATACTCAGTTTCCTTTTCTGATTATCACGCTCACTTAGTTTGGGTTTCTAGAGCCAGGCTGAAGTTGTGTGGTGGCACACAAGCTGATCCTGATAGAGCAACCTCCAGGATAGGCATGTGAAACTAAAGCTCTTAGAAAAAATGGCAGATTAAATTTTTCTATCTTTTTTTTACCAATAATCTATTCCAGCCTTGGTAATGGGATAGGATCTCCCCTCGAGTTTTTAGCTTGAGTGGGTCTTGACCATAGACAAGCAAATCATCAGAAAGCAGTAGTGGCCCTAATGATCACATTGCAACCAGCATCAGCATTTTTTTACCAATAACGACATTTTTTGTGCTAATTGCATATAAAGTGCCTATCATCCCTTTTCAAACAGTTCATGTGGCAGGAATTACAAAATCATACCATGAAATAAGTGTGGGGCTGATGTGGCATTGCCCCCTGTCCTGGCATTGACAGGTGTAACATACTTTTCAGCTCTCTCAATAGAATAAAGCTTCGTTCATGGAAGAAAACATACAGAGCCATAAATTGTCAATATTTTCCTCATCAGGAAATTATACTTAAGACTTCTTATGAAGAATGAATATATGAAATAATTATTTAAGCACATGACAGCCTGGCAAACAGCTTATGACTTCTCTGGGAAATACTGCTTACTGAGGGCAGCCTCTTTTCCCGCCATTCTAGCAACAGAGGGTTTATTGTAGTCATGTCTAGACAGTTGTTTCCTTGAAGAATGTTTTCAGCCAGACAAACACAAAATATATAAATAAATTGTTTTCCTTAAGGAGATGGTCAATATGTTTATTAAACCCTCTAGGAAACACAAATAAGATGCAATTAGAAATCAATATTTTTATAGTAAAAATAAAGGCTGTGATTCAAGGGTAGTAAAGTAAAATACCTTTATTTCGGTGTGTGAGAATAACATTTTTTCAGTATCTTCAATCACAGAATATCAGCATAAATAGTAGTAGTTTCACTGAAGTCAGTCAGCATCTGTTACATATGCCGGTGCTTCATGGACATGATTTTCTATGCTTTGTTTAATAATTAATCATAGGAAATAGTCTCTTAACTACTAAGGAAAAAAATTCCATCTTGCTATTCATGCTCATATTGAACAGCACACTCTTCTTTTAAATAGCTTCATTTAAGTCAATAACATGCTCAAGCCAATAACGTATTTCAAGTCAGCGAGGCTTCTGAAACAATTAAGGTATTCCTCAAAGCAAGGTTAGGGAAGAGAAGGGGACCTAACGAAGTCCCTGACTGTCGTCCAAGTGGCCTTTTTGTTTCCGCCCATTCTCGCTCCATGGCCCAAGCTCTGAGGCTCCTTTGTTCTTTCCACAGGCTAACCCCTGCTAGCGCCAAGGAAAGCTCTCTGAGCCCACACTGTCTCAACAGCTGTTGAAGGAGATCTTTGCTCTGTTTATTCTTCCAGCTACAGCCTCATCAGGACTCATCAGTAGTGTTTAGAAACTTGCCCTTTTTTCCTTTGTGATCTTTCAGTTTTGACTTCATTTTGCATTGCAAGAGGACAGTGTCAATACTCTGCAACAGACTTGCAACTCTTCCGGGAACACGTAATAATGCATTTATCAGCAGAACAGTTCCAATGTCTTTCCCTTTTAAGGTGTCTTTTCTTTTTTTCATTGTCATTTTTATTGTAAAGTATAAAAGAAATATTTATCACAAATGCATTCCTTTGACATGTAAGACTACAGCATGGTAGCATGGTGACTGCAGACAGGGACAGCAGAGGATGAATACATCAGCTGAATCTTGTCTCATTGAGCTTCAGCTGTTTTTAAAGCAGGGTTTTAGTGTGAGTTCTTTGTATAGGTTCCTGCTAGTTAATGAAGAAAGATAAGAGCTCCAGAGGGTAATTCATACAACCTGGTTTTGGCACTTACTTTATGGTGCATTTTGTCCAAGTCTGGATGCTGGGTCTCCTGTCCCCTCCCATCTGCTGTCATGCCTACCAAGAATGTGCAGCTGGAGGCCTGGAGGAAAGTGGGACTGTCTCTTTCTGTGTCTGCCTCCAATTAGATCACATACAGTGTAATATGGAAAGGCGCCCTGAGGGTGTGATTTGACGAGCAGCTGATCTAACAAGGCATGACTGTTGAAAGGATAGTCCCAGACATCCTTCCCTTCTCATTTTTTTCACCCTGCCCTCATCCTGAGGTCACCCAGCCTCTTTGTTTGCCAGCTCTGCTGCACTTCTGCACCTCTGTGATCCAGCTCCACTTGTTAACCCACTAAAACCTATTTACTTTTTTTGTAGTGGTTTAATTTTCTGCCACGTTATGAAGGTGTCTCTGGTCACAGAAAGCTTTTACGAGTGTCACAGCCATTGCAAAGGGAAGTGGTGGTAGTGTGCAGCTGGCAGCAGGGAGGGGAACAGAAGAATAGAAGAAGACCCCCCTGTACTGGTAGCAGTGAAGTGTTCGAGCCAATCCAACTGAAGAATAACCTTGAGGAGAGAATGGAGGGGATGGGGAGAGCTACCTATCAAGTTTACTGAACCCTTTTGTCAACAAAAGTGAAGATGCTCCACAGAACTGGAAACAAGCCACTCATGCTGGGAAAAGGGCCTTGGGGAAACTGCTTTTCCTGATGTTGGTACTCAGGCCAGTTTAAGTTTGTGCCAGACTACAGCCTTAGGATGGGGTTAATTGTCCATGGAGGCACCTGCTTTTCTCAACTTACAGTAAAAGAGTCTAAATATCAGCTCTTAGCTGATAGAAGTCAGGCAGGTAAACCTCATTCTTAGCATCCTCGGACTGATTTCCTGTTTCCATCAGGATCAATAGAAACCACTATTTTTTAATACTTTGTTTGTATGCTGTAACAACCATTCCTTTGATACAGCGCAACACTTTACATACATTCAAATTATTCTATCAAAATCTGAATACATTTCCTTGGCACATCCTAAAAATATCTTTTATTTATTATATGTGTTGGTTCCAAACAAATGCCACATTAATAAGCAGAGAGGCTTGGGTAACTGTACGTCATTAGTCACGCAGTGGTTTCTTTTTCCAAAATACTTCTAGAATTTAATCTGACCTCTTTTAACAATGAACTATTTATAGGATTCATAAGGGCCTTATCCTCCAACCCTGACTCAGCCAAAACTCATCACTGACCTTGACCTCCTGCAGTCTATTCTTATAGCCTTACTCATGTGAGGAGCTTTTATTTGCTGACCTGACTTGGGAAGTGTATTCTCATGAGTGTGGTTTTGCAGGCTTGGTTCCCAGCTCAGTGGCACTTGGTAAATGTCACAGAATCAAGTCCTAATATGCATATATTATTTTTACAATGTTATAAATACAAAAACAAGGGAAAGATATGCAGCTAAGATCTGCTTCCAGTACCACAACAATAAACTGACTGTAATTACATAAGGTTTTTACAGCTACAAATGAAAGCATTGAATTCTCCTTATTTTGGAAGAGAGTGCATATATTTTTAGAATAAACCAGAACTAAGTCTATGATTTATAATAATTATTACTAAATAAAGTAGTTGTTTTTTCTCAGTAAGATATAATTATTTTTAAGTAGAGTATTGTTGCAGTTTTAGGTGAGTACACTAGCACAGTAAGACAATGGCCATTTTCTTCTGTAACATCTAAAAAGCTCTTGATCTATAACTAGTGTCAATGTCCCTAATAATTTTCTATTTTTCATTCTGATACAGGACAATACCTTTTTAGAAGCTTGTATATTGTCATTAGTGGAGCTGGGTAACAAGATGTGTTGTTCCGTATTAAGAAAAAGTACTCGTAGCACTCTACAATCTTTAAGTTTGAATGACTCTTCCAATTACAGAGAATATAAATGAGTATACTTGATGTGCCTTCTTCCCAACAGATACTGTGTTACATATCTCTGTCATTTCCTTTCTTACTTTTTCACTTTAAAGTAGAAGAGTCCAACTTTTTAGATGCTTCTTTTAAGTCCCCAGTGCTTTTTTTTCTTTCACATAAGAACCACCTCTTTTTGTTTCCCTATATTTTATTGTATGTGATGAAAGTGTATTTATTATATACTTGAATCATCATTATATTATATGGTGGTCTTTTGTAGCTCCTGTATTTTATCTGTTCTTTTCAATATAAGCATGCAATGAACAAGTGTCTTCAGTTAGCTGTCTACTGTGATGCCTAGGCCTTTTTCCTGAGTAGTTATGTCAAAGGTAAAATCCTTTATGCTTATGTGTAATTGAAGGTATTTGTTCCAATCAGCACTGTCAGGCACTTACCAGCATTTGACTTTGTCTGTCTGTATTACCAGTTAACCTAGTTTCACCAGTCCTTGGAGCTTTTTGTATTCTTTTATCATTTAAAGTGAACTTTGTAAAAAAGTTTGGTAATCTGCAAATGTTGCCAATGTACAACATACTTATTTTTTCAGATATTCTAATGTACAGATACCTCCCCAAAGCTAAGTGGTAGCATTTCATTCTGTAGTAGTTGCCTTCCTCTATATACTTAGTGAGATGTACTTGATCATTGTGATAATTGCAAAAGTTCTTCAAGGTTTGCTTGGAGATCATGCAGAAGGTGCTTAAAGGACCTACAGACTTCAGCATCCTTATCCTCTTGTTTCTTTTTCTAGCTTCTTCACACCGTGAGTGTAATTTCCACAGCTCACTGTTAAAAAAAATGTCTCAGAGGCACATAGTCCCAGAGGGACATTTACTTGCTTCTGAAAACCCATGAACATCAGGGGCACAGGCACCTTTATCAAACATGTTGGAAGCTGAGGCTCAGCTTTTTTTTTTTCCCCCAAGACCAGGCCAAGGCCATGGTGGAAAGCAGACCATGTCTGCCCTAACTATTCCATTACTGGCATCAGAGGAGATAGTTCTGTTACTGGATACCAGAATAATTCTTGTCAGTTGGGTGGATACTTACAAGCAGTATCTACAAGGAGACTTGCTTGCTTGTTAGTTGTATGAAGGCTCCACATGGATAAACACTACTCTTAGAACTGGGTTCAGCACTTCTATCCATTCCATCTCCTTCATGTTGTCCTCATGTTTAATGGCCATTGACAATAATGTCCTACAGGAAGCAGACGTAATGCCTTGTCATTTCTTTTTTTCTAAGGTCTCCAGCCTCCCTCCCTTCCCTCCAAAACATGGCTGCCATAGAGATCTGTGCCAGGTTCACTACAAGTACCTACTGGCCAGCCTCCTCTTCCATCTTGTCCTCTGTGCACACCTCTCTAACCCCAGTCAGAAAACACAAGTATTGAAATCATCATATCTGACATGCTTACAGCTGCCCAGCTGCCCTGGTGTCTAACCAAAAGCTTTTTTCTTTCCTCTTCCTCTTTCTCTTATTTTGGACTACTGGCTCCTCATTCCACTACAAATGCCACCAGTCCAAACTGAGGAATGCTGCAACTGGGCTTGATTCTACCTCTTCCCGCAGCACTACTTAATTGTTCTAGTCATGGCAGGAGTACAGAAATTGAAAATCCATTTTAAATTACATATGGATTGCACTGTTGTAGCTTCAGAAGTGGTCAGTTCCGAATGCTTCTGAGAAAGGTACAAGATGCCCTGCAGTTGTCAACTAAAGATATTAGGCGCCTGTCTTGGCTGTTAGATTTCATTCCAATCTCTAATAGTCAGAGTCTAATATATAATATTCCAGGGTACATAGATTAATTAGAACTCTGCATATTCTTGAAACCATAGAAATGTTTAATTCCTTTTCAACTTTTAGTCTGAATGACCCTTTTTATCCACAGTCTAATTACAGGGTACGTGAGAAGTAAGAGAGAAGTAAGAAAGAGAATTATTTAAGAAACTGCCATAATTTGGGTGCTTTGAATTAAATTCAAACTCCTGCTGTATCTTTCTTATAGCACTTTTTAGTCTTTGGTGCTAACTTTCCTAAGTTAATCACAATTAATCTTTTAAATTTGTCTTCAGAGAAGATGCTTTCCATGCTCTGGATCATTCTTAGAGCCTTTCCTGAATGTCTTCTGAAGAGGGCCTTTGAAAAGCTTTCTTTAAAAAACAGAAATAAGGTATATGGACTTGTTTTTCCATTTTGTCAACAAACTGGGATGATAAATAGCATGGTTTTCCTTTACATGGGCAGAGCTGTTTGTCCTATCATGCTCATAGTTAGGCCATCATTAGATATTGTGTCAACCACTTGACCTTGTGATACTCTCATCTTATAATTTCTAGAAATCTTTTTTAGTCTTAGTTTTGTAGATACATACACATGCTTGTTGTGGTTTGACAGACTTATAATACTGTTAGATAATTAGATTATTTAAATGAGAAAGTTTGTATGTTAGCTCATGAATTTTCTCATTCTTAAAGTGTGGGTGAATGTATATGGCCTCGGTTTTATTTTTAATTTATCAGTTTATATTAACATTTATGTTATTTACTCTGTATTCCTTCTGCTGTTGTTGTGTTTTTATTACAAAAAAAATATTATTTTAACCAATGTTCTGTGCTGGAAAAAAAGCTAAACAGGGGTGATTATTTGTTTTGCATAAAACTTCAGACTAACTGTGCCAGTCAAATTACAGGTCCGTCTAACTAGCATCTTGCCTCTGACAGTGGCCAGCAATAGATGCTAAGAGAAAGCATATATAAAAATGTAAAAGATTATATTTTCTTCTGTTGTGACTCTTCTAGATTTTAAAAATCAGGAATCAAGACAATCTGGAACCTATTGATTCTTTTAGCATCCAAAAAATCCTGTGACAATTAGTTTAATAATTTAACAAATGTGAAGTACAGCTGTCTATTTAATTCACCTGCTTGATAATTGTGTGATGTACTCTAGTTTTTATACTAAGAAAAATAGTGCACAATCATTCTTTAATCAGGTTTGTATATACATTTATCATGTTTTCCTTCCCTATCATCTTCCAAGGTGAGGAGTCCATTTAATGTTCTTCATGTAAAATGTATCCGCTACCTCTTATCATCCTTATTATACTTCTTCTGTGACTGCATATTATATTTGAAATGGGATACAGGGGCTTTATTATTTGTTTTTGTTTTCTTGGGAGTAATATTGATCCATAATTTATATCTTTAATATTATAATAAGGTTCTCTGTAATTTATTTTATGTCAATGCCTATTTGCTTGTCAAATTCTCACCTACATCTTCTAATTCCCATTTTATATTTTAATTTTCTCTATCTTTTATGAAGGCATGTAAATGAGTGGTTTGTTTTTCACAAGTACAAAAGCCATCTAATGTTAATTATCAACTGTAGTTCACACATTGCTTTTAGCTTTAGCCGTAGGGCAGGTAGCAGCTGTCTAGGACAGAATTCTGGTGGGGACAGCAAAATCACTGTAGAAACAGTCTGTACTTGGCACCATCCACACTGAAGGTTTCAGAATGTCAAGATGAACTGAATGCTTCAGCCCCAATCGTAAGACACCATAGCATCATGTGAAATTCCTGAGGTTCAACAAAGCCAAGCATAAGGCCCTTCACCTGGGTTGGGGAAAGGCCCAGTATCGATACAGGCTGGGGATGAAGGGATTGAGAGCAGTCCTGCGGAGAAGGACTTGGGGGTACTGGTGGATGAAAAGCTGGACATGAGCTGGCAATGTGTGTTTGCAGCCCAGAAAGCCAACCGTGTCCTGGGCTGCATCAAGAGAAGTGTGGCCAGCAGGTCAAAGGAAGTGATTCTCCTCCTCTACTCTGCTCTTGTGAGGCCCCACCTGCAGTGCTGTGTCCAGCTCTGGGGCCCTCAGTACAAGAAAGTCATGGACCTGTTCAAGCAGGTCCTGAAGAGAGTCACAAAAATGATCAGAGGGATGGAACACCTCTCCTATGAAGAAAGGTTGAGAGAGTTGGAGTTGTTCAGCCTGGAGAAGAGAAGACTGAGAAGACGTTACTGAGGCCTTTCAGTACCTAAAGGGGGCTTATATGAAAGATAGAGAAAGATTTTTTACGGAGGCCAGTGGTGACAGGACAAGGGCCAGTGGTTTTAAACTGAAAGAGTGTAGACTTAGATTGGAAATAAGGAAGCAATGTTTTACAATGAGGGTGGTGAGACACTGGGACAGGTGGCCCAGAGAAGTTGTGGATGCCTCATCACTGGAAGTGTTCAGGGTTGGATGGGGCTTTGACCAACCTGATCTAGTGAAAGATGTCCCTGCTCACAGCAGGGTGATTGGACTAGATGATCTTCAAAGGTCCCTTCCAACCCAGACCATGCTATGATTCTATGATCGCTACTTGCCATTTTCTTAACTGCTTCTTGCCCAGCAGGAAGACACTGGCCACACAAAAGAGCAGTGCCATGCAGTCGCAGTAGGGTTTACATGTTCACACATTCCTGGTGAGGACTATGGGTAGATAAATGTGTAGGGTGGTGCTGGGCACACAAGCAGTGGGACCATGGTTCCTGGTTATGGGAACAATAAGCTTGCTTAGCTTTTATGCTCTGAACTGTTTAAGGATTTCAGATTAGATACTCTGAACTGCTTTCTGGACTAAGTCTAAGGAGGTTACCTAATGAGTTGTACATACTGTGCTGAGTGAATGTTTCTACACAATTTTATTTTAAGAACTACATGAATAATAGCCTTGAGTGGTATTCTCAGGCTGGAAAAAAAAAAAATTACAACAAAAATGTAACTACAGCTTTCAAAACAAAGATTTAATTATTTAGGAGTTAAATGCACTAAAGCATGCCTTAATTCTAATCATCTGATTGTTGTATGACTTCCCTCTGAAGTAAGGTTATAGTTGTTTAGGTACCTAAAGGACACATTGCCATTTTAACTTATTTTGTTTCTACTATATCTGACCTGAACTCTGAATACTCTGGGCTTCAAAATACATTTCTTTTTATTAATTACTACAGTTTTATTCTTTATTCTACACTTTAATTACTGGTACATACTCTGTATCAATATTATTCTCCTTTTCTTAAAATCCTGAAATAATATTTTTGGCTCTCAATGTAAAGGTCATCTTCATAGGTCACTTTAAATATCAGTACATCTCAAATTGGCTGAACTAAAGCCAGTGAAGTCAGTGGAAAGTAATACAGCCTACTGCTGATCTGCTTTTTGTCATTTCTGGAAAGGTTTGAAGTCATCTAATGTGTGGAAAGTTGCACCTATGTGGAGTTAGAAAATTCGCTATTTTCTCCACAAAAGAAGTGACGAAGTAATCGTCTGGGTCACTGAGGAGGGCAGGCAGCATCATGCAGAGCCACGCTTCCAGCTGGATCGGGCTTTGCTCATGCAACCGAGAAATGTGTTGAGGAGCACTGTACAAATGTACAACATGCAAATCTAACCAGCTGTTTGTACTTTTTGTGGTTCTCACATGACTAAGAAGCTAACGATCATGAGTAATGTGTTTCAGCATTTTATCCTATATCTTTTTATGTAAAGATGTGATCCTCAAGACATCACCTTCCCCAGACCACAGAGAGCACAGAACACTTTTTTGTAGAGATCCTCTCAGTGCTTTATTTTCAGATGTGACAGTCTGTAAACCCACCGCTTCTCCAGCACACCTAATGGACTCACTGGGTGTGCATGATTTACTTCTCATTTTCAAACAATTGGTGCAAGTACATCTGTCTCAGTGGACTGCAAACACTACAAGAGTAGCTCTGCTTGTGTCTACTAGCTTTCGTTTTGTTCAGGGATGCAGCCCTGCTGCAATGACCGTTCTCTGACCATCCTTTCAATAAGAGTTGTCACAAGCAACGGAAGCCAAGTGTTTTGTAACATGATATTGTTCCTGGAAGACCAGTTTAATCAGAGCAGACTGGTCCTTTCAGGTGAAATGCTATTAATTCACTTGTAGGTCCTGGATGCACAAAATTTGGCATAACTATGTGACTACTTTAGAGAGTGAAATGAGTCATCCCCATGACTGAAGGGGATGAGTGTGAGGTGGAAGGCTTTATCTTCTCCAGTGGCGGCTACGAAGTTTCAAAACATAGCTAATGAATAATGAAAACATCCAAGTCTTTGAGAATTACCTAAGAAACTAAACTTGTGAAACTATTTAGCCGGTGGAGGAAAAAGGGAAAAGTTGTTCCCCCCCCCGGGTGCTTTGTAACTATCAGTCCTGTAATACAAAGCCATGCAAGCAATGTGTAAGAATAATGAACTCAACTAGCAAAATGATTGCAACCAGGAGCTGGCCTGCTACTGAATTGAACTGGGGTTAGTCATCCGTGGGGGTGAATTGTGTTCATAAAAGTGGGGAAAATGTGCTTTTCTCTTACAGGTTTGTTGGGATTGGGTTAGATGGGGGTATAAATGTTGCAGAAGCAGAAAAGCACAGGAATTCTTGCTGGGCCTGAAAGATAAAGCTGCAACTTTTAGCACAACTGTGCACATGTAAGGCATGTATAATTTTTGCTTAAAATGGAGTATCTTTGAACATTAAGAAGTAGATATGTTAGGGTCTGTAAGTACCACAGTAAGTATCTTCTATTTTTATTTGCCCAACAGAAAATAGAATGTCATTGTAAATTAACTGGCTTATTGGTCTCAGACCATCCCAGATGCTAGACTCATATTTCAGCTGCTGTTACCTCATGAGTATATAGTTAAAGCTACTAGCACTTATATTTTACAGCACCCTTTTAAACATTGTAATCCAATCTCTGGTTAAGTTTCCACCTTTCCCAACCCATCTAGAATACAGAATAAATGCAGTGAGAATTAGAGGCAGATATTAAAGTCTTGGAAATATAACTAATACATATAAAAGCTGGGAAAAATTCTGTGCAGCAAAAATTAATTAACATGATTAGCGTAGCATCTTTAAACTTTCTTTTTTTTAATTGAAACAATTCCAGAATTAAAGTCACTTAAGGCTTGTCTTCAGGCCAGACTGAGTGGAAAATGTTTCAATTTCAATAAACCACTGTTTGGTTTAGTCTAAAACTGGTAGGACGTGAAAAACTTCAACAAAACCTCATTTAAATATAGTAATGCCCAATTTCGGTAATGTAACATGTATAAACAAGATGTCCATCAGTTTAGTTGGCAATTTTGAAAGATTTCCACTAAGTACTCTGCAATCCTCTGAAGCATTTGAGAACCACAAATACTATGCACTTATTTTGTTTGCTATTTAGAGAATAAATGTAGCTTACTTTCTACTGTTATTTTATGCTAGTATTTTGTATTCCTTCTCCAGTGTGGTTGGTGCAGTAACGCTTTAGCTCAGAGCTCAGCTAGTGTCTTATTCTGTTGGATACTGGTTGTGTCTTTGACCTGTGCTGGGGATTCACTGGTGCAAAACTGGAGCATAATTTGGTCTTGGTTTGGACCAGAATGTGATGCAATGTTTGTAACATTTGCATTCCATTTGTATCTTTACAGGTTATACTATGAGCAAAGTATGGGTGCACATTTGAAAATCAACTATTAGCTTTCTAGACACCAGGTAGACAGATAATTTTGCTGGTGGGAATAAAATCAGGATTTAAGGGGAACATTAGTGAAGTTTATCTGCTGCTTTTTTGTTTTGTTTCCTCTAATGTTAATTAGAATGGCTGTATATTTTCAAATTTCAGGTTTCTAATTTTACAGTATTAGATGGCCAAGACTGCACTCAGGTCAGAGTTTAGACTTATAATTTGTACCATGAAAAATACGTGTGAAAAGTCACAAATTTGCAAAAACTGAAGAAAGCAGAAGTCAGTTTTATACATATCAAAGTAGTTACACAAGCAAAGAATTTGGTTCAGAGGCTGAGCTCTGGCCACTCAAAAGGATTTGCCCTCTCGAAAAGCATGATGCAGACAACATGACTGCAGTAGGGCATCAGTTTTCACTTTGGTTCATTTAAACTATTTCTTTAGCAGAAATGCAGGCAGCTAGCCATGAAAGTGGCCAAGCCAGAAATGTATTGTTCTAATGTTTATGCAGTTAAAAAAAAACAGGCAGAAACTCTTCAGTCATTCTATCCCACTTGGTCAACTCTTATAAAGTTTTGTAAAGACAGGGTGATATGAAATATGTTTAATTTACAATAAAACATTCCCAGAGAAAATTCTGAGGGCATAAGCCACATTTCTGAAAATTGCAGTGACTCAAGTGACCTCTTGTTCTGACAACTGCAATTTTAAGCCTCTACTACTCTGATCTGTAATCAAGATAGGGAAAAAGAAACAGTGATGTGGGCAACACAGACAGGACTGGATTGCGTCAGAACATGTTAGTTATTTGTTTTCTTGGCTGACCCAATATAATACACAACTTTGAGATAAAGAGCAGTAAGAAAACTGTAAGGACATTTCCTTTCTCTGAAATTTATTCAGTTGTAGAATTGTTTCAATTTGGTCATTTACTTGCAGGATTGTTAGTACTGTACCAGTCTAAGGGCAGTCCTGCCCCTCTGAAATCGTTGTACTGAAAAGTGGGATGGGATGGGATTTCAAGAGATCAGTGGTTCATTCCCCTACACTGAGCTGGTCAGCTGTATCCTAGACCATCCTCAATAAAAGTACACCTAACTGTTCCTAAAATTTCCAGCTTCCTAAAGTCTTCCTCATCTACGGCTTTCCAAGCTAACCTACTTTGTTGTTTAACAATCCTTTAGGTTGGAAAGCATTTTCCTAATGTCTGTGCTAAATCTTCCAATACTATAAATTAAGCCAGTTATTTCTTGGATTTCCTCTTGCAGCCATGAATAAGAATTAACTGTCTGCTCTTCATTGAAGGAAAGATCGTTTCATTTTTTTTAAATCTACAATTATTTAAATATATTATTAATATGATAAAATGCAATAGTACAGGTAGGATGAGGATTTGCTAGTTGGACCTAGTTAGCGGTCTGTAGGCTCACTCTCCTTTCTCTGTGCCAGTGTACAAGTGTTCCTTTACAGTAAGAAAAACCCTCCCCACTGCTGGATGAATGTCTGCCTGTATCTACATGCACTGGGGTAGCCATGAGTAAATTCAGTAACATTTTGTCCCGTTCTGATTTTTTACACTTGTAGGGCAGATGTAGCAAAGACCTAGGGTGTTGGCAAATACCTGTGTTCAGTGAATTTGTCTCGGGCATAAATTTTATCCCACAAACATAGTAACCCCTTACACAAGCTTAACCTCAAAATGAGTAGATCCTGCCATTGCTTAAAACTATGGAATCCTGTAAGACCACAGCAATGGCTTTGCAGATCAGGGCAAAATTTGATTGAACGTTTTAACCTCTCTAAAAGATTTTTAACCACTAAAAGCCAAATGATATTATCATGTAAAGCTGGAGGAACTGAGTTCCGCTGAGTTAATCCTGAGTAACACTGCTGCCCATAAGATCAAGTTTGACCTCAATGTGTATGACAGACAGGATTAATCAATTTAAAATGTTTTCAGTATTTCAGAAACATGAAATGCTGTGTAAATGGTAAATATTAATTTCGCTACATAATGTGGATTAGTTGACAATGGAAAAAAGTATTTACCCCAGTGACCAACATTTGGTCTCAGTGTAAATTACAAACTGTATCTCTGCAGGGTGGCTGTGGTCATCCTGCTCTTACTCCAGGCTGTGTAGAGGGAATTCAGTGCAAGCATAGTAAATGGGGATAGTAAAAATCTTGAGATAGTAAAAACTCAAGAGCAACTAATCAGAGCAAAACTAACTCTAAGAAATAACAAGTTCATTTCAGCAGGTCCCTTTACATCTGCACCCCTGCATGCTTTGAAACAGGATTATCACATACACAAACTGCACAATGGATTGTGTTATTTAAAGGGGCATTTGTGGGGCCTACCAACAAATTCAGACTGTCCAGAATTTTGGGAATCACTAACAAAAAGATTTATTTTTTTTTTTTACCTCATAGCTACAGAAAAATCTCTAACGTGAGCCATTTTGTCCAGGCTGCAGAACTGATGCCACACTCTCTTGTTCAATTTGCAGAGATACCAGAGATCTCCAAAATGTTGAGTATTTCTGCCTTCCTTTAGGTCTTGTGACAATAACAACTTTATAATACTTCTTTAGCACTATGATCCAACTGGTTAAATGATGGCCAGATTCTACCCTTGATCACTGTACAAATCATCCTCTGGTATTAATTGACAAGTGACTAGGGCAGGTGTAAAGTGCAGACTTGGGAATTCTGCATTCCCTTAGCCTTTCTGCAGCTCTGAACATCCCTGCTGAGATCCAACGTTGTATTCCTGAGTGCAAATTAATGATGATAACTTCCCCAGAGGCATCCAGGCAACACAGTCTTATTCGCTGGTTTCATACAAACCTAAGTATTCTGTTTAAAATTCAGTGGGATTTTCCCAGAAAATTCAAAGTGTGTATTTCCATGTGGGTTAGAACAGAGGTGATACAAAAATGGAAATAGCTCCACATCTTGCACTCAGCACTCTAATGGAAAACCCAAGCACTCCATTTCCCAGTAAAACTTCTCAATGCTAATTTTCATGCAAGCAAACTACTGCTTAGAGTGCTAATGTGTCTTTTGCTATGACTTGCGAGACATGTTTCACTGTTTTATGATATTCTTTTGTAGGTGCAATAGCAATCTATTGCCTACATAAGATTACATTTTCAAAATGCAGTCATCTTTAATGTATGCACCATTGTTCTGGCAATTTGCATTGCATATAAAAATTAGTGTGAAATTTTGCATTGTAAATTGGCTTTTAATGTGCAAATTATAGTGCATGCATGAAAGTTTTGAGTCAAAACATCGAGAAAATAGACATAAAATGCATTTTTTTTTTTAATGAAATGAGTTATTTTTAAATGAAATGAGTTATGTGGAATATGCAGAAATATGTAAGAAAGGGAGGAAGGGTAGATAAAATATCAGCCTTGACATTTTTGTCACTGCTCATTTACATTTTTCACAAATGAAATAAAGTTCAATAAAATGCCAGATCAGCTTTTCTTTTCCTTACTTTGAAGCAGTATTTTTAATAATTAAGGTTAGGCATTTACTATCTAGTGCAGAATTGGTCTTCTCTAGTCCTAGTTTTAAGGTGTTACTGTCAAAGAAAGTTTTCCAGAGTAAAGACTTTAAGATTTAGTTCTCCCGAAACATGGCATAGAGTTCATGGAAGAATTCCTTCTGCTTGAAACAGGCTTTGCTTTTCAAAACAAAGAAGAAATGGGATGGTATAGATTTATTCTGTCCTCACTGCAGTCAGCAGGAAGTCTTCCACAGAACAGCACCAACCTCACAGGGAACATTATGACCAGTAATAAGCATTTGCTGCAGCAGAGCCTTGATTGCAAATTTTTCTTTGCATCAGACACACAATGACCAAGCCATCTAAATGCATTAGAGCTCTATGGAGTTGCAAAAAGACTCAAGTGGGCTTTGAATTACTTTCAGATGGCCTCCAAGCCTATCCTACAGTTGAACTTGTCTTTGGAGCTCTGCAAATGCATTGTATCAAGTTTTTATTAACACTCTCTTGACTTGTTGTGCACACTAGAAAAAATTAGATGTTTTAATAACACATACATCTGAACGATAATCAGCTATTAATAATCTTTTTCTTTACTTTTGCCGTTGATAGAGGATATGAAAATTAAGCCTTCCAGGTTTTGTTCTAAAACAGAAAGGTCATATGAGGAGAAAGTCCATATGATTAGATTGGTAGAAACTGTACGAAATAATACAAAAAGTAAACACCTTTTTCAGATCGATATGTTGAATAAAGATCAACAAAACCTCCACATGTGATGTGGTGTTGCACAAAGTTTTTAGACATGTTAGAGGTCAAATGGGCAAGGGTGACCCAGTGTTTATAGTATACCTATGTTTTCAAATTTTTTAAAAGCTTAGGTCCCTCACCAAAGCCTTTGAAATAAATGGATGTAATATATACTAAAAGAGAAAAGTCTCTTCAGGGTTTTTGGCTTCACTATGAATGATGTTATGAGAAGACTGAAAATATCTGTACCGAGATGGATACTACGCAATAAACTAGCCATAAACAACCTTGGATAGACAGAGATCCCAGTGATAAATTTGAAAATTTATTTGAAGAATTATTCAAGGTAGTCAAGTCTAAAGGTGACAGCTGAAAATTGCAATCATTGAGCAGCTAGAATAGCTTCTGTGTGAAGAAAGGCAAAAAAGATTTGGACTCACCAGCTTACAAAAGAAAATCTAAGGAGGGATTTGAGAGAGAACTCTGAACTAGTGAATGCAAGGGAGGCTAGTTATAATTTTCTGTGATACAAGGAATTAGGAGGAATCAAATTAAATCCTACCAGGCAGCAGATTGAAAATGAAAAAAGGGATGTACTTTTTCACATAACATATAATTATGTTGTGGAACTCAATACCACAAAATGTTTTGGACATGAAATATATCGTGTCATGTACAGGAGCTGACAAATTTGCAGATACTGTTTGGTAACTATAGCACAGGATGGTCAATATATAAACTCTAGCTTAGGATCTCCTTCAGCAGCTAAGTGCCAATGCCTCTGGAGGACTGCTCTATGAATGTGTCATCTCTTGCATTCATTTCCTCAGCATTCACTGTTGGCCACTTTAGAGACAGGTTACAGGGGGATGTGGACCCAGATGGACAGTGATCTGACCTAGCATGACAAAAAATGGTTTTAATACTTTCTTCATTGAAATTTTGGAAAGAAACACTATTAAATGTTTGCTGTAATTCACTTTTGACCTCTGTTTACACCAAATACCGGTACAAAAAGTTAAGAAGTGTAAAAATAGACAAATTGTTAATGCTAAGGCTTTTAGTGAATGTCACTGAGTGGCCATTAACTGGCCATTATGGTGGGAGACCATTACCTATAGACTGCCCACCTGTTGAATTTGAGGGGAGAGGTAAATAGGGAAGGGTTTTAATGTATGTTGCTAGTTGTTACATGCACATTATTATGTCAGGTACATTCAACAGACCTACATTTTCTACACTCAATTACTAATCCTTAGAATTTTATCCTATTTCAACTGACATTGTTGGGAAAACTCCTTTTCTATTGAACTATTTCTCTTGATAGAAAAATTGACCTGGAAATATTCTCTCCACCTGTCTCACAAACAGATGTAGAAAGTAGAATGTAGGATGTAGAAAGTAAGATGTGTTGGATTTTTAAAGCTTGCATCATGAATCTTTCTTATTCAACTTTAGTAGACTTAAAGTCTTAGTGAATAGAAATCTACATTTATTTAGATCTACCATTTATCATAATCCACTGGGAATAATAAACTCAAAAGATTACAAGACAATAATAACTGAAAATGTATTGCCATAAATATTTTTGTAAGGTAGGTTCTTTGAAAAACAGCTGGGATCACTGGGAAGTCAAAACGAAGAAGTCTGTATTAGACAAGTGTCTAATGAGCGAAGTGCACAGAAATGACAATAAAAGGAGACGATTAAGTATTAGGCATTCATAGGACATAATCTACACACAACTGAATTATGAAGTAGTAATATTTAAAAATAATTACCTGATCTTCAGAAAGGTATTTAAAACCCCCAGATTTTTGAGACAGATGCTTCACAGTTTTTCATGCAGAAGCTGAAAGTATTTTAAGATGCTAAAGGTTCTATGTGTGTTTTTTGCCGAGATGGAGTATGATATTTATGAGATTAAGTTTGTTTCTGCCTTTGAAAATTATTGCTAATGACAGAATAAAAGTGCACATCAGAATTCCCTAATTATTAATGTTCTTAAGCTTAAGTCTTCATTTCTTGCAGCCGCACCACAAAAAAGAGATTCAGAATTCAGCAGCTGTCAATATACTCTAAATAAACAACTGCCAAAGCCAGTGCCAACTAGACTCCAGCAGCACTATCAGTAATGCCCTGTACCCCTTTTCCTGTGGTTGACCTGAATGAATGCTGGCTCCCTCCATTCCCCCTCACAGAGCATTGTGGAACAAGAAGTCTAAGCGGGGCTGATCTGCTCTGTCAGAAATAGTGTATAGGACAAAAGACCACAAACATCTGCTCCCACAGTGCCCCTGTCCCCTGTACAGCTGTTGGCTACATAAGAATCTCCTGCAGAAATTGGATTGCAGTTGCTGCTGGGGGTGTTTGCAATCGACACGTATTGTCATTCAGGACATTTTTCAGCTTAAAACATGACTTTTTAAAAAATATAAACTAGGCTGTTCACTGTTGATGAATTACATTTGCTTAAGTCTTTAGGAGATGAGATGAAATGAGGGGAATCTCTAATAAATTATCTATACCCATGTATAATGCTTCCTTTTAGAAAAGCCAAGAATTGAAATTAATGGAAACTCCAGCTTTTTGGCGATTAACTGCTTCTGCTGAGCTGACTGCTGAAAGTAGCGTGTGAGCTGGAAAGCCTCGTAATTCCTGAACATGTACAAAACAAGGGAAAATGATACAGGTTTATAAGCTGCTTCATAAGCAGCCCTTGAGGCAGCCTTGTGGCAGGAATGGAGCAAATGGAGAACACTGATGCTGAGGTAGCAGAATTATGCTCAAGCAGAAGAATTATTTCACATTGTCACTAGATGTCAGAAAGTTTATCTGTGTAAATTCAGCAACAGTCAAAAGCAGCAGCCTCATTAGTCACATTGGGAAGGGTAAGAAAACTTTCCATATTTTGTTGTGAGACACATGAAAATCATAGTGTGTCAAGTGAGACACAATGATAGGGACAGCAAGGATAACAGTCTGGGCAAGCTCTGGATAGGTGAATTGTATAACAATTCCTAGAAAATATTCTTGAGGAAGGTTTGGTATCTCCGCTGCCAACTTCTCAGTGACAAAACTGAAAAGATGGAAAAATATAGCGTGTAATTTAATGTAAGCCTGGAGGCTTACATTACATTTAGACAGACTGATCTCACTTACTCTATTTCAGGGTACAAGAAGATATATATGACCAAGGAGAAACAAGAGCACAATACACTTACCATAATCTACAAATAATTTATCAGACAGGGAGAAGCAATGCTATGTTTAAAGAAAAAAGAAAAACTTCTGGATGGCTATTAGGGAGCTTCACCAATTCTTACAGACATCTAAAATAAAAGCAGAGAATTGACTGTAGGAAGCAGACTAGTCCTAAACGAAAAAGAAACAGTTTTGAGGAAAATGGGTAGATTTGGGGGAAATCCCAGAACTCATGATGGTATTGTGCTGACCAAAGAACATGCAAGAATATAAAAGAAAAGTCCAATAGAAGGCAGAAACAGAAGAGATTATTTTTTCACTGTACAGAGAATATTAAGGATAAATTTACAATAAGCCTGTGCTCACTTGTGAGGCAGCTAGCGGAGCCTAGGGGCATTGGTAATGGAATTATTTGAACACAGAGTTGACCAGGACCTGCTCACAGTTGACTATTGCACTGGTTTCATTAAAGAAATTCAGCTAACTAACTCATTAGTCAGCAGGGAAATGAATCACAGCAAGACAGCATTAGCCAACATCTATGATAAGGTTGTTTCAGATAACAGAACACATTAAATAGTTCAGGAGTTTAAAATATTTTAAAGGTATAGAGGTTTCATAGACACACTTGCAGCCTGCATTATTTAGAGGTCAATGCACTTTGAAAACTATGTTGAAAGAGCAAAGCAAACACCAAGGCAAATTAAGATCATTAAGACCCTATCTTGGTTTACTTCACTATAGAGCCACACCTCTGCGTTTGAGAGCCTCATTCACATGTGTAAAACAAACCAGGAAGATGAGTTTGGCAAAAAAAGCAGACATTTGAGTGTGTTATCATTAATTCAACCGCCTCTCATTATGAGAGTGCAACTTGTGACGACAAATATGACAAGGGTAAAGAAAAGTAACTAACAAACCTTTAGATCCTACCACTAAGGAGAGACAAAGAGGCATCTCATTTGCAGACAATGAAAACAAGAACCGTCAAATGATATAAAACCTATCTTTCAAGTCAGAGAAGCCACACTCACTCCAGATAAAGACAGTATTCCAACTAGGACTACCGTCTTTTTTTTTTTTTTTTTTTTTTCTCGCTTAGAAATCTTGTCTGGCATGATATAGAGGAATTCAGTATTTATCTAAGATTTCGAGGTATGCAGCAGCCCTTTTCCTGGTAAATCTGATGGTTTTGCAATTACAGTGAGCACGCACAGTTGTGAGTGGAGGCTTGACATAGTTTTGGAAACTCTGGACATTCATAACACATTCGAGATTGTGGCTCCATGTGTACAGTAGGTTTGATGTTTCCAAAGAAAGTGCAGCTGTGCATGCACAGTATGATGGCACTGCCTCAGAAATTCCAGGCTCATTCTGCAGGTCCAACACAGACCTTTATTGTGCGCACTGAGTCTACACTGGCAGTAGACCCCAATTCAAACCTAAATAATGGCAAAAGGGGTAAGATCAGAGTTTCATCTAGCTCTGCACCTTGTCTCCAATAGTGATGACCAAGTGAGTTTCCTGAGAAGATTATAAGGACCCTCTAGAGACCATTCACAAAATATTTTGTTAATATCTAGTGATCATTTATTCTAGGGCTTCCTAAACTAGACATTGTAGTTTTGTATTGAATACCCCTTGGTGTCATTTTCCTCCATGAATTTATCAAATTCTTTTTTGAATTCAGGTACATTTTTAGCATCCACAATGTCCTGCCACAAGTTCTACTGGTTAATTATGTGATGAGTGAAGACATAGCTCCTTTTGTTTGCCTTGAGGTTGGCATCTTCTGGTTTCATTTGATATCTTCCAGATTTTGGACTGAAAGAAACAGTTATTTCCTATTCACCTTGTCCAGGCCACTCCTGATTTTATCTTTAGCATATGTCTTTTTTGTGCTTTTCACAATAAAAACCTTAATCTATTTTATTGTTCTTCATCTTGTAACTACTCCATATCTTTAACCATACTTGCTGTGCTTATCTGTATCTTTTACAGCACTTCTATATCTGTCTTCAGATGGATACATAACTATGAACACTGTTGCAGATGTAGATGTGTCATGTATTTATACAACAACAAAAGGATATTTTATGTTCTTGATTCCTTTTGTGGTGATTTCTAGCATTGTTTGCCTCCATTTTACATTTCTCCACAGTGAATTTTTATTGCCTAGTCATTACATGGTAGGAGGTTCTTTTGTGGGTCTGCAATCAGCTATAGTCTATATCACTCTGACTAAGTCAGTGTCATCAGCAAACATTTTCATCCCTTTTTCGTATTACTTGTGATCCGTGTTGAGCAATGCAGACTTCAGCACAGAGCCATGTGGGACTCCATGTGTAATCTGTTTCTACTGTGAAAGGCAACTATTAGTTCCTCTCCCTTCTTCCTATCTTCTGAACATTTCTTCATGTCTGATTAGCTTCCTCAAGAGCCTCAAGGGAGGAAACTTTTTGAGTGCTGAGTGCCTTCTGGAAATCCAGGCAGATGGTATCAAACAGATCTGTGGTGCCAACATGTTTTATTGACTCTGTCAGAGGACTTTGGGAGATTAGTGAAGCATGTCTTCTCTTTACAAAAGCCATGTTGACTCTTCTTCATTATACCATATTTAGCCCAATGTCTACTAATTCTGTTGTTTATTATTGTTCTGGTTTAACCAGTACAGGTTATTAGTTCAGAGTACTGAAGATCTGCTCTGGAGTCCTGCTTAAAAACTGGGATCAGGATAATAAGCACTAAGTTTAGAAATGGTTGCTCTGAGCTGTCTTTTATAGAAGGGAGATGTATTAAAGGGATACACAGTTAGGCAGCTGGAGCTCTGTGCCTGAAGTATATGCAGGAGACAGCCCCAAGATGCTGTGTCCATGCTACAGCATGGGTTGAACACCGATGCTGCGATCACGGTGTTTGAGAAGCCACTCCTGCTGAGTGTTTGCTCTCATGTGTGAATCTCCATTTCTGTGAGCAATGTAGAAGACAACTATTCATGTTTCATTTAGAATGAAACAAGGCTGAAAAAAAAAACCTTGGGTAGCATGTAGATTTGAGTTTAACCGTAGATCAGGCTTTTCAGGAATGGCAAATTTTGTTAGCATATTAAAAGACTGTTTATTTGGTTCTACTAGTTTTACAATACTGTAACTGTTGACTTCATTGGATTTGTATAATGGAAGTAAAGGCTAAAATTAAAAGCAGATTTAAACCCTGAGTACAGCTAACTTCATGAGCATTCTGCTTTAGTAGTTGTGTGTGGACCTAAGTAGTTTAGTTTTCTCTATTTTTATATTTAGTATTCAAAGCATTCAGCCATGATATTACCTAATCATTGACTTTGTCAGATAGATTATGGAAAAAAGTAGGTGATTTATTATGTTATAGGCTCTTGGGTTCTTGGTTGTTTGAGAGAAAAATAATGCAGTCCAAAGAGTTTATAATGGATACTGAGTTTCTAATGGAGACTGCAGGTATTTCCAATAAGACAGCCTATATGTATATATAGCAGATCTGATTTATTAAATGTTTGTCATTAATTTATATTATTCTGGGAGACTTCCTAGCCACTTCTTCAGCAGATATATCCTTCCAAGACATTGACACCGTAGCAATTTGTAAAAAAATATCAATAGTCCAGGCAGTATATCTATTACAGGGCATGTGCTGTAACTCCAAAAACTGTTAATGGAACAGATTTACCTCTTTTTTTTTTTTTTTGTACGTTGCCTGTGATTATTGCTAATCATAAATTAGAAGTACTCAACTGTGTTCTCCATCATGCACACTTTCAAATTAGCTTTGTTGTTTGACATATGACAAGATGCTGTCTGTAATGAAAGGCACAACTTTGTCTTTGCTGCTCTACCCACATGCTTATGCCATCTTTCTCTTTCTCGATATTAATAATTTCCATTCAGTTACATTCTCTGACACACAGCGCTTTGAAAATACTTAGTAGATGCCATAATATTCAATGATGATTTATATCTTGCTTATTTAGTGAGTGAAATTACATCAATAGAGGAGGGAAAGCCATTCTCAATTTGTAAACACAAAGTCCCCGGACAGTATAACCATCCAGATGGCAGTGAGTGTGCATTTTGATTGAGATGGTTAATACTGATGTGGAAACAACAATAACAACAAAAAAACCAATGCTGGCAGAAAATTGCCTCCTGACTATGCATCTGGCAATGTAGCAGGTATGTCATTTATTCCAAGTACAGAGAACATGTTGCACTTAGAAAACATAACCAAGTATAATGGTTTCTGACTCTAATCAAGTGGAGTTTCTTTTGTGATGAATGGAAATTGAGGTGTTCCCTCCTTGTGGAAAATATAATTTGGTATAACAACCACTAGGGAAAAAGCAGTGAGCTGTTTAAAAGTTAAATAATTATAAACATATATACAATCAATACTCAACCGAGTTATGTTAATACTGAAGTCTTAGCACTTTCAAGAGTGCATGCTCAAAAATGATAGCCAAATATATGTGGAAAATAGTTTTAGAACTGATTTATTTGAGCAATTACTGCATTTTTCTACAAAAGAGCTAAATAAAAGGAGGAAAAGACATACTTTTAAAATAGCCTCATATTACTTCTCTCCAATAAATGATGATGAAATGTAACAGCTACATTGTATTCTACCCTCATTCTTTGTGCAGATTTCCTATTATCACAACTGAATCAATTTTTTCTTCCTCTTCCTATTTTACTTCATTAATGTATAGATTTTACCAGCCACTTTAGTTTGCTATGAAGCTAAGAAGCCACTAAGAAGTCTGTATGATGAAAATGGAACACTTTTAACCACTGAACATTGCATGCTAATATTTTTGATTCTCTGGATTCTTTTGTTCCATCAAATTTAAATCAACAAATGTCAATATGGGTGCCAGCAGACAGAAATCAGCATTTTAAGAGGAATATTCCATCTTAATAGTCTGGTTAGAGAAGCCAAAACTGTATGCTAACTTCTTTTTAATGATCACTTACATTAGTATCTAGCTTCAATGCTGATATTTATTTCTTTACAAACAAAGACCAAAAAAACGAGATAAATCTAACCTTAATAAACAGTCAGGCAATGCTTATCAATGACTAGTTATGGTAAGGAGATGGAGATTAGTTCAGAAATTGTAAGGTAAATATGAAACTGTCTAAAGCAGAGTGGGCTGTCCTTGCAACATGATCTTCTGGGTCTCTACTTGCAAATGGAATTCCTCAGAATTCAGTCTTGGGCACAGTATCATGGAATGGGTCTACACATCACCTTCTTTAATCGAAAATAAGAATACACATTTTTGGTGGCAGAAGGCTAAAGTATGTCAAGAAGGAAGAAAGGCAATCCTTGAGGACATGATGACTAGGGACAGGGTCAAATTTAGAGTGAACTCCATTGCACTGGAGGGCAGTTCCTCTACAGGCATTTATCACAGAGTCTGCATTTACATCTTGTAATCATCTCGTCATCTTCTAGACGGTGTGAAAATCCTTCCCCTTCCTTGCTTTTCCAGTGGGCCTGAGGTGCCAATAATGAATCATAGACCATTTTCTGAAGAAAGGGCCATCTCTGAATGCTGGACCAGTTAACTTACTTGGTTTCTAGGTCTTATGTCAATGTTACAAAGTCCGTGGCAATACCACTGCCTTGATTAGCTGTTGATCGTGCTATGAATGTCTATGTTTTATTAGTATCTGCACTGTATTTCCAGTGCAATATATGGTTTATGATGGGAATAATGATGGCTACCCATTAGAGTACCTTTGTTGTTAGTTGTGCCTACTTTCAGTCTCACAGATTTCAGCTATACATGAGGCTATTATGCTTTTTTTGCTCTATCACCAATATTTTGTCATGCTCTGAGTCTCTTGTATGGCATCTGGCATCTGATGGAGATGGTGAAGTAACAAAGGCTAAATGAATTGCCACTTTTTTTCTATATTTTCATTAAGAATATGATATGCATCATATGATAAGAATATGATATGCATCAAATCACAATATTTAGAACAGTACTGCAAATAGATTTCTGCAGAAGGGAAACTTCATTAATGTTTTATGTATAATGTATAATGTGTAATCCTCATGTTTTCTAAATAATTCTGAAAAATTCCTCCTTTTTTTGAAAAACTTTTCTTCTGAGATAGATGTGGTCAGCAGACAGAATTCATGAGGAACTGAGGACTGCAGAGGATCTCCCAGGTGAACTCCACATGATGGTCTTGAAGGCAATAACATTAGATAATTCTATTACAGAAAAAAACACCTTCTCCTCCTCAGTCTGTAAAGGCTGCCTGAGAACTCCTTATTCTTCTCTGAACAAGATGCCTAATCATTTCTAGATTTCACAGTCTCTATTTATCTTATTGTAATGTTGTGTTTTAGCTTAAGTAGAACTCCTTTTCCCTTGATTTTTTTTAATCCCTTGATATATTTGTAGAGCAGTCATATCCCTTTTCAACCTTCATCTCCAAGTCCTTATTATTCTCTGAAAAGGGAAACTTACCATTCTCCTTTTCACACTAGTAGCCCCTCTGGATAGGATTGAAATCTCACTGCAGACATATAGAGAAAGCAATTCTAAAACTCATTTTATTTGAATTTTTCTATCAGATCTTGAAAATTCAAGCTGAAAAATTAGTTTACAGAGAGAATTGGCTTTTCTACCTCTATTCAACCTGTTTATTTTTAGCTGAGTATTACTGAACATGGAAGCAGTCCAGTTTACATCCTGGTTTGATTTCCTGTTTACATGAGCCAGTCTGGTGTCACCATCATATTTCTGGACCACTCTGGAAGGCTGTGTGCAGCTTTCCTTCCACCTCTGAGGAGAGCTGCCCTACACAATAGAACTATTGTTGTGCTCTCTGATAACAAAATATGAATATTGTTGAACATAGTATATATTGGGTTTATGTCACTTTGTTAAATGTGCACAGATATAACATCAAACCTCTCATTGAAATGTGGGAGAACCCTCACATTAGAGAGTAAATTCAGAACTGTACTCATATTTGCTTTTGAAGTTAATACAAAAACAGACCTGGTCACATGTAGGGTGGCTCCCTATGGTACAACTTTCATGGGCTTGAGGGGGAGGGGTGTCTTTAGTTTTCTTTGGGGTTTTTTTCTCCCCATCTGGTTTTGTTTCCCGAACTATAAAGCTCACTATTTCCCTTAAGAGACTATTAAAAATATTTTTTAAAAAATCTACAAAATAGTCGAACTGGTCATTATGACAACTAATGGTCATAACAGCAGGCATTTCACAGGAGGAACTCTTAGGGAGCTTAGTTTCACCAGCATATCTAATGCATTAGTAGCAGCAGTCTCAGTCCTTGTTATTATTATTTTAATAGGATTTTCAGAATAAAATGGAATAGTATGTGCATCCAGAAAATGCTAATGCCAGGTAAAAGAGCAGCGTTGAATCATTTTGGCTCAGATTTTGTCTAATCATTTTTAGTCTTATTTTCAGTAAAGATTCATTTTAAAGAAATGGAAGTATTTTAATTTGTATAGATTAATGTAAAACTGGAGACAAACATTATTAGCCTGAGGTTTGTTTAAGGATAATACAAATATTGCTACATTAATGGACAAGAACAAGTGAAATAGAGCTGGTAACAGACTAATTCTTTTGTTCTTGAGGCTGATACACAAAACCTAAACATGATAAATGATGTGAAGCTCATTCAGTTTTTACACATATTTTGTATTCATTGATGCAAGATTTTAGTACTGAGATTTTATCATTTTTTTAAAGGGATACTGCAGACTTAGTTTTTGTTCAATTACTTGTTTTCAAAATCAAATTTTGAATAAGTGCCTCCCATTAGAAAATCCAGATTCTTCTTTTGTGTCTTTTGAGTGGGCTGATTTTTTAATGATGCTTTTTCTGATACTTGCAGGCAAAGATTTGAGAGCACAAACACCTAACATGCCCTGTGCACAGGCTTACCTTCTGCTGCTGGTATTTCCATTTCAGATGTGCTGCAGCAGTGCCTGGGGAATACCCTCGAGGAAAGCTTTGTCACAAGGAGGCAAATGAGGTTTCCCCAGAGCAGCCCACTCTAGTGCTGCAGCTGGCTGCTGGCGGACAGCAAACCAGTCTTGTGTCATGTTGTGTCAAATGTATGGCGTAGTCACAAAATAGAAATATTCCTGCTTCAGAAATCTTATGTCCAATTTTATAAGGTCAAAACATACAGATGGAAAATGGCTCCTGATTTTCCTGATCTTATGTTCAACAGTGAGAAGCAGGTATCCTACTGAAATTAGTGTTCCTAGAGTGACATGCATAAATATCATCAGGCCTCTCAGTAATTTACAATGAAACTATTGAAAAGTAGATACCGAAAGGACACACAACAGTTTATTTGGGGCCCATATGCTATTTATTTTAATACCATTAAAATCTTGCAGAAAATATTAATTGTATTCTGAAATTCCCTTTTTTATATTCACAAAAATCAAACAAAATGCCTCAATCAACAGAGTGTATCTAATTATATGAAAATTTTAAAAAGTCAAGCAGAAAAATGTTAAAGCTGGACAGTATTTCACAGCTGTTTTATTTTTAGAACTGGTCATGGTAGAGGATTATTTTGATGATCATAATGCACACAATTATATTCATTTCAGTTGCATGTTAGCAATATCTAAGAAACATTTTAAACCTGAATGCTGCTACAGTATGTACAGCAGCAAGAACAAAGTTTCTTCTATGTATGGAAACTGTGTGCATATGGGGGTGTGTGTGTGTGTATGTTACAGTTAGAGAGGAATCCAAATTATGCACTGATTATGAAACTCAGTAATTATGATCTAAAATATTTATTAGCTGTATCAGAGATGTCACATTTAAAGTGTTTTAGCAATATTGTGCAATGAATCCCTGAAGATGGTAAGTGAATAAATGAAAACTAAGCAAGCCACGTAAAATTAAATTGCAGTAGTAGTATTTTTAGTGGTAATTATAGAAGAGGAGTCTGACATTGCCTAACTGAGAGTAATAGAGGCAAATGTCAAGAAATCCAGCTGTCACATGGCACTTAATTAGTTTGAATGGAACATATTATACAGACACTGATCAGGTCTTTATGACTCATTTAAAATGAGGTTAGTTTCAGGTTTAAATCAGAAATTCAATTTATTTGCTGTATACAAAGGATACAATGCATCTTTCTCAGATTTATTGTCTACAATGTTCTTTGTGTTCAAACCGAGTATTTTGAGCCTCCAGGGGGATTCCTGTTTGTTAGTTTGTTGCTTACAATCTAAGTGGTCAAATTGTAACTGAGGATCTGCCAGAAAACCCAGTGTGATTATTTTTATCCTCTTCGGAAACTAAAGTGACTAAATAACAAAATGTTTTGAGGGTCAGAGTATACAAGAAGTACTTGATGCTGATATTCCTGTGTTTCATTTAACTGTTTTCAACCAGCATGAAACATTTTGACATTTGTGGAAAGACTCATTGCATTTCAGTTCATCAGATCAAAGACAAATATTTCATCTGGACTTAGTTTTTATGTGTACCCTTGAGCTGCTCAACAGCTTCCTGGCATTTATACTCCATGCTCCAGCTCTTTCATGTACTGGGTTCCTATCCCAAGTTGTACTGTCTTCAATGGCAAAGACATTTCTGCATCTGTAAGTATAACAGCACATTGGTTTTGTCAGAAAGCAGAAAAAGTTTGGCAAAATTGTTTCCTGTGGAAAATTTTTTTACAGAAACAGCATTTTCCATTGAAACACCACATTTTTAGAAAACTTCCAACCAACTGCACTTAAAATACATTTCAAGAGTGTTATTTCAGAATCTATAAATGTTAGCATCTAATTTTTATCCTAAATGAACTTGCAAAAACATTTTTCAGAGTCTCAGTATAGATAAAATTAATTGGGATTTCATGTACAGGGTATACTGATCATAATTTAATGATAATTACAGTAATATATTAATAATTACACACCACTGTAACTAATAAGTTATTCCAAATAGGTAGTTAAAATCTAAAAGTTTGTAGATTATTGCAAAGGGGAGGAGAAGTTGGTGAGGAAGTGAGCTATCATTGTAATGTACTCATGCTAAATTACAAGGAATGCATCAAGTCATGTTTTGCTGGACGAAGGAGAAATCAAACCATAGGAGACCGATGCCCTTACTCAGAGCTGTTGGGTTCTTTCAGTCTTCCCTCTCATCCCAGTTCTTTGATTTCTTTCTGGAACACAGTTTTGGGTAGATATGCACTGGGCTTTGAACATGGCTCCAAGCCACACAGACATTGCAGCCAAAGAGCTTTGAGGTGAGCCTGTGCTCCATCTCAGTCTTCAGGGAAACCTCTGAAGCTTGGTAAACTAGGAGGTTTGGTGCTCCCACCAGACTGGGCCTAAGCATGGGATGCATGCTGGGAAACATTTACCAGTTAACACATGCTTACCTTGTGGGGACATGAGAAGCCACCTTTGAACAGCAAAAACCTGGCTGTCTTCCTTCTCTGCAGCAGTTGGAATAGTGGATGGCAAGGCAAAATGAGATTAAGAGCAGAGAAGCTGCCGGTGATCTACTTGCTTTTCCCTAAGGACCATACTTGTATGGATTAAGACACAACCACAATTTTCTTCTACAGATTTTGGTTGCAACTTCCTGTTCTATCTATAGGGTGAGTAATTCACCCTGCGTCTCTCTCTCTTTTTCCGCCTCTCTCCTACAGCTACACAAATACACACTCATGCACACATGCTAGATTGGTCAGATGTCTGGGTTTACCCCAGACAGTTTGAGTTTCAGATCAAAAGTCTCAGTTGAAGCACTGCTTTTGCTGCTCAGAGTTTATGTTTCTGTGTTCATAGCACAGAGACGGGACAGCCTCGTGCAACATTTGCAGGGCTGAGGGAGATAAAACTGGTGCTATTGGGTTTGTGCTCAGGACTGTCTGGCAGCTCTCACAGGTACGCATGCATATGCAAACAACTCTAGGCAAAGTTCTCCACCCGGCTATTTCTCATTTCTTTGTTTTGTATGTGCCTTTGTTTTGGCTAGTGACACATGCGTGGCTTGGGGACCTTTTTTTTCCCTTCTGAGATTATATATCCTTTTTATCAGTAAACCCAAATGAAAGGTGACTGTTACACTTGCTAGTCTACAACAGTTTATTACAGTGCAGCGATAAATTATGAACCAGGCCAGACTGATTACTGGGTCCTTGCAATGTGAAGTAGTAATGACACAAGATTCAAATGCAACATATCATGATGTTTCTTTCTCTCCTAACCAAGTCCTCTGCAACTCTGTTCTGTGAATAAATGAGTGGAGTGAAGGAAACCATACCACATTCAAGACTTCATCAGTTGTTTAATCCCAAGTATCACTTTTCCAAAGTTAGATGCCATCTGGCACAGGGAGCGGGTTTGCCAGGGCAACTGCTGAGCAAACTAAGCAACCTTCCTGAAGCAGACAGAAATCAAACAAGGTGGTGTGAAAATATTATATGACGTTCCAAGTCACAGCTATCCTTGGTGATCTCTGAGCTCTTTCATCTGTCTGTCTGCCTACCTATCTACCTTGTTTCTGTATTTGCCTTTAATACTCCTTTTTGTTAGGAGAGAAAGAGGAGGCTTAGAGAAGGAAAAGGAGGAGAGGGATTAAAGCAAGAAAAGCAGGCGTCTTTGTGGCTCTTCAGGGCTGATTGATTAGCTTATGGAGGCTGGTGCCAAGGACATGGAGAGGAGACTGAGCTCTGACAGCTGATGTGCTTGTGTGGGGTGCTCAGGCTTCAATAAACCTCAGCACAACAGAACTGATGCCCTCTCCCCGTTCCTTGATGCGTCCTTACGTCTGCTGCGTTAGGCTCTGTGAACAACTGCTGAAAAAGTAACCCTTTTATAAGAGGCTGAAGTCCGCAGCAGATCAAATGAGAATGTTAACCCTCTCCATTTTCCAACCTGCCTTTCTGCCAGAGATGACTGCTTCTGTAGCAGATGCAGAAGGAAACCTGTGTCCATGCACCAGCAACTACAGTTCTGGGTCCTAATTTGTAGCTCAGAACTTACCCTCACTAGGAACATGATGAGTTGATGGGCACTGAATTGGTCTGAGGGTGATAACATGCCATTTTGCTAATTCTGATGTAGGGGCGGTAATCTTCGGTAGTCATCTAAACCAGTAATACCTTACACCACCACAAGACCAAGCTTTTACGTAGGTTTGTTTCAGTAGCAAAGCCAGCTTAACTGACTCATCTGAGAAGAAAAAACACATTTTTTCTATGGGCTTATATCACAGCTGAATCAGTTCCCTGAGCTGGTTCGATGAATTGTCCAACAAGCGGCTGTGCTGGTGCGACTGCAAATGCAACATACTATGGTGGGTGTGCACAAGTAGAAAAAAATGGGCAATTTGGTAGGAGGGCCTTAACCAGGTTATGCTTCTCAGCATGGCCTTTATCATTAGTCTGTGTGACAAAGTTTTACTGGATCAGCTACATCAGCAGAGGTGGTGTAGTTCTTCACCAAGGAAATCATACATTAGAAGACTTTAGTTGGTATATTTACTATGCTATAAGGCTATACATACACACACATAGCATTATTTTGCTTTGCTGAAGCAGAAGTTATAAATGTAATCGGGACACCAAACATGAAGATGTTTTAATGTTTAACTTTTCCCCATAAAAGAAAAGCACTCTTTTCTTGCTGGGCCGTCATGTTTTGACATGGCCAAAACACCCAACATCAGGTAAGAAAGGAGTTTTCAAGTATTTTCTATAGTAAGGCCCGAGGTGCCTGAAGACGCCCCCACCGCAGTGCTGAGGGGTGAGGGACCCTTTTCGTGGCAGGACGTGTTGAACCAGCCCCGCACCGGACCCGCTGCGGCGGCGCTTTACTGCCACGGAAAAGCAACCCCCAGCCCCTGGCAAACACCGGCGGGCAGCACTTCCGCCGTTCCTCTTCGCGTGCGGACATTTTAGCGAAGTGCAGACAGGCAGATGTACGCGCGCGGGGGGCAGCCGCCCGTCAGGAGCCCGCGCCCGGCCCGTCACCTGCCCCGGTCCGCCCGCCATCTTCCCGCCGCCCGGTGTTTACCAGAGCGGCGCCGCCCGCCGCCCTGCCCCGCTGGGCGCCCTTCGCCCCGCCTGGGTCACCGCCGCCGCGGGGAGCCCCCGGGCGCTCTCCACGGCTTCGGGCTTCCCGCCCCGAGGAGGGAACCCCCTTTTCCTCCGGGCGATTCAGCTTCGTGAGGAGGCGACAAGCCCCAGCCCCGCAGCCCTCCCCCGCCGCGGGCCGCCGAGCGCGGGGGACGCGGCGCTGGCGCGACTACATGTCCCGGCAAGCCGCGGCGCCGGCCGCTGCCTCCCGGCCGCGGAGCTGCAGGCACCCACCGCCACCCCATTGTGCTCCAGCCAGGGGAAGCCGCGCTCGGCCTCCCCCCCCTTCCCAGTGGTCGCTTCCAGGGCTCCATTGGGCGCCCTTCGGAAGGTCCCATCCGTGGGAAACGGGAGGGGCTGGCGGCGCGGGGCGCGGCGGAGAGCGCAGACTGCTCCCTCGAGGCCGGGCTAGCCGGTGATTGACGTGCGCGCTCACCAGTAGGAGGAGGTGGCCGTCAGAGAAGCCAATGGGCGGGAAGCGAGGGCGGGCCGGCTGCCGGGAGGGGCGGGCGTAGGAAACGCCGGAGGAGCGGGAGCCGCGCCTGCGCGGGGGGAGGAGGTGGGGACAGCGTCGTGTCCCTGTGTCGGCGGCGGCGTCCAGGGAGGGTCGGGCGGAGGGAGGGGAGGATGGAGCGGGCGGCCGGGCGGCCGTGAGCGGGGTGTGGAGCCGCGCCGCGCCAGCAGGCCGCGGGACAGGCCCGGGGGCTGGGAGCGGAGAGGCAGGGCAGGGCAGGCAGCCGGGTGACGGGCTGGTGCGGCGGAGGGGGCTCCAGGCGGAGAGCGGGCGGGCGGCCGGGGCTGCCGCTCCGCGGGGCGGCCGGCGGGGCAGGATGAGCCAGGAGGAGATCCTGAGGAAATTCATTAAGCGAGTCCAGGCCATGAAGGACACGGACCACAATGGGGAGGACAACTTCGCCAGCGACTTCATGGTGAGGGGCGGCGGCGCGGCGAAGGGGGGGGCGGGCAGGGCTCCTGCCTCCTCTCAGGGCGGGGGGGTGGTGGTGATCCCGCCGGGGGGGCCGAGGTGCCGGGCTGCCCCCGCAGCCCCTTCCCCATCCCCCTGCGAACCGAGGGGGCGTCGGGGGAAGCATCGCTTCCCTGGGAGTGACCTGCTATTGTGTAGCCCCGCAGCTTGGCCGGCTCCCCCGTGCCCCCCACCACTTTTTGAGCCCGGCGAGGCGCGGGGTGGTGGTGACCGCCTTAATTTACCCTTCTTCCTGCCCCCGCCCCTCGGGAAGGTTTGTTACCGCAGCCCCCTGCCCCGGCCCTACTGTGCTCCTGAGGAGAGGGGTAGGTGATCGGCTGTTGCAAAATTGAACGGGAGCCTCCTTCCACCCCCCACCCCCCCCTTCCTTCCCTGAGCAGATAAAGGGGACAGAGACGGCTCCGGGAGGGCTGTCTGCGCTTCCTCTCCCTTACAGCCCCTTTTCTCGCGGGGTTGCCATGTATAATGTCATCTGGGGTTAACTGGGCACTCCTTCCCTCCTTTCCCCCTTTATCTACCCCTGTAGCTGCCTGCTTGAGATGTCTCTGCTTTCCGAGGAGACGTGTTAAATGCACTGAATAGTCCTTGGAGGAATATTCATCTTCCCTTCCCTAACATCTCCCTTCGCTCCCCATCCCCCATCGCAGCCCTGCCTGTATCCCTCGTCCTTTCTTCATTCCAGATCAGTTCACCGTCAGCCTTTGGTTAACGTGTGCGCTCGGAAGAAAGAATTTATTGGAGAATTAGCTATTTTCCTGGTTTATTTTAGCTGTTTAATCGGGCTGTTGAAATGTTTGAGGAGATTTATCTTTTGAATAGATGGTCTGAGCTGCGAACAATAATTTTGATTGGGTAGATGTCGCTGACACTTTTCAGTATTGCTTAAATACTTCATATTAAAATACAGTTTGACCCACAGAAGAGCTGAAGATGAGCAGAATAGCAACCTCCGTATACGTGTGTCTTTGTAGCTTGTTTTATTATCTGATGCTCTTTGGGATTAAAACCACCTCGTTAGCTCTTCAAACTGTCAGTCTTCACTAGAGGTCTGGGAACAAAAAAAAAATATCTCAATGTAAACGTCGCATCAGGGATTGTCTGAAATGTGGGGAGGAGGCCGCGGATATTGCGCAAGGCTGAGGGGCATTGGGAGCTCTGGCAGGTCCAGGGGTGGAAGAGGAAGTGGAGTGGACTTTGGGAAGTAACGAGTTCATCCAGGGTGGGGTGGGAGCCCGTGGGAAATCGGCCACGCTCTTTGGGCAGGATTTTGCAAATACTGAAAGTATGCTGCCGAAAAATCTGACTGTGTGGGAAAGGAAGAGAGAAATATGTAAAATGAAGAATGGTATTGGAGCGATAGGACACTTCTAAGTCTGTTTTGCTGAATAGAGTGTCTTCACATGAGAATTCCAAGGTTAAACGCTTTGACAGAACTGTTTCATTAAGTGGTAGTTTTAGTAATATAATTGCTGTTAAACACAAATTGACGTCTTGTACTGATGAATCTGTCTTGTTCGCATAAACTACATGTACTTTACAGAAAGGGTGGCCTAGACTAGTGGAAAATGAAGAATTTTTTTAATAGTCTTTATGTTAAATACTTTGTACTAGATTTTCTAACACAGTTCTACCTAATGATAAATAGCCTGATGTTTTAGCTTTGTTACAGTTGAACGTCATACAGTAGTTTTGTCAGCCTTTCTTCTAAGTAATAGCACCTCTGTATGAAAAAATACCTTTTGTTTCAATTTCTTTATTTGACGGCATGTTGTTTCTATAGCTTTCAACTGTATAGTCAGTAAGCTTAGCAGCAAGGAAAGAGAATGCTGCTCAAAATGGGAAACCAGGACTGTAGGAACTAATTGTCAAGGCCTTTCAGGAGAAAGGTGTATTACCTGAAAAAGTGTTAAATGCTTTAGAAAGAATTGCATTCAAAATTTCTTTTGTCCTCTTAAAGCTTTCTATTTCAAACTTTCATATCTGATTTTTACATAATAAATTATAGGAAAACCAGGAAACTAGGATGAGGATCTTCTGCCTTAATATTTGCATTAGTCTCAATATTCACTTGCATGTACTAAATAAAGCAGATATAGATTAGTGTGGCAGCATGAATCATAGTTACTGATTTATTTACTTTTTCACTGTGAATGTGTTGGGGTATTTTGTTGGCTTTTTGGTGTGTGGTGTTTTGCTTTTTTTAACAGAGCCATGCTTAGATGCTCTTTAAAATGGTTGAAAAGGGAGAAGAGAGGTGAAGGGGGTAAGAGCTTTGGTATTATTGGTGTTCTCTGTAAGATTTAGTAGAGATTTTTTGGTGGGGGGAGGGAGGAAGTTGTATTTTCTCATTTAAGTGCAGGATGTGCTGCTACTGCTAAGCGGTGGCAAATTTGTGGAATAGGAATTGCTGTTACTTATCGCTTCATTTCCAAGTCAAAATGGAATCTAAAAATAGGAATGGAATAGTGGGTGAGTGCAATTGAAAACAATTCTTTATTTTCACGTCTTTATTGCCTTTGAATGTGTTGAGTAATAGGCTTATAGAATTATATTTAGGCCTAAGTGTATGAGCTAAAAGTGCTTGATAGACAGGTGCCAGGGAGCACTGGGAAAGAGGGTAGAGAAGCTAGAATTATGCACAGGTAGGCTGATTAGTCTGGCTGAATGTTATTGAAAGTCCGTAGTGTAGGTGACTAAGACTGCTATTTAATAATGCTACTGACATACCTGGAAACATGGTCCACTTGGAAGGTGGAAAGTTGATTCCCCCCCCCCCCCCCCCCCCAGTTTATAAATTTTATAAATTGGACACCAGTAACAAGTTTGCTACTGGAAATCAAATGTATTTAATTTTGTTTGCACTAGTAAATAATCAGGATGTAGTAGATCAGTACGGTGGGTGTGCACAATTACATTTAAACAAAGTGGATAGTTAGAAAATAGTATAGACTTGCCCATGTGTTTTGCCAGTAGTGTATCTGTGGATATAGGGGCAAGTGAGTGAGCCTTTTCCTGAAGTAATATAGGTTAGGATTTTACTCATACAGTTACAACACATCCAAGAGTATACTTTTTCCTTGTTTTCTGCTGACCATCCTATTTGGGCAAAAGGAAGTAAGTATAGATTGCTTCCTCTTGGTGTTTCAATTTGTATGAATGCAACCAGCCTGGTCTAGATTCTGATTTTCTACAATGAACATGTGTCTTACATCAAACAAGGGTTGGAAGTCAAAGCTCCATATGGAAATAAACAGTTTTGCTAAATTCTAGGTTTTAGAAAGACTTCAAAAATATTTTTTGCTGATTTTCATTTGATTTATCCACAACTAACACATTTTTGTTTTCCTATGCAATAATCTCGGCGAAAGGATTGTGATACTCTTGTTTCTATCGTTTGTGTGATGTAGATTGTCATTGTTACAGGAGAACTGAAATATGAATGGTGTAAAGTAAAGTTTTACCTTAAAAAATCAGATATGATTTTTCAAATGCTTTGTGGTATGTGACAATCCTGCTTAATCTTTTGGGTTATATCTCTGGCTAATCTGTTGTCATGGAACACACAGTGGCTGAAAGTGTTGGTGGTTTTTGCAGTGGGTACTGTTTAGGGGACCCTCAGCTGTTGTTTGAAGGTAGTGGTGTCAAAATGATCCTGTCTTAGATCATCAGTCTAAACATCAGAATTATTTAACAACTTTGCAAGGAGTTACTAGGTACCTACGTCTGGTTTTAGGTTGTCTTATGCCTTTCATTCAGGAGGACACTGGTAACTAACAACTGAATATTGTGTGTCTGTGCTGTTCAATCCATCTAGACTGAAACTCCTGGGTTTGGAGACAGTAAAGAACTCAATGTGCTGTTTTCTAAAGTATAAAAGGGGGTTTGAACGGGTCATTGATTTGAAATGGGTAAAAGGGTAGTTTGCATGCTTTTAGCCTCTTAATGGTTTTGTTTTAGAAATTTTTATTTTTTAAGTACTTCTACCTCATTGTTCTCTGAAAATCCTATTTAAAAAAAGGGGAGTAACATGCTTGACTTCTAAGGATAAAAGCTAAGTTGATCATATGCAGTGCTATGCCAGATGTTATAAAACTTGCCTTCCCTGTTTTGGTGGAGTTATTTTCAGGAAAGTGCATTTTTTCTAAAATGCCAAAGATTACTAAAAATGAAAAGGCAGTCTAGACTATTCTAAATCACTGATCAAGACTCTTAAGATACATAGTGAAAGTCCATGTACTAATGGCAACTGTGACATTTTGTTCCAATTCCTGTACATTCTGAAATGCATTGAAGATAGCGGAACTACTATAGTCAATCATCGCCATAGCACTTGGGAAACACCATTCTTAAAAGCTTGTCTGTGTATTAACGTACTTTTGTGTAAACCTTTCTGAATCAAATACCATTAATGCACCTCTTAAGTATCTGTGAAGATATTTTTCAAAATTAAAAGGCAAGCATATAATCTGGAAACTTAGTGAAGAAAGATGAGTTTTATATATCTCTGTGTTACTGTTTTTGTTTTTAAAAAATACAGACTTTTTGGAAGTGATGTTTTTCAGTATTTATTTAGTTAATGAGTTTCATATTTGCAGCACATGGTTTGAAACACAACCTCTCAACTTTATCATATATATTAAAAAATACAGGCTGCCTTTTCAAGAGAATTTTTTTTATCTGTTAAGGCTAAACTAGGAAAAATGCTTTGGTAGAATCAATTAGATGATAAACTGTTTTTTGAAACTTAAATTAATTCACGTAAATATAGTTTTGCATGAAATTCTTGTAAATTAGGGGCTTTTCAATGAACATAAACAATTCTGAACATTTCTCTTCCTTTAAGTATGATAGAAAGAGTGATTTCCTTGGAGAAAATGACCTGTAAGTATGTTGTGCAGCCAGCTGATCTGTTATAAGAAGCTCTGCTCTTACAGATGTATTAATAGGTCATAGACAACTGTCACTTTAAATATGCTTTAGGCCTTTTTATAATTTCAGAGTAAGAAATGGATCTGTTACTGCTCATCTTCCATATTAAGCTTTGAGTGTTAATATATTAAGTTTTATTTCCATTAACTATATTTCAGCTAGATGCTGTTAATTTGATTGGGGACACGTGCACACCAACAAATTACTTCATTGTGAGCAGTGATAGTCATCTAGGCCATTCATAAAGCTTCATTTACATAGACTACATCTGGTTGGAGCAATATGACTGAATAGTAATTTCAGTAACCCTTAACTTCAGAGGCTTCTGAAATTTTGTGAAATACTGTTTTTTAAATGTTATACAAAAATACAACTTTCTGTGAACCACCACTCAAGTTTAAATATTCAGCTTTTTTGTCCCCTTCTGAGGAAACAAGTGCTGTTCCTGTTGTTTCAAAGATGCCATTCTGAATTTTTGTAGAGGCAGTTGAATACAACCACAAGGCTGCTATAATGTCCCTGGGGTAAGAACTTGCAAACTCTGCCTAAAATTGCAGTAGTTCTTTTGGGCAAATAAAACTAAACCAAGTCACTAAGGCAGTGTTCTGGGTTGTGTCAAATAGCTTGCGTGGTAGTAAGTTGTGTTTGTTCAGTCTCTAAAGACAGCAGTGTCTAAGTCTACTGTTCTTGTGGAGTAAAGGGTTGTGTACTGCTTTTGCTGAATGTTACAACGTTGTTCAGGAGGAGCAAGCGATAGTCTGGACACTGCACCTCATGGCACACTACATGCACTCCAGATAATTTAAATGCCATGTCAAATACATACTTTTATTCTCCTCTCAATCTTACAGTGCTTTTTGCTGTATATAGTTACACATATATACAGATACATATACATAGATACCTAAATACCTATATATAGATGTCTCATATGACCATAGTTCATCAATCCTAGGCCCTAATCTATAGTTCTGTAGATCTGTGTACCTACAGAGATATGTGCATATATATATGGATGTATGTCTATATACTACTCAGCATATATGTGAGACTGATTGCTATAGTATGAATTTCTTGTTTTGGGGTGTACATAATTTACCTTAAAACTGCAATAGTTTCAGGGTATTTTTGTCTGATGTTGTTATAGCTAAATAGAAGTTATCAGCTCTGCAAGCAGGGAAAGGTTAATCTTAATATCTGCTTATCTAATGTGTATACATTTGTTAATAGCAAGTGTGACAAAAGTCCGAGGCTTTTAAATTTATCTTCAAGTCATTGATTTTTAATAAACAGAAATTCTGTTTGGTTTTCTTCACTGTTACTTTTAAAGATCTGTGGATTTTGTGTTGTGTGCTGCTGCAGTTGTGCTATAATACGCTTAGTACATAGGACATTTTGGCATAGGGAAAATAGTAATGCACTTAGTGTTGAAGAAAGGTGAAACTATAGTAGGACCTTGAGGACTCATTTGTGGAACTGAAATCAGAAGCTAGATGGCGTTTTTTTTTCTTGGTCTTATAAAACTGCCTTCATTTAGGGAGAGGTGTCAGTGTTAAAGGTCAGGTATGGAATAGAGTAAAGCACAAGTTAATTGGGTAGAGCAGAAGCTCTTTGTGCCATTAGGAAGAGTGGTGTTTGCATCCTGGTATTTGCATCCTGATGTTTTCCTCAGGCTGTTGTTCTCCGCCATTGTTACAGTTATGCCAGTGCAGGCTCGGATAACTCAGCTGTGTATATGTGCCCGAAATGAAGCATGGATATGCATTTCTATTTCTGTTAGCTAGCATGTGAATGTTGCAAAGAGATTAAGCTCTTTGTTTTCCTGCTTCATCTGGCAAAAAAACTTGCCAATATAAACTTAACTCCTGAATTATTTGTTCATATTTGAACAGTCAGGATGTGTTCACGGAAGGAGAACACTCTGGTGTGGCTGTGGAGTTTTTGATCCAGAACCGGGAGCCCCAGAGAACAGCTGTATTGTTAGAGTACTGTCTCGAGTCCCTCTACATCTTGGAGAAACAAAATTGTGTTCAGACCCAATACCACTGAGACAGTACAGGCACAAAGCTAGTAGCTTTATTAGGGAAGCTGAGAGTACAGCATGGTAAGGAAGGAGTTGTAAGAGGAGAAGAGCACAGTGAAGTCAGACTCAGGACCATCATTTTGGATTTGGAACTGTTGTTTTAAAGTATGTTTGAATACTGATGTCAGGATGTTCCAGTCACTGTGAGGTTTGCATAGGAAAGTTACTGCTTGTATCTCTGAGGGCCTTGTTCTAGCTACACTTTTGCCATCAGCTTTAAAATGAAAAAATTCTTACACAGCTAAAAAGATAGAGAAATATGTTTCCCAAAAGGTACCAGATAAATAGAGGTATAAATGGATGACCTAGTTTGGTTGACCCAATTTTTCCTTCTATCTGCCTACAAATTGATACTTTTAATTTTTTTAAAAGGTAATTTTATTGGTGGCAATCAATTTATGGGATGACTTAAAGGTAATATTGCTCTAATGGAAGTGTCTTGTGAAAGAAAAGCCCAGAAGAATTGAATTATCAGCTGTAAAAAGTAGGAAGCTGATGTAGCCAGTTCCTTGAATGGGGAAAGTATCTAGCTATTGTAAGAGGACTGAAGCTATGAATGATGTTGCCTCATGGGCTAGACATCTCATTAAGAACAAAAGCAAATAAAGATACGTTTCATTCATTCAGATTGCTAGAAGGAAACAGCAGTAATTTTGAAGGAAATCCTAGCACTATGTTTCTGACAGTTAATTTTTAAAATTTATTTTACTTCTGAGCTCTCTTAGTCCAGTAAAAAGAATTGAATTGCCTGGTGTTAGGAATGTGCCAAGGGCAACTACATTAGTAGACTGGAAGTTGTAAGTGCTGTATGGATTGGTTGGTTTATTCAATTATTAATTTGTTGCAATTGACAAACCCTAACACAGTTGTTAAGTGTTCATAAGCGTATCCATAAAATTTAGCTTCCTTCCTCTTTGGAGGAACGGCTGTATGCTCTTATTTTTTCTATGTTGGAAAGCAGGCCTTAATTCTTAAACGGTATTGGAATATATTAGTTTCAATTGTATGATCATAGCTATGAGTTTTGGTGTCTAAAGTCATGGGTTGGAAAGCATCAGTCTCCAAGGGGAAGTTAATTTAGTCAAAACCATATTGCTTTAAAGAACATACGCATTACTTTAATCTCTTAGTTATAATACTGAACTTGTCAATTTAAGACAAACTTTTTTACATTAACTTCCTTATGCAGTCTGCTAAGTTGCAGCAGGTTTTGTTTGTTTTTCTAAGGTCAGAGTACAGTGGTGCCCTCTTGAACAGTTTTGCATCTTGTTCCATTTGTCAGTCTTGCTGTCTTGTCATTCTTACTGTCTCATGTGGATGACATCTGCTTTTTGTTTTTCATCTGAAAACACACAGATGTTTTCTACTCTTTGTATCACAGGAAGAACAGCTTCTGCGTGGATCAGTGCGATTGAGAGCAGTTTTTTCTTTGGTCGTGAAGGGGTACATGACCATCTTTCAGCTGTGCAGCTGGGCTACAGTGGAAGAAATGGGCCAAGGCTTCTGCACAGCTAATAAAGGACAATCAATGGGAGATGGAAAAGAATGTGGGTCATGAGTGGCATTGTCTCATCTTTCTGCTTTTATTGAGGTTGGGCAGTTAGCACCTCTGCTATGTTTGTGATCTTTCATATCTGCTATATGTTCAATATCATGGAAAAGAAATCCAGTTCTTCTGCTGAGCTGGATGTCTGCAGCTGTTTAGTCAAGGTTGTAGTTCATGCAGGTTTTGACTTGACTTCAGAGACATAGGCATAATTCCTAGCTACTTGCCACATTTGAGTGCTTCAGGAGGCTGTTGGGTCAGAATTTTCATATTGTTTTCTTGATTTAATTTTTTTTTAAATAGATGTTGTCTTTCATTTATGTTAGTATGGCTTTATTCCTCTGATAGTTCTTGGAGGACACACAGCTATCTTTGAACAACTGCGTTCCTAATTTAAAGGATGCTACATGGGTTTCCTATCTTTAAGTGTCCAGGGGACTTGCCAGTGTAGAGTAATGCATTGTGTTGAAATGACTGATTGCTGTGGGAACTGCCCAGCTCTTGAGAAGCCTGAGCAGTATTCCACTCTATCCTGAATGTTTAACTTCTTATATGTCTGTGTTTGACTCTATGCATAATCCTGTGGTGGAACAGTGTCTTTTTTCCTCAAGGCACTCAGTGTTCTGGTAGCATATATGGTGCTTGGGTATAGCTTCCTAATGAGACAGACATTTTTATTGAATTAGTTGTCCAGGATTTGCACAGTCCTACTGCACAAAACTGAGAAATTAATTAACATAAAAAGCTGAACAAACAAAGAAAAACAGTGATATAAATACTGCACTGCTCTTATACTGTGGATAGGTTGGGTTTGTAAGTTGATGACTAGCTGCTCTATTAGTGAGTAAAATTGAGCATGGGGATGCCTTGGTAAATGTATCGTGTTCTGCATTTTTGTAGTGCACGGTGAGGGTTTTTTTATTATTCCTTTTTCGCATGTAGAAAATAAGTCTTAATTCTTCCTTTATTTTCTGCTTGAATCTTTGTTCCTACATAGGAAGCAGGATTACAACTAGAAGCTATGCTTTCATTATTAGTTTCTCCCTTATGTATATTCTGATAATTTTAGCAAATAGGTAAATGTTAATTGAAATGAATACAGTTGTCCAGTAGGAGTACTCAAGGGAATTATTTAGCTCAAAATAAAGCTGGAAAATGAAACACTATTCTTGAGGGAAGAGCATATGTAGGTTAGTTTAACTGCTTCAAAAACCTGAGAATTCCCGCAGAAATGAATTCATTCTAAATTGCCTATAGGGCAACACCCCTATTGCAGAAGCTATTAAAGGAAGGAAATAATCTCTTAGATATTGTGAGTCTCCCCAGATAGCTCAAAGTATTTGACAGTTTCTTCAAAGACTTCAATTTTTAGTAGTATAGGTGGTTACACAAAGCTGTATTGATTCTTATTATGACCAAATTAAAATGTAAAACTCATTATAACTAATTTCATGTGAGTTTGCGTAAACATAACTGTGTAAATGCTAATGGATGTATAGGGAACTATATGTAAACGTTAATGGAGAAAAGTGACTCTGATTTAGTCAGGTGGAATGATCTTGGAAAGTACTTCAGGCACTCACTGGAATTTATTTTAGTGAAGAAATGTGTTGTTTTATAGATATTTTTCTGTTATTTCTACTTCATGAAGAGTAGGCTCAGATGGGAGAGATGTAACTTACCTTGTTTCCTTAACAGCTTTTTGCTGTAAAACTGGAACACAGGAGCTTTGGACATGAATCTGTTTTTTCAAATTGAATGTTCTGAAGTAAGTTGTCATTAAGCTGGATTTTATGCCATATCTCTCTCAAATCTCAGTCACAAATCAATTCCAACCTTTTATGTTTTTCCTTATAAACAGAATAACTTTTCCAAAGGCTATTCCACAGAACCGCTGTGGGAATTGCCCTGATACTCAGTAGTAACATTGCTCCAGTGACTTCAACTGGTGCCAGATATTTTCTTAAGATTTTGATTAAGATGATGAAGTTTGAGCTTTCATTTCTTTTCTTTGTTTTTTTGTTACAGTGAAAATGCAGCCGGCAAGTTATTTAGGATGTCAATTTTCTATTTTTCTTGTTCTGAAAAGAACAGGTAGAAACTGGAATACCTGAAACTGTAGCAGAGAGAAGCCTAGTTGTATTTCTTGCAAATCACAGAAATCTATAGCCTGTTAATAAATGATTTAAATTGGGAAACCAGTAACACTGAAAAAATGTGTGTATGCTAAAGTCAGCAAGATGTTGCCATAAATCCATGTATAAACTATGATCTTCTAAAAGGAAATAATGTTTGCTTCTAAAATGCTAGTGAATTCCATAACTAGTTCTAATACGGAATAGCCTGAATGAGAGCTTAGAGTTGGTAACATACATTATTACACACTATACCATTTTTGTGCAAAGCTATAGCAACGTATCTTTCTGGCACAGCATTTTAAAAAGGATTTGCACTATTTAAATTGGTGATTGTGTGAAAATGAAGCCAGCATCCTGTTTGTACAGTGTTATAGCATACATAATAGGTTTCCCTTCCTGTATTCATAGAAAAAATATTCCATGTCTGGTAAAGTAAGCTAATATGATCATCCAGTGAATAAAGTATGTGGATATAAAAACGTTGGTGATGATACTTTTAGCTCTTATAGATGAAGATAACTTCCAGGTATATTAAATATACATTACGCCAGGATGTGTTTAGAAGTGAGAAAAGTAGCAATGAATTAAGAAGGGAATTCAGTGCAGGGATATAATTTAGTGAACTGATTTTTTTCTAGAGAGACAGTATCTTTGAACTAAAAATGACCATGATTTTAGTCAGGTAAAGTATCTTGTAGGGCATTTCAGAGTCACTGGAATTGGCTTTAGTAAATAAAATTACTTCTATTCTTGCATTTCAGTGCCATGTCCTTTAGATTTGATGGGGCTGTTGTATCACTACTTTGAAACCTCCTGAAGTCAGGAGTTTCCCAAATCATGTACTGATGGTGTAGATTTTTCAGGTGGTGTTCCTTGCAAATTATTCCAAGACAACTGATAATAACACAGCAGACAATATTTACTTATAAGATTTGTGTGGTTTTTTTTTTCCTCTCCTTCCCTGTTAAAAGGTTATTACTAGTGTGATACTGGAATTTAGCATTTATTGGTAGCAACTGAGAAGGTGAAATATCCTGTTTGTAGCTTACCAACTTTATATACTTGAGCTGAAGATTTGTTTGGATAGAGATCACAGCCTGTGTGGGAAGTTAAGTACATAAAACCTTTTAATTTATAAACTGGGCTTGAGAAAACCTCTGGAATGAAGTTGGGGAATTTGCTTTGCAAGTTGTAATGTGAATTTTAAGGGTATCTCAAATGCCATAGAGGAAGCATTTTTGCAGAAGACAAGACAGAAGAAACACTTGCTCCTGTGGGCTTCCTTTTACATTTATACTGCTGTCTTTTGCTTTTAGCTTGTTGGATCTAGCTTGTGGACATTGTATAAACAAGATACCCTTTAGGAATTCTGAATTTATGTCAGCTAGTAGTTGGATCATCCCTGCGAAGTGTGTAGTTTTCCACTGGGTGTAGTACTTCTGTCAGATCTTACGCAAATTGCAATATGTATTTTTGATTCAACACATACCAACTCTGATCTATCTTGGATATTTTGTTTTTATTTTTCTTCTCTCTCTTTTTCTGTTGTGGGGTTTTAATTTTTGTGGTACATCTGTCCTTCCTCCCCTTTAGTCCTTTGCTCGTGCTACCTTGTCCCTGTACTTCTAGAATGATTTCCTTATTTTTTTAAACCATCAGTTGTTACTGTTTCTGGAAGATAGAAGCCATTGCAGGATGAGTGGAAAACCATGAGTAAGTTAAATATATTTAATTTAACTTTGCATTTGCCTTGCTTTTAGACCGGAATCTCTTCAGAACAAGCATTAGCTTTATAGAGGTTGTTATGGATTTAATGAACTGAAGGTAGATGATTATCTATAGTGTAGTTTGGTACCTTTATAAACTGTGCAAGCATTGCTTAATTGAGCAATTGTTGGGTTATAATAGGAGAGAAGGTGTATGGGTGGATTTTTTGTTTGTTTTGTTTTAATTCAATGTTCAAAGTAGAACTGGCTGGTCTATTTCAGTCTGGTTTTAAATTCAGAACTGAATAGTTAGCCGAATGTTTTATTGGCTTTAATATCCTCTTAAAGAGAAAGTTAAGTTAGCAAATGTTATCTAGCTCTGATAATCAACATTTTTTAATGAGTAAAAATCTTAGAAGTGTGTTAGCTCTGGACAATGGTGTAAGAGCCTGGGAAGCAGGACAATGAGGCTTAACCAGACTGGTTAAAAGCAACTGCAGGGACTGAAAGCGTTTCTCCAAAGCTGTTCTGAATGTAGCAGGCATGTCTGAAAGTCGGACTTTTTTGATTCGGTTTGGAAATGGTCTTTGTAAAAATCATCATGTGCACTGTTCCTTCTGAATTTTCATGTTATGGTTTGTTCATTTCACCAGGATTAATATTCTGGGGTTTGCACTGGACTAGGGAGTATTGCTTATGAATCCCTCTCTTCAGAAGAGGAACTGTAGTATTGAACTGTTGTCTAAGTTTGGCTATTACAGACATTCCTGGAGACTAATCTGAGTATTTTGAAATAAATGTTGAGTCTTAACAGCTACAAGGGATGCAGCCAACATTCAGAGACAATAGAAGTGCAGCTTGCACTGGGGTCATGATGCAATCTTTTATTCACCGTAATGCATCTTAAGAAGCATTTGCATCCTGATAAGAAATTGGGATACTTCACTTCTCCTGTGAATTGATGCACTTTGGCTGTAGAGTATGTATTTCTGTATTCTGCATTTTAAAGCCAGGATTTAGCAATCCTGTATGTCTCATCCTATTACTTGTCATGCAGTTACTGTCTCTTTAGAACAAACGTGTATTCCTGTCTGGGCTTATTAGCATTAATAGCTGTTCTGCTTACCCAGTGGAATACTGATGCACAATGCTAGCAACTGGGAATGAGAAGAAGGTAGCCTTTAAGGGAAGGCACAATGCAAGGATTAAAGAGGGCATTGCTTTAGAAAAATGCTACTGTTCCTTAAAGTCAAACTGTGGCAGACATTAGGGTTGAGGTTAAACTTAACTGGCACATTGAAAATAAATTTAAATCTTTTAAAGCTATTGGTTTTTTTGGAATTCTGCTACTTCTATTAAGGGAAAATAAGATTGAGAAACTTGGTTTGTGCCCTGCTTTATAGTATTCTTAAATAGTTTTTAGTAAATGTGGGGAGTTCTGATATTTGGAAAGGGTCATTGTTTCTCCCCAGTCCAAACAACACACAATATGTAGCCTTTTTCCTAGCTAGAAGTGCTGCAATACGCAGTCTTCCACATCTGCAGGAATTTAGAAGCTTAGGGTTTTTACTGACTAAAGGCATATCCCTTTCTATACCGAAAAGCAAGTCACTTAGCTTTCATGACTGTAAGCAGCAGTACAACCTATTCCTTGTAAGTTGTTCTGTGCTATGTAGCCTAACTTTATTGGTTGTTTTTTTTTTTTTTTTCTCTTGTATAAGAAAGAAACCCACACTTTGCTTTCTTAAATTCCATGCCTTCTTATCTAGCCTTTTCCAAGAGTGGCTTTGACAGGTCTGAGGAAGTAACTTTAGTAATGCAACTTTCCTCATTTCCTGTATTTCATCTACTTATTTTGTCATTCTGAAGAGCCGTGACTAGTGGTTTTGCAAACTTACATTTCTATTTAAAAGTGGAATTAAATGTTGATTCTCCAATTTTAGATCTGTAAGTTCAATACTCAATAAAAAGCTATGAAGTGTAATTTTTTCTTGAGGGAGGTAGAAAAAACATCTTGATGGAGAAGGAAGCAGAGAAGAGTAAAATTTAGGAGGAGGCTATTCAAAAACAGGAATTTCTTTGTGGACATTACATTGCATTTTAGTGAGCTAAAACAGGAAGGTATTTGTAGCTTATTTCTATGCAGGTTAGCAGCCTGCTACTCTCTCTGAGTAATGTATGTTGAGCAATATACTGAATTGAAAGAGAGAGTAAAAATATGGAAGAAGTTTTGCTTGTGCCAGGAGCTGTCACCAGTATTTTAATGTCAAACGAGGCCTGACTGGTCTCTGCAGGCAGTGGGCTTTGCGATGCTAATCCACCCACTGCCTTTCTTCTGATGTGTCCAAAGTCCGAGTGTCTCACCGAGTCACCTTGTTAATTCTGTGGCTTTGCTGAAATGGTTTCCGCTTTTCCAGAATTAGAATGTGAATTTGACCACAACTGTAGTATTTTCTCAGAATTTTTTTAGATGTATCTGTAAACAGAGAAAAGAGGAATACTTCATTTAGTGTTGAGCAACTTTCCTGTTCCTAGATGGGCAAGTGTGGGCTGCAGCCAGTGTCAGCAGCAAGTTACTATACTGACAGTGTTTGCTCTGATATGAGGAAGGAATGGCAATAAAGGAGATTAGGGCTTAGACAATAAGATTAAAGGAAGCAGAACTGGAATAAAAGTCAAAGAGGTGGGAAAATGTTAAACTTGGTGCAATGGTTAAGGGATTGATATGTAAAATCTCAGCTACATAAATTGCTGTTGGCATTGATGTTAGCTGTTGTATCCAGTATGGTAAAAACAGCCCAGCTAACCTTTCTCTGTAGGGGTGGATATGAAACTCTGTCCTGATGATAGTTCATTGTACCAGAAGTAGAACCATCTTGCATTGATGAAGCAGCATAGCTCCTACCGAAGTTAAAAAACCCCAAAGCTATATAAGTAGGAAACCCCTCTATCCATATCTGGCAATCATGTAGATCATCAAGAACTGTGTTTCCTGTATTCCGTTTGTTAGCTTCCATAATATATGATGCAAAGAAGCAAATGAATAGCAGTTTATGCACTTATGGTTATAGCTAGAGGGACACATCAAAAATCTGAAGTATGCCATAGAGTTGTATCCAAAGTATTTACTTACCTTTCCCTAAAAGATGGAAAGACCTAGAATCTACTTTTGCTGCTTTATGATATTTTTGCTGATTTCTTAAAATAAGAAACATGATTTCCATCAATCCCACTAGTTCATTAGCATTTGTAATTTACAGGGGTTTGATGGTATCTAAATATGTAAATACATTATTAAATTTAAATAATTATTAAATCATAATTAATAAACTGCTAAAGTATTAATCTGTAAAGGTTATTTGTATGCTGAGGTGATGGGATTGTTACTTGAACACACTAAATATTAATAATTTTAATTGTGGTATTTGGGACAAAGGACTAAAATGAATGAGATTGCTTATGCTGGCTGGAAAGGGTCTCAAAATGTTATAAACATTTTTAGTCCTATATATTTTTATCTGTTAAAATTAGAATCTGCCACACATGGTACAGTAGGTATATTCATGACTAGAGAGAAGCATGAGTAGATTAAGCTACAAATCAGTTCGTTGGTGCTGAGTACACCTGTATTTGGCCAGCCAATAGTGTCAGCGTGCAAGTAAGACTTACAGAAAATGCTGCCACAGTTGGAATTTGGCCAGATGTTCCCCTTAATGCCTTTGTTGCTGTTAAGAGACCACTTGTTCATCAAAATTATCAAAACAATTACCTTAAAGAGATGGACCAGCAAGCAGAGTATTCTTGTAGTGTATATATGCACGTCAGAGGAAAAATCTGGTGGTGTTTCCATGTTGAGGGCAGTTTTCTTGAGATTTCTTTGGATTCTCAACATAGGAGGAAAAAGGGTAGAACACTTTGAGACTTGCTCGGGTAAACAGGAGCTGGGTAGAAGACAGACAGTCCCTTAAAAAACTTGGTTATAAAACAGTGAACAGTTAAAAGTGAACTTAACTGCAGTTGTGGTGTTTGAGATGAAGAAATAACATGAACGAGACTGTTTCTTTATCCTTTCCAGGCAGTCTAATACACTCTGCTGTATGTGGTGGAAAAGATATATTCTTAACTGGGAAGGAAGAGAAGTAGGTAAATTTTAGTGTTATATGATACTTTATGGTTTCTTCAGAATATTAAAAAATTCAGTAATGTGTTAAAACAAATGCACGCCTAGTCTGATACTTTATTCTGACCGGTGGATTCTGAGAGAAAGAATGGAAGAAATGAAACAGAGCCACCCTCTCAGTTTCTCTCAATAGCAGATTCTGAGTAGAAGCCCCTAGACTGTGTACGCGGTAGCAGCAAGTTGATGATCACAGGACACCAGGACCCATCATTGCTGTATTGACAGTCAGGATAGTAGCAGATACTATTACCTGGCATATATAAACAGGCCCTATGCTGCTTCCAAATGTATTACTTTTTTAGCTCTATCATTTCCTATCATTTAACTTCCTCATTTGTTCTTCTTTTTTTTTTTTTTTTTTTCAGAGTTCCTATTTCTAAAGGAAAAAGTTGTGGTGAATTTTTTTTTTTAGCTTTTTCCTGTCTGGCAAGGATAGCAGATATAAGTATGCAGTAACTATAAGTGGTTCTGCTGCAGCTGTGTCTTTATCCAGGTCCTGTGCTTGCTCAAATCTGCTTCAAGGTGTTTTTCTTGCTGGGAGATTGAGTGACAGAGTTTTCTGGCAAAATGATCTGATATATTTAAATAGAAAGAAATCTGTATTTTGTACCCCTCTTAATTTCTTATTTTTTCTCTTCAGAGCCTTTCCAGTCTCTTCCACAAGAACCACCAGGTTTCTTGTGCATGCTACCACTACTGGGATTTATTCCTTGATAGTGTAGGTCTTGTACAATCCTGGGTACATTAAAATATATTATAGAAACTTAGCTTGATTTTTCTCACCTTCCTCTTGTTCGTGTCCACTTTTGTAATGCGTACTGCTGCTTCCCCTCTGGCATGCCCTTGCCTATCAGTCCTCCATAATTTGTATGGGTGGTATTAGTTTCCGAGTATGTGGTCTTGCTGCCAAGTTTAAGATTCCTTTTACATCAGTATTCTCCTTTTAGACTCAAGTTTAGACACCCTTGCAGTGCTCAGGCAGTTGGACTAGATGATGGTTATAAATGGTCCCTTTTAACTGAAATACTCTAGTCTAAATTTATAGCTTATTTTATAATCTAGATTTCATGCAGCTGAATGGTAGCACCTACCCATTTCTTCTTGCAACAGGCACTTAGTGTGCCTGAACTTTGACTTTGCTCTGTCCTTAGGGTGTGGTGTTTTCATGCCTATCACAAAGGATTTCACACTGTGCTATAATAATTTATGCTACTGCTTCTGAGTCTAAGCCTATTTAGACCTGGTTGAATTTTGGTGGAGGGTGAGTCCATTCTTGTGTCTAGTATTATTTTTTGTCCAAAAGTGGTGGTTTGTGTTTTGGGGTATTTCAGGAAATGGGAAACAGAAATACCTTTATCTTGCTGTCTTGTTATCACCCATTTTCAGCATGCCTTAATATCTATTGACTGATGTCCTGTACTATTAATCAGTAATGTTGCATGAAACAGCTCTTGGTCTTTAGCCTCTTGCATTACTGGCTAAACTTTGAATCTAGGACTATTGTTTATGTTCTGTGTCTGGTATCCACAGATGTTACTGTTGCTGGCTACTTCTGTTGTGGCCCAGGTGATGCCAGGGATGCTTTATAATATCCTCCTTCACAGCTGACCTGATAACCAAGGACTCTCAGCTCCTGCTTTTTCGTTGGGAAGCCAAGGTTTTCCTCTGCCCAAGAGGACACTGACATCTAGTGGGTGGGTTCCACTGACACAGGGCAAGCAAACTGCTGTTTTAAGGCCATTTTTATTCTGGACTTTTACCGAAATTTTGCTTTCATTTAGATCCTCAGGGTTGTTTGGAAGAAGGGGGGGAAAAAAAAAAAGCTTAGCCTTTTTTGTGTATCTTCTGGGGTTTAAGGAGTAAGGTTTGTGCTGTCAAACTAGTTTGGTTTTTGTTGTTGTTGGGGTTGGTTTTTTGCTCAGTCAAATCACCTGCATGTGAGCCTCCGATGTTTGTAATAACATGATTTAAGGTACTGCATTCCCCACTTGTCCTACCTGTGTAGCACAGTAAGAAGAGGCAGATGTTCCAGCTTCTCACCTCTGAGACAGATAGTGCCTCTAAGTTGCCTTCAGTTCCGGGCCTGTCCTCTCAGTGAAACTTGAAGCCTAATAACATGTGGTAGTGTTGCTTTGCAGCTTGTCTCAAACATCTGTTAGTTTAACTGGGAAGCAAGTAGCAGGAAAGTTTTAACAAAAACACAGTTTTTCCAGGAACGTTCCTAAGCAGAGACCAGTACTTAGAAATCAAACTTTCTGAAAATGTTCATCAAAATGTTAGTATTGCTTTAAAGACAAAAATGGACATTTCAGTTGAAGTGATAAAATCATGATTTCTTCATCCAAGAAAATAAACACTGCATAAAGCTTGATAGTTTATTAGTTAAGCATGGCATCTTCTGCTACTAGAGACACTTGATTCGAACTGAGTAAATCATTGTGCCTGTAAGTGGCTAACACCATTGCTGCAGACTATTGTTTGATCTCTGAGTGTTTAAGTCATTCTGTACTAGTGTTCATTAACCAAAAATGTACTGGTTTTGGATTTGTTGACCATCTAGTAACTTCCTAAATGAGGTTAAAACAAGAGACACTTTCAAAGCACTTCAATTATGGCTTAAAATCAAAAGAAGCCTTTCAGGCCTGATTTAACAGTGGAAGAGTCAGAGAAGGTGTACCCTGACAGTGCTTAGAATGAGGGTGTTAGGCTTAAATGGCCTTTAAAAAGGAAAATATTGCTTCCTTGTCCAGAGAAAACATTGTATTTTTTGCTGAAAAATGTTGATTATTTTACTGTTAGCTTGCATTCTTTAGTTACAGCAAAAATATCCTCAAGTAAAAAACCAGACTATCACAACAAAAAACTTTAACATAAAAATGAATTCATGTTTTATATGAAATACCAGGAAATAAAATATAAAGACTACTAACGCTTTTTCTGTGCTAAAGTGCACTTATGCAATCAAGCAATAGATAAAGTAGGATATGAATGTTTCCCAAGAGGAAAATTTCAGTTATTTCAAGTTGAAACAGTTTTATGTCAGACCATGAAGAAAAATAAGAATATACAGTCCATCAAAAAAGAAGAATCACAGCCTCAACTGACCTGTTATTTTAATTAAGAAAGAAGAAAATTAGCTTATCTCCTGTTGGCTGTTGAGAATTTTCATCATCTCATCTCTAGCTAGACATAGTACTAAATACTGCTTGTTCATCAGTAAATATCCTGTGTCTTTACTTCCTTGGTGACGACTATAAACACAAGTTGCCACTTAATTTGTGATTATATGCATATGTGTTTCCTTCATTGTCAACTTCTAGTATTCAACTTTATTTGCCATTTTTAAAGTTTAGCCTTATTTCTTTTACCCTGAAAGTCTGTCTGCTTGCTTTGTTTTGTTCCCATCTTTCCCTCTTCTTGATTGTTTTCTGATTTTGTCATCAAATATCTGTTAGTGCACTCTGCTTTTCATGAGAGGTCATGAAGGAAAATGCCTGATTGCCCTGGAAATTTCTTTGAGAAACTCTTCTTGTGAAATCGCTCCAGTCAGATGATTCCCCCCCCCCCCCCCCCCCCAATATTTTTCCTTGTAAAAATAGACTGAAGAGACTCTTGTCTTGCTTAAATTCTTGTAAAAATTCACATACTTTTCTTCTGAATTGGCACCGTATCAAATAGTTATTCACAGCTCAGTTTAGAACAGCTTCCTTTCCCAAGAACGGAAGTAGAGTCTTACTACTTTGTCACTTATTCCACATAGATGAGAATTATAGGTAAGCATCTTGAGGCTGGATCTGAAGGTATTCCCAATGTGTTTCTGAAATACCTGGAAGTAAATCTGTCATGCAGAACTTGGGGGTGTTGAATAAAGTTGTTTGTATTTCAGGTAGAATAAACTTGATGAGGGTTTGCTGTTGTTTACTAAACAAACCATGGACTTCTACATTCTGGTTTGTAAATATTCAGCTTTTTGAAGTGATGACAGTTGAGGCATTTTTTAAATTTATCAGCAGCTTGATTGACAAGGCAATTGGTTGAACCAGATTCATTTTACCGGTTGACTTGAGTACCTTTTTATGTGTTGAGATCTGGCATTGTAGAAGGACTGTATTTCTCAAATTATTTGTGTAACAAACATAGCCTGCAGGGTAAAAACATCAGTGAGAGGCTACCTTAGAAACCTCTATGTGATTGAGTGTATACTTCATATGAGATAAATATTCCTCTACTCTTCAAAATAGAAGAATTTTGGAAGTAATTATATTATAAATGTAATAAAGGCATCCTACAAACTGGAAATTAATTTAAAGTTTGACTTGCAGCTTTGATGTACAAAAGGCAATTAAATGTATGTAAAGGCTTCATTTTCAGGGATTTAGATTCTAAACGTTGGTTTTAAAAGAGGACATACACAGTATGTTTGTTACTTGGCCCTTTGGTTTGATTCCAGCTTTCATGAGTCTCCAGAATAAAAAAATCTCTTTAAAACGTTCATGATTTAAAAAGGTTAAACTTCAAACAGTTTGATTAAAACAGCATTTGAATTTACTTTTTAGTAACTTCACTGTAGTATTATTGTCTCTGGGTGTTATAATGAAATCACAGTATAGGCTACAGAAGAGGCAACTATTTATTTTGCTACTCACTTTTGGGTTTGCATGGCCTGAGAGTACCTGCGATCAAGTTACCATGGAACTCGTTTTAAGTGTTAATGGTATGTCAAAACAATGTATTAGAAATGGTTCCATTCAAGAAAAATCTCAGCCCTTTTTTTTTTTTTTTTTTTTAAGCAACTCATTGATCGAAATATGAGGAAAATAAGAAACATTTTCAGTATAAGTGGTAGTGCTATAAGGTTGTAGAAAATGCTGTGTATTATGACTGTTACTTTTATAGAAGAGAATTGTATATGATATAGCATGTGTGGAAAAGGTTCAAGGACTTTTAAAAAAATTTTAGCAGAAACAAACTAAATGGTATAGTGTATATTCAGGCATTTAGCAGTGTTACTTCCAACTCTTGAATGTTCAGCCATTAAAACAAAAACTTTAATGGACATGATTAATCTAAAATTATGCTTGTGAGTTACTTATTGTCTAGATTTGTTGTTTCTGTACTAACCATTATTGCCATTTAAGTAGTTGCTTTTTAGCCCTTTTTGCTGGAATTATGAGAATTTTGTTGGCCATTGCGTTGCCTGTTCTATCTCATTTTTTAAACCAGAATTGGTGTAAGCTGGTTGGAAGGTGTGTGGTTTTGAAATGATGGCATCACATTTGTTAGGCAAAAATTGACAGATACTACAAATATGAACAATTACGATAGACAGTTCCTTTGCCTGTCCATAAATATTGTGCTGGTTATTAGGTAGGGTTGTTACAGTTGAAAAGATAGTACAAGCTTATATCTTTAATGAGGCTACTTCTTTCTGGCTCTTAAAATGCTATTGAACTCAGTCATAAATGGCCTCTTTATAACTAGCACATTCCTTGGCTTCCAGAGACAGCCTCCAAGAAGGGGTGAAAATAGTTGTAAGCATGTTTTCTCCAGTTAGTAGAAACTTATTTTCTATTTGATACCTTTTCTTTCTCTTCCCATTCCATTATATATTCCCCATGTATATGTTATTGCATGGAGGTACTGATTAAGTGTTTGTCAAAAGTTTTGGAGGTTTTTTGTATTTATGTCTGGAAAGATTTTATATTGTGGGATTTTTTTGGAGGGGCAATAGTCATTAAAACCTTGTGGGTGTTCTACTTGCCAATTATGAACTAATATAACTATATTAATAGTATTCTAATCTTGTCTGCTGAATACTGGGGGTTCTAAACTACTGAAAGGCTCTACAGGTACTGTCTTTCTATACAAGGTTTAAACCTGCTTTCAGGGGGTATGTGGGGGGAGATTTCTGCAGTGTATATAACCGGTGTATTTTATTGGAATTGCTTGCATGTCCACCATTGGCATATGGGACACTGAACTCATGTCATCACATAGTGATTCAAGTGTGTGCTAAATGATGCCCCATAACTGAAAGGAACAGCACCTTTGAGTTGTAGGCGTGTTTCAGTAAGGTGATTTGGACCCAAAGCCAGATCTCAGTTGCCATGTTTCTTGGCTGCACAAACAGCTATGCTTTTTACCCAAAATATTGTTAGGCTCCAGCTTTTCAGCTTAAAGCCATTCTTGGTGAAAGTCTTACAGGGCAGAATATCTGTTTCAGATAAATCAGCAAGACATAGCTGTTAAAAAGCCCTGATGCTTTTTTGGAAAGCAGGACATAACAAGTATAGCAGACCTTTTTTTTGGGGGTGCAGATTTTACAGGCTTTAAGACTGTTCTCCTATGCCTTTATTTATGGCAGCTTTGGTAATGGAGGACCAGCAGGGAGGAAATTCAGGTTTACTTCTGTTGGAGTGAAAGCTCAGTGTTTCCTGTTTCTGGTGTGGTGCTTTTTTTCCCCACCTAGTATGAATTAGGCTGAAAACAAACACTGACCTCAAGGAAATGTGTTCCAAGGCATGGGAAAAGTGGAAGAGTTTTGCATCTTGGGAAGGAAGAGGGAGAAAAACTTTGGGAGGTGGGTTTTTTTTTTTTTTTACTGCTGAGCAGAAACAAAAGCAAAACATATTTGCCATGGAACTTAATACCTCGTTCCACAGACTTAAGAATTCACAAGCAAAGGAATGGTAAAGACTGGGGGGGGGCGTGGAGTTTGGATGGTAATAAATTATGGAATTTCTCAGGGAGAATTGATGTGGTTAAACGAACTAAATATTCTTCAGAGACTGAGGCTTAGCTGATACCTGTTCAGATCCTTATGCTGCTTATTTGTATGAATTGTACCCCATCTGCATTGACTATACAGGTCTTCCTTTGAATACTTGTCACAGGGTGCTTCTGGCTGTTTAAGGGTCTTATATCTGTTAAGGCATGAGCACTGAAACTGAAGAGCTGTAGAGTCATAACCAAAAGTGGCCCAGCCCCTCTCATGTGGCCCCGAAAAAAGCATAGCTTATGTTCCTTTTAGGTGCCCGATTGAGCTGGAATAAAACCTCTTGTCTTTGGGATGTTCTTTGTAGAATAAGTCTCAACTTGCCTTTAGGTATTTTCTTCTGTGGGTTGGTCCTGGGGATGCTGTTACTTTGGTATCCGTTCTTAGTACATCATAGCTGTTGGGTTTTGACTTCCCTGAGAAACATTAAATCAAGTGCAAGGGAGGTAGGACAAGTACCTACTTTCACCTCTCTGATGAAGGGCACACTCTGTAAAAGTCTTCACTCAATTTAGATGTTGCATTGACAGTGTCAACATCCCATCTAGGATGTCAGAATTTGACTTTGGAGATAGTCTGCCTAGACAGAGTGGACTGCAGTGTGGTCACCTCTCCTGGATGAGTCAAAGGGTGGCTCTTGAGGGGAAGGTTACCTGGATGGACCTATAACCAGTTTTCGGTTTTAAAACAAGAAAACAAAACTCACTTAGAGCATCAAAGTGGAAAGTTCATCCCACCTGTCTCATACTTTCTCTGAGACTTGTTTTTGGCAAGGCTTTTCAACAGAGCTCTGCCATGGCAGTGTTGCTGTTGCAGGTTTAATTCTGCTTGCTTTTGCAGACCAAGATGAGAAATAAGGTGGCTCCTTGAGCTGTTCTCTACATTTTTTCATTTAAGGCTAAATCTCCGCTTAATATCAGTAATTCCACTTCTAGTTACTCTTGTACTAAGCAGCTCAAATCATTGGGACCATGACAAGACAAATCTTCCTCTTGGTTTTGTATGCCTTGTAGCAAGGCAGTCAGGATTCAAGGTGTGTTTGCACGCTCCCAACCAACCTTTCATTGTAGTGTTGCTGAATTCCCCCAGAGATTCTGAAGGTTGTCATGGTCCAGGGCGAGATATGCGGTTTTCTTTTGCTTACACTGTAAATGCCTGCATTGACTGCACATATAGATGACATCTTGGAGAACAGCTATAAGACATAACCTTTCCTGTTGTCCCCCACATGTGCCTAAACACTATTCTGTGGGAAGATGCTGAAGGTGGAAGGGTTATGAGTCTTTGTACCTTTGTTATGAGATGGTATGGTAGCTTCCTGCTAAAATGGAAATATGCATGTAATGAGAACGGAGTCTGACAATTCTTTTTGCAAGTTATTTATAGCCATCATGTGATAAGACTTTACATTTCTGAGTCTGATCTGAATGCAGATTCAACCTAAATGAGGCATAAATATGCATCCATCAGTTTCTTGAACAAATCAACATTTGAAATGCTGGCAGTAAAATTGTACAAGAACTACTAATACCGTTAGCATCTACAGTGTTGTTGACAAAAAGGTCTGGAGGTGGGGAAAAACTGTCTTTTGCTCCCCTATTTTCATTCAGATGTTTTATATTCAGTAGATTGGCATGCATAGTTATTCTGCAAGTTCTAAGAGTTTAAAACTTTAGATATTAATAATTCTTTTTCACATAAACAATTGCTATTTGTTTGCCCTAAAATGAATGGTATTAGTTTTCTTAAAAAAAAAAAAAAAAAAGCAGAAAATTGAATGAAGGACAGCTCAAGCCTTTAAGCTACCATCTTGACTTGAAAGTTCAACTGCTGAAAAATGAATTAATGAGGAAATCAGTATAGAAGGCTTGAATATGAAGATGGCATATTTTATATGCTCCAGTTAACTGAGTTTTTTACTGTACTAGTAGCTGTTTCCTTCAGTAACAAGCTGCTGGATTTTTTGCAGATATGTTGATTAACTCCACTGAAACTTTTCATCAGTTAGTGTTGTAAAAACATTCTCTTAAAAATCATTCACCATAGCTTTCTTCAGGAGCATCTTCCCTTTTTAATCCCATAGCAAGGTAGGTAGAATAAGAACTTTATATGTTCAAAGAAAGACTTAAAGAGAAAATAGAGATTAAATGTGATGGTTTTTTAATATACTTGTGCTGTCAGCATGTACAAAACCACGAAAACCTAGGAGTGAAGGAATAAGTGGAAAATAATGAATCCCGAAACTTGGAAACTATGCTTTTAAGCAGGGGGGTTCCCTGGTTATGAGTTTTGTTTCCTTGTTTGTTTCTTTAGGTGCTTTCCTTCCTTATGGTGTTTGTGTTTATATTGTTGGGTCTGAAAATAATCTTGTTGCAAAAGATTTGAGGCTTATTTCTGTTTCGGATTATCAAGAATTGTTCCTGAATTGCTTTAATGTTGTTAAGAAGCTTGACATTTATAGTGTGTGCTAAATTTAAAGACCTCTTCTGTTTTTACACGACATGCTTCTCACCCTTCAACCCAAAGCAGTCAATTTTCTAATCACGTGATTTCAGACTAACAGAAATTTTTGTGTTCTTCACTCACAGCCTATAACTGTCACTGCTGTGTTGTCCTGCACGTTTTCACTTGATGTAATGTGTTCATAGTAGTCTCACATTAGCACGCATTGAGTGTGCTAAGGAAACAGTATGGTTCAGAGATAGAAAGTTATTACCCATGTAAGAATTGGGATTATGAGTATGGTGCAGAGCTTTCTAAAGTATCTCAGAACATACATTAGTAACTTAATAACTATAACTTGATTATGCTTTAATAATTTAATGCTTTGCTTGCTTATTTACTTGCTCATCAACAGACTGTAGATTTCTCTAGTCTTCCCCATCCTTGTAAAATTAGCCCATTACTGGCAGTACATATGTTGCTTAACTATTATGCTGAACATAAATTGACTGCAACTGTAATTGATAGTACTGTTTGTTTAGGCTGGGATTAACATGCAGATAGTATAAAAATAGTTTCAGAAATGAGGAAGAGAAAAGGAGACTTTTGAAACAATCAGCCCACATTTTGATAATATGTCTGTGTGAAGTTATCTTTAGTTATCAGCAGTGTGGGACATGTGCCTGGTTCTAACATTTTTGTTAGGGAAAACATAGGTTTGGAAAAATGGAAAATGTTGGTCTCTGGCAGTACCTATTTCTTGAGAGTATGCTGGGATTCTTTTTAAGCTGTTTTACTGTGGTACTGGAGAAAGTAGGATATATTCCTTAACTGGTTTCTTTTGGTACTGTTGTTTGGCCTTCTCTGTATGAGGATCTGCCAGCATTGTCGTCATTGACCAGTGGTTCTTTTATCAGCTACAAATCTACAATTAATACAGTAACATTAATTCCCCTCCTCCCTGAGGAAAAATACAGAGTTAAGATGTTACAGAGTACGCTATCTAATAGTGAAATGATGCTGTACTGAGTTCCCTGGGTATTTTTTGAGAGATTTTTTTTCTTTTATGTGGTTAACACAATCTTCCTTGAACTCAGTGGGGTTTTTAGACCCATCATTGTCCTGCTGTGAAACAGAAGACAGAGCTCCCAAGGGACTGTAGTTATCAGACTTGTCTGTTAATCGCTTCAGCAGAGATTCCTTTGGAACACCTAGAGCTTGAGAGTTAGTAGGTGTTGCTAGAAGAGAATGACAAGGTAATGAAAACTCTTTCTCCTTGTATCTCATCCTTTGTATTAATTCAGCTTGCAATCTCCTTTCAAGGCTTTATTTCAGAGAAATCAGTTAAGTCCAGACTGCTAGCTTGTTCTTGCAGCCAAAGCCATCTGTGAATGTTGAGATATGGTGAAGCTTTTATTTTACAGAATCAGATCATTCTCCTTTCATTGTTTATGCTTGGCTAGCATTAAGGAAGGCTTTTTCCTATCATCGTGAGGGCTAGGAATTCTTAAAAAGAATTGTTGTTTGAAAGCTGACAGGAATAACTGGGGAAAGATTGACATATGGCACAGGTCTGTGCTATTTTTCAAATACTCCTAAGGCAAAGTAGTGAGAAGGGTACTCTTAAAAATTATCTTTATCTGTAATTTCATATGTATGTACTAAGTGTTCGTATGATAACTGATTTTAATTGTCAGCTTAGACTCTTTGGACATTATCTTGCATGTAGGTCTTTTCATGTTTTCTTGTTGTGTTTATTTGCAACAGATGCAAATCATTAAATGTACAAATGTAAACCACAGAGGTAGTTGGGAGACTTAAATGCAAGTATGATACCTGAAATTATATTAAACTTGGCATTATTTGTACTACTTAACCAGGGAATGAGGTAACCAGTGATATCCCATGTGGGACAGTTTAGTGTTGATTCTGCCCAACTGGACCTGACTTCCCCAGAAACTTTGTGCTAAGCTGCATTGTGCCCCACTCTCCCCATACAACTCTTGTTCTGGCAGAGTGACTAAAGGAAACCCAGCTCACTGTGTTTATTCATACCTTGCTATTGCAACCTGGAGCTGCAGAGGCACCCCTGCCTTGGAGTGGTCCATCCTCCAACTGAGTTTATTAGCGTCAGCTTGTCTTGGTGTTTCCCAGAGCTGTCAGTGATAAGAAAGTGGTGTAGGAAAACTCCAGTTGGATTTGCAGGGTCTTTAAGTTAAAATAATTCTGGAACCAAAGCAGTTTTAGCAAGTCAGAACCCCATTTGAGAAGTGATATATCTGAGTTTGCACTTGGAGCTGTCTCTTGACAAAGGCATCTCTGGCATCTCTGTGTTCATAGTATTGCTACAGAATCTGAAACCTGTGTAATCTGACCATAGATAACCAGAAGATAGTTATTTTGACATTTCTGTGGTAGTTTGGTTCACATCGCTCCTTACAGGTACATTTTTCTCACTGTATGGAAGTAATAGGGAATTCATTCTGCCCTAGTAATGTTTATCTAAATTATTAGGATGAGAGCACAGCTGAACATAATTCATGTGTTTGTTCTTTCCCTGCTGCTAGTAAGAACAATGCAGTATCAGGCTTATGATAGAAATAGATGTCTGTCTTCATGAAATGAGTGCATTAGTACAACTTTTTTTTAAGAGTTTCCTAGTATCTTCTTTTATGCTTTGATTTTTAAGGTAACTTTTCTGGAAGCTTTTCTTGAATTTCAGTTCTCTGAGTAGGTCTTTTCCAACCTACATGATTCTATGTCTATTTCTTAATGGACTTAAGCACATTTTGCAAAACAAAATATGTTTTTGTGTGATTGGTATTATCTCAGGACTCTGCTGCCATAGCGGGCCATGTAGAGCTTCCTAAGCCTGTTGCTGTTGCCTGTTGTCACGCAGTAAATGAACTACAGGTGCGGTGGAATATTCTTGCAGCTGACGTCTGACACTATGATATGTATTGCTCCTCTCGTATGGTCAAAAAGGAGATTCAAGCAAACATCACTGTGTTACTATTAACTGATGTTTTGACCACTGGAAGTGTCAGATAAGGCTTAGGAGACGATTTGAGGACTCAAATATTTCAGCAGGGCTTCACTTATTTAGATGTGCTTTCCTTGAAAAGAAGCGTGGAAAGGAGTCCCAAGAAAATTTGAATCTTGAATTAGGTTCAGGCTTTTGAAGCAAGTTCTTCAAATCTTAATAGGCAGTATAAATATTTTCTTGAATCCACAAACAATATTTCTAGGGTATTAAGCAATGTGTCTTTACAGGCTTTCTAAAGTGTTAAATAGATGGAATAGATTGACTGCAAAAGAGATCTGTGTTCTGAACTGATTGGACTAAATTCTTCTTAATATGGTAGGATTCCACATGTTGGGTTTGAAAAGCCGGTTTGTCTTTTTGTAAAAACACTGAAGTAGATTTGTAGTACAGACTGTAAAACCGCTATGAAAGTATGTTTCTGAAACTCAAATTGTTTCAAAGCCTCGTCTCCCTACTGTCATATGTGGTGTTTGTCACCATCCCACAAACCACTTCTTGTCTCACAGTGAATAAGCAGAATTAAACTTTTCTAATGAGAATGGAACTTAAGGCCTTGTGATTGTAGTTCTTGAAGTATGATGAATCATGTATATACACTTACTTTTTGACCATTTTGTTTTAAAAGAATAGATAAATGAAGATTTTTGTGGTACCAGAATAGCAGTTCCAGTGACTATGCAAGTGTCACGGAAGCATCCACTGTTATCCGCAGAGGCACCAGGCTGGATCTCTGATGTCCCTGCTGTTGGCGTCCGAATATCTTCTGGGAAGCAATTTGGCAGTTTACTGGCTTAACCCAAATGAGTGCTCCTTTGTACTGGAGACAGTTGTTTATTAGGAATTAGCATAAAACTGGACTGTGACAGATCTTACTGGCTATCCTGTCATTAACTTACCATAGTCTGAACAAAATTCTTTATTCTTCTGCCCTGTCATTACCCCCATTCTCCCTCCTTCTGGTCACTCTAGGTTGTAACCCAGGAAGCACTGAATCTTTTGCATCATACAGCAGGCTGTGTGTGTGCACATTGCAGAAGCTTTCTGCCAAAATTTTCTGGTGTGTGTAGGGCAGAATCTTCTGCTGAGTCTGACAGTTTTCCATTCCTGTGGTAGTTCATTCAAACCTCAGTTTTTAGAATTCTTTCCTTACTCTTTAGTCAACTCTTTCTCTTCCAAAGCTTGAAGTACATGCTATTCTATGTAGCAGATACTACTACAAATCATAACAAGTGCTACTTACTCTTTTTGATTGCTCTCAGGACTGTAATTACTGAACTTCTATTACCCATATCACAGAATTGCTGACAATCATGCATTAAAAGCATGGATCCTAAGGTATTTTAGGAACACATGTGTGTTAAAATCCACCTGTATTTAATTTCCAGTCTTTGCCCTGGAGCTGGGCTATGCTAGACTACTTCCCAGTCTGTTTAGTGGATTATACAGCTATTGAATCATGCAGGGGGGAAGGCTGTGCTGAATTCTCATATAATCACTTTCTAGAAAATGGAAGTTGGTAATAGTGACTCCAGCCTTTTTGGCTTTCAAGTTGTACCTCTGAAGGTGTTTTTATTTTCTTTCATGCCTTTAAAAGGGGCTAAATCCTAGGCTGCTTTTTGATACTAACGTTTTCCTGTATCATTTTCTCAAGTGTATCCTTTCTCATGCAAAATAACTTCTGCTTCTACTCATGTTTTTCAGAGGTTGTTTTTTCTTTAGATTTTTTTTCTGGTCCCTTTTCTAAGCAGAATCATGACATTTGCCCCATCAGTAAGATGGAAGGTACCCCCCCCCCCCTCCCATTTCTTCCTGCCAGTCCCTCCCCCTCCAACTCACAACCTGGTCAAGAAGCAAAACAATATACAAAATCATATTAGTGACTGTTTTTGGAAAGTATCGTTGTTTCTTTCTGCCTTTTTTGTGGGTATTTTTTGTCTGAGTTGGAGGCTTTTAGCCTATTTCAAATTATTTCTCAGTCTTGCAATTTTTAACTGATATGGCTAAATTATTTGTGTGTATTTCGCTATTTCTAGACTGCTTGCTGGTTGTCTTCAGTGTTAGCACAGGCAGTATTTTTTATTTTGACACCAGTAAGGACAGTGTTACATAGGACAATGTCTCCCATGTGCAGTGGTGGTACTTATGTCTGTACCATGTTACAAACCAGGTTTCTCTGCCTGCTATGTATACAGATTATGTTGTGAATTGGTTTAGTGTTGCAAAGGTGAGTGTAGTCTGCATGGAAGCTTCCTGTAGCTGTTTACATGTCTTGTCAAGAATTGCATCTTCCTATTCTTCACTCTAGCTATGTTTTCAGATAATATATTTAGCACTTGGATCACTGTGTGGTCAGAGACTTACTGTCACACCTTCAAATATTTACTGCTTTTTCTTCATTGACTAACATGGGAAGTTTCTCAAGATGAATGCCTTTTAAGAAAAAAAAACCATGTGCTAGTTCTGTTACTCCTTTTAGCGTTCAGTGATTTAATTTCTGAGAAAGTCCTCGAAGAAGAGATAAAAATAATGTCTGAAAGCTGTTACTTCTTGATTTGCCTTTTTAAATTTTACCTTGCCATTGGTTTTGCTCTGTAAATACCCCTTTTATGGATTATTAGATGCATATTATTCAACTAAATGCAAAGTTTTACCCACATTTGCATATAAAATTTGCTGGGTTTTCACTATGTCCAGAGAAGTTTTATAGAAGTGATTTTCTGTATATAACAGAAATGCTGAGTTTTGTGTGTTTTTTCTCATTTGCTGGCAGAACTGTTGGTGGGCCTGAGCTGCCAATTAATTTTTCCTTCCTTTTTCAAAAAATGGATGTGCTCAGTGAGTCTCCCAAGTGTTGTAGTAGTTTTAGAAGAATTCAAGAAGAAAACTGGCTTTCCAAGCAGGTTGTCTTATTTCTGATGCTCTTCTGCCTGTATGTTGTTGCATAGTGATAAACAAGATTTATATTTTTAGCTAGCAACCATCCTCCCTTGATTATCCCCCTTCCCCAAAAGTAAGCAAGCCATGAACATTTTGGGTCTTGAAGGATGATAATTGGGCATTAAAGACGGACGGAGGGAAACATGAACAACCTCTATCCTTCTACATGTGCAGAATACAACTCAATGGGGATGTTAACTTCTTTGAAGCTATGCTCTCTGTTTTCTTCTTGATTGTCTCATATACCACCACCACGTTAGTGTTGATAGAATGGCTGGTTTCACAACCACTAGCTTTAGCTGGAAGTCAGAGTTAACTCAGTTCTTCAGATTCCTTTTTAAATCTGGATGTCTACATAGTCTAAAATAACAAGCACTGCTGGGTCCTCTTGTAGGTTTTGTTTTTTGTGGTTTTGTTTTGCTTTTTTTTTTTTCTTTTTCCTGCAGGAGAATCTATACTCCTTTCTTCCTCCTCAGTTTTAAGGTTGCAAAGGCCTAATTTGAGTGGGATGTTAAAAGCTGTATTGCTCTTGTTACTTCCTAGGGTGCTGGAAGGCATGGGCTGGATTTTATTAGAGGTTTTGACTGTTTCAAGTTTCTAGGATTTGAAATAGATGGAGGAGAAAAAAATGACACGTTGTTGTGAATACAGTAGAGCTCCTGTCACTCATCCTAACTGCAAGTGCCCTGTACCAGAGAGGCAGGGACCTTCTTTCTCTGGGTGAACTTGAAACTCAACAGGAGTTGGGCATTAGTTGATGCCTGTTAAAAGCTTTCTGTTTAGTTGTCAGTGTTGGAAGCCATGTGCCTCAGAGCAGAGTACCGCCTGCTAACAGCTGTTTCTGAACCAGCCTGATCTGTGCTCTTCCTCCAGGTATTCGGAACAGTAACAGATTTTTCTGTTTCTCGCAGAAGTACACCGGGGAGTATATTTCCTAAATAAAATACAACTGTATTCCATACTGATGCTGTAGAGGCTTTTCTGAAGTTCCATGTCTTATGATGTATACAGTTGGCTTCAACTTGGTTGAAAACTGCTGATGAGCTTAAAGTAGTGGATAATTAGATTTTTAAACTTCACCATAGTGAATATTGTAAAAGGAGAGAAGAGGGTTTTTTCTGAGTGGTGGTCTTCATCAATGAAGCTAATACCTTGTTATGTTTCTGTTACCTTGAGATGTGGAAATATGACATATATTTTTTATCTCAGAGGTTAAGAAGATTATCAACAAAATACAGAACAGAGAAGATCTACCCAACAGCCACTGGAGAGAAAGAAGAAAACGTTAAAAAGAATAGATACAAGGATATATTGCCATGTAAGTCTGATTTACGTGTTAATCAAAGGCAAAGGGAAGTGCTTGTTATTCTTAATGTGTTAGTTATTACTGAAAGGTAAAATTGAAGGTAATTTGCTGAAAGATAACTCATAACATTTTTATTTTTAATTTAGGTGAAATAAATGAACATTTATATATTAGGAGAGCTATCACCTAAAGATAAAATGTGTGGTAGGTCGCAAGCCATAACAAACTGACACTTTCATTTTAGCTTGGAATAGTCTAGAACTTTACTAGGTGCTTAACTGTATTTTTTCCTTAGGAACGTGTTATTAATGGTTGAAAACAAACAAATGTCAGCATAAACTCTAGATGAAATTTTAAGGAGCCTTAAGGAAACTGGTTTGTGGGTTGAAGTAAAATAGATCCCTTTTTTTTGATTGCATCCTGCAAACAGTGTGAGAGAACTTTCAGTGTTGCATTATCTTTGGTTTGTGCTTTGCTAGAGCCCAAATTAAATTCTGTTTAATCTATGAACACAGAAAGCAGCAGTCAGAGCAGAACTTAAAATTTAAAACCACCAATGTGTGGATATAACAGATCAGTGATCTGTAATGACAATACTGCCTGTTACAAGCTCACTTTCTGTAGCTTGTGGGGCCATGTATTTCAGAAGCTCTTACTGTGCTTTTCAGTAAGAACAACCAACAGTGAAAGGATAGCCGTCTGACAAATGCCATTTTTTCATATCCCAGAAGATTAACAACAGATGCATTTTACTGTTTAGCTTTCTCAGAAGTGTTAGGAGGTTTATAACCAATTTGAAGTTGAAAATGGTCTTAAGCATTGTTGGCTTTCACTTTCAGAATGCATTCTAGTGAAAAATTCTGCTGAGTTATGGTGTGTTTCAGATCGTTGTATACTTGTGTGCTGTTTTTCTAGTGCTGGAATTTTTTCTGTTTATCAGTGCTTGAAGCAAGAAGCAGCAATAAACTTTGCCCTTAAGCCACAGGCCCTAGGTTGTTTAACAAGGTGGGCATAGCACTTGCTGCTGCAGTGAGAAGGAAAGGCACGTGTTCATATTTTGGTAGAGAGAGGATATATGTATAACATACATCACATGTTGAAGGCTAGTGTGCTACTAAGCTCAACTGCGGGAAAATAGTTAAATATCATTGGTGTTTTTATGTTTATTCTGTTTTTTTAGTTGGGAGGAAACCTGTTTAATGGATGGAGTGAAAAAGAGGAGAAGTTATTGTTGTCTTATTATTAAGAGTTGTAATACTTTTTCCTCTGTGCTGGCATTTTGGTAGATCATGAACAATATAGCAAAATCTTAGCAGGACTTAAACTGAATCAATGAGACACTTAAAAGTTACTACAGTAGTGAATGGCTGCAACTAGAGTGGTAGATGTGCTTTTCTTTCATCTACATAAAAATAAAAACTGAGTTGTTGGGACCTGAGAGAGTACACAGATCACAGTGGGGAAAATGAGCAAACCTCAAAGCTGACATTGAGGAAGATTTTAGGTATATTATCAATTAAAGCAAGAGTATCTGCAAATATCCGAAGCTTTCAGCAATGAAGTGATGAGAGATCAGCTTGATAGAAATGAAAGCCAGGAGATGTTTTGAAGAAGGAAGAGGGATGATACTTTGCCAATCTTTTATAAATCCAGAAAAAAACCTTATGAATTAACTTAATCGGAGATTAGTGCTATATTTATCAGAAATTGTTACTCCCACCAGAGAGATCAGTACCTCAATAGTAATGCAGTACTGGCTTCGGTGTAAAAGTGTGTGCGTGTTCACATTACAGTTTGCAAAGCCATCCTAAATGATAATTAAATGATACATGGTGTTCGCTGGCTACCTGAAGACACCAATTAGCGATTGTGAACGGAGCATTTAGGCTATATATAAATATCCAAGCCCTTAAATCTGAAGCTGCAACCTGCAGTGGAATTTTTCTTGGAGAATTATGTTCCAGACCTAAAACTCTGAAAGAGGTGGGCTGTGGCAGATACAGGCAGGCTGGAAATGTTTGATGTTTGGAAACTGCTCCAGAACTTTGGGTCAACTCTGCTGGGAAGATAGGAGCCCTTGTTAGCCTACCACTTTAATTAGTCTGATCCACCATGTAAAAGTAGTTTTTAGTATTAAGTCTATGACACCTTTGCATGCTTATAAAGTGTTCTTGATTTTATATTATGAGAGTTTAATACAGTGTAGCCTATTTTAAGGTTTTCTCTAGGCCTTTATGTGAGAGCACGTTGTCTTCAGATCTGTGATCTAAATGTCTTGTAATCTACACTTGTGCTTTTTTAGGAAGCATTACATGGTAACACAAACATTTTTTGCATGTTATCAGGACTCTGGCAGAAAATATCACTGTCTTGGAAGCAAGGATCTTGAAAGCTTTTTGGAAGAGCTTTCTGTATAGAAATAACTCTTAGCATGTACTTCTTGTGGGCATGGTTCCTCATTTTATTAGCAATGATGTTTTGAAAAAAAAGACCTCACCAAACCATATTTCCTCCTTTTAAATAGACTCTTTCTTTATGTTTTTTTCCTGAATATAGCTCTAATAAAAGTTTCAGCAGCTGTTCTGTGGTTGAGGAATTGACCCTGCGAGCAGAAAGTAACATAAATTGCTTGAGCAGATGCTGTTTCTGCGAATAGTTCTGTTCCCCAGTATGAATACAATATTTTTTTTAATTCTGGATTTCCAGTAGTTTGAATGACTTTTATGTGATAGGTAGGAAGTTTGATATCGACAAGAGCTGGAAGGGCTGGTGAACCTGCCAAGTACCTACCTACCTTCTTAGTAAGAATCATCAAGTTTTTTGACTATTAAAGATAAACATTTTTTTTTCAATACCAAAAAGAATTCCAAGATGTTTAGCTTATTCTGTCAACAAGAGTAATAAAGGCTATTTTTAAGACTGCTGAGGATATTGGTCTCCAAATAACTCTTTTTATAAGACTCTCTGAAACAGTCAGTAATGCTCGAGGCAGAAACTTGCAGTGTCAAAACCCCCTAATGGAAGGAATCTGCTGCTTCGAGTTTAAAAGTGCCCCAGCAAAGTGTCTAGCCCAGTTGTTTGTGGGATAGAAGTCAGTCTGTGCCTGAGCAATAACCCAGTGCATGTTTCATGTTGTAGTACTTGATGGAGTCATCCTTGACAGAGACTTTTAAGACCTACCAGCTGCTTTAACTATGCAATGGTGCATAGGTTCTTTCTGCTTTCTGTAAATGTGTCTTTAATTCTGGCCGTCATGATCTGTGTTAAGACTGTGTAACTACAATTTTGATTACTGCTGATCGATTGAGTTTTGCTTCTTTGTAATGAATCACTCTTGGAATTCCAGTAGTTGGTACTCTGTAAACTTGAGCATCAGAAGCAAATAGCAGTAGGAGATACTCTGCTTATCCTTGCTTGAGTTGGTTCACCCAGAAATTAAATTGACTGACTTGCTTGTGTGGCTTAGCTTTGGGAAACATTCTTTAATGCTTAATTTCTTCTATACCCATCATATGTACTATATGTATATTATACTGACTGTTACATAGTGATTTACATGTGTTAGTAATTCTCGTTTAAAAAAATAAATAACATTTTTCTTTTAGTTGATCATAGCCGGGTTAAACTGACCTTAAAAACTCCCCCACAAGATTCAGACTACATCAATGCAAACTTTATTAAGGTATGTATCTTAATGGTTCTTAAACTCTTTTTAAGCTTTTGTTGCATATTAGTGCAGTTTTAATATTATAGTCCGAGTTAAGAATTTAAAGCTGTGATGGAAGAATCTTTCTTTTATTATGGCTTGAATAAATGGCAAATGTGATGCCATTTATAAAGCAAATTTTAAAGTTTTAATATTACTCTTAAGTGTAAGTAGAATATGAAATACTTCATTTTAAAGTGACAAGCAACCAAACTGGAACTTTATACCATAGGAAACTTGAGATTTAACAGTTTATGGTGTCAAAAATACCAGATTGTAAGAGAGGCTGTTTTTAGGGATCTTAGAGGCATGTGACAAATTGTGTATGTTAATATGCATTTCTTGCTGTTCATGGCAGGTGTGGTAATGGAATTATATCTAACGTTCTTAAACAGAAGTCAGAATTTGGCTAAAAGCCTGCTACACTTTTGTTTCAAAGTGTGAATATCTTGGGCTTTCCTTGTGGCCTTATTCTGATGCTGCTTTTGCACTGTAATGCTTATTTGGAATCAGGTGTTCCTATAAATCTCAATTCTTGAATATTTAGTCTGAGAAGCTAAATGTAAATATGTTCAAGTTTTATATAAAATTTTAAAGGTTTGGCTTTCTGAAATGTGGTATTACTGGGAAGGGGGAACTTAAATTTGTTCAAGGGATGCTTTCTAGAAGAAAGATTTTTCAAATTTTCATCACTAAATGGTGGAATAAGAAAGAAAATACAGACTTCAAGTGAATCTTCAGAATCTGAACATGCAGAAACAGCCTGTTACAGTCTCTGGCAGCACAGTAGCTGTTATAATCTTCGGCTCCTTTGAAATCACCAGCAAAATTCCCTGTAATGTAAATGGGACTTAGGTTTTATATTCACCCTTCCTGTTGTATTCAAAAAAAAAGAAGATATTTTTCATGAGTATAACCTAAAGCCTTTTTTATTCAGTGCAGATAAATTTCCTTTATAAACATTAACGGTTCCTTTGTGCAATCCTAGGGAGTACATGGGCCAAAAGCATATGTTGCTACCCAGGGACCATTAGCAAATACAGTAATAGACTTCTGGAGGATGATATGGGAATACAATGTTGCTGTAAGTACCTTCTTACAAATCAAAATTGGGTATTACCTTATTTCATGGCAGAGTGATTGTGTATCTTTTGCCTGATCTGGCTACAACCAAAAATGTCGACTGTAATTTAATCTATTTACTTCTCAAATCTCATGTTGGTAAATAGCCACTATATATTACTAATATTACTTATTCTATTTAATAATGTAAATTCAAAGTAATAATTTTATTGAATGAATAAGAAATCGTGCATACTTATGAATACGTTCTGTAGGAGACCTTACAACTCTGCCAATGTAGACTGACAAAATCAGATACAGAAGCAGCATGTGAAACAAAAAAAAGTCTGTCTTTTTATTTATACAAATTTTGTGTTACTTGTTGGTTTATATATTCTACATATGTTTAAACAACTATTGTCAGGAGTTAACTTTTAACTACTGTGAAAATTGAATAAGTTCAGGAAATTATTTCTGAAAATGTTGTATCAAAAAATCACTTAAATCATGGTTACTTATTGTAACAAATGGCTTACCTGTTGGTGCATTTTGATGGTGCTATTCACATTAATGTATCTGAAGTGGCTTCCCCTGCGAAATATGATTCTTGTTTTTTAAGTAAGTTTTGCACCTATTTTAAGCAGTCTATGTAATTTTAAGTAAATACAGCTACGTCTCTTCCAGATGGCAAATGGTTCTGTATTTTTATAATTAAGTTTAGACTTTACAATCGGGCTGAATAAATAAATTATTTGTATAGGATTACACTGAATTCAAATTAAGTAGCCTTACAATGTTGTATTAGTGTTACAGACTATTTTGTGCAGGATAAAACTTGACTACTATTTTAGAATTAAAAGAGTATGCATCTACAGGTGGGAAAACCAGTATTAATGTGTCCCTTCAGTAGTAACCAGTTAAGGAGTGTCAGTATCTGCCCAGGTACAAGCAAGCAGTAAAGTGTTGGTGAATTTACTTTATGTAAAATCAGTTATCTTTAAGCATCTTTTTTGTGTTTCAGATAATTGTAATGGCCTGTCGAGAATTTGAAATGGGAAGGGTACGTACAGTAAATACAAAAGTAAACAAGCATTGCCCACGCAGGCCAGTATGCCTGTGAAGCTTCATATGCCAAATCCATAACTGTAAAAATAATCTGCCAGATTGAATGAAAATACCTATCCTTATATTTGTATGTATATAAGATAGTGAATGCAACTGCTTTTCTCTGCTCCATTTATAGTGTTACATTACTAGTTAGGTGTCATCTCAGTAGAATGTATGTGTTTGTATCCAGAATTGTACCGATGGTCTGTTACTGGTCATGTTGCTATGGAAAAAAAATCTTGCTCTTTGTGGGATGTAGGCCAGTTATCAAAATCCTGAGTCCTTCAGAATTTCCTGTTAATTGATACAGCTGCAAAAACAATCTATCTTTTAAATTTCTCTGCTATATTCTTATGACCTGAGGAGCTAAAAAAAAGTGTGGTCTAGAATTGCGAACTCCAAACTTTCCCAAAACTAGATTAGCTCTCATTGTTTCCCTCTGAATGATATGTGTTTGCACATATATAGGCAGTCATGGTTTGTGTCCCAATTTACAGAGTGTCTTTTGGCTGTATTTATTGGTCATCTGGGTTTTTTGTTTTGTTTTTCTTTTGGTATTCAAAAGAAGAGACATTTTACTATGTTAAAAGAAGTCCAGCAAGGCACTAGTGGGCAGATGTTAAGGTAGAACACCGAATAAGAGAGAGAATAAGGCATTCGAGATCATAATTTTGTCCGCTCTGCTTGTGTTAATCATCATCTTTCAGTACTAGACATGAATTGAACTAGGACTCTTTGCTTTAACAGAAAAAATGTGAACGTTACTGGCCTCTGTATGGAGAAGCAGCTGTAACTTTTGGACCATTTCGTGTTTCTTGTGTAAGTATAAAGCTTTATAAATGTCCTGGTTCAGCTAGGATAGGGTTAAGTTTCCCCAGCAGAGAGGGGGAAGGGATCTCCAGCTGGGTTATTCATACCATGCTGACTTCAGGTCCAGCGTGGCAGCACTGGAAGCTTTCCTTCGTGGCTTTTGTCGCGGGAAGCACGCGCGGCGGGCTGGCTGTGTTCACTGCAGTATTTCTCTGTATATCTTTTGTCTTATTTACTGTTATTACTGTTTATTATTGTTGTTGTTCAGATTGTTTATTACACTGTTGTATTAAATTTCTTCTTATTTTAACCCGGGGTTTGTGCCCTACTTGTATCCCAGGGTGGGGGAGGGACAATGGCAAAGTGGTCTCTGGTCCTGGCAGGGCTTAAACTAACACAATAAATTAATTTTGGAGGATTTAATTATTTTGTAACTTAAAATAACTGTTCAGCAAACAGTTTGCATTACAAAACAAATGCTTTTTTAATTGTTCGATACCAAGTATTCCACAAAGACTCTCAAAGGAATGCAGTGGAAAACAATGTGTGTATCTAAACTGTGCGTTGTTTGAATCCTCCATACTTTTTATCTCTTTTTTAGTATGGAACCTGTGTGCCTTGGTCTTGTATCTTTTTGTGTATCATTTCTTTAGCTTTACGTGATATAGTTTTGAATAACTGTACCATACTCAAGAAATCAAATAATATTCATGCTCTTGTTTCCTTCTGTTATGAGTTGTGTATTCTGGATGTGCACAATAAATGAAAGTAACACTGGAATAGGTTATATTCTTTAAGTTACATAATTAGCAGTTACATAAAGTTAATTAGCATGAATAAAGAAAATAGAAACTAAATTCCTGATTTTTTTTAAACTTGTTTCTGTTGGTAATAGATACAGGTTTATTTGGAAATACTTGCTTTGTTTCTTTCTGTTGTTGCTTTTAAAATCAAAACAAAAAAAGAGTAGCAGATCACCATGAGATCTGAATCTTTTCCTGGAGAATTCCTGGGAGTTAACTGTCAAGTAATCTATGATTCCAGAAACACAGAGAAAAGCTGAATGTTTCAATTGTATGTTGTTGGTGTTATCAGGAGTTCTGATCTCTGAGCATAACTACTAGAGCCTCTTCCAGTTTTGATACTTGCACATAAAGGGGTAACACAAGGGTTTCCGACGGATTAATAGGCAGGAAGAGGGACTGTGGATAACTCCTACGTACAGCACGGCAGGGAGTGGAAAGTAATCATTCCTTGGCACCTGCCATCAGCATCAGACAGGAGTATATACTCCAATGTGTTTTTGAAATCATCTTTCCTAGATAGGGGAAGCTGAACAGTAAAAGAAAGGAAATACCATTTCACAAAAGGAGACCACAGCAGAAACTCCCTTCATTAATTGTGAGGTTTTCAGGGTATGGGTGAGGATACAATGTGTGGGAGCATAGCCACCAAAGTCAGTATGATCAGCATTCCTTAGGTGTGGGTTAGTATCCGGTTGCCTTTGTACACACCTGTTTATGTATCTTTATTCCTTCCTGCTTTAAACACACTTGTGGCCTGTTTGTCCAGCTTCTAGCTCCTGGAGTTGTGATCACATAGCCTTCATTTCCAGGTGACGCCAGGGGCCATCTGGCCTATCATATTGTGTTCAGTGGCAGCCTAATTACTTAAGGGAAGAGAATAGAAAATAAGTCTCCTTGTACTTGTTGGCTTCTACCGATGGAGTAGCAGGAATTCCTTAATTGGCTGTTGCCTCTGGATTATCAATACTTTCATAATGTAGTGGATGATGAATTTGGCTAATTATTTTGTTTGGATTTTGGTTTTTGTCACTTGTTCTTTCAGACATTCATATCATTGTGTTGTTGGAAGAAAACACTTCCTTGTGTCTTTTTTTAATCTTACCACCTGGTAGTTTAATCAGATTCTATTATGTTCTTCTAGTCAACACTAGGATGTGAACCTTGCATCAAACTATTGAGTATAACTGTCATCAATATAAATGATCTTACTGTGAACTCTTTACACTGGAGTTCATGACTGGCCTTAGTTGTTCACTTACTCTAAAACAGTGGAATTGATATATTCAAAACTGATCTCAAAACTGGTTTTTTTCTTTTCCTTAACTCAAAATTACTTGCGACTGAAGAGGAATTGTTGCTGTTTTCTAGCTGAAGTGCTTTAAGTTATTCAGAAAGAGCTGGCATGACAGTTTATCAAGCTATTCTTAATCTTACTTTGAAATAATTTAGCAAGAACAGGTTAATCTTGTCAGGAAAGCATATACTTAGAAGTTTTAGTGTATGAAGATTCTGAGTAGCCTTTTACTACCTTAAGTAAATGTAAAAGTTGGCTTGGGGGTTTTGGGTTTTTGTGTATGTTGATTTTTTTGTTTGTTTTTTCCCTGTAAGTAGTGGGTAATGGTCATATACCTGGCAGGTATTTGTGAAAAAAGATTGTGTGTACCTTGTAATTGACATCTCAGCTACAGTTGAGAATGTATCACCTTTGGGTACAATGGTGTGTATAGGCTCTATTGCTGCTAGCTATGTACTATCTCCTTTAAACCTGCGAGGTGTTGCAGTTGTTTTCCTGATGGAGAATGGTAAATTTCAGTAGTAGGTAGGAATGCATTAAAGTATATATACAGTCTCCTAAATTCACTGTGGGAAGCTGTTGTTAAGCTTTTAGAGGCATCTTCAAATTGTGATCTTACTGATATTTTAAGTACAGTTATATTGTGTGGTGTCTACAGTATAAACTTCCCTTAATGTTCCAAAGGCAGATTTGAAAATTCTGGGAGCCTAGATGCTATGCTTTTTGGCCACAACCAAGATAATGACAAAAATCCATTCAGATGCACCCTTAATTGAAAATAATAGAAGGGGAAAAAATGAAAGGAGATGTCACAGCTGTCACTTATAGGGAGATAAGTGGCTGAAGTTTATTACAGCAGAATCATTATAGAAGGATGGCTGTGGGAGGCAATCTATAAGTTAAATGTATGAAGAAATAAAGTGAAAAAGTGCCTTGAAATAATCTTACAAGGTTTATTGGTTTCAGGATCAGGCTAGATGCTGTTTTGAAAACTCACATTTTTATTTTAAGTAACATCTTTCACACATAACTTGTGTAGTTGCTGCTGTTTTAAAATGAGTGCAGTTTTGCCTGCCTTTTAGGGCAGTCGTGCATACAGACCTAGTAAACTGAAAAAAAGACACATAAGTTGAGAGTTTGGGTTTTCAGTTATATCGTGTTCACTGCATACTGATCTTTTTTTCCAATTCATTACTGTTTCCTCGTGTTTAGGAAGCTGAGCAAGCAAGAACAGATTACTTCATTAGAACATTATTACTTGAATTTCAGAATGTAAGTATATAATTACTTCTGGTTTTAACTTTAATGGTTGCTCAAAGGTCTCTAAAATGATAGGTGGAGGAAACTCATGAGAATATATCTTCACTTTTTTAGGTGACTGTATAAATCAAGTTGAGAAGTGATGTTAAAAGCTTAGTATATAAGAAAAGAGTAGTGAAACTCTACCTGTCTTTATGTATGTTCTTGGTTAGCCAAAGGTGTGTATGGTCTTCATTAGCATGTGTTAACAACTAGAAAACTTCTGGCATGGTTTGAGAATTTCACTGTTTACCCCAGCTGAAAATAGGATGACAAACTGAACCAAACTTGTCAAAAAAACATGATTCCTCTAGTTAAGTTCTTTTTGGGTAAAGTATGTGTACTGGTTAGAATTTGTCCTATATTTGGGGGTTTTACAGGGTTAAAAGATATTTCTGATGCCTGTTCATATATTTGTATTTCCAAATAAAAATAAAGCAAGAATGACAACTTAGTGATTCTTTTTTTTTTTTTACCTGAAGTTTTTCACTCTAGCTTGTAAGAAGTTACTCTTTTTGGAAATGAAATAGATATGAAAACCACGAAATGTTCTTGATTAAATTGAGTTGCATTGTCTTTTTGCTTGGTGAACTTCTTCATGGGGGAATTGTTTGTAATATAAAGGGTCAAGATAGAAATGTACTTCTAAAAGTGAGCTCAAACTTAGGAATTCTTGAAGATCTGATATGCTAGTGTTCAAGATGTAGTATTGATTTACCAGACAAGTATTCTGACAAACCAATTCATTTACACTATTTGATAAGTTGGCAGCTGTAAATTATTACTATGAGTTACTTTATGGAAGAAATTGATTTTATTCATCATAGTGAAAACTTATGACACAAACTACTGTAATACATGAGGCCTACTTCATAGACTGAGTATTTTATGTTAATTGTGAAAATTGTCATATTTTCAATTAAATAAAAGTGCTTTCATTCCCATATAAGTGTTAAGAATGAATGATTTAAGCCTGTCTTGCAAACTTACGCAAGTGTCAGATTTGAGGTGACTAGTTTTCTGAAAAGCAACTATCAGTAAATTAAGTGTGGAGCTGTTCTGCAAAACCATGAAGGCTGACAGTCTATTTTACAGAATACCTGTCACTTTATTTATCATTCTGTATTAAGAAATTATTTATTACAGGTTAGTCTCACTTATGGTTATGTTTTCTTTAGCAATGCTTTGTTCCTTTACAACAACTGATACCACAGCAGTTATGAAAACTGTTTACCCATGAAGGGAGTGATTATTTTTTTTTTTTTTTTTTTATTTATTTTTTTCTTGTCTGCAGTAGCTTGCCAGGTGTTTGCGGTGGAATGCATGAACTTAAATAATTTCTGTTAGTGTGTCCTGAATGTTCATAACAGCATGCTGTGAAACTTTTTAGATAGCAGAAATTAACTGCATGATAACTGTGGTGTTTACAACATTTTTTGAAATGTTGCACTTAGAACTGAAAAGATACGAAAAACCCAAAGCAGAACCTATGTTACTGTTAATATCTGAACATGATGAGAACTGGTTATTTCAGAAACTATAGCTAATTTATATTTTGCTTGCATATACTATACATGCAAATCATGTTTAGCTACTTGACTTCCATGAGATTCCGTTTCAGTTAATATTTATAGGATGCCTGTGTACTACATAAAAACGTAGTAGTAACAAAAAGCTACCGTTTGTGCTATGCTGTTAATCTTAGTAAAGAGCCCAAAGTTTATGTTCCTTTAGGGAACAGGGTAACTGAATGGATTAACAAGATAGGTTGATATTAAATTCATGCAGCTAATAAAATGATCTTTCTTCAGACTTATATAGCACATTTGTTTCAGTATTTCTGTGAGTGCACATTTTGGTGAGAAATTTGCAGACTTTTCATATTATTTTGAAGAATTCTAAGTGTGGTCCTGAACTGCGGAGGAAAATCAGTATTTGTGGTATAAAGTGTGGAGCTTTTAAGTTTACTTTTTGATAATAACGAAAACTTTTGTCACCTTCTGTAAAATTTTCAATGGAGTATCATACAAAATACTGTGTAAAAGAATTTAAAATTAATGTAAATATACAATTTTATTCTAACTTTTAGGAGGTAAACCAGTTTGATATTTAAGAATGTTTTACACTAAACCACCAGGTTATTTCTTAAAAAGTGGCAGTGAAAAAAGGACTGTGAAAGTTCCTTTTAATTTTTAATTTCCATATAAAAAGCATAAATTCAGAGCTTTTTTCCCTGAAAAAAAGATTTTTCACATTTTGCTAATGTGAAAAATCCCTGGCTGTGTCTTTTTAAGTGTAATTAAGTAAAAGTTACTGGTGGACCTTAATAAGCAGCTGTAACTTTTCTTCCTCCTTACTGATGACATAGGTTTTACATAATCGGTTGGATTTTTAAAATTTCATTTATTAGGTTGGATTTTCTCTTATTTTGTCTAGTTTTTAACAGCTACAATGCTTCCACAGGCCTGGCAAAAGTAAATTATTAAAAATGGTTGGGTCAATCGGAAGACGATACAAATTTCCATGCTCAAGAGGCCCACTATGTTGCTTCTCAAATAACTAAACAAAAGGTAGCATAGGTCTTGTAACTTGTAACCTGTAACACTGATTAAAAATTCATATGCCTCTCTAGTAGATTACTTTGAAGATATACTAGAAGCCAGAGATGTGACAACAGCATGGAAAGGTGCAGTCGAACTAGCTGTACTGCAGATGGTTTGGATAATGACAAGAAAGGATTTGGTCTTTGAGGGATTCAGGTAGCTGAGTAAAAAGGCTGTTCTAAAGCCTGCTTCTTACCTTGTTTTTAGTACTACTGTAACATGAGAACTAAAGTTTATCTACTGTTGTTGCAAGTGTAGTCTGTATTTAGATATGGCCTGAATTATTTCTCTCATTTTATTGATTTCCCTCTGCGCACACACACCCACTTTATTTTGTAATGTCACAAAACAACAACCACCTTCCCCCTTCACATTTTTTTTCCAATGCAAGTTACTGGAGTACTATTGGAAGAAGAACCTTTCATGGTGGTCCTTCCCTTTCTCCCTTTCAAAGCTTATGACTAAGGACAGAGAATCTTTTTAACACAGTGCAACATTGTGGGTTCTTTAATCCATATATTGTGGAGAGAGATTTCTGTGAACTGTCTCATAGTACTTTCTCCTATGCATTAGCAGCACTCAAAACACTACTTCAGAATTTCCTTTTTGTTTTTCTAAGTGGTACGAGCTGTAGGGTTTTTTAATACCATAAATGGCTTTGCTTGTCCATGTTCAATTATGCAAAAAGTGAAGGTTCATAGAACTAATTTTCATACAAACTCCTCAAACATGTATTAACACCTTCCTTCCTCCCTCCTTCCCTCCCTCCCTCCCTCCCTCCCTTTCCTTTAGGAGACTCGTAGTGTCTATCAGTTTCATTATGTTAACTGGCCTGACCATGATGTCCCTTCATCTTTTGACTCTATTCTGGACATGATCAGCTTGATGAGAGAATATCAGGAACATGAAGACGTACCAATCTGCATACACTGCAGGTATCAAATATATTTATTTTTTAAGTTTATAAACACTTCAATTCTTTTGAAGTCTAGACTTTTGGTATGAGATGTTCTAGTTTGATTCTAAACCAGAATTTGTTTACTTATTCCTTTTTGGGAAACTAAAATATTTCCTCATGTCAAAACTTGGCTCAAAATCATACAGTCTTCATTGCCTGAAAACTCATGCCACAGTGAAATTCTGCTTCTATTTCAGTTTAAGACAGAATATCAATCAGAAAAGAATTAGTCTTTGAAAATGAAACTGTTTTGTGGTTCTTAAGACACTTATACCATCATTAGGACAAAACAGACTTTGAAGATCATTCCAAATCAGATATGGGAGTGAAAGCTCCATTCTCAATAGGAGAGACTACATAGCATATGTATCACTATCTAAGAACTTTTCTGTCTGTCTTCTAACATGACAAAAAAGATCTCTAATGAGCACACTGTAGTTTTCTGTTGGTAAGTCTTTGGTTCTGAGCAGCAGTTTCATCTTCGACATGAAATTTGGCTAACAGAAGGACTGGTGAAACTAAACTGCCATGAAAATGTTTTGGTGAATTGACAGTTTCTCACAGTTTCTCTGGAAGGTTCTTGCCTATGGCATTTGATACTTTTTAAAGCAAAAAATGTCTTGTCAGAAAAACTGCATTCAGAATCATAAGCCAGGAAATGTTAAAATCTTCGGGGTCATTAACTCTTTAGAGCTTGGTTATTCTCCAAGTGTACAGAAATCTACTGTCTTTAGTGGCATTCTTTTTTAACTTGTCACTCTAGCTGATATCTACCACCATAAAAAAAAAACTTACATAGCACTGAAATCCACTTTACTTAGTCCCATTTCTCTTGAATTTCAATAGAGTTGTGAAGGTTGGTTCTTCACAACAGTATAATTATAATAAATATGCATGCTTAACTATCTGTAAAATAAAGGAATTCATACTATTAGGAAGAATAAATGTGGTACTTCACTGTTATTTTTTCTAACTCGCATCTAAGGTTTTTAGATAAAATGCAGAAAATATACTAAATCAGTAAAATGTGGGAAGTCTTTCAACATATTCTGTTCTGCCATTTAACATATCTATCATTAAACTTTGACGAAATCCCTAGTGTTCAAGCAGTGGTAACTAGGAATAATATGACAGAGAAGGCAACCAACATGTCAGCATTGAAGCATCTTTCATGACTACAGTTCCAATTGGTTACGAAAACCTTGCATTAAGAACTTCAGTGCTTCATTTTGCACTTTGCAGTGCTAATTCTTTTATTTTTAAGACACTATAGAGTCAGATGTAGTGAGTTTTATGGTAGTTGAGAGATTTTTTTTTATATTTTTCACTCTGGAAATATAAAGGTTATAGTGTGTTTTTAACAAAATAATTTCTAACACACCTAAATGTTTATGTTCATAGTGCAGGGTGTGGAAGAACGGGAGCCATCTGTGCCATAGATTATACATGGAATTTGCTTAAAGCTGGGGTAAGGAATCTTAAAAGAAGACATTTTATGGAATTTGAACATTTTGTAACAATGATTGAGCTCCCAAATATTCTAAAACAGTGTAAGATGTTCCAAAACTCTTTTGATAGGTTGGATGTTTAGTTTCATTGCATGCATGCTTTAGTGTGGACTTACTTTCCTTTGACAGCAAATTTTTATCTAAAAAAAAAAAAAATCATTCTGAAATTCTAAATATTTTTAAAATGTTTCAATCTGAAGTGATTTTTAAATTCAACTTTTTCAATGTCTCAGCTTAATCTTGCAGTTCCTAAAGGCTATTTCAAATATACAGGGATAACTTCTTTCAGGGTTATGAAGCATCATTAATGTTGCAGTGTCATATTAATGCTTTAATTGGATGTCTTATTTTCAGAATACTTGAAATGCTCTCATCTGGTCTAAATCAAATGTTTAAAACCAGTTCTGGAGAGGAATTGCTTTTTTAAAAAATATTTTGAATAGCTACAATGTGTAGAGAACAGATTGGCTTCACCTACAAAAGTTAAATGTACTTTTGGATGTCGAACAGCTTTTGTATTGCTGTTCTGACAGTTACATCAATGTAATTGACTTCTTTCTATATTTCAGAAAATACCTGAAGAATTCAATGTCTTTAATTTAATACAGGAAATGAGGACACAAAGGCATTCTGCAGTGCAGACAAAGGTATAGTTTGGTTTTAAATTAATCTTTATCATACAATAACATACCATCATTCTTTGTAAAGACCTCATGCACTAACTTTTATCTGGTAACCTACTACAGGAGCAGTATGAACTTGTCCATCGAGCCATAGCACAACTGTTTGAAAAGCAACTACAAAAATATGAAAGTTGTGCAGACTGGAAGATTGCAGATGGAGTGGTATGTGTCTTTTCCATATGAGTTTCAATCAGTTGTAGCTGTTAGACTCTGATCAAGATTTTCCTCTAAAATCTAGTTTTTAAAGTTAAGTATTCAGTGTTATTAGGCACATACAGAACTTGTTTGGAGTACAAGTGGTTTTTGCTGAGTAGGGACAGCTAGCATGTATTCAACTTGCACAGAGGACTTGGTTGTAAAAGTTGAGACAGATAATTAAAGGAATGCCTTTTGCATATACCAAATGCAATTGCAATGAGGGGAGCAGTAGAAAGAATTCTAGTATGGATGAAATGCAGGACACTTAACTCAATTTTTAAATTGTGAAATGTCCCCTTACCCTAGTGAGGTGGCAGTAGTTGACAGCTGATCGTTGCTTTGTCAGCACTTAGCCAGCTCTGATGTATTGGCAGCAAATGAAATTTTGTCTAAGCCTAGCCTTCTGCAAATTACCTGTTAAACAGTATGATAAAAAGTAAGTTAGAAATAAAACTCTAGCCTACTTCTACCTGTGTTTATATATAAATAAAAATATACACACGTGTGTACGCATATAAACAAAAAAAATACACACATGTGTATGTGCATATAGGTGAATTCTATCTCGGCTAGGTTAAACTTTTCAAAGGCAAAAACTTCACTGAAATTTTTTCTTCCTTCCCCCCCACTGTGGTGTTGGACCCAATTTTAAACCAGTAGATAAGCATTGATCTGACTCATCAGCTGAGACTTAGATATTGCATACTGTTTTGTACTGCCTTGGTCTTGGCCTAACACAGCCTTGATGTAGTTGAGCACGACTGGCAATGAATGATATTATTAAGTTCTCGTATTGAAGTACTGTTTGCATCGGAACAGATTGGGGGAAGGAAAGGTAACTTAAAAATGTCTGTTTCAGGAAGCTTCATACTCTACCCTTTTAACAAAAGGATAAAAAAAACCTTGGAAAAATAATATTCTTCATTAGTAGTCATGGTATTTGAGGATTTTTCTGTGGTTTTTGTTGTTCCACTTGAAATTTCATGTCCCTTAGGTTTTTTCCGCTTTTTATGTTTAGATATGTTTTCTTGGCTGCTACACCATGGAAAATGGCTTTTTGGATTGATATATTCTTTCTCTCTCCCACAGTCCAGAACTGTGTACTACCCTTTACCCTTGGACTGTGTTTTGTTTATTCAGTAATTTTATTTGTCCCTTCAGTACCTAGTTGGTGTAGGGTCTATAACTATCTAGAGGGAGTATAAGTAGTATCTTCAGGACCCCTTGAAATATCTGGAAGCATTTTAAAATCTACCTTTATTAAGAAGCATCCCTTTAATTGTAGGGGTTTAGCTCTCCTATACTGTGCTTTCTAGGAGTTGTAAAACATTTTTCATTCTTGGAGAAAAGGTATATAACCTTCTGTTAACTCTTAAGAATTTATCAGTTTATGCAATAGTTCTGAGGTCTTTAGTCATGGCAAAAAAACCTGATGGACTAAACACAACATGGAATAGGGTAGACCATTTTAGTTTGTTACAGATTTGATATTCAGCCTAGCTGGTCAGTGACCAAAATTTCATTTTATTTCTGAGGAATGAACATGATAGGGTTTGGAATGTGTGGATTTATTAGTTTTGTACAGAATTGATTCCTGATTACTTGAGTTTTGGTCATAAAATAGTAGGCAGATCAGTCTACTGTATCTTCTGGTTAATTGACTTTGATCTGACTTCCTTGTCTGCAGTCCTAGGTAGAATCAAAAATGTCTCTTATTATTTACATGTATTCCAGAACATCTGAATAAGGAGATGACACAGTATGTCTGTAACAAAGGCAAGTGCTGTCTGAAGCACGTCTTGGGGGAGTTGAGGGACTGAGTAGCTATGCATAATCTATTTGCTCTTGTTTTATTAATGTGCATGGGGGTGAGACGGGGAGAAATCCCAGCTCTGAATATGCGGTGATGGAGAGTGAGTTTTGAGTTTTGCTTGGATATGATCTTGGTTTTAAGCAGTAAGTTGTAAAGGAAATTGGATTTTAGCAATTCTGTGGAAGCTAATAAGAGCAGAGAGCGTAATATCATTGTGTGGATACCTTGCAACTTGAACACTGTCTGCGGGTCTGGTCTGCTTATCTCAAAAGAGTACTACAGGATCCAAGCATTAAAAATTTGGACAAGGATCAAAGGTGTCGGAAGGTTCTGTCTAAAGAACAACCAGATTAAGTAACTAAATAACAGTGGAAAAACTGATTTCTATTAACCTTTTATAAAGGGTATCAATGACACCTGGCAGACTTCATATAAAAGGAGATAGTTCTTCATGCAACGTGAAACTGCAGTGCTCCTTGCAGCTGAAAGCCTGTAGCTTTGAGGTGAATATCTCATCATCTTGGAATCTTCATCCATGAATTTGACCAATGTCTGACCTATGAAATTCCAGAGTTGCAAACAGTTGGAGAACATCCTAGTCAAGGATCCCTGCATGTCTGCTCTGTCCTTATTCTTCCCTGTAAGTTTCCTTTTGGTGACTTCTGGGAACAAGGCAAAATGTATCTTTCAGTCTGACTAGGTACAGCCTTTTTTATGTTAGGAAGTGATGATTCTTCATATTGTAGCTTGAACATTTCTGCAGGAGGGTTGAGGAAAAAGTCTCATAGATAAAGAGTTCCTGTATCGAAAAACTTGGTACTTAACCAACAAATGGCAAATCTGTTTTTAGGAAGTATGCCTTCAGGGGATTAAGTGGTAGAGGCTTAGCTTCTATTTTGGATTATAAGGTAGTCTTCTACATCACATATCTAGTTAAATATCGCTTTTAGCTTTAACCTGATTCTCAAAACTTTGAGGCTTACTTGAGACAGTGTTTTAGCTATTCTGAGGGTGTTATGGAGCATCTGTTGTATATAACATGTTTTCTCCAGAAATGTTCTAGTCAGTTTTTTTAAATAAAATATATCCTAGAATGTTTGTGTAGTTTTTAAAAGGAAACAAACTCTGATGTAGAAAGTTTTCAAATAACTTATAATAAATATAAAATATTAAGGTTCCTTCCAAGATCTTATGCCTGCAGATGCTACAGCAACTGTGGAAACGTGTACATGTGAAGAGTTTTGTTTTATTCCACTAATTTAATTCCATAATTAAGTGAAAACCATTCAAAAAAAAAAGAATGTGACTATCTTGGATATATCACTGTTAGCTACATAGGAGATACTGCTGAACTGAAGAGGAAATATTCTTTCATCTTTCACATACTATTATTTCGATAGTACTCTGAAGAGCTGGAGTACTCTGTAGGGTTGGTTTCATGGTTTTGTCAATGCATTGCTTTTACCCATTTCAAGCAGTGTTTGAAATTGAGTTACCTAAGTTTTGTAAGCAGTGTTTGCCAGTAACATCGCAGTAAAAAGTTAATCTGATTGGCAATGAGTAGCGGTATTCATAGGGAAGTGGCTTAGACACAATCCTGAACGTGTGTTCCTGTAAACTTGCCAGCTTTGCCCTGCTGGAAACAATACCGTAAAAAGTCAACAAAAAACTCACATGCAGTGTTTGAAAATAGACTTATATTAGGGTTAGAATTTCTATTAGAACTTGATAGAAGGATTCCAAATCATGTAGAAAATGCACATATGATATAGTATAATGTAGTAATTGTGTACTCTTACTATACAGATATGCATGTTGCAAATGCACAGAACTATAAATGTGCTTAAAATAATACTAAGTACATAAACAAAATTATATGAAGAACAGCTTCCTTCATATTCTTTCAGATACTTTCCACAGTCAAATCTTAGGGCAAAGATGAAATTTCTACTCAGAAGCAATTTTTTTCTGATAGGAAAAGACTTGGATGTTAAAGTTGATAACTAGAACTTTTTTTTCTATCTCCCCCCAGTAGAACTCTTAAATTGTCAAATAATTAAATTGAACTGAATCTGGGTCTTGGCCTCCTTTTCACTGAAACTGTTGATCATACTGTCATGTATTTGAAGTCATTAACAGTGTGCTTCTCAGAAACATTGGTTTTGTTAGTATTGCTGTGAAAATACACTTTGTTTTCTGTTTGGAAGCTTTGAAATGTGCACTGATTAGTCTTGTTCATCTGGTATCAGTTAGATTTGTATCAGTACAATATTTTGTGAATTACTTGAGAGGCATCTCCATAATCTGAAGTGAACCATGGTTGTCTTCAGAAAGTCTGAATCAGATAGGATTCTGTCAAGTTGGATGTTCCATAGATAGAAAAAGGAAAACTTTTGATTAAAAGACAAACAACAAAATTTTACTATCTCTTTAAAAATATTTTTTTGAATTTTGTCTCTTGACATTAACAAGTGTGTTACAGTACTGCAAGTCCTTGTTTTACCCCTATCTGCTAATAGAAGCTTGTACTAATAAACACTTTGTCCAAAATATGGCATTGGTACTACTCAAGTATCTCTTGCATTTCTTCCTGTAAAAGTGACAGAATTTTGTTGCTGTGGTTGATTGCACTTCTAGAAGCTGTGGAGGAATTGGCTGCTATAAGAATGTTGATATTCAAAACATTAGTGGTTTGGAAACTAAGTGAAAAGACTTTGCTGTTCAAATTGTTTTTGCTGTTTTGCAGCTTGGAAAGAGATTTTTTGACCATTATAGCATTCTAAACAAATAATATATGTCTTCAGAGACATTGATGTTGTTTCCTATGCTTGGAAAGTTTTATTTAATCTGAATCATTTGAGTGTATCATTTCAGTCTGAAGTACTTCTCTTTCTATCTACTGATGCTCTGTGGTTCCCATGCTGCTTTATGATAAGGCCAAAAGGAATGCCTCGATTCCTTTTAAGGGAAATCGTGAGATTACTTCTGGAAGAGTCTTTGCAGTAAACTTGCTAGTACTTCACCAGTACAGAAAGCTTCTGAATTACATTAAATATTTCCACTGTGAGTTCCAAAAGCAAATTATGCATTGCGATTCCTGGGCAAAATGTTTTGAATTGTAGGCAATGCTTGTGAAATAGCCGTCTAAAACCCTGATCCTCTCTATTTGCTCAAAGTCAGTGACAGCTCTGTTAGGTGATTCAGCCATTGCAGGAAGTAAGTGGGAAAAGACCCACCCTTGGGAGATGATAGCACAGTTTAGGTCACCTTAGCAAGTTGAATTCAGACACTGCATTTGCCGTGAGAATTCCTTGTTCCTCTGCATTACTACAGGAACATGAGTTCCTCTGTTGTTGTAGACTAAATTAATCTACACTACTAAATATTTGACCTTATGGTCTTTTTCTTAACGTAGTTTTTCCTGGATAGATATACACACATTTAATGTATATAAATACGTATATGTAATTTAACAAAATACCTAGAAATTCCTAACTATGAGCATTTTCACTTGATCTGAGTAACTGCTCCCTCAAATCAATGAGGATATTGGAACTCAAACTGTTCAGCAGTTGATGCATGTAGAAGCAAAGGTTGGGGAAAGCTCCAATTCTTTTGTTTATCCACATGTTGTTAATGCTTCTTTTTTCTTACACTAAGAAGCCTGCCACAAGAGGATAGGTATCTTCTGTAAGAAAGCAGGGTGCCGCACTGAACACTTAATTAATTGACTGAATTGCACATTTGTTAATCCATTTTCCAAAAAAAAATCATTCTGTACGATGACCCTTGTGAACTACGTATGTTGTCCTGTTTTTTTCTGAGCTGATACTTTAAAAAATTGTATTCTGCCTGAGAATGCAACATCTGTCTCAAAGTAAGAGAGTGTTGACTGATGCCAATAAGCTGCAATTAGGAAGGCCATAAGGCTTTTTTTTAATACTGCCATCTGCTCTTCTCAACAGATGTGGTCATCCCAGTGAGATATCCTATATTCAGTTTTATAGTTGAACTTCTTCTGTTCTGCTCTGTGGTAGTTGTTCTGCATGTTTGCCGATTCACTTATTTGATGTATGACAGAAGGGGAAATCTGTGGGTTGGTATCGCTCAGGGATGCTCAAAATACCAGTTGTTCACTATCTCTTGTGATGCAGAACTGAGAACAAATAACAGACTTGCTCTGTGTGTTCAACAAGCAGTATTTCTTCAGTTAAAAACAAGAAGAGATCCAGTAGTGACTGTGCACAATTACTTAAAAATGCTGCAGCAGCATAAAATTCATGTGAGCACTGTTTTCTTTCCTGCGTGGGTCACTGCATTTGGTTACTGCCTTTAAACTTTTATCCTCTTCAACCTTTGAAATAAAAATCCTTCACTTACTGGGAATGAGTTGTCTGAAAGTAAATTTAGCCTTCACAGAAACATCAGTCTGTCGAACTAATTAAGCAAAGTAGTGAAGTACCTCTTTTTTGGTGATGGTAATTCCTGTAACATTCTTGCTCCTGATTTAATGTAACTAGAACAGAAGGAACTGATCCTGATTTTAACCTAATGCAGAAGTGAAAGCTTTTGAACACATATCTGCTTGAAGCCTTCCCACTGTATGAAGTTGAGGTAACTGCTGACTCCTCTTCTGGCACTGAGTTTAGAAGTACCATTTTGTGTGCATAGGATTTTTGTTGTTTGTTGGTTTAGGATTTTTTAAATTAGTTCAGGAATTTTTTTTTATAAACTCTTTGTGGTTGTATATGAAATTCAGACATTTGAGTTGATACACATTTTTGCTAGGTATATCCATACTTACAGCAAATACATGGTAGTGCCTCTTCAACTACTTGTGCCTGTCAACTAGAAACAGTTTCTATGTATGGCGTTTAAAAAAAAACTTTGACATATGTTAGCTTCTTTAATAGGCTGTTTCTTCTGCTTGTGAGAAAAGCATGTCTCAGGAAACATTCTGTTCACAAACACTTCACCAACATAGAAGGACAGGGATGCAGTTGCTGGTTTGTTTTCTGGACAAGTTAGTCTACATCAGAGCCAGCAGGCACACCCTTTCCTTGCCAGTACCTTTTAGAAAATTGAATACATAAATAAGAAATTTTTCTCAAAACTTCTGTGGTGGTGGAACTCATCTGGAATACTTTTCTGATCTGTTGTAGGATGGAGAGGTTGGTAGTAAGGGGGAGGAACTTCTCCTATGGAGTCTCACTCTTTTTCTAATATATCTCTCTGCCTTATGAAACTTGGATGTGCTGTGGTGCTGAAACAAGGTGAACAGCCTGCTCTGTTCTCAGGATGCTGTTGCATTAGTTTCTAACTCTAGTTGCTAGTACTTAATATTAAGGGAGGCCTCTTTAGTACAATACCAATGCGTTTAGTGCTATCCGTAGTAATGACTACATATGGGAGAGATTCAGAGTTTGTTTTGCGCAACTCGGGGAAGTGGGAAGGAGCATGACACAACCATGGAGCAGGCAACTGAATTGCAGCTGTTGGATACTGTGAGCCTCAGTGTCTTTGGTACCAACCTTCAGAATGGTACTCTGCCTGAATGAGGGCAATAAAATTCATTAACCTGTATGTTAAGGGAAAAATGGTCTGTACGGTCTCTGATTACCTGAAGTCTAAAAGCTGGAAATGGCTTTTCTGCATATTTGAGAGGAGGCTGGTAGAGGACTTATATGTCCATGTCCCATGGTAATGTTTCATTCCATAAACAACCAGAAAAAAAAATACAAGGTTTGGGTTTTGTTTTGGTTTTTTTTTAAAAATTAGCATATCTGCAATAGTTTGCAGCTAGATTTTAGAAGTTCTTTGAGCCATTAATGTTTTTCATTAAGTCGTGGGAAACTGACAAAGGACTTAAAAGGGTACCTTTCTTCCTAGAAAAGATAAGGAGGTTCTGCATTCAGTTTATGGATGAAGTAGGGCATTCATACTTTTTTTCCAATACCTTATTAGCCATTATTGTCACTACTTTTTTGGACGCTATGTCTTGATGACAGCAATCATCTTTTTGCATAAGATGATTGATACAATTAATCTCTGAAGGTCTGACTTGCAACCAGTGTTGTTCATTAAGAAGATAGAATGATACAAAACTCAGTACGTTAAATGTATTAAAGCCTAGTTCATAGCACACTTCCTCTGATAATAATCCTAGTTCAGTAAGGTACATGATCAGTTGACCTGATAAGGTTATTAGTTTTTTATGGATTACCCCAGGAAAACCAAAAGTCGTTATTAATAAAAGTAACAGAGCCTTAAAGAAACAATGTGTTCTAACATAAATGCCAAAAAAAATCTGAGCTACTTGGCAGGTTGAGCAAGAGTGTTCTTTAATGTTGCAAAATGTAAAGGCTCCCATCTAGAAACAGGGACAGAATTTGGTTTGGAGTAGAAGCTTAGCATGTGGTCTACATGTCTAAGTTCCAGATGAAGTCAGTAGGGCCAGCTGATCTTACATTCATTCTGCAGCTTATTGGCCAGTCACTTACTGGTGAATGAGAAGCTGGACAGGAGCTGGCGATGTGCACTTGTAGCCCAGAAAGCCAACCATATCCTGGGCTGCATCAAGAGAAGTGTGGCCAGCAGGTTGAGGGACGTGATTCTCCCCGTCTAATCTGCTCCAGTGAGGCTCCACCTGGAGTGCTGTGTCCAGCTCTGGGATCCTCAGCACAGAGAAGACATGCATATGTTGGAATAAGTCCAGAGGATGGTTGCAGAGATGATCAAAGGGATGGAGACCTCTCCTATGAGAACAGGCTGAGAGAGTTGGGGTTGTTCAGCCTGGAGAAGAGAAGGCTCTGGGGAGACCTTAGAGCGGCCTTCCAGTACTTAACGGGGACCTACAAGAAAGATGAGGAGTGTGAGGGAGTGTAGTCATAGGACAAGGGGTAATGGTTTTAAACTAAGAGAAGGTAGATTCAAACTAGATATAAGGAAGAAATTCTTTACTGTGAGGGTGATGAGGTGCAGGAACATGTTGTCCAGAGAAGCTGTGGCTGCCCCGTCCCTGGAACTGTTCGAGGCCAGGTTGGACGGGGCTTTGGGCAACCTGGGCTAGTTGATCTCCCTGCTCATTACAGAAGAGTTGGACTAGATGACCTTTAAAGGTCCCTTCCAATCCAAACTATTATATGATTCTATGAAAACTATCAAACCTTGATTGACTGCAGTGGGAGCTTCAGTTGTGGTTGTCTAAACATATGTGGCTTATATCTGCTAATTGAATCTCATTCCAAAATAACTTGATAGTTAGAGCCAGTGGTCGGCAGGACAATGAACTCCCTGTGTGATTTGTTTGAAAGGGCTAACACAAGCCATTGATACAAGAACAATAGGGTATTTCTGCTGGACTAATTCAGTAATATTGTATTGGACAGCTAGTTAATGGGAGAGTTTAGTCAAGAACAATAAGAAAGACTAAAATACTTTTTTCTTCACAGGAAAAGCTTCACTTAGTACACTGAGGAATAAAATTTGATCATAGACACTTCACACTAGCAGATAGTGATACGATAACTGTTTTAAGACTAGTCATGGAAATTAAAAACATGTAACTAATAAATCTAAGTGAGGGTAGTTAGCTGTTGAGAAAACAGTTACGGTTTATCTTCCAAAATTGAAATTGCTTACCAAATTGAAACACAATTATCACATTTGAAGCAGAAATTAACAGTGAACTCCTTTTTGCTTTATAAGACCAGAGAAGGTCAGTCTCTGTCACCCAGTCTGAACAGGTAGGCTGGCAGATAGGAGACCCTGCTGCAGGAACCTGGTATTTTGCTTTGAAATACATTACAGGGATTTGGGATGATTGTGGTTCTTCTTTTAAATTGCTTTTCAAAAGAATACTCCTGCAAGAAAAGCCTTTAGGTAAAATAGAAATTAAACTCAAGATAACATTAAGGTCCTCCTTGGTTTTGTTGGATCTTTGGCTGTGCATGCGTATGGAAATTGTATATCAGCTTTAGACTCTTGCGTGTTCTATTTTTATTTTTATACCCATACATTTATACATATTTGTACTGAGTCTGGATGGGTCAGAGTTAATATTCTTCACAGCTATTCTTGGGGTGCTGTGTTTTAGATCTGTGACCAAAACAATGCTGATGACACACTAATGTTCCAGCTATTGCTGAACTATGTTTGCAGTGTCAATGCTGTCTCTGTTTCTTAGCCTGCCCTCTCATTGAATGGACTGGGGTGGGAGGGGTGTGTGCAAGTGGTTGGGAGGGGACATTACCAGACATATGACCTGAACTAACTAAAGAGATATTCTGTAACACCATTGCTGTGGTTTGAGCCCAGAGGGCAACTGCACACCACACAGCCACTCACTTGCTCCTTCCCTCTCAGGAATGGGAAGGAGAAAATAAAGCAAAAGGCTTAGGAATTGACATGAGAACAGGGAGGGATGACCCGCTCATTATGGACATGGGCAAAAGACAAGACTTATTAGGGAAAGAAAAAGAACATCAATTTACTTCAAATACTAACAACAACACTTAACAGACAGAGTAGGACAGTGGGAAGTATTGCAACATCTTAAAATCTCCTTCCCCCACCTCTTCCCTTTTTCCTGGGCTCAGTTTTGCTCCAGATTTCTCTATCTCCTTCCCTCAGTGTCACAGGGGACGGGCTGGGGGATGCAGTTAGTCCCACTGCTCCTGCCTTGTCAGGGGTAGGACTCCTCCCATTCTTCCCCTGCTCCACCTTGGGGTCCCTCTCACAGAAGATAGTCCTTTACGAATTTTCTCTGATGTGAGTCCTTCCCACAGGCTGCAGCCTTTACCAAGCTACTCTGGTTGGGCCCCTTCTGCACGTTGTAGCCCTCCCAGCACCAAAGGGCAACAGTAGGAATTGCCACGGAGTCTTCGGGTGCAGCCACCTGCTCGGGCATGGGGTCCTTCACAGGCTGCAGGTGGGCATCTGGTCCTCCATGGGCTGCAGGGGGGCAGCCTGCCCTCTCACCAGGGGCTGTAGGGGAGTCTGCTCCGACGCATCTCTCCCCTCCTTCTCCTTCCTTCCACTGAGCAATGTGTTTGAAGAGGTGTGTCCTTCACAACTCCTCACAATTCCAACTACTCCTCCCAGGTTCCCCTTCTTAAATATGCTGTCGCAGAGGCGCACCCACCATCGCTAATCGGCTCGGCCTTGGCCAGAGAGGCAGGTCCCACTTGGAGCTGGGGGAAGCTCTGAAAAGTTTCTCACAGGTGCCACTGCTGTATCCCCGTACCCCGCTACCAAAAACCCCGCCACACACAAGCCCAACACAACCATATAACATCATGCTCAGCAATAAAGAGGGAAGAGAGGGGTGTCTAGTGAGGTGAGAGGGGTGTTTAGCTATCTTTTGCTCAGGAACTGGCTGGGTATAGGTCTACCTGTGGGAGATGGTGAGTGATGGGTTTTGCATCACTAGTTTTGTTTTTCTTTCTCGTCCCACTTCTCTGCTTACTAAATTTTATCTTGACCCTCAAATTTTCTTGCATTTCCTCTTCCCTCTTCAGGAGAAAGGGGGAGAAATGAGTGGCTTTGTGGTGCTTAGCTGTCTATAGGGTTAACCCACAACAATATTTTATAAGTATTGTACATATAAATGTGTATGGATACATAAATTTATAAATATATACATATATAAAATATATCTCTTATGGTCCTCATAAAATGAAATAAAAATCTTCATGCTATGCTAAGTTAAACTTCACTGTACACGAATGGGAGGTGATTTGAAAGTGTTGTAGTACAATGTGTTAAATCTTATCTGACTGTCACCTTACAGTAGATGAAATTCTTATTTTCTTACTGAACTGTAGATTAGTTTTATCTTCAGTGGAGTGATTGTACAAGTCAAAATAATTAGTTTGACTGGAAAATAAATGTTTTCAATATGAATAATTTGCAGGGCATAATGGAGCTTGCTCACTACTAACATCAAAGATTAACTTTGGAGACTTTTTTCTGCTGTATTGTACAGTTACATGCAAACCAAAATGTTTAGTCAGAAAAACTTCCATTTGGATACACAAGATATAATACCATGAATTCAGAGTAGAATTTTTAAAGTGATCTCTCTATGATAGCCAAAAATATGTAATATTATACATTATTTTCAAGTATCATTATGGATCTTTGGACCTTACAGTTCAAATACTGTCTGTATCAGCTTTACAGCAATGAATAAAACCTTTTTTTCTTTCAATCAGGATGAAAACAATACGGAAAATGCTGTCAGTTCTTCAGATGCTGAGAAACAGGATTCTCCTCCACCAAAGCCTCCACGGACCCGCAGGTAGTTAACTATGTTAATACACTATTTTAAACTGACATGTTTCATAAATAAAAAAGTAGAATAAAACCACTGATACTATAAAGACTGTTAAGATGCAGGTTTTTTCTGTTTATAAATACACATATTACAATCAAAGTCTTATAACTGACTCTGTAAATACAGTCTCTGGGAAATCTGATCTTGCAATGACTGCGTGTGAGTAGACAAGCATACCCCCTTAGTAGTCATATACATTAGATCTGCTTGTGCTCTAGTTCTGCTAGGTGATAGTAGCAAAACATTCTTCAAGATAGGCTCAAGTAATGACTGAACCTTCATTTTTAGAGGCAAAACCATAATGAACCATACTCATTTATTCCAGAAAATGTTACCTTACGGACAAGTATATGCCAACAAAATGTTTTTCTTACTGAGAAAAAAAAATGGTCTCACAAATCCTTTCATTTAACAGAGGAAAAAGAAAATACTTTCTAGCTCTTAAAATGCATAGACTTGACTTTAAAGAAGCCAAAAGTAAATCTGAACTAACAGATTCATCTGCTTAAAATGTGTACCCAACCCGAACATTGGACAGCTAAAGAAGCAGCTCTCCTGAAGTAAGTGCTTAAGTTCCCTAGCTAGTTTCTGGAAGGCTTATAGGGACCTTTGGCAGGTGATCTTGCCTGTGCTACATGACCTGTAGTTAAACAGTTATTTAAGGTAAGCACTTGGGTTTCCTAAAATTGAAGGATGACATGAGAAACTGCCAGCTGGTTAATATTATTCCATTATATTTAGTCATATATGGGAAGTAGTCTTACTGCTTTAAAATATAATCAAATTGGATTAGCACAAGGTCGGGTCGGTAGTGGGAATTCCTGTTCTGTTGATACTTCAATGGTTAAAGGTAGAAGATGAGAATTAACCACTTCTTTCCAGTACTGCATTTAGCAGGGCACAAATGATGTGGTAAAGTGAGCCCATTTTTGAGGGGCTAGCAAGAGAGCAGTGATTACATAATAAAATTAATTTTAAATCCTAAAATATTCTAGGTTTGGGAAAGGAAGAACTTTAAATATATACGTATGTTTATAGAAAACTTCACTGGACATAGAAAGCCATTTGAAAATTGGTGACTCAGGGTGGGTAGCAACATGTGTGTATATTCAGCATTGCAGCAACATCATCTTGTCACATGAATAAACATAGTTTAAAGCTGGGTATGAAAATGTTCTGTTTGGCTATCAACCAGTAATTTGGACCAGATCTGGAATATTGCAATGTGATTCTAACACCCATTCTAGTGAGGATATAAGAGAACTGCCATAAATGGACCTACTTTACTTACTAAGTGGCCCCAGGGATGGTATTTGCAATAAGACAACTTTGGAAATAATGTATGGTAACAACCATTAATGATACAGTAGGATGAGAATATGAATAGCTGTTATAGTTAACTTGGCATTAATTACGTCATGCAGAGGTTAGAGGGGAATACAGCAGTGAAAGAGAGATGGAAATGAGTTGTGGCTTTTCACAAACAAATGGCACAGTTTGTGCTATGCATGTAATATTTTAACTTTTAGATTGATGGTAATGTGATAGTATTCAGTTAAGTAAATTAAGATGATGATAGAGGAGTCTGTTAACGTGGGTTCATGATGAATTCTAACCTCTTCTTGAAACTTAATCACTGAATTTAGATATGATTTCTGTCTAGCAGGTAATTTCCTTATTAATATTCCTGGAAATAATCTTAGGTGTACCTAGGTTTTTATCATTTTTATGTATTCATGTAATAATCATGTATGCATAATTCATGTTTTAGCACACATCTGCTTTATGTGCATTGCATTGTCCTTTACTTCCTGCATTCAGTTAAAGGTCTTTTAATCTCTTATAAAACCTGATCTTTTTTGGGCCTGCTTCCATAAATTCATACTTGCCCATCTGCCAGCACTTGCAGGAAGGTTGGTTCCTTAGAGGTGAATAAATGGAAGCTTTTAACAAAGATGTTGTCTTTTTCAAATGGAGATTATTTTTCAAACAATTAATTGCACCCTTTATGGAAGACACTTCTAAGGAAAGACTTTATTTGCTATTAGTCACATCTGCTCAGAATACTCACTGATGAGCATGTTTTTTTCTTGATGTGGGAGGTAATTTTACAAATCTGTAGCCTGATTCAGTCAGCATTTAGAGCCAGGTTTTGCATATTGTAGATGTTCTGGCATAGGTTAACATCCTTTTCCTGGGGAGGATGGGAGAGCAGAATCTGTGAAAGATTCTAATTTAATACCAGTATGGAGAAGGAAACTGTTAAACATGATACATCTCCTTATTGCATCTGTAGCTTTTTTTCCCCCAAACTCTTACCACTTGTTTCATGTCCCTTCTAATTTCTCTCTACATTACTGTGACTAAAAATATCTTAGTACAACTATTTTAAGTATTTGCTTACATCTTTTCTGTAGTGAATGTTTTCAAGTGGTGTCTAAGGGTCATTGTGTTTACAGATAAACTCTCATTCAATAGGTACTCTGAAATAAGGTAGGATAGTTTAACCCATGTTTTTAGTTTGATTTATATTTTTTTTCTGGGAACTTGCTTAAAATACTTTATTCAGTAACATTTCTAGGTTGCCAGCCAAATGTGTACTTAAGTTGTACATGCACTGTTTCTGAAGAAGTTATAAGCAAGTTGCTAAAGCTAGTATTTTTTAAAAGGAATAAGGCTTTTAAATTCTCTGTGTTGTCGCAGTTGGCTCTAGAATGCGTAGCAATGTGCATTTTTTTAAGAGGAGATTTAAAAGTTGATTTTTTCCTAAAGAAAAAAGGGCTACAGTAACTAATACTGAACGGTACTGTGCGCCAGCTTGGTTTCAGGTAAACCTGCCTGAGATGATCCTGACTGAGGAGGAGGAAGATTGATTTACAGCTCTTGACCTCAGGGTGCTTGTCATCCACATTGCTGTCAGACCAAGTTGTGTCTGCTTAGATAGTAATGGTTACGATTCCTGCTAGGTGCTTTCTGACAGCCCTGAGGCTGTTTGTTGGATGAGATGGTGACATCTCCTCTACAGCACTTTTCAGTGGCTAAACACTCAGTATATTGTAGAATTTTTTTGTAATGGTGGCTTTCTCACCTATCTCTTCTCTTGTTTGTGACAGAATTGTAGGACAGGTCATTTCTGTATTAGCTTTACATTTGTAGGTCTCTTCCTTTTAAAGTGTCCCTAGTATCAAGTTAACTCTCATGTCTGTATTAGTTAAGGAAGAGATGCCACTAAAGATTCCTGCCATATAAGATAGGAAGCTTACTCAGATATAGATCCTTTTAATACTTGCATTGGCCTGGGGCTATCTTGGGGAAGCAGTGATAGAAAGTATAACTTCTAACTGATATTAAATCAATATGAAATTGGAATTTTTGTTTACTTTTATTAACTCACCCTGAAGCATCTAGCTGTACTTGTTTTGCAGAGGTTCTGGAATTGTATTGCCTTCCAACCTTTTATCACCTTGTAATGCTTTAATGTAATTTGTATTTGCTGTACAATATCTCAATGTAGTCTTTTAGCTTAATGTCTATCTGCATTTGATGTCAACATAAAAAATTCAAATAGTATTGCTACTTGATTATTACAGGGGTAAACAAGAACAACTCATGAATGCATACATCAGCACTTTAGAAATGGCTTGGCTTTGCAGTTTATGATCTCTTCTTGTGAAAGTCACCTTGAACTTACGTCTATGTTATCTTCTTCTGGAGGACTTGGGGGGGTGGAAAGCATTCTTTGTTAGACATGTTTCACTGCTTTCAGGCTAAGATAGGAAGAGGGTATAAGTAAGTTTTGGCTTTGGTTCTTTGCAGTCTTATATCTAACGATAAAGTTTTAAATTCATGATTTAGGACTGTACATGACTTAACTGTACAATTGGAGCTTTTACTTCAGATCTAGAAGCAATGATTGGTACTTCAGAATTCAGATCAAGCATCTTAATACCTTGAAGGAATAGCCTTTGAAATATTTGTGTGTTTAGTAGTTCATTCTGAAGTATTTGGAAAAATGGGTTGTTCATTTTAATCAGAAAATTCTTCATTTCCAAGTTCAAATGCAATTTGAAAGAAATGGAGAAACTGAGACAAACTCCCCAAAAGAAAAGATGAAGTAACAACTTTTTGTATATGTTGTGTAATTAAGAGCTACATGCTACTGTCTGAGGAGCAAAGGTAGAATATTGTAGCAGTTTAACTTTTCTTCAAATTATGCTTGGACTTCAATCTCATGATGTTTAAATACATTTCAAGGGTTACATGTAACTGTTTCATTTGGAGCCCTGCAGAACACTCTCTCTGCATCTGCAAAGCTAAGATAAAAGCCGTTGATTGGTGTTCCTTCTTAGTTAGCAGTCTCTGATTTGTGTGTCAAGATTAAAAAACCAGAAAGCCTCATGTAACTAAATTTGACAAGAAAAAAGTCATCGGCTTGTTATTTTCATTAATTCCTTAAACGTCTATATAAATGATTTGTAGTATAGTTTATGACAGCATCACTAACTGCAGCTTTGCTTTTTTTCCATGTGGATGACAGTGATTTAATGCTTAAGTAGAATAATGTGGTTGTCTAGCTTCAGCCTGCTTACATTGAGTTTAATTTTCCTATTTTAATTATGAGGGAGGATGTAGAGCTTGGTATCTATTTTTAGTTCATCATAGCAGCTGCATTCCATGACCTTGGCATCACTCTCTTTTATTTGAAAATAAAACTCTTCAGTATGTTGTGTAGAATAACCATGGATTTTTTTTTTTTTTTTTTTTGAACACTGGCCAGGTTTCATTTAAATCTGAACCGGTGGTGCCCTGTTTTAGTAATAGAGCTCTTTGCCATTAAGGCTAGAATGGCTTACATTTCAAAACATTCTAAAAATTTAGAATATATTGCAGGGAAAAAAATTTTTTTTTTTTTTTTCCCATGTGTACATTTTTGGTAGAAAGTTGTGGGAGCGCACTTTTTTGACAAATTATTGTACTTTTGACAAATTTTAATTCATTCTTATTACGACAAATAATTTAAAAAAAATTATTACTTAATGCATGGTTTACTTTACAGTTGAGAAGCCATTAACTTTGAGATCTTGGGCACTAAAGCACTGCATCAGCTGCTCAGGTTATGTGGCAATAAAAGCATATGAAAAAGCTGCCCTGATCATCTAGGGAAATTCCATATACAGTTAGGTATGAGGAAGCGTCAAGGTAGTGGAATTACAAGATAATCTGTAGCAGTAGTCTATGAAGAGATAGTCGAGGCTGATTTATGAGAAGACTTTCTATTTTCTATTGCACAGTGTGATTGTACAAATGTACTTGCAAAATGCTTGCTTTTGCAATATATAAATGCAGTGCAGGATTAATTTAAAGGTCTAATACAGAAAAGCTTACTTCATTTTCTCAAGTGGTCTGACATTCTTTGGTTCACTGTCTCTTTTCTGTCTTAAGATCCTCTTTCATGAATTTTCTATTAGTTTCCCAGTAATTTAAATCAAGCTGGTTTACTATGCTGCCCATTGCTTGTAATAATATTAGTAGTTCATCTTCAGATAATTTTCTGCCTCTGGGGAGAAAAGTGTCTATAGAGCACAGCTGTTGAAGGAAGTACCCAAAGAAAGCATTATGCAGCAGCCCAAAATGCCCAAGACTTTCTAGCAGAGTTTTACAAAGAGCTACTGCTAAAAAAAGACCCCTTCAATGTATACATATCCTTATATTTCTGCTTTGTAAAAAGAAACAAAAACATTTGCAATGCAGAACATGTGAAATAATAATACTACGATGTCAGTAAAATTGTTACATATTCAGAGAAAAACAGGAAATCCTGTGTGGTATATACTTCCTTTAAGAAAAAAATGCATCAGAATGCTATTTGGGCATCTCATTTTCTGAGGAAGAGCATTCTTCAATATTAATAAGGCAAAGAATTATTTTGATAAATTTCTCATTTGGTCACTGTAAGCTCTCATTTAAGAGTGAAAGAATGAAATTTAGCTTCAAATATTATGGGGAACATTTTAATAGCTCTGTTTTAGATGTGTATGATGAAGATGATTAAACAACTTCTGGGTTGCTAACATGCAGTGTTTCCTGTATCATCAGTTCTACACATGCCTCTATAGGGGTGCTGTTTGTATACATGTGGGGTATCAGTGAAAAGCTTTATGAATTTTGACCGGTATTATAGGCCTATAATCCTGTCATATCTAGTTTAATGTTAATTTGCTTCTTTAGCTAATTGTAATGCTAAAGAAAAATTAAGTTTTGCTGATTGCATATATAACTGTGGGTGAAGAAAAGGAGGTCAATAAGGGAAAACCCTCATTTTCAGTAGGAGGATTTAGTGAAGATTACCGATAAGTATCGCTGCTGGTAAAGGGGGCATGTAAACATTTGTGCAAGTGAACCTCTCTCTCTCGCTCTGTCCTGGAATAGAGGAGAGAAATCTAAGAGGAGGAAAAGTCTCCTGTCTTTCTTAGTGGGTGTAAATTGGAGCAAGAGTTACTGTTCTCCCCCCCCCCCCCTTATCTTTACTAATTCAAGGAAACAACTTGTTCTCAAGCATGTTTATTTTTTAAGAACATTTAGAGGCCAAAGGGTTACCAAAATATTTTTGATTAAATTGTTTTGATGTGCTTTGTATTCCTCCTATTTTAATGTAAAGCAAAATAGCAATGTACAAATGCAAGGAGGGGAGGAAGAGAAGGAATCTGAGGCCCAACCCATTGTGACAGGAGTCAGACAGGCAGAGAATGGAAGAGGGCACCTGGGATAACTGCAAGGGGAACTGGGATTTTCAGGTACAAAGGTATAGTAACTTTTAAAAGATAGTTTGGAAGCTGAGGAGCTTGCAGTACTTCAGTGGGTGGGGATTTTCATAATCTGAAAATCCAAATGGTTTCCTTTGGTTTGGAATCCCTTGTATAAGGATTTTAGTTCTTCATCCCATACTGCTATAGATTGGTGCTAATAAAATCACAAGGATGAAACTCATGCTGTTGTCTGTCCCAAGACAGATATGCTTTCAGTTCTGTAGAAGCTTCAAGTGTGAGGCAGTCCCTTATTTTCATTGTAATTGTTTTTTAACACAGGTTATGATAGTCTCAAGAATTTGCACTTGCTAAGGCCTTTTTAGGTCTTGTTTGCAAGCAGATGAGTTAATAGTATTACTTCGGTTTTTGTTTGTGATAGGCTCTCATTACTTGTCTGTGTGTCCTATCTGATACCTTTCATTCATGAATAGACAGGCAGGAATTCTTGTGAAATTGTGTGGTCGTTAGCTGTGTTCCCTATGACTTTTAAAAGTGAGCCCACTGTTGGCTTTATTCCAGTACAGCTGAAACAAGTGTGTTTGATACTTAACACCTTTTTCTGTTTTATTTAAATAGTGTCCTTGGGGAAGAGGTAGCAATTTGGTTTTGTAGCTGTCAGGGGTTTTTATTTGTCCGCTATACTCTCCAGTAACCTTTCTGAAAATATGACTTCTGAATCATTCTTGCTTCCTCTCTTGCTGTCTGACAAAGATAGGCTGGCATATGTGAGAAATACTAGAAAAAACCTGAAGGGATACAGAGTATAACTTGGTACTCTGCATTCCTATAAGCCTTTCTACTTGTTTTATTTACTTCATACTTTCTTAATGTTGGGTGAGAAGGTGGAAGATTCGTTGCCCTAGAACTGTGTTACTAGCTCATGTTCTCTCAAGTAAAAAGGCTTTTTCAGACTTAATATGAGCAACTAAAGGAAGACAGAGACTGATTTGAGACATTTGGCTTTCCAAGTGCAGGAGTCCAACATTAGCCTTTGTCAGTCTTCTTCAAAGTGAAGTGATTGATTTACCAAGTTTCAGAATGTCTATTTTAAGGTATTTATGTTTTGTCATAGAACAGTTTGGGTTGAGAGGGACCTTTAAAGGTCGTTTAGTCAAGCCCCTCTGCCATGGGCAGGGACATTTTCCACTAGATCAGGTTGCGCAAAGCCCCGTCCAACCTGGCCTTGGATGTTTCCAGGGATGGGGTATCTACCACCTCTCTGGGCAACCTGTTCCAGTGCCTCACCACTCTAATCATACAGAATTTCTTCCTTATAACTAGTCTGAATCTACCCTCTTACAGTTTAAAACTATTACCCCTTGTCTTATCACAACAGGCTCTGGTAAATGTTCCTCCCCATCTTTCTTATAAGCCCTCTTTGAGTACTGAAAGGTCACTATAAAGTCTCCCTGGAGCTGCCTTTTCTCCAGGCTGAACAACCCCAACTCTCTCAGCCTTTCCTCACAGGAGGGGTGTTCCGTCCCTCTGATCATTTGTAACCTTCCTCTGGACCCCCTACACGTGTTCATGTTTTTCCTGTGCTGAGGACCCCAGAGCTGGACACAGCACTTCAGGTAGAGCCTCAAGAAGAGCAGAGTAGAGGAGGCGAATCACCTCCCTTGACCTGCTGGCCATGCTTGTTGTGATGCAGCCCAGGATATTGTTGGCTTTTTGGGCTGCTAGCACACATTGCCAGCTCATGTCCAGCTTTTCCTTCACCAGTGCCCCCAAGTCCTTCCCCACAGGGCTGCTCTCAATCCCTTCATCCCCCAGCCTGTATTGATACTGGGGGTTGCCGTGACCCAGATGCAGGACCTTGCATTTGGCCTTGTTGAATCTCATGAGGTTCGCATGGGCCCACTTGAGATTGTACAGGTCCCTCTGGATGCCATCCTGTCCCTCAGGTGTGTCAACCACACCACTCAGCTTGGTGTTGTCTGCAAACTTGCTGAGGGTGCGCTTGATCCCACTGTCTGTGTCATTGATGAAGATATTAAACAGTACTGGTCCCAGTACAGACCCCTGAGGGACACCACTCATCACTGATCTCCCTCTGGACATTGAGCCGTTGACCTCTACCCTCTGGATGTGATCATCCAGCCAATTCTTCATCCATTGAACAGTCCATGAATCAAATCTATATCTCTCCTCTTTTGAGAGAAGGATGTTGTGGGCGACTGTCAAAGGTGTTACGAAGAAGTCCAGATAGATGAAGTTTTTAGCTCTTCCCTTGTTCACTGATGTGTAGTCACTTTATAGTCAGACGTGATATTAATAGCACATGTTCATGGCTCTAAACGGTCTTGTAAAGTTTTGGCAGTGGTGACAGCCTTTCTCTGTCTAGTTGTCTGATTAAAAAGGATTTGAAACACATGTCTCTTACTTCTGATCATCTTACATGTGTGATTGTCGGTGATGACCTGGCTGAGATGTCTTGGAGCTCCCCTGCAGATGCTAAAATTTATTAGGCCTCTGTTAGACTCCTGGTTTCAGTCTGGGCTTCCTAGGTGAAAGATTTGTAGGAACAAGATAGTGGTAGAGCTGGATGCTTTCTAACTGTTCCAAGTTGAATGGCAACCTCTATTTGGATGTCAGGCTTCACCTACAAGCTCTGAAGGTTTCATTATGTAGCTGATGGCTCATTTATGAGATCTTTTTTTTTCTCTACAGAATCTGTCAGGTCTCTAAAATGCAATTATGTTCTCATTCTTCATCTGAGTTAGTAATGTATGATTAACTGCTACTGTGATCATGGAAGCTTCACATAAATAGCCTGGCATTACAGGGCCTGTATATTATCCAGCTGATCCTTACAACATGACTTTTTACTGACACACCTTCTTCCAGACATGCCTGATAGGCTTTGTTCTCCCAGGTTTTACACAAATGCAGCAGGAGAATACTGTCACAGTGGTCTGTAATCCAGCAAGGTAGTAAGAGGTTTTGCCTTTTTGGAAGCCTCTGCTTTCTGGTTTTTGGTGTGTGGCCTTGAATTCATTTGCAAATAAAAGTCTGTTTCACAACAGTACTGTGAACACTCTTCTGAATAGATTCAGTTCTTCAGGATGTTGGATTGTGAAAGGAAGGTACAGTCCAAGGTCTACCAGTGACTTAATTTTCAAGGGAAGAGAATGTCCTACTATAACCTTATCTCCAAGAGGAGGTTCCAAGTTTCCTACTGCAGAGCTGGTTTGGGGTGATTCATGGTGCCTCTGACATAGATTATCCAAAAAACTTAAAGGTATATGAGGATTTGGCTGACTCTTGTTCGTTCAAGGTTATCACTGTCTTTGATGTTACGTGCTAGTCTGTATGTAAGGTTTATTGCTTCCTTATGAAGGACATCTCTGCCAACAGCAGGAAGTGATCTGAGCTTTGTATTATAGAATGGGCTCGTTTCTCATCTCAAGCATGTGGCCAAATTGCACTCCTTTGCAAACCATAGTCTGTTGTGCTTTGATTTGTCTGTCTGGATTGAAAGTATCATTTCTTTAAACTATTTGATTGTATTTCTGTTCTTGTCACACATTTCTTTTTCACCTCAGTTATTACTGTGTTACTAGTCTTACATAACAAAACAAAATATTTTTGAAGGCTCTGAATGAAAATGCCTAATTCCTGTTTGTAGACAAGATCTCAGTCAGTTGTGCAAAATGTTTGTAGCCAAATACACTCTATCTAATCTGAAAGTAAGTTGACCCTGTGTTTGAACAGCTTCTCCTTTTAAGTAGTTGAAGAAACTGCAGTAATAAGTGCTGTGGTCTTACTAATATGCACTGTGGTTCGGATCATATATTCTACTGTGAATGGTTTTTATACAGTGTCCACCTCATGTCAGCTAAATTTGGTCTGCATCATTAGCCTTACAACTATGGAGAAACTATTAAATGCACAAATATAAAAATAAGAGCTTTCTGGACATGTGCAGAAAAATAAAGGAAGATATTTGGTACAGAGCAGGCTGTAAGGTTGTTTTTTTTTTTTTGAAAAAATTTTTTTCTTGGCTTTATTGAAAATTGAATTCTGTATGTCAAGTTCCTCTGAAGCACTTCTTAAGAAGAAAGCAGAAAAGTACTGAAATCCTGCCACAAGAGGGCCTTTCTTACAGAGTCTTTGAAAAAATGCTTCTGGGAAAGGATGTGAGCAATCTTTGAACTATCAGTGAGGATTTGCTGTGGCCTGAATGCATGTGTTTGTGATACTCTGAAATATGTTTTGAGTGTGTTGACTTAGTTCTTGCCTACCCCATTAGTCACATGTTATAACCATTGTCTGTATGCAGTGGAAGCGCTGCTTGGAGTTTAGTATTGTTATGAAAGCATTACTACTGCAGACACAGATGGATTAGATATCTAAAATATTGTCAAAATACAGAAAATATACACAATTATGTTTTGGGTTTTTTGCAGTTGCCTTGTAGAAGGGGATGCTAAAGAAGAAATCTTGCAGCCTCCAGAGCCTCAGCCAGTACCACCAATCTTAACACCATCTCCCCCATCAGCTTATCCAACAGTCACTACGGTGTGGCAGGACAATGATAGATACCATCCAAAGCCAGTTTTGCACATGGTTTCGTCAGAGCATTCAACAGACCTCAATGAGAATTACAATAAGTCAACAGAACTTTCAGGGAAGAATGAACCCAGTGAACGTGCAGAGAAAAGGCTGGAGCGCAACTTAAGTTTTGAGATCAAGAAGGTACCTCTTCAGGAGGGACCACGAAGCTTTGATGGGAACTCTCTCTTGAACAGGGGACATGCAGTTAAAATAAAGCCTGTGTCATCCTGTGTAACTGATAAGAGCTTTAAGCCACAGGAACAGATTTCAGGGGATTCATTTGTAGATGCTTCTCAAAACTCATGTATGGAATGCAGCATGCCACAGTCTAATACAGCCTTAATACCTTCACCAGAAAGTCTGCAGAGTCAGGAGGTTTCTGATACTCCACCAAGACCAGATCGTCTGCCTCTGACAGAAAAGGGACATGCCACGTGGTCACTGCATGGGCCTGAAAATGCACTGTGTACGTCAGTGTCTGAAGACATGTCTTCGGACATCTTATGTCATGGTGTTAAAACTCTCTCTCTGGTATCAAACACCACCGTTGAACATCCTTTCAGTGATAATGTTGGTCATACTACTATTTCTGTTCGAGCGCCACTCTGTTTTACTAATCCTCTTCATTCAGATGATTCTGACACAGACGAGATGAACTTTGACGGAACCATGAGCAAAAGCGTGTCTAATGTTTCAACCGCAAGTGCCACAGTTTCTGCTGCCACTAATACTGAAAACATTTCTGCCAGAAAAGTGTTGCCAATGTCTATTGCTAGGCAAGACTTAACAGCTGTAACATGCTCTGAAGATGGCAAAGGTAGGTTTCATTGTGGTTCATAAGTGCTACTCTTTAACCTGGTTGCATCTGTGGAGTTGGACAATATAAATTTATTTACAATTCAGTTTTTTAAATGTAAATTTAAACAGTGTAGTATGGCAGCTTCAGAAAGGGCACAATTCTTTCCCTCCCAGTTTTCAGTTTGCATGTGAGCTATGTCTGTTACAAGGTATTACAGGCCTTGATAAGCTTCTTCAAAAGCTTTATTGCAAGGTATGAATGCATCCTTAATTGCAGGTTTCTGTGTTATTGGTTGGCACATTTTTTTCTGTGTCCAATTTCATGGAAGTGTCTATAATAATGGCAGTTTTGAGTAGTCGAAGTAATTTAAACAGGCTTGTCCAAACACACATCAAATGCATGCTTACTGGTTGATGTGCTGGTCCTAAAACTGTAGATGTAACATCTTTCACTGTATCACTCTTTGAAGTTGCTCATGATTTGGCTCCTGTGTTTTAAAAGCATTGTAAATTTTTAGCCCTGCATTCCTCTTTTTTCTGTAGGTGGCTGAGGCAGACAAAGTAACATTGCTGTTTATCTCAAAAATCCAAGTTCTGCTTTAGCAGTGCTTTGAAAATTATTCAGTCACTTTTAATCCTTTACTGCTTTTTGGAGTTTTGTGAGCAAGAACAGTTTGCAAAACTACTTCTGCGAAAAGTTCTAATACAATTTATCAAAGGCAAAAGGGTCCTAAAACATGCAGATTCAGATTTCAGTCAGGCTGGCACACTGCGATCAGATGGAGGACGTAGCTGGGAAGAACAAATTAGGCTTTGGTAACTGGCTGTGCGAAGTCCAACAAAGTGTGTAGTAAAGCTGTGGAGCTGAAAGGAGAACATGAGCTTCTGTGTTTAGATCAGACTCTTGTGCTAGGAGGTGCTTACAGTGATGGCCTTGCTTCAGGAGTCTCTGTAAGCTACATAACTTTGAGGTGAAATGAGGCTCACTGTGTGATGCAAGGTGCAGAACCAACCGAACTGAAAGTACTTGCTTTGTGAACTAAGTTTGCACCAAAAGTCAGCAATGTGAACTATTTTGCAGCTTTAAAAGCAATCTGTTTTTATAGATTTTTGTGATATTGTGTATACACACAAAACAATATTTGCATATACATTTTTTTTTAACCCTGTGACACTTTAAAATGCTCTGCATAGCAGACAAAGCCCTTTATGCCACAGTTATTTCAACATTTATACCAAGCAGTCCTCCTTGGATTTGTTTTCAGTAGATTTGCATGCTATCGTATTTTTTCAACACTGCTTAGCCAGGCTTTCTTCCTTCTTTCCCAGGGCAATCATTGTTTATCACTGTTTGAAAAACATTACCTCTCTACACATCTCTTTATATAGATGCTGTAAAATAAGTGATATGTCATAAATACGATAAAGAATGGGAGAAATATCACTCAATAATTTGTTTCATGTAACTGTGTATCAGAAACATCCTGAAATAACAGTACAGCCCTTGTGCTGCTGGTATGTTGCTGCATTCACAGGAATGGCTTAAAATTTTTATATTAATTTTTTATAATTTATCTTGTCATCGAGGGTGTGTCCTTTTGTATGGTAGTGAACACTTCCCATTGTATTTTCAGGTTGCAGGTTTTGTAATCCACCTCAGACTCAAGAATACAGGGTTAGATCACTTTGCACCAATGATTCTAAACCATGTTTTATAGTGGGTTCTTAATTTTGAATAATTGTTCAGGACTCCTCTGTCTGAAGCTGGGAATGTGGGTACAATAAGCAATGAAGCTTCCCTGTACGCTTATCAGCACCCTTGTTGCTTAACCATAACTGTTGGTGTGCATGATCTTACCACATAATTAAATCTTCTTTTTAAATCAAATTAAGTGAAAAGTAGTTGTACCCTGAGGTTAAAAAACCACCACCAACAAAACCCAAAACAGCAACAACCACCCCACAAGAACAACAGAAAACAAAAAACCCCAAAACCTCACTTTCAGGTAGTGCATACTCTATTTGCTGATTTTATAGAGACTTATTTCAATAAATGAAGATTTTCTTACGCTGTATAGTAAACTTGAGATGGAGCAGGTCTCAAAGAAGTCACTTGGAACATTGTGGCTTGTAAGTCATGGTGGAGATCCTGTCCCTGCTGCTGGCATGTTGGTAGGGCAAGTTTCACGGCTTCATTAGTTGAAATGTGTCTTCATTTTTATATGTCTAGAATACAGTTGTCGGATGAGACTTCTTACGGCCGCAGCTGTTTTGAATTGTTTTAAACCTTTAATTTCTACCTCAAATTCCTTAGCAGGCTGGAGAGGGGCTTTTGCTGCCAAAACAGCTTGTGTTAGTACTCTCCAGAGAGGCAAGAGGGAACAGGCTGGGAACAGCATGTGTTACTGGCACAAAGAGTAGCCGTCTCTTCTGGCTCCTATTTACCCTTCTGGCTAGTTAACCTTGCACTAGATTGTTTAACTAGTTTCCACTGGTAGTGTGGGAAGCCAGCCTGGGTGAGCCCCGACATGGACTTGGGAAGCAAAACTGAGACTTGGGGCTTTAGAGAAGTGGTTAATGTGGAGCTTCCCTAGAACTTAACTGTCACACGATGCAGTCCTGAAAAGCAATGTTGCTTCATGTCCTTGCAGCGTGCAACCTAGCTGCACAGTACTGGCTTTGGACTCATATCTAAGTATGGTTAGAGTCACTTAAGAAAAACTCAAAATTGCTGCTCATCAGCACTAGGTTACTATCATCAGCACAGCTGAAGAGCTCGTACATATTTTCAATGCACTTCTTATCAGGGTTTGGAACTGCACCGGTGGTTCAGTTGGTAGGCACTGACTGTGTGTAGTTACCGATATCTGCAGAAGAGTTCAAGAAGCCAGTGTGTTGTAATGAGCTTAACTCGCTTGCAGGGGCAGCAAATAGACATGTCATGAACTGCAATTAAATTATGTTAACTACTATAGCTACAGCTAATGGTGAGTTACTTATTCAAGAAGCAAGCGGTACTGCTCCAGTGCAGACTGTTAATTCTGCTTATCTTCTGTTTCTGAAAGAATAAAGTATTCACTGGAGTTGCTGAAGTTTTTTTTTTCCTCCAAATTATTTAGACAGAAAGTGATTTTTGCTTTTCTTTCTCTCATAATACGTGAACTGATCCTACCCCCTTAATGTGAAGGTAGTGTTGTTATCATGAAGTTGCTCCCAAGGCATTAAGCCAAAATGTTTTATAATATACAGAACAAATTTTCCTTTTGCCTGAAATTTAATGCCAAGTTTAGGATGATCTCACATATCAAAAGATCAACTTCTAAAAATCTACAAGGAAAATTTAAGTGTGTGTTTTAACTTATCTAAATGTCATATTTGATTTAGATGCTGATACTAGTGAAGATTCCTCTCCCCCACTCCCAGAGAGAACACCAGAATCATTTGTATTAGCAAGTGAACAGAGTGAGTTCTTAATGTTGTGTGATAATGTTGGAGTGTTGGATAATGTGAGTGTTGGAGCAAACTGTAAAATAGTATGAAATCTAGCATGTGTAATGGATTATTCTGAGGTTTTACTTTCACAAGCCCTTGAACACAGTCTAATTATTTCTCATTTTATGACTAAGCATGCTGTTACATGATAGTTAAGTATATGGGAGACTTAATATTGATTTTAGTAGAATCAGTTTTCAGTCTGAAGGGTATGGAAATGAGATACAGTGGGTAAATGCAGTACAGCTCGGGGATTCCCCAGCTATTTTAGTTTCCTATTGCTCCCAGGTAGGGAATGGGAAAACACATGCACAGTGCTTATCTCATTCTCCTTTTTTAAGCAAAGGGAAGATGATGACATTTCATACTGCACTGTGTCTAGTGAACAAGCCCTGTCTATTTTTAAGTTTAACGTAGTTTACTCTTTGCCTGTATCAAAAAGCTAATTGAAAGAGAAAACTGACACTTACAAAGGATGTACTTCTATCTTCGTATTTCATTCCTCAAACTAGTAATGGCAGAATACAAAAAAGATTAATTGAAAGGAAATGATAAATTAAGTTGATGTTTGGTATCTTCCCAAAAACCTAGTGTGATGTAGTTATTTAATGAGACTTTTGTTTAGTGTCACTTTGTGAAACTTTAAAAAATATTTGGCCAAAGTCATATATATGGTTACCTTCTGCATAAAAACATGGAAGCTTTGTAAATATGGCCCTTGAGTATCATAAGATAGGTAGTTCAGATTCAAAGTGATCCTTTCTTTGGATATTATGGTCTTGCTTATTTTCTGTGAGAACACAAGAAACAATAAAAAAATCTTTTTGGGGCTGGAATCAATAAAATCACTTAAATGTTTATGTTTTTGCATGATGTCAGTAAAGGGCATGTATGACTGTCCTGACTTGTGTGTTTTCTTTACTTAGCATGGGGGTTTTTTTTCAGAGCTACTATTATTGCATGGGTGGTATAACAAAATTTCATCATTGAAAAATAAGCTATTTTTCCTATTGGTTAGGAACCCCTAAATGAAAGAAATTAACATCCACAATGCAAACACTGCAGTCTTGTGTTTTGAATTATTTTGTGGAGTTTTCCCTTATCTTGAATGCTCTTCATGTGAACATGAGATTCATGTTTTTACAAGCATTTGATTTTTAAAATGTTGCTTTATAGCACATTTCGGATGCTGTGTTCTAATGCCTCATCATGGAGAAAACTCATGTATGTTGAGTTTGATGTAATTTTTCCTAGGCACACCCTTGCCGAAGCCAGTTATGATTGCACAGTCTGAGTGGAGCATATTGCGTGATCAGCATCTCCCTGAACAAACAGTCTCTACAGTAAGTACAGGAGACAAGTCTGTACTAATCAGTCATTTCTAGCTCAGCTGGGAGCTACAACAAAAAGCAAAATACATACTTGTGAAAAGTCACAGCTGTTGATCTACAACTAGTCAGTTTTTCCTCTGCCTGTGCTGCTGAACTGATGTGTTAAGAGCATGTTTTCTTTCCAATAAAACTATCTAGTTTTCTAAGTTCAGCAGTACTTTAAAAAGTCATCCTTAATACACTCCTAAAGCCATAATTTAAGGTATAAATATGCTGCTTTTATGGAGCTTGCTGTCTGCCATTAATTGATCATATAAGTGAACTCAAGCTGGAGGATAATTGCAGTCTCTAGTCTAACCTTCTGCATGAAACAGGGACTCAGACCAGGCTGCTCAGGGCATTATCCAGTTGGGTCTTGAAAAATTCCAGAGGTGGAGATTTCACTTATTCTCTCTGGGCAACCTACTTCCCTGCCTGATAAAGTTCTTCCTTATATCCATATTTATTTCCAACAAACCCTTTTTTGCCCATCAGATTCTATTTTTCACATCAGTCTACTAGTTGCTCAAAGTCATCCAGCATAAATATCTGGCAAAACTTCAAAAGCACGTGCCTTTTTTCCATGCACCCTGAATACACTTTACAGCCACCTTTACACATGGATTAAAAATGTGACAGAAACATTACGTGTGAATTTTCAGGGACTGTAAAATCAGTATGAGAACTAACTTACCTAATTTTGCACATAATTTGTAATGTGACAATTTTCACTTTTTACTCTCAGAACCTTACTTAATATTTAATAAATTCTTAACTACTGTAGCATTTCTTGTCAGTGTTATAGCAAGTCTGAAATGTTGGATTAAGTAGATATTGCCACGGATGTATATTTTTTTAAAAAAAATGTTTTTATTGTCTTAAATTTCTGGTATTCTTTTAGTATTTTGGAAGCATTTTATAGAATTATTTTAAATATTTCTCATTAACAGGGTTTGAAAACAACTTCACCTATACTACCCGGTAAGTGATGGAAGCAATTTTTTTCTAATACATTTTTCCTCCTAAACAAAAATTTGCCTGAACTTGGCTTTTGATCTGAAGATATTTAGGTATATTGTCAAAGCACTGGCATACCTGAAAAGGCCTTCTGTTTTTAAAGCTCCTAAGGTTTTCTGAGGAAGCAAGGTACAGGTCTAACTTAAAAATTTATGTTAAACTTAGGGTATGATAAAATAATGAAGACCAAAAATACTGAATTTAAATGCAGATTATAACAACAGTAACTTTTTCAGGTTAATTAGAACCTTCACATATTACTGCAATAGAAATTGTAAAAGTTGGTGAATTAATTTCTTTAATTTCATAAAGATGGGAGTAAACCTGAAATACATTAAGCAGTGATGTGTGTGTGTGTGTATATGTATGTAAGCTGCATATTTACCAAAGTCTTTAATTTTTGATCTTCTGAAAAGGCTTCAGTAAGAAGTGCAGTATATCAGCTGATGTTTAACTTTGCAGCAAAATGCTTCAGCTGTAAGCTTGTGTCTGCTGTGTACCTTCTGCATATGCTTGAATAGGCTTGGACAGCCTATTTGGAGCTGCATGTTAAATACCTGGTAGACTTTTTAAAAATAAATTCGTTTTCAGAAATATTACAGATTTGCTAATAGAGTGATTATACAAGTAATGCAACACATAGTTACACCATGTCTTTTTAAGTACCTTGAGTTTAGAAAGAATATGAACAGATGCATTTATATTGATGTATTAAATGGTACTGTGAGCTCTTGCTGTAAATAGGCGCTACACGGGATTTTATCCGTACAAACTTAAAAAAAAAAAATCCATATTTGGCAAACTGCATCACTGTCATTGAACATCTGCTTCATAAACAATTTTGAAGTATGCTTTTTGAGAAATGAGAGATTGGCTTTTAAATCTTTATTTTTGTAAATAATACTTGATGCCAGTTATGTTCTGGACTGAGCTATACTTAAAAATAGGATTCACACAGTGCTGACTAAATGAATGTTACAGTAAGGGGGTGTGTGTGTGTTTGTTTTCCAGATCGTCCTGAAAGAAGCAACAAAACACCAACTGACACTTTACCTCAGATTTCTTTTTCTGGTGCCACTGATACAAGAGGTCAAATTTCAGAATTTCCTGCAGAAGTAACAGATATTGGTAATTACAATTAGTGATTTAAACAGAAGACTTACTAACAGTGCTAGTCTGGGTAGCTGCTACTACTATCTCCCTCCATCTTGCTGAGGTGGAGGACCCAGCCAAATAAGCCTGTCTTGTCTCTTCAGCAACGCTGAAAGAATTTTTCCCAGAATAAGCAATTCAGTCATTCTTCACTTTGTTTTTCAGAATGTATCAGTCAAATGGGATATAATTTCTGTAATTTTCAGAAATAACACCTGAGAAAACTGCATTGGTACACAGAGAAGGAAAAAAAAAAATCAATACATGGTAACAAGGGCTGTAATACTGTATTTGCTGAAAAGTATTTTCCAAGTGGGGTTTAAATAGTGAACTAGAATTATATGCAGATTCTTTGTGTTTGTATTACATATGGCCATAGTGCCTTTAGAACTTCTAATACTACAAAGCCCTCTTCTAGCCCTGAGAACAAACCTCTTCCTTAAGAGCTGGAGCATGTCTTACAGTGATCCTTCTGACTGCTGCCAACATTTATGAGACAGTGTTGTCCAAGTGGACAGAAATATTCAATACATTTCTTTCCTTAGGTTTTGGTAACCGCTGTGGAAAGCCCAGAGGACCAAGAGAGCCACCTTCAGAATGGACATGATCCAAGAACCAATGGACATACTACCAATAAATTATACTGGAAAACTCAAGTGCCACTGAGAACTAGAAAAATAGTATTCCACTTTTCTGGGGGGCGACTAACACAGAGCAGTGTAGATCTAACTACTACCAAATGGTACACTCTTACAGTACATCCCATGCAAAACCTTAAACTTTGTTCACAACAGTGGATTCCAGTATTACAACTTAACTTTTTGCTGGGGCCATCTACCTGCCTTATTACACTTAGGAGAAAGTATTACATATGATTTATTTTGTAACTTCAAGTATTATTGCCTTAATGTCTTTTAACCCTGTTACACGCTGCTTGTAGACATATGTTAATATAGTAATACTTTTGACAGATTGTGTTTATGGACTACTTTTTGCTAACGTTTGATTACCATGTATGCATTATTTTGTATATGTACAGGGCAAGTAAGTATATAATTTGATAAAGTTGCAATCATAAGATATTAACAGAAGATGTAAGAAATCTCTGCATGATCTAAAATTTTGTGTACCTTATTTGTAAATTATTTGCCCTGAAGTTTTAGAAAATAGTTTCTGGGGTTTTTTACAAAAATTGCTGGACACACACAGCCAGAATTGCAGGTTAGCAGAGATAAAGATTGTAATACATTTTGTAAATTGTAAGCAAAAGGTTATTTTTATATTATATACTGTTTAATTGTCAGACATAATTTGTTCTGGTTTTCATCTAGTCATGGAGATTCAGTAAGTGCCTTGGAACAGTATTGAATTCTCTTAGCCTGTGTATGTTACTTCAGTGTTTTGAGTTCATCTGGAATTAGATTATCAGAAATATTTGTATGTTTCTAGTATATTTGACCTGCCAGTAAAAGAGAAACCATTCTACATAATCAACACTCCTTAGTTTTCATTTTAATGTTTCATCAGTTGTAATGTTTAGAAATTTCATCTCTATCAACATTCTGTATAGTAGGATTTTACAGTTTTAGTATGGTGTGTTTCTAATGTGGGAGAACCAGAACACACTGGTAAAAGGACTGTTTAAACACCACTGTCTTCTCTTACAAATGGTAAATACCATTTTTGTTGTTCAGCAACTGTGTATGTAAGAAAGCAACTTATATGAAGGTTCACATAGAGCCCTTGCAGCTACACTGTATCTTGACAATATATAATGTCAAGAGTTAATCCTTATAAGGATTCCTTACTTAAACTTTTCTGTAATACAATCTTTAAATTAAAGAAAGTCAAAATCTCACTATGGGTGTTTTTACTCTTAGGAAAGAAGCTGTATTTAGAAGCAAACTCAGATGGAGTGAAGGATGGCAGTCTGGCTTAGTTTATAGATCTTGTACTTGAACGAAACAGTGACCCTCAGGACCTTATTTTTAATAACTACTTAAAAAGTTCTGGCTAACAATAATGCCAGAGAAGTGATGAAGAATGTTTAGAGGAAAAAATGTTTATTTTAAGTAGTGAAATGATCTATTGATCTGAACTTTAGCAATGGAAACATTATGTTTAATTTACTACTTGTACCTTTAGGGCCTCTCTGCTAAAAGAGAGCTAATACCTAGATGGCAGCCCTGTTATAACTTTCGAAAGGTACATAACTTGTAATTACTGTCTTTGGCTGTGGATTAGTCACCATGCATTTGGTACACGACAAACTGCCTAGCTGGGGAGCTATTCCGAACAACTGTTTGCACTATAAATTCTTATCTTCCCGTAGACATAGTTTTGCAATTATTCATTTAAAAATAAATAATTCTGATACATGACATTTGAGATAACCTATATCAGCTGGATTCCTGCTTTGTAAACAGTTCAGACAGTTGGTATGTCTTGCAGTTGGCAGAATAAAGTTGGCCTGAACTTTGTTCCCCTTCCCCTCCATTGAAGAAACTAAGCTTAGACTTTCACTCTTCCAGACCTCCTGTGGTTTTGTAGTGCCTGATGGGCTGTCATCACCGCTGGATAGTCCAAACCATTGTAACTTTTTGAACCAACTATTAAATAAGAAAATTTCCAAATATGTTTTGGATGTACCTTTTAAGGATCATTTCCATATTTCTCTACTCAGAAAGTATAGAACTGTGCAGATTGTAGATGTTGGGTTTTTTTCTGCTTACCACATTTGAATTTCATTTAGACCAACGGCTGACAAAAATCTGTGTGCTATATACAGGCCATCTGGTAATGTTTAATTGAAGTACATCCAGGTTTATATTCTTTCTCTTAGATTTGCATGGATTTGGATAGTATTCCAAACTTGAGTTCATCACATAAAGTTCTCAGCCTTTCTTTTGCTTTAGCGATATGAAACTGCAGTTGTCCCGTATGTATTTCTGTATCCTTTGACAGACCTGTTCTACAACTCACTGTTACCTGCTTACATTCATCTAAGTTTTATATTTTCACCTATTTTAGTCCAGGTGAACTAACAGTTTTCAATGCAAGGCATAACCTGCCTGATGTCATTACTTTCTGTATCCACTCTTGTGAGGGTTGAGTGCTGTATGCTGGATAGTTTCACATAACTTTGAAATGGTATCCAGCCATAGCAGCTTCTTCAAAAAACAACACATTTCTTTGGTGTGGTTTATTTGAAATTGAATCTAAAGGGGGTTAGGATATTACATTAGTTTGAAAATTATCACTGAATGCAGATCTGGACCAAGTAATTTTAAAAATATATTGAAATCAATCATGGAACAATCTTTCCTTTAACTCCTGTCTTCCATGTTATTATTTCTGAAACCAGTCTTCAACTTCAGTCTCTAAAGTGCAGGTTTTACCAGGCATACAGTTGACTTGATCACTGTAACGCAGAACCAGTAACACTACCGAACCCAGCTATTCTTACTAATAACCACTGCATTGGCTTGTTTGTTCCTTCAGTATTTTTCTAATATTCCATTTATTAGATTTTCTAAATGTATTAATATTGAATAAATCATGCACTAAACTGTTACATCAAGAGAAGAATGAGTTCTCAATGTTTTAGAAATGTAAATACTCAGATCTTTAGAAGAAAGCTGACCTCTACTGATATCAGTGCTCGTCTCTCTTGTGCAGCATATTTTAGGTTTTATATTGATTTGGTGAGTAGCTCTCTACTTTTTAGCAATTAGAGCATTACTTTAGCATTTTTATTTTTATCTGTTAGGAAGGCCTGCTGCATTTACATGTAATTTTCCTCAAAGAAGTTTCAAATTTGGGAACTGTGCAAAGCAATGGAAAATATCAAAGAATTACCTCTGAGGTTTTGTATATCGACATCTTGGATTGGGTTTCTTTGGAGACAAATTTCTGAAAGAATGAATGCAGATCAAGTATGACACAGTGACTGGGCAGTGTGATAACCCCATCCTGCTGGAGGAGTTGCTTTTAGCTGCAGATCATACTGTCTTTAAACAGTCTTCTGACAATTGAACACTTAAATATTTACATTTGATGATTAAACTGTGTGTTTAGGTTGTAATTCCCACTGTGCCACGTAGCACTTGGTATGAATTGGTGACTTCTGCTTTAATATATAGTAAGTACAAATTCTGTATTTCTAATGGAGTAATGTTACCACTGCTGGTTTATTTCAAGGCTACTTAGCACGATAATGTATCTCATCTAATTCATTGTGCTTTTCACATGCTTGATAATACTGTTGGTGACAAGTGGCTCCTCCTGTATTATCTGGTGGATGTGGAAGGAGAGTTGCACAGCAATTAAAGCCACTTTCATCAAAGTCGAGCAGAGGCTTTGGGCTGCAGAGAAGGAGCTGGGCAGTGACTGTATCTTGGAGCATCTGCTTTTTGGTGTACCTGAGTATTGACGAGATGGTTGTGAGGATGGTTGAGGGGATGGTTGTGCAGCAGAGTTGAGATTAAGGAAGCTCTGTGTAGCCTGGACACTTTTGAGATTCTTTTTCCCAGTGCTAGGCAGACTACACACAATCTAACTGTAGCCATTCGTGATTTATTCAACTCCTGATTAATGTATCTGCTTAATGTAAGGCAGTTAAGATGTTCTAATGACAATTGGCCAGAACAATTATGACTGTTGAAGCAAGGGAATAACCTGGTAAAAAGTGAAGATCGTGAGTGGCATCTGTGGAAAAACCAGTATTATTATTTGCGGTCTGAAAATATTATTTCCTCGGGTAGATCACAGAAGACATGGGAGCTAAGCCTTCGCCTTCCTGGCTGGAAGGAGGGAATGGATTGTCGGTGTTAAGCAGGTGATAAGCCTTGGACCACACAGAGCACACTGCAAACAAGACCATGTTTCTCCTGGTCTGACTTGGCAGTACAGCTGGGTTAAGAAAAGCTTGCAAACACTGGAAAGGATATACTAAGGTATAATGACCCAGACATAAAGGCTTTTTTGTTATTTTTGTCTGTGCTGATTTGTACTTACAGCAAGGGAATAAAAGAACAAAGAACTTTGAAAATGTAATTTGAGTTTATAAACTGGCTTTCAGAGCGCTGGCATGAAAGGGTTTATGTGTTGCAAAGGCAGCAGGAGCAGTAGTGAGGGTGGAAAAGCAAGAAGAGTATCTCTGAGATCTTAGTCAGAGTAGTTGGATGACACTTCTGAGTGGGAAAGACAGAAAGCCAGGACTGTTGCCTCTGAGGTGTGCCTAGGAGGGACACAAGGGTAGAAAAGACCAGTTTCAACCTTAAAAAAAATCCCAACAGTTGAAACAAGTCACAGTAAGTAGTTACCAATACAAAGTGGCTTTATAATATAGCAAGTTACTTGAGATTGATGAATTCAAGTATTTCCATGGTGAATATTACTCAGAGGCAAACCAGTGTCTTTTAGGCAATAATGAAAGCACAGCTATAACTGGATTTTGTTGCAGTCAGACTGAATTTGTCTGACTACTTGAGTAACTGTATTTATATTGATATATTTAATTGAAAGTATTTTTCTTCCTTCTCTTCCATAATAGGAATATTTGCAGGTCAGTAGACTGAACTGTTGAACAGTCATACCTCACGAGCGTACAGTGCCTGATGGAGCACTAAACTGATTTACTGACCCTCTTAACAGGAGTTTATGAAGCAACATAGCCCTGCTGCCTCATCCCAGAGGTTGGTGACTTGGGCAGTCAGAGATTCAGTTTGTGCCGTTGCTGTCAGGCCGCACACACACACCAGGAGCTGCCCCTGCCCTCTGGCTAGATCTTCTATGGATGCTCCCAGCTCTCTTCCTCCCACCTTCTCTCTTGACTCAGCATTTTCTTCTCATTCACTTGTTTTCCAACTACCATGAAAACAATACTGTTTTTCTGATAGTTGTCTTGATTTTATTTGTTTGGTATTTTGCTGTGCTAATTTTTATTTTGACTAAACCTTGCATGAACATTTGCATGTTCTCTTCCTTTTAGCCACCTTGGTACTGTGTCTTTGTGGCCAAGTTAGTAACTCTTATTTAGGCAGATGTAGTACCTGAAATGATGGGTGAGAATGGACCAAATTCAAAAGTGCAAGTGCTTTCTTCTACTCAAATCTTATTTTACAAACTTTGCCATAAACAAAACAATCCCATGTGGGACACTTCCTTCCACTGGCCTCACAGGCTGGATCACCAGGTTTTAATTGGTATGGGAGTGTGACTCGGACTTTTGGGGGTTTGGCATTTAGGTCATTGTGAGAATATAGTGTATTTTGTGCATAATATATCATCAATAGAGAAATACTGTGACATGAGTTAAATAGAAAATTAACACTTTGTATCCTAACAGTATTTATTTTGTTCTTTTTTTTTTTTCCAACCATTTCCTCACTCATGCAGCTCAAAACTGGAGAGAGCAGAGATCACCTAGTTTAAGTACGAAGTGTAAATACCTAAAACAATGATGCTGTGACTTCTTTTTTCATATCTTCATGTTTTTCCAGGGTATCAAGTTACCTAAAAATTAATTTCTTGAGCCTTGCAGGAGCTTGTGGACTGAGAAATTTCATATGAATCCTAGGTAGGAAGGCAGCTGATGGAAAGCTGCATACACTCCTAAAGCAACTGTTCTTGGTTTGTACACACTTCTCTTTTGGCTGGGATGTAAATGTGAGCTGATTTAACTTCAATAAGGTGATAGTGTGCTGTTTCTCATCTCCCATATGACATCAGATATGTCTGGCAAAGCAGTTTTGCTAATTTGGCTGTAGTAAAGCGCAGTTTCTCTGCCCTTACTACTAAATCAGTAACACAGTAGTGGGCAAGAAGGTCAAGTGTGAGCAGGGGAGTACAGTGGAGGAGTGTTGGATGTTTAGAAACCAGCAGTCTTGCAGTAGAGGAGAGCTGTATTTAAGTGAATTTGCTTTAGTGATGATGAGAATTATTTGGTATATGGGTGAGGAATACACCTTCAGTGCAAACTTGGCAATTCTGAACTGAGAGCGTCACTCTTCCTCCCAGGGAAGGCACCTTGCCTTGGCCAGCAAAGGGGTTTTGGGCCCACTGCTTCAAGGAAAACAGCTTTTGACTGCCGCGTTGATGGCCAGGCTTGCTTTAAATGTCCCTGAACCCCTGCGCAAGTCTGTTATTAATTTCCTCAGGCTGAGGTAGCTTTTGTGCTAATCACTCCTTGGTATATCTTATCTCTAAAAATATTTGTCCCTCAGTTGCATACCTATTCTTTATACTTGTCCTTCTCATATAGGACCTAAAAGGTGTACAGGGTGCTGCAGGTGGTGTTGATTATACACTGGGTTATGGGACTGCCCTAAAAATTCTGTCAGGCTTCTAATCGTGCCCCATTCTGCTAGAGGATGTACAAAGCAAAAAAGATGTGGGTTTCCTCACCACCCCGAGTCACGGATGGGAGTGCAGGGAACCTGTAATAGCACTCTGTGATAGGAAATGAGACACATGAAATCTAAACAAGATTTTGTTGTATCTCAGTTAAGGAAAATTCTTAGAGGAGGAATACAATCAGTAAAATGGCTTTGGAAGGATTGAAGGAAACTTGCAAACTTGAGAGGCCGCATGGAAGAAATTACAAGTTTGGCCTTAAAACTTGGAGAGGACCATGAAAGCTGGCATTGACAGGTCAGTCATGCAAAAGTTGATCTCTCAGAACAACATGAAGGGCAAAAATAAGGGTGTGGAGAACACTGAAGCTGAAAACAAGTACTTCTGTTAAGTGTGTTGGAAAACAGCAGAGCAAGAGGTAAGATGAGGATAAATGATGCACTTAGCAAAACTCTGAAGGGCAGCTGTTCTCTCATGGGTATGAGCAAGACATTTGTGAAGGTGAAATGAGATGAGATGGGCAAGAACTCTGTGAAGATAAGGTCTTACATGTTTGGCAGGAAAGACCTGCAAGATCTGACTAGCCTAAATCAGCACCTGGAGAGAAGTCCAGGGGGAAAGGAAGAGGCGTCGGTGATTTGGGATGGTGGCAGCAAACACAAAGATGAGAAAAGTGGGTAGAAGGAGTAAAACAGGAGAAAAAGTTTGATAAAGCCAAATAGAGCTTCAGCTCATAACTAGGTTTGTATAAAACCAGAAGAAATTGTATAACATAGGAGGAGACACATTTGGATTATAAGAACACACCTATGTGATGTTAGGATTTGTTAGAGACTATTCAGAGCACCCATGTTGCTGCTGGAAGGCTTGGGGAAGGACTGTCCTGAAGTACACTGAAAGGGTTAAAAAGATGGGAAAGAAGTCAGAAAAAGCATGTGCCACAGGAAGAAGAATTTTCAGGACAGTGTGAGGAGGAAAAGCATCCTGCATATAATGTGTCTGAAATTAAAAAGCCTTTGGAAACTGGTTTGAGAGAGAAGCCAGATTGGACATAGTCCAAAAAGAAATTTCAGGAGATGAACACAAGAAGTGAGCATGGAGGTAAAAATGAAAACAAATACTAAATGTTTTGGGAGGTAAAGAGCTCAAGCATTGCATTTACCCACATGAACACACCCACACAGACACTAGAGAGTGTACTGTGAAGGAACAGAATAGGGGAAGAGCAAAGGACAACAGCAAGATGGAGATCAAGGTTTGGATGGAATTGATGGCAAGCAGAAAAACTTGAGACAAAACATGCATTCACTTGATATAAGAAAGATGACATGTGAAAGGATCAGTGGAGAAAATGGTGCAGTTAGAGGTTTCCTACAGTTAAGGAAGGGCAGGAGTTGAGAATTTGAGGAGCTGAATCAGAGGTATTTCAGCTTCTACAAGGGGACCCCTCACCTGTCATTATTGTTTCTGTGTAAAGCTCACTTCCACATTATCTCTTAAAGCTGTGCATGTGAAGCTTTAGGACACTTATTGAAACAGTTTACTTCCCTTTCTTTGAACGTACGTGAAAATCTCTCAAACCTATGTAAAGAAAAATCGTCTAGTTCAGTGCCTCTTCATCCCCGCTCCCAGCTGAACTACAAAACAACCAATTTTGACCTTTGAACCTTATCTGGATGCTACCATTAAGATGTGCATATGGAAGCTGTAGCCTGCTCTTTCTCAAAAGTTTATCAAAATCTTTGTTGTTAACAACAAGCAAACAATGTCCAATTTTGTATACATACTCATTGCAGCTGTTAGCTCTCTTGATACATATAGAACTGGAGAATTCATTGGCTTGGACTGAAATGAAGGGTAACATGAATCAGAGTGGGTAAACATGACATGACATTGATGTACGCAGGCTCAGAGACAAGAAGGTTTACTATTTGAGGGCTTTTTGTGGCAACATAAGTCCAAACCACTTTAAAATGATCCAAATTGATAAAGCATAAGCTGAAACTTTCTAATAAGCTGTACGGAAGTAAATTCCCTACATCATAGGGTTCTCCAAAGCTACAGGCTGGAAATAAGGGCTTAGCTTTTCTCAAAGTCAGGTGTCAAGCATCATAAGGCTTCCACCAGTTCAGTCTGAAAGTCTTAAAAGCTGCACTTGACACTCGATGTGAGCTCAGTACATGTCTATACATACCATGAAATCATTAATGCTTCTGATGCAACTGCAGCTGCCTTTGAGAAACTATGCTCACTTACACAGCTTTTTAATAACTACGTCTGCCCTCTCCTCTGTGCCAAACTACAAAAGTAGCCTCACTCAGCTGCAGGTTCCAGGGTATGCTGTTTCTTTTGATTTGGAGCCTTTTCTTGCCTTCTAAGTATCTTTCTACCTCCAAGAATGAAAAGCAGTGCTGAAGAGGCCGTGCTCAAACTTTTAGGTGTTTTATTCTTGCTGCTGCTGCCATAGCTGGGATATAGTAGTTAAGGCTCAAATACAGTTGAATGATACGAGGTCAGTACAGCTTTAGGCACTGTGCAGTCCCAGCTGCCTTCCTACCTGGCATTTGCCTGCAGCATTGGGGAGCTCCGAGCTATAAAGCTCTTGCCTGCAGCATCACCCCAGCACATTGCAACCAGAGAGAGAAAACCAAGCCAGAAAGGGTTGGACTAGAGAAAGAGTAGAAATTAAAATCACCTTGAAAAGGAGAGTTTGAGGAGGAACCAAGAGTTAAGGATTCTGGACAATGGCAGCTTCATGTAACTGAGCAAATATGCCAGCATATACAATGCATGCAACTATCACTTTGAGAGTTTTCTCAATGCTAGAGGGAGAAGTAAAATCTTAGCAGTATAAACAAGTTGCAATTATTGCAGCCTTTCACATCATCTTGAAATGCTCTTCAACTCTGAGGAGCTGAAACAGCTTTCATGGAAGGTTATGCCACGTGGGCTAAAAAGTGGGGCCAAATGCAAAGAACACATTCAACTGGGGCACAGTGTAGCTGGGGCAAGGCCAGTGCAATGCACTGACTGGCCTCCTGGAACCCTCAGCATATTTTGAGCCTGTTAAGATAGAAAGTCTGCAAAGTGGTTAGTAACGGTCTTAGTAACATGCAGTAATAGCCAGGCTCCCTCTGACATGACTTTTTCTGACCATTTCAGTAGATGCACTTAGTCAAAATGCGGGTTCGCTGAGTGTTGGGCCATTAACTAGAGCTAGAAAACACTGTTTTCTCTGCTGCAATACCATGGTATCCCCAATCATTCTCAAGATCTGTACCGAATGTTGAACTTCACTCTTAAGTCTGTATGGGGCAAAAGCTTAGTATTTGCAGTCTGAAAACAGGGAGTAAATAAAATCTTGTTTGTCTGTGTGCTTAAATCTCAGCGTCTGAACTTCTGAGGTAAATGGTCTTTCCTTGAAGAGACTTAGCTGAAAACATCTTTTGTTTTGATCTATTAAGTCGTTGTTGCTGTAACAGTTGATTTCTTTAACACTTGACTCTTGCCTCTGAAAATATAGCGTATGAAGAACTTACTGTGGTGAAGCCAAGGCAAGAAATCAGTTTTGCGTTTTGGCTTAAATCCTGCAAACAGTTACGTGAGTAACTTATGCCTGTAAACAGCCGTAGTGAGCATAATGAGGCTATTCATCCACAGAGTTAAGCATGCGTGTAAATGTTTGCAGTTCTGGGGCTCTCGGAAGGAGAGTGGTTAGCTCGGTCCTTGGCAGTGCGACTGAGCTCCACAGATTTCAGCTAGTGAAGTGGAAGTTGTCTTTCACATCTACAATTCCCACTTTGATCCACAGAGTTACAGTCCTTACTGTAAAAGATCACAGGCACATAAGAAAACTGATCTTTCAGGTAGGTAGGGCCAAAATCCCATGGAGAGCTTGATTGTTAACTCAAACGGAGAGCTGGACTTGGTTCAAAGAGGATCCCATTGTTCAAACATGGAATATCAATGACTGTGCTGAGCTTTTCTGCTTACTGACTCCTTTCACTCTTCACCAGAAGACGTCTGCTGTGTGGTTCCATCCCAGTATACATTCCACCTGCTATATCAGGTCTAATGTCAAAAGGACAAAAAAAAAAAAAAAATCGGGTTCATGAATCTGAGTGGTTTTTAATCTTTTGCTACATTTGTTCAAATTTTTATTAGCTCTCACTGTTTTTACTTTTCGAAGTGGTGTATTTGTTGTCCAAGTGAGCCTGGAGAAGCTGGCGGGAAGACACAAATCTTATGAGGAAACATGCAAGCTCTCTGGTGTCCATTAGCTGTAGCTGCTCTCCTTTTACTTGCTGCATCTCCAGAATAGTTTCTTCCTTCACAGCATATGCTTTATGGTGAATAACTTTTCAATATCACACATCAGCACTGCCCAGTACACTTTTATTTTTAGGATTTCACTCTTACATGCACTGAACACAACTATTTTTCTATAACTGAAGGAAGGTTAGATCTGGTACAGTGCAATTCCACATGTTATTCTGGTATCTGAACAGTTGAACCTACCAGTGAAAAGCTGGCAATTTTTCTGAAACGTAGTCATGTAGCTTCTGATCTGTATTTCATTAGACACAATTAAAAACTAAAACACAGCCATCACTGTGATCTCCAGTGAGGAATCTAGGGTTACATTTCCCATTGATGTGAACCATCAGTCTTTTTTGAAAAAGCACTTGTACAGTGGGTTTTATGGAAGTTAATTAAGAAATGACTCATAGCTCAGGTCACGAGATCTGTGGGGAGTAATTTGTGAGCTCTTCAAAAGTGAAGCAAGTTGTCTGACTAGAGAACCTGATTCAAAACATGTTCATGAAATATCATGGTCTCTGCTTGGTGTGTGGTAAGAAGAGAGTGTGGCGGAGTCTGTAAGAATGAGGATCACGTAGCTCAGGAGGAGAGAGGTGGGAAGAGCTGAACTGTAGCAAGTACAGGGAGGAAACTCTCTTTGCCTGTGGGTAATAAAAGGCCCAAATAAACTTGTTAAGCAGGTTCCCAGTTGTGTAAGATCCTCAGAAGGGCAGAAGGTGTGGTTGGGTAACAGGAATGCAGCACCAGGAAGATGCTTCTTTCAACAAATTGATGGGGTTTGAGTTTCTACAAAATGTGCAATTCTGTCCCGGCCTTTTTTGCCTGATCAGGGCCTGGGAAAAATTACTCCCAAGGGCGGGAGAAAAATTGGTGATGGGGCATAATAAGGATAAAGTGATCTTTGAAATGTCCTGAGGCGGTGGAAGAGGTAAAGAAAAGATGAATGACAAGTTTAGAAAGCAATCTCTTGTCATCTGTAGGTTTTGAGACCTCAGAGTGACACCTGAACAGTGGCACTTTGACACCATTACCATGTATTGAATGTGTATTTATCTAAAGGTCTGTTGATATGTAATCCACTGGTAAGAAGGAAGCAATACAAGTAATTATTTTGATAACATAAATCAACATTTATTATACTTTGTGACCTGTGGGACACCTAACAGTTCCAAAAATTGTTGCTGAGCAGCTCTTTCCCCTTCTGCGTCCTCAGACAGCAGTTTGATACAAGTGTAGTGATGCTGGAAAGAACACTCAAGTGGATTTTTTGTTTTTTAAATCTCACTGGTTTTGGAAATAAATTTTAAACCCCTAAAAAACACTTCTATAGATAAATTAGTTCTTTATAGTTTGGATACTGTGTGGTGGTCAAAGTTGTTCTGATTTTATCTCTCCATTATTTCTGCCTTTCATATTTTTCATTTAGAAAAACTGGCCTCCTCCTTGGGCAATTATTACAAAACAAGGAGGGGTCTTGGACTCCCTGATTCATAAGACAGAGGGGTTTCTAGTCTTATAAATAAAAAAAAATAAATAAGTCAGGTCTCTTCTGGACCTCGGGCACCTGCCAGCATTCACTGGGTGATGAAGTTGGAATGGCTACATGAGCCAGAAAGGTCTCTCTTACAGATCTTTCAGATTAGTCTTCAAGATACAGCTCAACCCTGCCTCCAGGAGGGGTTTGGCTCCTAGAGAGGCAGCTCTTAGACCTGGCCCCAGCCTTAAGATCACATGGAAAGTATTTTGGAAGAGACTGGCATTTGTCACTAAACTGAGTGCTTTGTGTTTGGGCAGTTGAGGGCTCCTCTCCTCACCACTTCTGGACCATATGTTACGCTCTAGGGACTTCCTCATAACTCACGCTGTATAGGTGGTCTTACAGACCACATCATGTCCCAATATATATTTAAAACAATGAAATAAATCCCTGCTTTGCTAGAGACCAAAATATGTGTAACAGTAAGATCCACGGAGAGGACACCAGGCACCAGGGTACGTGACTTCTTGTAAACTCCCTGCATGCTTAGTTACACAATTCGGGAGGTTGGCTGGAGTCAATTTTTATCTCAATGGTATTATGTAGCAAGCATTTTACGATGTCTCTTCTTTCAGTGATTCAGATCCATTTTATGTGTGAAGGATTTTTCCATCTGTTTGTGTCTCTCACTGTCCTCCTCCTCCCTCCCCATTATCTCCAACCATCAGAAGCGACCAGCATGAGGGAGCTCACTTGGAGCACCCTTGGGGCCAGAGTCTGTGGTGAGATGACGAATCCTTTCTACATGATTACTGGAATTTGGGGCTATCCATCACGTAGGCTTAGCATTCTTGCCTCTAAGCCAGGGCAAGACCATACAAGTAACAATGCACAGTACAACTGCAATTTTATGTAAACAGGCTGGGAGGAGCTAGGTTATCTCATGCTCAAGACAGCGATCCAAGGCTGACAGTGATGTGTTATATTTACAATAACGTTATTAATTCCATCCTGAATGGGTCCCAGAGCCCCTAACTGCCATCCAGTACATATATTTAAACATTTTTGAGTGACTTATGTAATGTAAATATGTTCTAATGAGAAGGAAGTACAGTATCCTCCTCTTAAAGCCAGCCTGCAGTCTCTGTGAGATGCTTTCCTAATCCCATAGTCTAAAAACTTCAGGTACAATTATCTTCCAGTTATGTTGATACAGCTGAGAAAATCCAAGGGCATTATGGTAGATGTGTTTTTACTTGCAGCAGTTTGTCTCAAATTAACTATTTCCAAGAATCACTAAGCCCCTGATCTGAAGAGTTGCTGCCTGTAATGTGGAATAAAATTTGTGAATAGACAGAAAGCTCTTTATTGTGGATTTTTCATGTAGATGTTTATAGGAGTGAGAAGCTGAGGTGAGTGGTGAAAGATTAGCTGCTACTTGTAAGTAGCCATTTATTTTTATACATACATACACACACACACTTATAAATGCTACTCTACAAATAAGTGCCAGTCTCTTAAAACACAAGATGTGCATTTCCTAGAACTAAATGTACTGCAAAGAACTACTACAACAACTTAAATTATAAGCTTCGATGGATAGGGGAACAAAAACCATCAGGAAATCCATTTTGGATTTCAATTTGTAAAAGAAACTACAGCAACCTATTGAGAAATACCTCATGCTTTTATTGTAAAAAGTGATGGAAATAGAGGGAAGAAAGCAATGTTTAAACCAGTTGTTCCAGGGGGTGGCCTTTATTCCCTTCTAGATGCATGTCAATTTGTCTGGCCCGCTGTGTGTACTAGTTCCCTAGCTGTACCCCTCTCATAAAGGCAGAATGACTCCCAGTGGCTGTGCAGATTCTCTTTGTCCCTGTGGTTGAGAAGGAATTCCACAGACCCTGATTCAGTCCTCCTCTTTTGCCACTGACTTGAACTCTGACAACAGTAAGGGGTATGCATAATTCAGGAGAATTACTTGTTAAGGAACAAGTATTCTTTTGGAGTTTAGTTTGGGACAGTCCGTGACTTTCCTTTCATAGAATCATAGAGTTGTTTGGCTTGGAAGTGACCTTAAAGTTAATCTTGTTCCATCCCCCCTGCCATGGGCAGGGACACCTTCCACCAGCCCAGGTTGCTCAAAGCCCCGTCCAACCTGGCCTTGAACACTGCCAGGGAGGGGGCAGCCACAGCTGCTCTGGGCAACCTGTGCCAGGGCCTCACCACCCTCACAGTCATTAATTTCTTCCGTATATCTAATCTACCCTCTTTCCGTTTAAAACCGTTACCCCTTGTCCTATCCCTACACTCCCTGATAAAGGGTCCCTCCCCACCTTTCCTGTAGCCCCTTTAAGTACTGGAAGGCCGCTCTAAGGTCTCCCCAGAGCCTTCTCTTCTCCAGGCTGAACAACCCCAACTCTCAGCCTGTCCTCACAGGGGAGGTGCTCCAGCCCCCTGAGCATCTTCGTGTCCCTCCTTTGGACCCCCTTGAGCAGGCCCATGTCCTTCTTATGTTGGGGGCCCCAGACCATGATTGGTTTTTTTCCTTTGTATTGCCATCAGAGTTGGCTCATTTGAAACTGTTATATTTAAGAATTTTCCTTCTGCAAGGCAGCGTTCTCTTGTGTTGATTGTTGCTTTGGAAGTGTAGGCTGTTTTAGAACTTCCACAAGCAGCAAATCTGCAACTACTACTTTTTTTTTTTTTTTTTCTGAAAGGATGTTAAAAAGCAGAGTTTTGGTTGTGGTGCCTGTTTAGACACAATTCTTGTGTTATTAGTTACTCTCTTTTCTCTTGGGAAAATACCCTCACATACTCCAGCACTGGAAGAGTCTTCTGAGCTGGAGAGTATCTGGCTCCAAATCAACATCTTCCCTTCATCCAGTTCAGGCTCTTATTGCTTTTCCCTTTGTGTTGGGGATGGGGGAAGGATGTTAGAGACTCTCTGAAACTGAAAATCAATGGAAATGCTGGGTTTGTAGGTGTTGCATACCTACCTGTGCATGGATACCATGCTCCAGCTCTAAGAAGACAGTACAGAGAGTTTGCCACTAGTTTCTTAGTCCCTTGCTGCTTTAGCTCTGCTAACATCAATAAGTTTTATCGTTTCTGTTCTCACAGATTTGAAACTGTCTTATTTGGTTTTCCAGCACAGCTCTGAATGTTACCTCAGCAGTACTGATAGCTGCCATTTTTTTTTCAACCTGTATTTAGAAGGGACTTTGACAGTGCTTCCACTGGTTTTAGCTTTTCTTGTTTCCAAAACCATAGCATCATAGACTAGGGATTAGATATTCACCAAGGGATTCCTTACCTGGATTGCACGGGTTGAAGGAATCTTGGATTTAACTTGGACAAAGATAGACCTCTCAGGATATTAATGCTCTGGTAGCTCGCTCTGTGGACTTCACATTACAGCTGTGAAACTTGCCTTATTACAGTCATCTCCCTCAGTGCTACCTGTCCTAGATGACAGCTGTCCTTTCCTGTTTGTTCAGCTGGTTCACTCTGGGTTGTCCACATAACCTGAAAATTAATCACAAGTTGTCATTCCCTGTAATAGTATGTTGTTCAAGTGACTTTAACTTTTCTAAAATCTGCAGTGGAGAACAACAGATATTCTATAACTTAGCTCAGGAATATCCAGAAATTACTGTATAGATTTAACATTGTAAGTGGGGGTTTTTTTGCTCTTACACTATGTAACACCCTAATTTTGTAATTTCCAAAGATCTACATGAGCAAGTTTGTGCTACAGTCTCTACATCACAAAATATTCAACCTGTCTATATAGCATATTTTAGCACACATCTAATGCTAGACCTAATAGGTAGTGCTTCCGCATATAGGAAAAAATTATTACAACAGTTGGAATGGAAAAAAAAAAAAAAAAGACACAAAGTGCCTTGATTTATTTAGATAAAAGTGCCTGTAGCTTTATTCTCAAGAGAAGCAACAACAGCAAAAGCCTGAGATAAAGCATTAACATTCTGAACTGGGAAAACCTGATCATTTCAATTCAGCCCCTCAAAAGAGTTCAAAGGTTTTATGCGGGAGAGGAAGCTACAGGAAGACCTTCCCTCCAGAGAGTTCTGGACATGGATGATAAGAGATGGCAGCTTTGTGCCAGAATTCCAAGTTTCTCCGTAAAATCTTTGTAAGTAAACAAGATAAAGTTTCTTACAGTCTAGACATCTTTAGTATAAAACCAGCTTCCTTTTACTTGCTGACAGCTGCTGGATTGTGCTTTATTTTCCTTGGGGTAGAGTGAACATATGAAAAGAGATGTTCCCCAGCTTCATGATAAAGCCTTTCACACGTCACTTGCTTTTATTTAACACCATCAGAGGCCAAATAAGATGAAGATGCAGGTTGCCTTAACAGACTATGATTTAAACAGGTTTGTTGGGTGGTGTTTGTAATTGGACAGCAGTTGCATCAACTCTTACCTCCCTGTTTGTGACACAGTGTGTGAAAATGCTTAAGGTTATGTGTAACCTCATGACCTCTGCTGTTGCAAAGACTCCAGTTGTGAATTTGACATGACGTCTAATCCAAATACTTTCTCAGAATGGACAATGCATTTTGCAAAAATTCAAATTACTGTTTTTTTTTCATCTTTCAGAGAGAGAATTATCCCTTTGCTCATCGATCTCTATCTATGTATACGTTACAGAATCATAGAGTGGCTGAGGTGGGCAGAGACCTCTGGAGGTGATCTGGCCCAAACTGAGGGCCACCTGCACCCCAAGCAGGGGCACCTGGAGCAGATTGCCCAGCATCATGTCCAGGTGGCTTCTGAGTATCTCCAAGGATGGAGACTCCACTCTGGGCAACCTGTGCCAGCACTCAGTCACCCTCACAGTGAAAAGGTGTTTCCTGGTGTTCAGAGGGAACCTCCTGTGTTTCAGTCTGTGCCTGTTGACTCTGGTTCTGTCACTGGGCGCCACTGGAAAGAGCCCGGCTGTGCCCTCTTTGCACCGTCCCTTCAGGTATTTATAGACACTGATGAGATCCCCTGAGCCTTCCCCTCTCCAGGCTGAACAGTCCCAGCTCTCTCAGCCTTCCTGCACCGGGGAGGTGCTCAGCTGCTCCAGTCCTTTCATCAGCTTTGGGGCCCGTTGTTGAACTGTCTCCAGTTGGTGGGGTTGGTCAAGCCTGACTTCCACTTGGTGAATCAATGCTGACTGCTCCCGATGATACATAGAGGTAGCATTTGTTTAGGGTTTTTTTGTAGTGTCTGTACCATAGTTGAATAAAAGACTTAATTTACACACAAAAAAGGCAGTGTCTGCTATGAATTTTTTGTATCTTTATCACAGCTATAATGGCCTTTGAGAACACAGGACCATAAAAAGATATTCCTTCACCCCTAAATCATGGTATGAACCCAGCTGGTTATCTCTAATAGGACTAGCTGCCTGACTCAACTTTGATCATTTTTCTTATTGGTTTTCAAATCTATTCCTTTCTTATAAACAAGCTCAGTTAAAACATCAGTTTTCCTCAGGGGTAGCTATTCTCCTTATTGCTTTTCTCCCTGAAGTTTAAATTCAGCTGAGCTGTAACTGAGGAGCAGTTAGAAATATTAAGAAGGGGCAGAAAAATTACTTTAGTATCAAATAAACTCATTTTATAAACTTGTAACTTGGTCACCCCATTGTTTGTGAGGGGACTGCACTTTAGGAACAAATGAACCGTTTAGGGTGTATGACAAGAGAAACTGCTAACTGAAGAACTGTGTCCTATACTGTGGTTGAATTTTACCTTTACATGTGAAGATTTGAAAATCTACATTCACAGTTCAAGGAAGACTAAGAAAGGAGTGGTGGGTTATGTAGGCATATGCAACTGTAAGTAATAGGAACTGTAACTGACTATAGACTGATTGCGAAGAGCTTGACTAAAATGTAAGCAATATCAAACTTTTAAAAAAGATATTTTTAATACATCCTAACTTTCAAAAATATCTTGGTATTTTCACTGTGTCAGTAAAACAACAAATGATTAGATTGAAGGACATGGTGCTATGGGGACATCTGGTAAAACCAGGATATTCAGAATTACTCAGCGTTGCTGTAACAAAGGTTATGTTAAAACTTAAACCAAAAAAGCCCTTAGTCAAAACCAAACTAGATCCACAATCAGCTGTGAAGCCCCCAGATTCTCCTGTTGCAAGACTCCTGTAGAATTTCAGAGCTGATATGAAAGAAAGGATGGGATATGGGGCTATTTTAATCCCAGGCAGATACAGTTCATCTTATTTGTTCCTGGAAACGTGGCCACAGTAACTCCTTGTCATAGCAAATAGATATTGATTCCTGTGCCTGCTTTTGCAAAGGAGATCACTTTGCAGGTCCTTCTCTCTGTGACGTCTGGAGTGACCCATAGCCTGAGCACCAACCAGAGGAGAAGATGGTGATTTCCAGGCACAGCCCTGCAGAGCACTGCCTACATTAAGAGCCCTTCTCCAACCACCTCCTGGTCACCAAGGACAGGGACAACTGCATTCTTGCTCTAGCAGCTGTGGTATGTACACTGCAAGGTTTAGGATCTGCACTGTGTTTTTAAAAATGCAGATTGGATATGGTGAATAAATCTTAAGAGTGGTCAGACTGAAGGAATTTAAGTGAAGGTAGCTATAATAGTGGTGGATTCTAAGGGAAATGAAAAACATGACTATTTGTGTAATTACCTGTACAGATCTGTGCAGATGAAAAACAAATCAGGTATCTCAAATGGTAGTGAGGAGGGTGTTAATCTGTAAAAACTCAGAGTTGCAAACAAGCAGCTTCATTTGAAGAAATTAATTTCTAAATGAATTTTTACTGAAATAAGAAAGACTTTTATCCACTTTTTTCCCCCCCTAAATGCAAGGAAATAGACTTTTGCTTGATTTGCATCCTCTTGCTTCCATATTCAAATTTTAGTCATTAATTATGTTCCTTTTGTATTGAAAAATCTAAAGAATTTCAAATTTTTTGGATTCTAAGAAGACAACAGCAAAGCAAATTATCTTTTCAAGTGCAAGAAGATATAATTTGAAATTGTGTATATCACAACTTTCCAAGTTTACTTCATTGCTGTGACTGTTACTACAGTTCAGAAAAGAAATATAGCTCCTATAAGGCATTTCACGTTAAACACAAGTGAGAAAAAAAGTTATAAAGACTGAAGAGGAGTTACAACAGTAATATGTAGCTATTTGAAAAAACATCCAAAAAGAAACAATTATTGTAGGTCCTCTCTGAAGCGTAGACTCCCTTTTGTGGGTTTCATGAATTCTACAAAGTGTTGGCAGATGAACAGTGTAACAAAAGACATTACTGTCCCCAGTTGTCTGCTCTGTCCCTCTTCGAGGTGTTTAACCCACTACCCCTGAGCAGTCAGAAAAGAGACATCATCTGCTTCTGTGGAAAAAAAAGGCATTTGAGCATAAGGCCGGCTTTATCACCTGTTTAACTGAAGATGCTGCACGTTCACGTTGCTTACGTGTGGGGATACTGTCCCTTGCGAAGGACAGCGGGGGTGGAAATCCTTATCCCCCTGCAGCGAGGTTTGTCATGCTGTCAGCAGGTCCCAGTTACCAACCAAGTTAGTCCCAACTGTCTCATCTAGTTCAATTGTTTGGGAGGTAATTACAAAAGAATTTGGATATGCCACTGCTTGTTCTGAAAACTTACTATGGAAAATGAGGCTTTACTAGACTTTTCTAACAAAAAATCACACTTTTACATGATGAAACTATCTTTGCAGGTACATTCCGTGCATGTAAGAAGGCTATTTTTCACCTCCGTTTCCTAAGGTGAATAAATTTAATGAATTGTAAGAAAAAATGAATAGCATTAAAAATTACATTTAGCTAATTTTGCAGACTAAAACCAGCATAAATGCTAAGTGTTATCAAATGTTTTCAATTTACTCTTGGCACAGTTATTTCCATGCTTGAATTAGGAACTGAACAGATGCCAAACCAAGGAACTAAGTACATGGAAAGCAAAGTGTTGAAACTATAAAGAGATTAAGTAACATTTATGAAAATTGTATTTCTATTTGGAGACCTGAGTAAGGTTCTGGAGCATCACTCTGGTAGGCAACTAAGAGTATAAAGCCAAAACAATGTAATTCAATCTTCGTACAGCACTTACACACAGCTTTTTATTTTATAGGGGACATCTGAAATTTGACAAAGTTTAGGTAAGCAGCATATATACTAACTTGATTAGCTTCCTTAGTTACTGAAAGAAGATAGGTATTTAAACACACTATTTGATTAATAAGCAATTATATCAGCATTTCATAATTATTCTAATTAAAATGACATGTTTGTAATAAGCAGGCCAAAACTTTGGTAAGGTTATGCTCAATGAGTGTTAGATACTGGACTGATATGTGTCTGGCATTTTTACTGTTACAGTTTTGCCTGTTTTGTGTTTTCATGGTCTAGAAAATCTTCACAGATTTTCCTAAGTGCATGTAAAATTATAGAGAAAAGCACATTGATATAATTTCCATAATCAGTTTAATGTCTTCTACTAAACAAGATAATCTTCTCTGTGTTTATGGATTCTGTACCATGCTGTAGTCACTTCGCCAAGGACCAAGCACCACAAAGGCTCTCTGAGTTCATAAATCTCTGTGCAGTCACTGCAGGGGACTGGAGTTGTGACACGAGACGCTACTGTATTTCTCTATTAATAGTTTGGTTTGGGGGGCAATGTTTTAGATGCTGTTTCCCAAGATTGCATCATTTAGTTATAAGCATATATATTCTGCTGTTTCCAGTTAATATCAGAACAAAATTGTGATTCTAACCTATATTATATGCGAGTATATTGCTTGTATTTACCCTCTTTTTTTAAAAAAATATTTTTATTCTGAAGCATTTTTGGTGTTTCTCATTTTGTCTGTGTCTTGCTCACAAGTGTCTGTCTGTGGTGTACGTGCCAAGATCCAGAGGTTTAACAAGTAAAAATAAGTAGAAAGGAATACACACTGAAATTTGGTCTAAATATTTTAGAATGCGTGCTCACCACAGGTTTGGCACAGCACTTTAATGTATCTGTGTGACTGGTGACAAAACAAGTGACAGGGATACCACCTGTTCCTCTAGTGTGCCCGCCAGGCTGGCCGCCACGTGGCAGCAGGACTGTGGGACTGGAAACACAGAGCTGGCTTCTGAATTTCAAACACCCTATAATTTTCCTTGCTGACAAGTAGGCATGAGAAAGCAGCAGAAAACCTCCAAACATTAGTCACACTGCTTTCTAACAAGCAACAATTACACCTAATAGGTATTCTGTCATCTTGCTCCAGTTGAATTTTCTACAGAACTCACTGATAAAAACTCGACTTATGCTTACAAGCATGATATACTACTTCAAAAAGCAAAGGAAACAGTAGCTTGACTGAAGCTTACGAGCATATTGTCAGCTGTCTGTTAAAAGTTTGCTGCACGTTTATTAGTTTAAATGTTGTTTTTTACATCTAGTTTTGGAGTATGACTCCCTCTCCCACCAGTTTTACCTTCATACCTATTTTTACACTAATATGTTGCATGATGATTCAATGCATCTTTTTTAGACATCCAGCATGTCCAATTAGAAGTTCAGAAATCTTAACTACATTAATGTAAGTGCACATTTAATGATATTCAGCTATTTATATAGCTAGCTATCTAGCCTAATTAACCTAACAAATCTTGCTAAGCCTGCCATGTGGAAGAAAGTGATGTTGTACTGCTAGGCAACTTTGGCATTTCACAAACGCTGCAGTCAAGTTGCTTGGACCAAAAGCACGCTCTAGCATTTACCCTAAAGATCAAAGCCCTTGGGAAACACTGTTCTGCTTTTCAAAGCGCCCAAAAGCGAGAGTGTGAAAATACAGTTGTGGCTTATCTGAAGTATAAGAATGAACTTAAAATACTGTTCATTTGATATCTGCATAGAAGTAAGGTGAACGGAGTTGTAAAGCTTGTGAGGTTGAGACAATCCCATGAGATTTGTACCTGGATTTCAGCCTGGGATTGGATGTTAGCTGACTACTGCTCACATGTGTTGTGAACTGTTCCTCCCGTGCTTTGAAGCAGATGCCATTTTCCCCACCATGCTCAGAAACAGTTTGAGGATATACTCTCTGTAGTGAAACTTGAATCTGAGGAAAAATCCTTTAAGCAGAGTTGGCTGGATATAGAAAATTTATTCTTCACTGCTGTGAAGCCTGGTTTACACTTTGCAAAAAATGGAACAAAGGAGGAGGTAGCCAGAGTGCTGGGCGCAAGCTTACTGAGGCTGATCGGTTGTGGCTCAAATGAAAATGGTTTGTCAAGCAAAAAAATCCAGTCTCAAAACCTTGTCTACTAATGCATCACACACAAAACTCCACAGAGCAACTTGATCTTGCAGCAGTCTGCAAGATAAAGTTTAATGTGGTAGCTACTGTGTTCTTCCTGCTGCAACAAGGAGACTTGCAGGAATGACTGACCAGAACAGAAGAAAGACCAGCACCGCAAACGCTCCAGGAAACAAGGGCTCACCTTCTGTTCATTTCTGTGACCACTTTCTGCTTGCACTAGGTCTCAGGAGAATTTCAGTCTGCACCTGAACAGTGGCTGTGGCAGCTGCAGATGCCAAAGGCATGGCTGGGGGGGCTCCTATTTGTGACAATAATCTACACTTTGTAGGCCATGCTGCTTTTTGCTTTGGAGGAAGCAGCAGTGGTTGGGTATCAGTCATCTTGCTGATGAGACCGCTGTCCCTCTGGCGGGACAGCAACCTCACCTCTGTAGCATTTGCTTTCCTCCCATCAGGCCTACCAGAGCTTCTGGGCCTTAAACCGACCTCCTCCCATGACTGGGAGAGTGCGGAGAGCTCGGGTTCAGCCAGAAACGCCGCTGCGACCTCAGCCTTGTACACAAAGCGTCGATCTGACAAACGCCCTCAGCTCCGGGACAGAACGCCGATCCGAGTGCTGCGGCAGCCTCTGCTTAGGAGACTGGCTACATCACCTCACGGGCCACCGCCAGCGCGACCCCCGGGGAAAGGCGCTATTCCAAACCTCCCCCGTTTCTAAGCAAAAGCTCTTCTGGGGGAACAGCCCGCGGGGCTGCGGGGCTGCCCCCAGCCCTCCCCGCAGCAAGCGGTGCCAGGCGGCAGTGGGAAAGCCCCAAACCTGAAGAGTTAAAAGAAAACAGCTCCCGGCTCGCTAGCGCCTCCAGGACCCGCCGTAACGCGCCACAGCCGACCACCCGGAGCCCGAAGACGCGGCCCCTCGGGCCTGGCCCCGCCCGCCACCGCTCGGGGCGGCTGCGGGCCCCGCTCCCGCTTGCAGAGCGCGCCCGCCACGCCCGCCGGGGCTCCCCGGGGAGCGGGCCCAGCCCCGCACCGAGCCGAACGTCCCCGTCCCGCTGCCGCTGCGCCCTCCCCCCCCCTCCGGCTGCGCACTCAGCCGAGCCCGCCGCCCCCAATCCCCTGAGAGCCCGCCCCCCTCTCGCTCTGCGATTGGCCAACCCCGCTGTCTTTCCGGCGCTTCCCCTGCCCATTGGGCGCGGTGGGGGCGCCCTCACCCCTCCCCGTTCTGTCGGTTGAGGCGAGCCGAGAGTAAATAGAAGCAGGAGCCCAAAATGGCGGAGCCGCCGAGTCCTGTTCGTGGCGCGGCATCGCCCGAGCAGGAGCTGTTCGGTGCCAGGCCGGCCCCGGACGCGAAGGTTTCCCGTGGGTCCCAGCCAGCCGCCAAGAAAATGAAGGGAGCTGATGAGAGGAGCCTGAAGGGCACGAAGCGCGTCAACGGTGAAGGGGGCGGTGGTGGCGGCGGGAGCGGCAAGCAGTCGCTGCCGCTGCCAGCGGTCGTGCCGAGCTACAGCAGCCCTGCGGCGTGGGGCTTCCCCGCGCTCCCTTCTGGCCCCTCCGGCAGCGCGGGGGGCTTCGCTTTCCCGTCTCAACTGCCCCGGAAGCTGCTGTCTCCCGCCGTTTTGCTGCCGTCGTCCGCCTCCCCTTCCTCGTCCTACCAGCAGCACCAGCACCGCCACCACCGGCACCGCCTGGCTTTGGCCGTGGAGGCGGGAGGCTGCGGTAGCGGCGGGGCGGCCGGCGGCGGGAGCGCCAAGCCGAAGAGGCCCAAGGAGAAGCGGGACAAGGAGAGGAGGAAGCACGGGGCCCTGCCCGTGGTCGCGGCGGTGGGAGATGGCGGCGGGGCCCTGAGTGCAGCAGCCCGGGAGGAGAACGGGGAGGTGAAGCTGCAGTTGCCGAAAGGTGAGGGGCGGGCGCTGTGGCTGTGCGCGGCCCGGGGGGATCGCTCGCTGCCCGCAGCCCGAGGGACGGGAAGGGAGGGCTGGGAGGGGGGTGGTGAGGGCTGGAGGAGGTCTGGACGGGGCAGCGAGCCTGGGCTGGGCAGGATGGGTATGGTGCTGTACGTGAAGGTGCCCGGAGCTGCTGTAGCTGCCGTGAGGGAGCAGGAAATGGTTGTGATGCTGGGGTCGAGCCGTTAGAATGGCTGCCTGCCCCCGCCCTGCCTCAGCACGCTGGCCCCGGGACAGTGCCGCTTCAGGGGGCCTTACCTTTCCGCCCCCTCGGCAGAGCCGGGACAGCTGGGCTTGTGGGCCGCCTGCTAGACCCTGAAAGGAGACCGTTGGCGTTGTGTAAGTTTGTGGAGAAGGCAGTGGCGGCTTAGTCCGCCGTCAATCCTGTCAAAAAAGGGGGTGTGGAATTAGCGATGGCGTCAGCTAGAAGCTGCCAGAGGCCTTAGGTTTTCTTACCTATTAGGGAAATAAGGGTGCCTAGTAATTTACTAGAGATCTGCGAATAAAACTGAATTTCTGGCATTGTTGTGTATGTGTGTGAAATAGTGAAGGCTATATGTTATAAAAACCCACCAATTTAAAAATTAAATCTGAATGGTCTCGTTTATTAGGCTATTATTTTTTTACAGGCTAAGTCATCGAGTACTAGAGAGTATGCAGTTAAAATTTAGATACTTAGACTTTTGAAATCTCAATTAGTTGTTGCTTTAGGTTTGCTTTATTTCCTGATGTCATTGGGCTAATATCTTCCAGGAAATGCTAGAGGCCTTCAGGAGAAGGGGAGGAGTGCTGGGTTAGTTTATTAATGGGGCTGGACAAAAATGGCCCTACCAGGTAAGACAAGATATTAGGCTAGATTCTTGCTTAGATTCTTGCTGACTGTGATCAACAGGAGATGTGTAGGAAGTAAAAGACAATGCATGAATACATGAAGACAAATACAAGAATATATGCTTTTATTTCCAGTGTATGTTTTCCCAGTCTCTGGTGACCTTACACTAGATGTTGATGCTTTCACATTTACATTGAAATATGGAGAGCTTGAAACATTCAGTCCATTATCTACTTTAAGCAAGTTTCCTTTCTTTCAAAGGAAGGATAAATTATAACTGTTCTGTAGGCATATGGTACCTTGATTGTGGTCTATACATGTACTTAAAGGATAAGCCAAGCTCATAGAGAACCATTATTAATGTCAATATGCCTTTTTGTGTATTGATTACGTTGTGTGTCTGCCTTGCTGCATTTTCCACTAATTTCCACTAGTATCTTAGTGTCTGATTCACTTACCTTTGAGTATTTTTTTTTTCAATAATTCTTTTTGGTCAGCATGTTGCATGTGTCATACTGGTTTTGGGATCTTGATCGCTGGTGTACAAGCGAGCTTTAAGTATGTGGTTTCGGTGCTTTGAAGTATTTGATTTTAGTTTTTTTTTTTTTTCTTGTTCCTGTCCAAAAGGTGACTTAGGAAAAGTCTTCAGAAATGATATTCAGTACATGTTTGTTGGTGAAGCTTTCTTGTCTTCAAGGATAGCCACTAAGAAACTTGCCCAGTATCTTTCTAGCAAAGCTATGGAGTTTCACTCAGGTTGTCACAATGTCCTACCAGTGTTACACAATCATGTTAACAAATCTGAGAACAATATTACAATAATAGGATGAAATGTTTTTTGCACATTGGTAAGGGAAATTATGACACCATGATGGTGTGAACTGAATAATTGTTAATGGAACACTCTTGCAAACAGTGATTTGCCTTTAAAGAGGAGATTCTGTACCTTGTATCTGAAAGGGTATTTTCTCAGAACTTACACACTGATGGGCACAAGTACTTGGCTTTTTAGTTGCTGTTTGCTCAGAACAGATCTTTTTACTGTTCTTGAAAACCTAGGTGCAGGCAACAAATTTTCCAAGGCAAATGATGCCTGTTTGGCATCTGAGTCTCCAGATTTCTGTTTAGATGAAGTGGTTTCTATAACTAGAAATTTGTGGTGTAGTTTCCTATATAAATGAAAAACATTATAGTTATTAAACTGTTTATTTCTGCAGAGAAGGCTGTAAGAAAGTGAGGGATGCACTGAGTCTTCTGTTGACAGCAGCCAGCCTTTTAAAAGTGGTTTTGTATTTGACTAGATTACAGAACAGGTTTGTGTTGTTAATCTTGTGAATAATTTACTTTTTAGAGAGGGAAGAAGAAATGCAGTTATGGTGCAGCAAAAAAAGAATGACTGTGGAAGGCATGTAGAATCCTAAGTACAGAGGAAGACTAAGAATGGTAGATTAGGGTAGGAGGGTGCAATATGCAGGACTTGTGCATTAGGATTTGTGGGACTGTGGCATAGACTAGAAGAAGATACTGTAGTGACTCGTTGCAGCAGGGAATGAGGGAATTTGAGATATTGACATGAAAGAGAGGAAATAGAACACAAAAGCTGCATAAGGGAGTTGATTCTGATCTTGTTTTGGGGCAAAAGACATATGCAGGTGCCGTAGCAAAGACAAGGGAGCTTAGAGGAAGGGTTAGGATAGGAGTGTGCAAAACTTAGGCAGCCTACAGATAAGCATCAGGGTGAATTTAGAGGATTTTGTATAATAAAAAAACCCCAGACTCGCACACGTACAATGTATGGTGGAAAGAAGGAATAAAATACGCCCTTTTAGGTATAATGAGATGAGTTCATAGAAGCTGTCACATGTGCAGCTGGTAATACTTTCTAAAAGTCAACCTCATGCAGGCAAGTGCAGTTTCCTTTTCCTCAAGTCTGCAATTAAACAAGCTTTTTGCTTTTGATGCTATGGAAAACGAGCAGCCACATGGAATTGACAGTATGGATTGTTTTTCTCTCAGTGTTCAGAACTGATATGCATATCAGGATTGAACCTGTCAGAGAGAAAGTGGTGCAGATAAGGAGACTAGAGGTGTTGAAGTCTCTAAAGGAGGCAAAATTACCAAAAGATAGGCAGGTGGAACGAGTGAGATCTCCTTGATGGTTTTGAGGCTCTGAAGATGGAAAAGCTCCATCCTCCTCTTCACAGCCAAAGTGGAGATGCATTGCATGTGGGTACATGGAGTGGAGCGGAATTCCCCGTTGAACTTTGTACTGATAAGGGTGCTAGTGTCTGTGAATTGGGAGGAGTTGTGTTTCTAATTAGTGGGTTGTGTGCATACTCTGCTACATATAGCAGTTAGGATGCTAGGAGAAAGGTTTTACCTTGGTGAGAGAGAGGGAGGGCCTGCACAGACCATAGCACTGGAGAAAATGAGGAATGAAGCCAGGGGCATCAGGGGGAAGAAAGTCAAAATTTGTCTTCTGGGATTGCTGAGACTGTGGTGTAGACAAGATAATACAGGAAATCACGGTGCGCAGTGATGTGGAGTAAACGAATGTGAAATCTGGACTTGAAAAACTGTCATTTTAAGATTTTGAGTAGTACCAGTAGCATTTTTCTGTTTCTGGTTTAATTACTGTGATAATGGTAAGGGATATTGACACTGAGCAGGAAATCGTGAGAAGACCTTTTTCACCTACCATCCAAAAAAAGCTGTTTATAGGAGCTGATCTTTGTCCTTTGCTTGCAATAGTGATTGCTAGGTAAGAGAGCCTAGTTTTGAAGTACTACTTAGTACTTTACTAAGTGATAGGAAGAATTTAAGGTTGTTTATAGCCAAGATGGATGATCTGTTTAAAGGTCTTGAAAATTTTTGTATTTTCTTCCATGAACAGTCTTCATTTACAGATCTCACTGGTCTCCTAATTCATTGGAAAGACCTTTAACTTGCAGAGTCATAACCATCATAACCAGGCCTTACAGATTGTGTTTCAATTAAATAAGCTGAGTGAACCCTTCTGTGATGATGATCTTGTATGCAGAGAACCTGTAAGAACGTTTTACCATATACACGATTTATCCTGTAGCGAATATCAGGCTGTTTTAAAATAAGTTTAAATTTCACTTGTCAAGTACATTCTGATAGTGGAATTAGAAGTTGTGTAACTATTTCTGTTGTTTTAAAACATTGTGTGAGTCTGACGGAAGTAATTGCTGTTCTAGTTTATGACTATACTGATTCAGTTAGTCATTTAACTGATACTCTGCTCGAGCAGTTCATAGTTGAAATTGTTTTCTTAACAGTGCAAAGCTCAGCCACTCCCCACTTCATCAGATGCCTGCCCAAAGTTTTTTGCTTTGGTTCATAGACTTGCTGTAAGGTGCAGTCCAGATGCATGAGACATCTTTTCTTTTTTCTTGCTATTTCTATGTACAGTTTTGCTTTCCCTCTGCTTTTTGTCTTCAGTGATGTATTTGATAAGGTTACCTTAGTGTGCAAGCAATTAAAAAATGAGACTGGTATTTTCAGCTTGCAGATGGGGGTTCCCAATATGAGCAAGAATGCTGAATGTGGTACTGTAGCTCTTGTTTTTACTTAGTGTTTTTTGTTTTTTGTTTTCTTCCTCTGTCTGTCTTGTCTCTTGATGTCTTTGATAGATTAGACTTCAGGTGGGCATTTACCAGTGATTGTTCTGGTAACTGTTGCTTTGGGTTGCATGGTGCTTCTGAGTTTTAAACTTTCAAGAAATGGTACTTTTCAGGCTTGTTAAATTCAGTTTGCATCTGCAGGGATGCTTATTTCATAGTCTGACTTGCTGAAGTAGGTTGGAGAAAGCTTTGGATCTTTTTCTTTTCCCCTTCTTTAGAGTTGAGACTGTGCATCTTGCTAATTAGGTTGTCTTTTTTTTCTTCTGCTAAACATTTCCTTCATCTGTTTACTTCTATTTCCTTTGCTTTTTTTTTTTGTCCTGTGTGACTTGACTCACTACTTCCTCCTCCCTGCCAAGCTCCTTAAATTCAGCAGTCATTTTCATGCTTGCGAGACCTCTCAGTCACTCTCTAGAGAATTCTTTAATATATCTCTATTTAGATATCCCCTCTGTAACTGCAATATCTAGAAGTTGTTGAGGGTTTTAACTGTGGTATACAAGAGGAAGAGACACCTCTAATTTCTTTGGATGTTGGAGATTTATAGGCAGTTTAGTTCTGGAAGCTGATAGTGACATTAATGTAAGCATCCAATGTTGAGATGAATTTGGAGCAGTGTATCTTTCCCCTGAGGGACCCCGTCCCCTTTTCATTTATATGAAATAACCATGAAGCTTTGCCTCATAGAACAAAATCTTTCACTTTCTAAGCTGGAGAACAAACAAAGCCTCTCCTGTACCCCAGAATCTAGGTCTGTGTGTAATTCACACAGCAGAAAATTATTCTGCTTGTAGAATAAATAATTTTTCTTAGTTGAAACAAGACCAATAGGCTGAAACATCCGATCTGAAACCTCTTGTAGAGGACTTGTTTGCAGCTGTCATATTCTCCACTAACAATTTCTGATGCAGCTCCCCAGTGCTTGAGCTAAACTTGGCTCATTCAGTTCTGCACGTAGAAGGTCTCCTTTAGAAGTGCAAAGATTAGGGGAATTGTAAAGATTAGACTTAAATTTCTTGGAAGTTTTTTGATTCTGAAAGGGGTCTGTGTTCCTTTCCATTCACTGGAGGGCTTGGGGAAATGTTCTCTCCTGGTAAGGGGATTTCTTTAGTTGTATCTTGGATTTTAAATGTTAATTACTGAAACGGATGTCAGCCAAATACTCCTGGTTATTGGAATGAGAAAGCTATCATGATTTTTTTGTTGTTTGGGTCTCAGAAATACTGTGGGTTTTTTCGTGTTCATTAAGTCAGAAAGCCTGCTTAATAAAAGTGCAGGTGTCAACCGTTACATAGTGGTGTTAAACGTACTTCATGTATCTGCATAACCAGATAAGCATGGCTTCTTGAGGTTTTTTTTATGGGTATGTGTATAAAGGGATGAGAGCACCAAAGGAAAGAAGGGTGACTGATGTTCTTGTACTCCCCGTCAGTTACGATACTGTTGGTGTTAACCATATTGATGGTGTCCGTTAGCAGTAGTTTGTAAATATTTTGCCTGATGTGCAGTGACAGCCATTAAATCAAAGGGAGGAGAGAGAGGCAGAATACTTTGAACATAATCTATGACTGACTACTAATGTGGGTTACCATCTGGAAAACTGATGCAAAGCAGCTGCAGCTTTTGGCATCTGACAAGGCTGTAAAGCTTGTCTCTTTCAGTGCTGAAACGGACTTGCTCAAGCTCCTGCATCCGCTTCAAGGTGCAAATTTCACAGTGTGACAGCGACCACGTTGCAGATAATCTACTACAGAGTTTTTCCCACTTGACTCATTGTCTATGCACTTGTTTTACCTTGTCTTTAGAAAGCTTGTAGTAGAGGCAAAGATCTGGTTGAATTTCTGAACTTGAAATGGTGTGGTGTATGAATTTGTGTTCCTTTACTTACTACTTAGAAAATCACTGCAGTCATTACGAGACGGTACCTACCTATGCAGGAAACAGAAAACTTACTATAGCTTTTAGTTGTAAATGGCTGTTCAACCTAAATACAGTACATATTTCATATTTTTTTTACTTATGTATCTAACCCAACATGCAGAAAAGGTAGAAACTTTTGGATTTGAGGAGGAAGTATGCATTTTGCTCTGAATTACTTGAGTTAATCATGTGGATTCACTGAAAAGTGAAAACATTCTTCAGATGCCGTTTAGAAAGGTGAGATGGAACTCTTCTTCATAATGGAGTTCTTCCTGTCTGTGTGTAGCACTTTAACATATTGCTGTTGCTACATTTCATTCATGGATGTACTGTTTCTGTGACATGAAAAGCGAAGAATATGTACTTTGTGGTGACACTCATATTGTGAACTTGAATGAGACATCTTGAAATTTCTTCATTCCTTGGGTGTTGTATTTCCTTCCAACAGGGATACTTATTCCTGCAGATATCTGTATTTTAAAAATTACTACACATGGCATTGGCTTATTTAGTAGAGTTGTACTGGGTTTGTGTGGCAAGAGTTTTGGCTACAGGGGTGGCTTTCTATGTCTGACAGAGCCAATGTCAGCTGGCTCCAAGATGGACCCACCACTGGCCAAGTGTGATAGTGCTTCTGTGATAACATTTTAAGAAGATGGGGGGTGCAGGGAAGCTGCCCAGCAGCAACTACAGACAGAGAGGGAAGTGAGAATATGTGAGAGAAACAACCCTGCAGCCCCCAGGTGAGTGCAGCAGGAGGGGCAGGAGGTGCTCCAGGCCCGGAGCAGAGGTTCCCCCGCAGCCCGTGGGCAGCCCATGGGGAGGCAGCTGTGCCCTGCGCCCAGGGATGGGAACGGAGGAGCAGATCTCCACCTGCAGCCCGGGGAGGGCCCCGCGCTGGAGCAGGGGGTGCCCGAAGGAGGCCGTGACTGTGGGAAGCCCACGCTGGAGCAGGCTCCTGGCAGCACCTGTAGCCCCGTGGGGAGAGGAGCCCACGCTGGAGCAGGTTTCTGGCAGCACCTGTGACCCCGTGGGGAGAGGAGCCCACGCTGGAGCAGGTTTCTGGCAGCACCTGTGACCCCGTGGGGGACCCACGCTGGAGCAGCTGTGCCTGAAGGGCTGCAACCCCTGGGAGGGACCCACGCTGGGGCAGTTCGTGATGAAAAATTCATGTTGGAGAGGTTCATGGAGCACTGTCTGCTGTGGGAGGGACCCCACGCTGGAGCAGGGGAAGAGTGTGAAGAGTCCTCCTGAGGAGGGAGAAGCAGCGCAAAAAATATGTGATGAACTGGTGCAACCCCCATTTCCCATCCCCCTGCACCGCTGGGGGAGAGGAGGTAGAAAATTCAGGAGTAAAGTTAAGCTTCGGAAGAAGGGAGGTGTGGGGGTTAAGTGTTTTAAGATTTATTTTTTGTTTATCATTACTCCAATTTTGATTGGTAACAAATTAAATTAATTTCTTCCCCAAGTCTAGTCTGCAGTGCTCATGATGGTAATTGGTGAGTGATTTCTTACTGTCCTTATCTTGATTCACAAGCTTTTTGTACCATATTCTCTCCCCTGTGCAGCTGAGAAGGGGAGTGATAGAGCAGCTTTGGTGGGCACCTGGCGTCCAGCCAGGGTCAACCCACCAGAAGAATGAAAGATAACTATATTATTATTATTATTATTAGACTTTTCTTCTTCAGGCATTAGAGCTTGAAGGCTAAGGAGCAAGCCTAACAATTACTTGATCTTCCTTAGCTGATTCCTACTGTGCTTGAATTTTTTTTATTAAACCCTAGTAGGAGGTATTTACAAACATTAGTCTGTGACTAGTTATTTCCTGAGCAGTGTATTTCTCTGTCAAAAGTGTGTTTTGATAGGGGAAAAACTTCATGAAAAGATACATAGTTCTTCTGTCTTCACCCTGGGATACAAATGACTTAAAATTTCCTTTTGGTTTTAGTGTATTTAGAGGTATGTAAAGGAATAGGAAGTCTTTGTGTGTGCGTGCAGGAAGACCACGACGTAGTACAATCAGCAAAGATGTGAGAAGACTCTAAGGATTGCTATGCTACAAAAATGTTTGTATGTATGAAAAGTTTGTATGTAGTAATTACTGTGTTCTAATCATAATTGTCCCTAACGTAGTTGATAAAAAAACCCTAAACAAACCAGTGGAAAACATGGATGTGGATGATACATGTGGAGATACCTGAATATATAATTTGCTCTTTGGAGCTAGTCCCTGTAATTCATCAAATGAACAATAAGATAATGCTCTGAGGACCACTGACTTCTTTGGGTGTTGAATGCCAAGAGGAAGCTATTAACAGCAGTAGTAAGGGTGGGGCTAAGGAGAAATAGCTATCAGCTGTCTCAAGACAATGCAGTGAGTAGAGAGACATCAGTCATCCAACTGTGTTCTGGCTGACTTGAAAGCTAGTGCATTGCTTAGGGTTTTGTATGATGTCAAGGATTTTGGTGTGAGTGATATGCTGATAAAGCAGGAAGTGTTAATTTAAATCTGTAGTAGAGGAACTGGTATTTTCCTGGAGAGACCTGTTTCATTGCATTTTTCTGTTGGTATCTTATATTGCTATTAAGTGTTCTTTTCTGTCACTTCAGATGTGATTCATGGTATCATGACTGACTTTTTCTCCCACTGGAACAACTGGGATAAAACCTCTTCAGATTTGGTATTTTCTCCCTTTTCAAAGTACATAACAGGAATTTGTGTCTGTTTCAATCCAATAATAAAAAATAATCTACAAAAGAAACCCAAAGAATCAGATGAAATGTTAGATAAAACCTCATACTTAATACCTGATTAATCTTTGATTATACCTTACCAAAACAACTTTGTTAAAAGGGGAGAGCAAACAGCTCAACTTAAATGAAACTGAAGCTTATATTGCTGGAATGATGTTTTTTAATATCTACTAAAATGGGAAAATAGTCGTTGAAATGTAAATATGCTTAGGTGGCTTCACATAATATTTTATAATTTTGATTAATTTTGAAAGGTTTGTTATAAACGGTTTTATAATTTCCATCAGAACAACATATGCTGTGCCTTTTCCTTTTTTAAATTAACCTTTTATTTAGACTAGGACTTCTTAAACCCTGCCCGCCACCCTCCTAAAAAAACCCAAGCCACCAAACCCCCCCACGAAACAAACACATGCACATCAAAACAAAATACCCACAGAAAAAGTTCCAGTAATGGACCACTGCTATTTGGTAAGTTGTTCCTGTGACTAACTTGTGCCTTTCTTTACCAAAAAAAAGAGGAACTGTAATATGATCATTTATGGGCAAGGGATGTCAGACTTTAGCTTCTAGTCACTGATACATCTATATATGTTGGTTTTTTTGAATGAAGATCTTTTAATTAAAACTTGTCTTCCCTGTTTGAGTCAAATTGCCCCTTCACTTTACTTTGAACTCAAATTTTCTTCTCATTAACATACAGAACTTAAAATTGTTAATTCCTTTTCTGAAGCTTCAGTTTTTCATCATTGTGAAAATTAAAAGTATTGCAGTGGCAATTGCAGTGCTGTGACATATGGAGGTAATAGCTGTTGGTACTTGATGTTCTCTTGTACTGATCACTGACCATTTGGGTTATGTTATTTCCCTGGAGACTCATGTCATCCCGTTCCCTCAGCAGATCAAGAAGGCAGCTCAAGCCTTTTTTTTTCCTTTGTTTTTTTAAAAAATTGTTAGGAGTAGTACTAGGGAAAGCTAATTGCAGAATATTCTGTGGGTATGGAAAGATTTGTATAAACATCTCTGTACCTTTTACTACTCTGAGATGCTGTTGCCCTGCAAATGCAGTAGAGACCTAAGGTTCTGAATCAGTGGTAGCTGCTACTGGTAAACCTCAAAAAAGCTGTATGAGAGTGTTCCAAATTTGTTCAACAGAACAAGTTTGTTGTCTTTTCCCTTGCCAGCCTCACTTACTGGTTGTTTATTCTCTGACATGTGGACTGTAAATTGCTTAATGTTGGAGGCGTTTGTTTTAAAGCAGTGTTTTTGTGAAGAATGTTCATGTTTCTTGGTTGAGAATGTGAGATTTGGACTGAAATTACAGATGGCTGGAGGGGATTGATTCTGTGTATTAGAGAAGACACTCAGATAATGATCTGTGGAATTTTGGTAAGTCTCAAAGAGCTCTAGCCTGTATTGAACTGTATCAACTTTATTGGGCAGCATCATATGGTGTCAGCAGTTAGTATGGAGACTGAACTTGGAGAACTGCACTTGTCCTTCCTTGTTAGATATCTATGCCATAGGCAATTTTAATCATGTTTAATTACAGTGACTATTGTATCCTTCTAAATTTACTGACTTTGCAGAGCCAGCATAGTGAAGTTGCAGTTGATTTTGTGGTAAGATCAATCTTAAAATAATTAGGTTAATTTTTATCTCTGCATCTCATTGAAAGCTGTGAAATGGAATATTTATCACTGAGGAGACTAATGTGCAGAATGTTGTTTGAGAATTGTGTTTGAATTCTGCCAGCCAGACCCAAAAAAATACTTATTTTTATTCATAAAGTGAAGACATTTGAACTGAGAATTAAGACCAAGTGATCAATGGAATGGCTCTCATTTCAACATAGATTTTTTATTACATTTTGTTTTGTCTTTATTTCAATATTTATTTACACTTCTTTAAGGAGAACTCTTCATCTTTTGCTTATCTTTTCTCTGGGCTTTGAGGGAGGAAACATGAGAATTTGTACCTTTAAAATGGTGTTCTCAACTGTTCTTGCCTCAGGCTGTACACTGGTTTACTGTAATTTCTAAAGGGGAAATAGTTAAGTTTTATTTCAAACCTTCCTCAGCTGTATTTACATTGTATTTTCAGTTTGTTCAGGTATGATTTGTTTGCAGCTGTTGCCTGAGGAGGTCATAGGATATTTCTATGGTTTCTTTTGTCTGGAACTTTTCACCATTGACTCTGCTAATTGCTTTCAAGATGTGAAAATAAACTCTTTAAAAGGTCTCAACTTGTTCTCTGTCCTTACTTATGTGTTGCTTCTGATAAAACTGGAAGATTCATTGGCCTGTGATGCTATTCATGAGTCTGCAATAAAGGATTCTTTCAGTCTTTCTCTTGAGCTCTTTCAACAAGGCACAGCATTTGTATACCCTCTTCAATCTTTGATTTGTAAGTGATAGTGGAAGTCAAGTGTGCCTCTTAACAGGATGCAAATGCTGAGATAAAATTCAGGTCTTCCTATGATAATTATAGTCCTGTCTGAGCTGAACATTCAATGCAGGTTACAAATCAAGCCTGGTGTTACTGCCTAGTTGCTGAGTGTGCTTTCAGTGTTACTGAAAGTCCTGTTGTATAGTTTATTTCCTACTTCATACTCAAGTTGCAAGGGATTTACAATTTGGGGATTTCTTTTGGGGGAGAAGCAGGCTGGAGAGGAAGATTTAGGTCTACTTAACCTATTCCTAGAAAATACAGGTTTGTGTTGCTTAGGGAGACTTATTTGGATTCCATGGTCTGCTATACAGTTGAGTCTACTTTGTCATACCTTCTCATTGAACCGTTAGAAGTCTGTTCTTGGATGTGATTGTTGCATAGAACTAAGACTTCCAGACAGTTTTAAGTACAGATACCTTATTCCTTATTATTTTTGTACCAGCATAATTTTTGTTCTCTCCCTACTGCTTATCTTGATTGTGGTTAGACAACAGACATACACCTCAATTGCCATCTCTTTTGATGTTTATTTTCTTTCTTAGGGTCTTCCCAAAATACATTCTTTGTCCTAACAACTGTTGGGGTTCAAGTTCTCTAGTCTTACTAGAAGATTCCTAAAAGCAAGAGTATGAATGCTGTGGAGTCATTGTTACAGTATTCATTTATGTGGGTTACTGTCAACACTTTTGTTGAACTATTAACAAGCTTCATAAATAGTTTGGTTATGGGACATGCTGTATTGCCTTCTAGAATTAAAGATTTCCCTTGATTTGGTTCCGAGGAATATTTCTGATTTGTTAGTAGTGAAGATAGATGCTGCTTCTATTTTATGTGAATGCTTGTGGAAAAGTAATTGGATTTCTCTTTACTTCTCCATGGGGTTTATAATGCAAGTACCATAAATAAAACATTAGGGTTGTCTCTCAGTTGTATTATTGAGAAGGCATTCTGAAGCCTAACATTATGTAGCAGCTTGACATCAGATTTCCTCTTTCCCTGTGGAGGTTAAAAAGCCCAGTAAGCTCTTTGAACAGGTACTCTGCTTCAGGCCAAGAAACTAGGCATGAAGTGCTGGCTGCAGTGCATCTAAGCCTAGTAAAATCTGACTTCTCTGATGCTTGGCCTCAGAAGTAAATCTGAATTTGGCTTGAAAAGATTACTCCTTGAAATGATAGATTCCTCTGGGTCTAGTATTTTTCATGTGCAAGGCATGCCTAAAAGCTCTGATTTTGTATGAAAAAAAATTAAAAACCTGGAGTGACTTGACAAAGCAAGGGAATAATGACTGCTCAGGTAAGCTGTTGCTGATTGTAGGTAAGCAAGGGGAGCACCTGTGCATTATATGTGTTGTGCAAATACAGCACACTTCATGTGTTTCTATTAATTACATCTTACTGCTATTAATGCATTAGTGTAGCTGTTGGATTTAACATAAAAGATTTTGCAGCTGACAAATTAAGTCTTCATTCCAAGCTACTTGCAAAAGCCTTTAAGTTTAGACAATGTGAAGATAGTTATGTGAGGTTTCTAGTGTATATAGGCACCCAGGAAAATGCAAACTGTACTCTTCCCCCCCCCCCCCCCCCCCCCATTCCTTAGCTAATGCATGTAATTTGAATTTCAAGAAGTAAGAGCTGACTACAGATGGAAAATAAGAGCAGAGGGTAGTAGAAGTAAGCAAAAATGGTTAACTGTATACAGTTAATATGGTGAATTGTTGCATACACTTCTAACAGAAACAAAACTTGACTGAGTTAGGTTTATGCTGGATTATGCAACAGATAAATATTAGCTTTGCATGTTATAAGTACTGGGATTTCCTTGTAACTCCTCCTATCTTAATAAAGCTTATATAAGAGTAATATGAAATGTGCATGAGACAATTAGTTTTCTGTTCCTACTTAATCATAAAATATTTGCATTTCAGCTCAAATCAAAGACAAAATTAAAGAAAGGGAAAAGAAGCAAAAAGAGAAGAAGAAGCACAAAATAATGAATGAAATCAAGAAAGAAAATGGAGAGGTCAAATTATTGCAGAAAGGTAGGTTCGAACTATGTAGTGGTATTTCACTTGTGCTTTAAAGTCTTAGCAATTGGATTGGATACGGAGGTCTAATGCTGTGGTTTGCATTTAACTTAAATGCTGTTTTCCTTGATTAGTAACTATCACAACAATGTTGCTTATCCAATAGTAGTAAAGACCAGTAGTTCAAGGAATAATATTGGTGATGCCTACATCTCTGCAGTTACTGAAGAAAGCTACCTTTTTATATATCATGGAGAAGAAAAACAAATCTATGTCACACTTTAACATTAAATGCACAAAATTGAATAAGGAGTGATAATTTGGCAATTTTTATCAAATACTAAAGAATTATGTGCAACAGGCAATCTTTCATAGAAGCATAATAGAATGGTTTGGGCTGAAAGCGACCTTAAAGATCACCTACTTGCAACCCCTGCTGCCACAGGCAGGGACACCTTCCACTAGACCAGGTTGGTCGAAGCCCCATCCAACCTGGCCTTGAACACTGCCAGGGAAGGGGCAGCCACAGCTTCTCTGGACAACTTGTTCCAGGGCCTCACTACCCTCAGAGTGATTAATTTCTTCCTTATATCTAAATCTATCCTCTTTCAGTTTAAAACCTTTATTCCTCATCTTATCCCTACAGTTCCTGATAAAGAGTCCCTCCCCATCTTTCCTGTAGCCCCCTTTAAGTACTGGAAGGCCACTCTAAGGTCTCCCCAGAGCCTTCTCTTCTCCAGGCTGAACAAAAGCAACTCTCTCAGCCTGTCCTCATAGGGGAGGTGCTCCAGGCCCCTAATTCTCCTTTGGACCTGCTTGAGCAGGTCCGTGTCCTTATGTTGGGGGCCCCAGAGCTGGACACAGCACTGCAGGTGAGGTCTCGGAGAGTGGAGTAGAGAGGAACCTTTCTTACTGTGAGGGTGGCTGAGTACTGGCACAGCTGGTCTACAGTGGTTGTAAAACCTCACTGGACACAGACCTGGGCAGCCTGCTCTAGGGGACTGTTTGTGAGCAGGGGAATTGGACTAAATGATATCAAGACATCTCTTCCAACCTCAGTGCTTCTCAGTCTGGCTACATCTTTACACTCTGTCATCAGGTATTTGTACGTACTGATAAAATTCTTCTTCCCCCCCGCTTTATGTTCTTTGTGCTGAACAATTCACTGTTCTCACCTTCTCCTTGTGTGACTGATGCTCTGCTCCCTAAATCCTTTCTAGGGCCCTTTGCTAGACTTGCTCCAGTATGCCTGTGTCTGTCTTGGACCGGCAAGCCCAGAACTGACCATGGTGCTCCAGATGTCTCACCAGTGATGAGCAGAGGGGAAGAATCATCTCCCTCAGCCTGCTGGCAGGGCTCTTCCTAATCCTGTCCAGGAGGCTGCTGGCCTGCTTTCCCACAGAGGCATGCTGATGGCTTATGGTCAGCCTGTCCTCTAACAGGACCCCCCCAGTCCTTCTCTGCTGGGCTGCTGTCCAGCTAGTTGGTCCTCAGCCTGTGCTGGTGCACGGGCTTATTCCTCCCAGGTGCGGGGTTTTGCACATCCCTGTGTTAACTGGAGGAGTCCACTGGGTTGGCCTATTTCTGCAGCCTCTCAAGGTTCCCCTCACCGGCAGCGCAACCCTGTGGTGCGTCAATGACTCCTTCCAGTTTTGTATCGGCTGCAAACATGCTGAGGGTGTGCTCTGTGCCCTCATCCCAGTCGTTAATGAAGTTGTTGAACTGTACTGGCACAAGGTATCAATGTCCAGGTTACTCCACCATAACTGTCCTCCAGCTGGACTTCCTGCTCCTCCACAAACCTTTGAGCATGGCAGTTAAGCCAGTTCCTGATCTACCTCTCTCTTCAGTTACCTAGGTCATGCTGCATTTCTATGAGGGTGTTGCTTATTTAAGTAGACCAATATATTTCTTTATCTGTTATTTTCAGACTGCTTTTGAAGTTAGGAACAAATTCCTGATAAAATTTTTCTGTTGTATTGTCTGCTGTAGGATTTCATTTACAAACAAGAAACTGAAACCCTCAAAACAAAACATTATTCTGAATGTTCATATAAGATCATAGGCGTGGAACCCTGTAATTACTACATCACATACATCAGTACTCTAAGCACAGCTCCCAGTAACTGCATTAGCAACTATGACAACTTAAAACCTCTGTTGATCAGATCTCAAGCTAATGCTTTAGACCATGAGGAATGTGTAAGCTGCTGACTTCCTGTGAAAAGAACAGATGTGGCTTGTCTTTGCTTAGCATGGAAGGAAGTCAGTGGTTGAGATACTGGGCAACACTTAAGTACCTTAACAGTTTTTCAGGTTTTCTTGGCATACAAGCCTTTGTTTTTACTGTGTGTTGTATTTTTGTTGTCATTCAGCAGATGAGGTGGAAACTGCAAAGACAGCAAATCTTGTTACATGGATCTAATAAATGATATCTAATGGTGATATTGGGTCTCACATGGTGCCTTATTTTTAAGTTAATCTAAAAAAACATATGCGCAGGGGCTGTGTTAGAACATCTCTGCTGTTCTGGGCTAGTTGAGTGGCAGGATAGGTTATTTTCCCAGACAACAGTGCTACAGGTGTGTTAGGTGCCTTATCCTT